>NW_024704744.1:54513618-55161727 GCF_018977255.1 Callorhinchus milii
TAATCAGACGCCAATATGGGCAAGACTATTGAGATGCTAAAAACAGAATAACGTTCATTATTTCGAGCGATATGTTTTTCTTATTTCACTAAGCACTGGGGTAACTGGATTTTTTGAATAGTGGAGCTGGGAGACACGCAAGGAGTGCGAGGAGGTAGCCTGGTGATTGGACTTCTCTGCCTCATGAGTGGATTCTCTCTTTTCTTACCAGATGAAGTGAGGCTGATCCACTTTATTTGGAACACAAGAACATAAGAAATGCTAGACAAAAAAAACTCCAAGGTCCATCTAGTTCACCTTCCAATTTCCTGGGGGTCGCATGCACATATGTCCCAAACTATCTAAAAGTGTGAATTCATTCTTCCGCATGTTCAAAATTTTAGAAGCTCTATAATTACATATTTATTTTAATCAATCAGGTAAGAAATAGTGCAAATTGAATCCAAAAATTCATAATCTATTGTCTGATCAGGAAACGCCAATGGTGAGGCTCATAGAAGAAACAAGCAAACATAACGGTAGGAAATCAGAAATGTTTTGGTAAATGTTACTTCATGCATCTGGTCGAGCACCAGACATCTGAACAAGTCATTGGGCAAGGAAGATCTGGGGATCAATATCTGAGGATAAGAGGGAGGATTAGAGGAACTCTAATGCAAAGCTGGAGGAATTTTACATTGCCAGAGGTGTGTCTTTCAGGTAAGACATTAAAACAAGGTTCTGTCTGACTATTCGGGTGAATGTTAAATATCCAACGACCCTCCTTGAAAAGGAAAGAGTTTCTCCCAATGTCCTAGCCAACAATTCCCCCCAGATAAAACTGGTCATGCACTTCATGGTTGATTGTGGGACATTGCCTATGAAATACATTCACTACATTTTACAGTATATCTTATGAATGCTTTGAGGCATCCCCTTGATTTGAAAGGCACTACACGAAATACAACAAATTATTATTATAATATATCATTTGCAAACTTACTGTGACACCACATCTTCGCCAAGAGCAATCTGTGAGTGGTACGCTTTATGATTTTAGAAGTCAGACTGGATTAAAAGCTTGAGAAGTATTAAGTCACATTATTCTGTTCTGGAGAGAAATGTGAATGGTAAAGAATTGGAGGCACATCACTCTTTTTCAAAATTGTTTCAACATTTACATACCAGTGGTTTTGAAATAATGGTTCTCAGAAACCCTAACTACTGCCTTATATGAAATTGAGCCCTGGAAAACTGGTGTCACTAGTGTAGTATTTCTTTTAAGCTTAGTTTAACATCACATGCAGAAACCCATCACTATGCTGAAGAGTATCCAAACGAGACAGAGTCTCACATATGTATACCACCCACGTAGAAATTTCCATGTGTCTGGAATGAACGCAAACTCTCTCCCTGGAGAGACACACCCTGCTTATTTAAGTTTTAATTCCAGAAAGTAATCAGGCACAGGTTAGTGAGAGACAAAACGTGGGGACTAGAGAGTGCATGAGGTCTTGCTGGAGTTCAACCAGCTAAACCCGCATTGCTTGCCATTGTGAGCACCGTGTGACTAGCTTCCTGTTGCACGTTCAGCTAGAACAGTGGTGGACAACCTGTGGCCTGTGGGCCGGAAGTGCTCCAAGGAGCCGTCAAGAAGTGACCCACTGAACATTTGCACTAGTCGAGGTGACTGTTTAAATCAATTTTTTTTTCTTTAGTCTTCATGGCACAAATCAAGAAATATTCAATCAAGGAAATTTATTTTGTTGGCCGTCCAAAGATGTTGGCTACCACTGAGCTAGAACACCTTCCCCATTAGAGGGCTTTGGGGGGTTAATAGGGATCGAATGGATAGAATCTCTGTGCCCAGTGAGTTGTCTGCCCTTTCAGTTTCCTGCCTACGAGTCAGGCTGGCTCGTCTGACACTACAGAGAGTTGACTTGATTCTGAATTCAGTAGGCAAGCACATCAACTCAGCATGAAATGAGTGAAAGCATTACCACTAGGTACAGTACATGGTGCACTTCTTAGGGTGAAGTTAAGGTATAATCCTGGGAATGTTGTTTCCTACCTGAGAGCGCTTCAAATCCCTCCACTCTTCTGCAACCCCCTTCCCCTCTGACCTCTTCTCTCCTCAAAACAGTACCCGTGACCTTCGTTCCTCCGGGTCTGGCCTCCTCCTCGTCCCCCGAGTCCTCCGCTCCACCCTCAGCGGCTGTGCCTTCAGCCACTATGCCCCGAGGTTCTGGAATTCCCTTCCTCACTCCCTTCGCCTCGCTCCTTCTCTTCCTATTTTCAGGTCTCTGCTGAAGACCTTTCTCTTCGACCGCACCTTTGGTCACCTTCCTCCCCCTCCCACTGGCTCGGCCCCGGGATCCATTACTGTAAAGCGCTTTGAGACGCCGTCCGGCGTGGAGGGCGTTATATAAATCCAAGTTGTTGTTGTTAATACTGACACTGGGTTTCAGAAGTGGAAAGCATTCATTCTGCTTTACTGACATGACTCACCTTGCTAATAACAAAACACAAAAAAAAACTCACATCAGCTAATGTTAGGGAGGTTTATAGAATGGTTATTTATTGAAAGCACAAGTAATAATAATAATAATAATCCTTGCATTTGATATAGCGCTTTTCACGTCGGGAGGACGTCCCAAAGCGCTTCACAGAACACACTCTAAAGTGAATTGACTGTATATTTGTGGGCGAACGCGGCAGCCAATTGCGCACAGCAATGTCCCACAAACAGTCTTAGATTGAAAATGACCAATTTATTATTGTTTTTGGTTTTTGGAGGGAATATTATTAAATGCACATATCAGCTATCATATCATATCAGAGAGGGCTGCAGAAGATATGCTAAGCAAAATAAGTAAAGGATGAATGAAGTAATGTTTTTGTTAAACATCTGTTAAAATATATACAGAACAATGACCTGGAAACCTGAATCGATGCACAGTGTCTTGTGGCTGGTTTTTGTTTTGCTGACCATGGAAATGTGAGGGTTCCATTTCAGTCAAGTAACATCAAAATTTGTGTGAGATTAAAGAATCGCTGGGTGTCTATGCTAGTTTTCTGAGTCAAATCAAATGCATTTCCAACAGATGTATTTTTGAATCAGAAAACAGCCAGTATCATGAGCTGATCCTGCTCTACAACGTGTTAGCAAACACCCCATTCACTTTTGCTAGGAATGCTTACTGCCTCACTTATGTGTCGGTTCTTCCTCTCTTTGTCATTGCCAAGGCTTTATCATGCTGACATGATTATTATTTACTGTGCTTCTGAATGACATCTTTTCAGTTCTATTTTCCTCTTCAACCGTGCTTATGGCCACCTCCCACTCCCTCCCCCCTCCACCCCCCCAGCTCAGAGTCAGGCTCCGCCACTGTTACGTGCTCTGAGACACTACCCTGCATGGAGGGCGCTATATAAGTGCAAGTTGTTGTTGTTTTTGTTTGCTTTTATGGGGGCAGAGGAAAATTGTTATTGACTTCTGTTGTGTGAGCAGTGGTCACAAAGAGAGATTGCCGAAGCATTTGTTCTGAATGGTATTCAAAATAGGAGCAAGGTAAGGTTGTAGATTCAAACAGTTTGAGGATCAAAAGAGAGGGAAGTGGACAGACGTTAAGAAAATACATAGAATTTAAATTTCCTAGAGGGCAAAATTGAAATTTAATAAAATAATCATTCACTTCATGGATGTCTGTGGAACATTGGTGTGCACCAATTGGTTGCCAAGGAGGAATGGAAGGAGAGCAATAAGTCTACACAGGGTAACAAAAGATATTCTGGGAGATTCCCCACACACATTTATAAAAGACATTCTGTTGACCTAATCTTCTTTGCATACTGACTGACTGACTGAGTCTGACCTCTGCTGGAGAAGGAAGAGAATTAAATTAAGGGAATGCATTTTTATGATGCAATGGACAACTGTATTATATTTGAAGTAAAAAAGAAAAAAATCCTATTCTTATGCATTTTATTTTGTTAATGCATGTTTGTGATGGTACAGGAAACTGGATTAAAAATTTAAGTTCTATTTAAAAATTTGCCAAATTAATAGGTGGAGTAAATGGACCCAGGTGGGACTTCACTCTAATATTTTCAACAACAAAAACAACAACAAAATTACATTTGTAATAATAATAATAATAATAATCCTTGCATTTGATAAAGCGCCTTTCGCATCGGCAGGACGTCCCAAGGCGCTGGACAGACAGAGTTACGGACCGACCTGGGGTTCGGGGTGGCAGAAAGGGGGAAGCAGGGAGATCGAAAACACGGTGGAAGAGGAAGGTCTTGAAGGTCTTGAGATGGGTCTTAAAGATGGGAAACTATAGGCCAGTTAATCTCAGTCATAGGGAAAATTTTAGAATCATTGATTAAGGATGTGGTAGTGCGGTATTTAGGGAAGCAGAATATAATTAGGCCAAGTCAACATGGTTTTACAAAAGGGAAGTCATGTTTGACAAATCTCATAGAGTTTTTTGAGGATATTTCCAGTAAACTAGATAAGGGTGAATCAGTGGATGTGGTCTATTTGGACTTCCAGAAGGCATTCGATAAGGTGCCGCATAAAAGGTTAGTCCAAAAGTTAAGGGCCCATGGAATTGGGGGGAGCATATTAACGTGGATTGGGGAATGGTTAACGGGTAGGAAACAAAGAGTAGGGATAAACGGGTCCTTTTCAGATTGGCGGGATGTGACTAGTGGAGTGCCACAAGGATCAGTCCTTGGGCCTCAGCTATTTACCATCTACATCAACGATCTTGATGAGGACATCAAAGTTAATATATCTAAATTCGCGGATGACACAAAACTAGGAGGAAGTGTCAACTCAGAGGACGATATTAAAAAAATGCAGCGAGACATAGATAGGTTAGGTGATTGGGCAGGTAGGTGGCAGATGAAGTATAACGTAGGGAAGTGCGAAGTCATCCACCTAGGCAGCAAAAATAGTAGAGCGGGTTATTTTTTAGAAGGGGAGAGATTGGAATGTGTTAGTGTCCAGAGGGACTTGGGTGTCTTGTACACCAATCACAGAAAGTTAGTCTGCAGGTGCAGCAACAATTAGGAAGGCGAACGGTATGTTAGCATTCATTATGAAAGGATTAGAGTATAAGAGTAGGGAAGTCTTGCTGCAACTGTATAGGGCCCTGGTGAGACCACACCTGGAATACTGTGTGCAGTTTTGGTCTCCTCATTTAAGGAAGGATGTACTTGCCTTGGAGGGGGTGCAGCGTAGATTTACTAGGTTAGTGCCAGGGATGAAGGGGATGAGTTACGAGGATAGGCTGACCAATTTGGGCCTATATTCTCTAGAATATAGAAGAATTAGAGGGGATCTTATAGAAACCTATAAGATCATCAAAGGGCATGATAGAGTAGATAGTGGGAGATTGTTTCCCCTGGTTGGAGAAACTAAAACCAAGGGTCACAACCTTAAAATCAGAGGTCAGCCCTTTCACACTGAGTTGAGGAAGAACTTCTTCACTCAAAGGGTGGTGAATGTATGGAACTCGCTACCCCAAAGGGCTGTTGACGCTCAGTCCTTGAACATATTCAAGACTGAGATAGATAGATTTCTTATTGCAAAAGGGATTAAGGGATATGGGGATAAGGCAGGGTTAGGTTATTAGCTGGAGTTAGATTAGAAGATCAGCCATGATTGAATGGCGGGACAGGCTCGAAGGGCCGATTGGCCTACTCCTGCTCCTACATGTTATGTTAGCTATCACAATCTCCCAAACTTGAATTTTATAATAATAATCCTTGCATTTGATATAGAGCTTTTCACGTCTTCTAGATGTCTCAAAGCACTTCACAGAATATACTGTAAAGTGAATTAACTATATATATGTGGGCGAAACACAGCAGCCAATTGCGCACAACAGTGTCCCACAAACAGTCATGGATTGAAGTGACCAATTTCTTATTTTTTTCTTGAGGGATTATTATCAGGCGTGTGGAGTAGGGAAACTTGCCCAGGGTTTCACCCTACCGGGAATTGAACCCAGGTCTCTCGCTTGCGAGGAGAGTACTCTAACTATCGAGCTACGGGACTTTATTTATGAAACATCAGTGTCACTGATTGTAGGACACTACTTGAAAAAAAATTCAAACTTCTTCATTATGCAATGAGACGTAACCATTAATATAAAAGAAATAACATGTGAACCAAATATCAATTTCTTTCCATTCTGCCACATGTAGAAACGCAGCACCATGGCAAACCAAACTACATCCAGGGAACAAAATTATACAGTTACTTGGCTGGGTTTAATAGCTTAGCTACATGTTATAAGAGCTTCAAAAATGGCCAACTTCTAGGTTGTCAGGTTGCCACTGACTGATGGCACGTGATGTGTCAGTCTGGCTCAGTTGGCACCAAGTCAGAAGGTTGTGAGTTCAAGCCTCAGATTGGGATTTTGAGATCATAGTCTGGGTTGATATTCCAATGCTGCATTGTCGGATGTGCTGCCTTTTATCATTAAACTGAGCTCCAATCTGCCTGCTCAAGCGAGCATTAAAGATCTCATGGCACCATTGGAAAAGAAAGACAAGTTTCTCCCAATGTCCTGACCAGTAATCCTCCAGATAAAATTGACCATTCACTTTGTTTTTCAAAGTTGTGGACTATATCAAATTCGAGGTTTTTTTTATTATTAAGTTGCTATATGTAAATGATACTATACTTATGCAGGTTTTATTGTCTGGCATATGATTCCTACATTTGGAGCTTCCAGCAGCCTAGGGTCACAAATCACGTTTTTGGGTATAGAAGTCTTGCCTACAAAAAAGTTGTTTGATTATTGTCTGTACTACTGTGTATCAATTGTAGTGCAATGACAGTATATGGTAGCCACAGTAGTAACTCTGTCATGGATACACTTGGCAAACATTAATAGGGTGCAACTCTTAGAAAATACAGGCAATAACAACTTTTACTGTGTTTAATCATTTAATGGATAACAGGAATACAAAAGCTGTTTCACTTTTTAAGTTACTTGCGCTTATTTTGCCCTCCTCCAGGCTATTTAGTTATTACAGCATTCTCTTGGTGTCATCCAGGGAACACCTGCAATCATTCACTGGAGGTCACCTCTAGCCTGCCTTGTTTATTTTGTATTTGTTTATGTAAGCCTTTAAAATGTTTTATCTTAAAATATTTATTACAATAGGTTAGGGTTATACAGTATTACAGTAATACCAGTACTTTTTGAGTTGTTTTATTACTTGTGTGTTAGCTTGGCTCAGCGGTAGTGCTCTCACCTCTGAGTCAGAAGGTTTGGGATTCAAACCGTATGTCGATAAAGATCCCATGGCACTATTCGAAAAGTGAAGATAGCGCACTAATAAATTAATGATCATTAATGGGTGATTTGGTATAGCGCCTTATCACATCAGCAGGATGTCTCAAAGCGCTTCATAGGATTTTACTGTGAAATGAAGTGACTGTGTATTTGTAGGCAAACATGGCAGCACAATGTCCAGTCTCTGCTCATGATCAAACCACAGTTTCATCCCAGTAAATCTATTCTGTAGCCCTCTGTTGCCTCAATGTCTTTCCTAAAGTGGTGTGACCAAAACTGAATACAATATTCTAACTGTGGTCTAACAATTTATATGTTTAGCATTACCTCTTTGGTTTTATATTCTATAACTATTTATAAAACCAGGGATTCTTGACAGCTTTTTCCACCTGCTTTCCCACCTTTAAAGATTTATGTACGGTAACCCTTAGATTACTCTGCTCTTCTATTTCTTTTAATATTTTACCACCTAACATATACTTGCTCTCCTTATTCTTCCACCCAAAATGTATAACCTCATATTTGTGTTAATTTTGTCAGTTCTTGCACAATCAACACATCTGTCTGTCCCCTGGAAGTTGCATACAATCTTTGCAATCTCTGCATATACATCAACCCAGGTTCCACCGTTTCCTAGAAGACTGATTTCACGATCCACTCTCACCCACCTTTCTGGTCTTCTCCTACTCCATTCCTCTGCTAGATCCCTCCACTTGGATAACTCAAGTTTGTTTTGCATTCCCCTGCCCATCAGTGGTTGACATTTCAGATTCTAAGCCTCTAATCTCTGGAACACACTACATCTACCTCTATTCTCCCCCCCCCCATGCAATGTAAAATCTACCTTTGACCGCACCTGTGGTCACTTGCCCCTTCATTCCTCTACTCAGCACCCAACCCCATTTTTGCAAATTGTTCTCAGGCGCTAACCAATGTGAAGGGCACCTTATCAATAATGCAAGTTGTTGCTGAAGAGGAATGTATAAAGCCCCTTCAGAAACTAGCTTTTTCACCAACAGTAAGAATGAGTAAGGTAAATATGTGCTGCATGTTCTTGCTAAATCATGCTGTTCTAAATTGCTACCAATGTATTCCAAATCACTCTTCAGAGATCAATTCATTTAAACATTAAAAGGAATGGTCAACTGCCTGAGACTGGAGAGGTCCCAGACATGGTATTGGAATGATTTCTACTCAAACAAGAATATTTGAAAAATTAACAGACACAAGGAGTGAGAAAGTCATTTTTTTTAATATTTCATAGCATAAAGCAAAATATAACAGAATAAAACTTAGTCACAATCTTTTATTACAATAACCTACAATACATAAAAATGGATGTCAGCTAAATACTCAGTTGATTGTACTCTCACCTCCGAGTCAGAAGGTTACAGGTTCAAGCCCACGTTGGGCCTCTGAACTCAGTCTAGGTATGCACTCTGATGAAGTGCCAGAAGTGCTGTATTGTTAGAGGTGAAGTCCTTCAGATTAGACTGTGTGTGTCAGCCTCCCTCCGTTAGTATCACTCTCACCTTTGCGTTAGAAGGTTGTAGGTTCAAATCCACATCTGACTTGGAACTCATATAATCCAGGCTGACAATACTCCAATACAGTCCTGGGACGTATTGCATTATTGGAGGTGCCGCCTTTCAGATGAGTCATTAAACCAAGGTCCCATCTACCTGTTCAGGTGTACATTAAATATCCATGGTATTATTCAAAAAGAGAGGGAGTTTCTCCCAATGTACTGGCCAATAATCTCCCTAATAATTGATCATTCACTTCAAGGCTGTTTGTAGCATACTGTTGTATGCTGGTACTTCCAACTAGTAAGTGAGCATGCAGTACTTCATCAATGCAGGTGTGTGTAGGGGAAACATGCTAGGGGAGGCGTGTGCTAGGGGAGGTGCATAACCCCTCCCCGCATCCCAGGAAAGCTGCTCCCCCAACACGTCCTGTGACAACCAAATCCCACAACACTTTCTGCCCCAACAATTCCTGCAACAACAGGTAGGGGGTGGAACATCTAGTGGTGCGGAACAAGGCAGGCCCCAGTCTAAATCAGGCCACCAATCAGAGTGTAAGGAGGGGGAAATACAATTTACACTTGAAATGTATAGAATACATTGATAAATATTTCATGTTCTGCTCGATTTTTTTATATCTGTACTAAAGCACTGAGTTAGAACCTGTGCAGATAATGTATTTACAAATATGCTTTGCTAACTGGTACTTTCTGCTTCCACTCATGATGAGCCAGTCTGTCATACTAAGATTTTTGGACTGCTGGACATCAAGTTGCCACATACAACTATTTCATTTCAAAGGAAGTAAAGTTAATAACAAGCAATGCACAAAGTGATTCCAGTGTGGACCTGACAACATGGAAATCAGCCATAATTTCTACACTTTGCTAATAAAGCTGACTCATATTCTGAACCCCAACGACGGCATTCCAGTGGGATATTTCTCTATTACCATTCTGCCAATAGGAAATCTTTACTTTATTCTATGGCAACTACATGGGCTCACCTGAAACAGAGTACAGTAAATACAGTAGGGCCCTGTTGTAATAATATTGCAATTATCCTTGCATTTGATATAGCGCCCTATCTTATATTGTCGAGATGATTCAAAGCATTTCACAAGACATAATGTAAAGTCGATTGACTGGGTATTTTGTGAGCAAAATGTAGCAGTCAATTGCACAAAGCAAAGTCCCAGAAATAACCATGGAGCAAGTAACCAATTTTATTTAGGAGATTATGCCTTGGGATCTTGAACAGCCAGACAGAACCTCACTTTAACGTCTCATCCAAAGGACAGAACCTCCAACAATGCAAAACAACACCCCCCAGCACTGCATTAATACATTGGACTGTCAGGTTAGACTAATTAGACCCATAAAATCAAACCAGCGCTATAACAGGTGTGATCACTGGTCAGCATTTCTACATTCATTGCGCACACATGCAGAAAGACATATGATTTTAAGCACCAGACAGAATTTAAGTGAACTTAAAACAAAAAACTAGCTTCTGGGTCATCAGGTAACTTCCACTATGCTGCACATAAGTGAGCCAGCCGGGTATTGTTTTCTTTAGTAAATAAATGCCAGCATCTATTCCACAATTGCATTACTGTATAAGCAAACCCACAATATAACAACCGGTGTTATAAAGAGGTTCTACTATATTCCTCATACCCATCTCAAGCACCACTGGGTAGATCTCTTCACAAGAGGATTTAACCATAAAAAGGCTTGTTCCATATATGTGCTCCACTTCACTTATAAAATAACCATCCTCCATCATTGAGGGTCTATTAAATCATTGCGCTTAGAGCCAACCATCAGCCTGGCTCAGTTGGTATGCTTAGGAGTCAGATGGTTGTGGGTTCCAAACCCCAAACAGTCCAGTTTTAGCAGGTTACATTACAGATGTACCTCCACACAAACTCTGGGATCCTCAGCCCTTGGCTCTTGCCAACCTGCACCTAATACTTTCTAGGATTAGTTAAGCAGCGAATGCCACTCCAAGGAGATCGTGGGCATTCCATTCCAGACAAAGAACAGTTTCATATGTGAAACTTGGTCTAGTTTTGTATGCCCTTAAGTATGGCAATAAGTTTGCACATGTGTCAAGACTCTCAGATGACCTTTTTTTTTTACAAACGCTAAACAATTTGCACTTATGCTGTAATGTATACAGCAGCTCCTCATTTGTAAATTTGTGAGTTGGACACTCTGAAGTCAGTCAACTTCCATATTCTTAGGTTGTTCCTCTGCTTTTTTTTGAGCAAACTGAAGGACATTCTTGAGCTGGATGCACTGAACAGCGTTAATGTCCTGAGTTTCAAGCCAGGCCAGGCCTATCTTCAGTGCCTTTACTGCCTCTGTTGCTGTTGGAACGTTCACTATGTGTAGATCTTCCTGATCTTCTGGTTCCCCTCTTTTCACCATCAGTGCCTCTGCTACTATTCGAAAACTAGTGTTGGTTGGGTCTTTCCCTTTTTCTAGTTCCTCTGTTTTAACCTCCACTGACTCTGCTGGAATGCTAGTTCTATGTGTGTCCTCTTGCTCTTCTGGTTGGACTGTTGGTATGAGAACATGAGTTCTGTGTGTGTCTTCTTGTTCTTCTGGTTGCACTGTTGCTGGTGAAATACTTATGTACGGATCTTCTGGTTCCTCTGTTTTGACCTTCACTACTTTTGTTGCTGCTGGAATGCACATTTTGCGTAGGCCTCCCTGCTCTTCTGGTTTGTCTGATTTGACCTTCACTACCACCCACTCTGCGGGATCCTCTGTTGCTACTGGAATACTGGTTATCTGTGGGTCTTCCTGCACTTCTCGTTGCTCTGATTTCATTCTCAGTGACTCAGTTGCTGTTGGAAAGCTTGCTATGTGTGGGTCTTCCTGCTCTTCTGGTTCGTCTATTTCCACAGTTACAACAAACCATTCTTCTGGTTCATTTGTTCCTACTGAAATTCGCGATATTTCTGGTTCCTCTGTTTCTGCTTTATTGTTCTGGACCTGGGCTATCAGCTGCTCATCTGTTAGGTACTCAGTGATAGGTGCATCATCATCTATTGTGGTCCAGAATTCCAACCAGTTACTCAGTGTCACATCCTCATCTATAAGATCCTTTAGCTTCTCCTGGGCTGCCAAGATTTCCTCTGCCGTAAATCCCACGAAGATGTCATCCTCGATGATGTCATCAGTTGGCTCTTCTGTGAATGCATCACAGAGACCCTTTAGCCAACACCTCTGGATGCAGGTTGTACTCACCTCATCCCATGCTCTTGTTGCAAGTTTGAATACATCCTTCAGGTTCATTTGATTTAAATATTCAGTAACCATTAGATCAGAGTATACAAATTCCTTCACAAGTTCAGTCCTATAGTTCTTTTTAAAGGTGCCAATTATGCCCAGGTCAAGTGGGTGTATTTTGCTGGCCGTATTCTTGGGTAGATAAAGCACCTTGATTTGGCAATCCGTGTCTTGCAAACCTGCAGCTGGTGGGTGGGCAGGGCTGTTGTCCAGGAGTAGTACAGCCTTCTCTGACAGACCTTTGGATCGAAGGTGGCATTGAACACTTGGCACAAAGGAATTGAAAAACCAGTCTCTGAAGATATCTGATGTCATCCTAGCATTTCTACTGTGGTTGTAGTCGATGGGCATGGATTTCATGTTCAATCGGTGGAAGAACCATGGGGACCGGTACTTGCCGATGCAAAGGGGCTTAGCTTTGTGAGTTCCTGGCTTATTTGTAGCAAATAGGAAAGTCACTCTGTCCTCACTCTCGTGATCAGTGTTTTTCACTGCTAAACTCTGCTCAGGCAGCATCCGGTAGTACAGAACACTCTCACCAGCAATGTACACCTGCTCATCACTGAGTTGTTCTTTTTCCAGTATGGTCTTCAGATCTTGGGGGCTGGATAAGACAGTAGTTGAACAATTGAACTTTATTTGGCTGAATCCATGTCTCTTATTGAAACGATGGAGCCAACCTTGGCTAGCAACAAAGCTTGTGTCACCATTGAGTACTTTGGAGAACTTCTCAGCCTGTGCTTTCAATCTTGGACCAGGAATTGGGATGCCTTGTGACTTCTTTTGCATGATCCAATTGTAGACCACAGTGTCCAGTGTTACATCCCTGGCTGGTCGGGCTCGCTTTCTGGATATACTAGCTGTCATGGTGAAGGTTCGCAGCTTGAGTTCTTCCTTCAACCAACCTCGTAATGTCGACTCTGGCACTCCAGCTTCACGGCTAACTCTGGCTTGTGATTCGCCACATCGTATCCTATTTACTAACTTGAGTTTTTCTTGGACTGTGTACGACTTTCTTTTCTTATAGCTGGTAAACCTGTTGTTCATATTGTTAAAAAAACACAAAATACTGCAGATGCTGGAAATGTGAAAATAATTTTCAGATTTCCATATTGTTCAGTTCAGTGCTACAATATGTTGTTGACAAACAGTGTACTTACAGTGGATTTTGTGTTACAATAGCGTCTGATAACTGTGTTTAAAGAACGTCTGATGAAGAAAGGTTGAGACCCTGATGGATCCGCGTTAAACAGGCACCCGCGTCACTAACACAACATTAATTGCAACGCCCTTTACTCAGACGAGGGGGTTTGGAGATACTTCCGCTATCACCAGCGCCCTCAATCCTGACATTAAAAGGCTGCGACCTACAGGTCGGGACGATCCGCTCACTCAACTCCTCTTCCCCCTCAGGCATTTCCTGCCGCCGCCGCCATCTTGTCCAGCAGCTGCTCGGCTCCTCCCCAGCGCAGCTCTTGGGTGTTTAACACTCGCCAGACCGGGGGGCGAGGGGAGGGGGGGGAGGGGGAGGGGGGAGGGGCTGCTCTGCTCCATACAGAAGCAGTCACAGCCTCCCGGTCACTGCCCTCGCCTCCCGCAACACACGGGGCAACGCGCGAGCGGAAATGACAAGCTCCGCGCTGCCGCGACTTCCGGGAGAACGGGCGCCTGAGCCAATGGGAGGCCGAGCAAGGGGCGGGATATCCGGTTCGCCCGAGACGGTAGAATAGCGAGCGACAGCGTCTGACCGAACCCCCAGCGATGAGCGCCTGGAGTGTGAGGGATCAGCTCAGCGTGGAAACCCGGAGGGACAACCGGACCTGGAAACCATGTCACCGAATAAAACAGATCGCATTTATAACGTGCCTTACACCCTCAATAAGACTCAAAACCCTTTTGCATTATTTTGTTTAAACAAACCCGGTGTGATTATGGTCTCTTTCTCTTTCCGACAGCAAGTGGTGGTTAGCAACGTTCACGTCACCAAGTCCAGGTTGGTGAGCCAGTGGGAGATGTTTTGAAGACAAAAGTTTTTATTTCAGCTATCGACAGTCACACCAGGGCCACGTCTCAGTTTGGAAGCTTCTGTGCCTCCTCTCCCACTAACAACAAATCGCCTTTGTAATAATAATAATCCTCGCATTTGATGTAGCGCTTTTCATGTCTTCTAGACGTCTCAACGCGCTTCACAGAATATACTGTAGTTGAGGGTCGAACAAGACGGCAAGTTTTCAGACTGGCTTAGTAAGGTGCAGTGTGCGTCCTTGGATGGTGAGGCTGTCAGCGCCAGAGGTGTGGAGGTGCTGACGGGAGCCAATAAGAAGGGTCTCGATCTTGTTGACCTTCAACTGAAGAAAGTTAGCTCTCATCCAGGCCTTGATGTCTGACAGACAGCAATGGTCCTGGAGTCAAGGGTGAGGACTGTGGTTTCATTCTGTCACGGTTAGCACTTCCATTTTGGCAATGAAGCTTTACACAAATCAATGATGTGACCAACATGATAATATTTGCACCTTAAAGCATGATTCGATCGTGGCTATGAAATTCTCCTAAATGACAATCCAAAATCATGACATTGGGCTGTCCAAATTTGTTGTCACACCTGAAATCACCTAATTTCCTTTAAATAGTGTTTGGAAAACATCTACCTGCTGACTCCCTACCAACCTGCCCGCTCTCTCCGTTCATTGGGCTCCGGCCTGCTCCATGTCTCCCGCCCGACCATCGGTGGCCGGGCTTTCAGCCTCTCTGCCCCCACACTCTGGAACGCCATCCCACGGTCCCTTCACCTCCCTTCCTCCCTTGCCTCCTTCAAGACCCTTCTCTTCGACCGCACCTTTGGTCTCCCTCCCACCTCTCTGCCTTCCCTCACCCCTACACCACCCCTCCCCCATGCTCAGGCCCCAACACCTGACTGTCCAGCGCTTTGGGACATCCTCCCGATGTGAAAGGCACTCTATAAATGTAATTTTGTTGTTGTTGAGGTTCTTAATGGGTTGTGAAAGCTTAGAAGAGGGAGGGGACAAGGAAAAGAGATTTCGGAAGAGTTTCAGGGGGCAGGAGCAATGCAGCTGAAGCTCACCTGTGATGGCCGATGAATGGCAGAAAACAAATCAGAATTAGTAGTGTGGAGAAAGTGCTTGAATACATAGGGTCAGAGAACTTTGAGGTAGGGTGGGTAAAAAAACATGGGAGTCTTTTAAATGCAACAACAAGAAATTTAGTTGGTCAGATGAGGATGGGGTAATTAGCGTTCAGATTCCAATGTGAGAGAATCTGTGGAGTTCTAGAGTGGAGCTGAGCAGGCTATAGCGAGGAGAGCAATGGAAAAGTCAAAAGTTATGGTAAAGGATTTCATTTATGTAAGGGGTGGTAACAGAACCAGGCATTGTTTTGAAGGTGGAGAAAATCCTGGTTGAAAGCTTTAAAGGAAAGTTGGAAGGCTGAACAAAACGCCACACTTCCGTAAAGGATCCTCGAATTATAATGAGCGTCTGGGAAAATTGAGTCAGCACATGCTCAGGAAGCACTGATGGGAGCCAAGCATTATTGTCTGTTGTATTGGTATGAAGTTAAGGCTCAATCAAGACTTGATGTCAGAATAGCAAGTCTTACAAACAAGGTTGGAAACCAAAAGGTAGAAATAGGTGTTATTGGTGCGCATGTGGAAAGTGGACCAGATTGTTCTCAAAGGAGACTATGTAGATGAGAAAACCAGTTACGGTTGTCTTGGGTCTATTATCTCAGCAGCTAGTATAAATGGGAGTTTAAAAAAAGCCGACTTCCAAGCAGGAAGTGACATGAACAACAACCTGAGAAGCAGCTGGCTGTCTTTTTAAGAGCTGAAAGCTGGGTTATCAGTGATGGCAGCCAAGGTGCACAATGCTTTTGGTTAAAACCAGTCCACAGTAGGTAAGTGCGTGCTTAACTGGGGACGTGTGTCTAAGAGTTTACTAACATTTGTGAACCAAACGTTCAGTGGGGCTGCACTCTTAAATTCCATTTGTTGAAATATAGTTACATTTGAGCCTGCCTATTGGAAACTACAAGACAGATAATGTTCACATTTATTTATTACTTCACTTTGTATTTTGTTTAGTATGTTGGAAGTTCATGCATCCACAAAATCGCATTCAAATACAACAGTTAATAGCCCTTTTTCCTCTCTTTTTTGTTCCCCACTTCCCATCCTCTTCCCACTTTATTGTTCTGGACCTGGGCTATCAGCTGCTCATCTGTTAAATGCTCAACAACAGGTACATCATCATCTATTGTAGTCCACACATCCAACCAGTTACTCAGTGTCATATTCTCTTCTATAAGATCCTTTAGCTTCTCCTGGGCTGCCTGGATTTCCTCTGCTGTAAATCCCACTAATATGTCATCCTCGATGATGTCATCATTTGGTTCTTCTGGGAACGCATCACAGAGACCCTTTAGCCAACACCTCTGGATGCAGGTTGTACTCACCTCATCCCATGCTCTTGCTGCCAGGTAGAACATCTCTTTTAGATTGATATGATTTAGGTATTCATTAACAGCTAAGTTAGAATTCACAAGCCCCTTCACAAGTTCCCTCCTATAGATCCTCTTAAAGGTGGCAATTATGCCCAGGTCAAGTGGTTGGATTGTGCCGGTTGCATTTTGGGGCAGATAGAATACTTTAATTTGTCCATCAAAGATTGTAGATTGATAGCTGGAGGATGGGCAGGGCAATTGTCCAGGAGCAGGACAGCTTTCTCTGGCAGACCTTTGGATCGAAGGTGGCATTGAACACTTGGCACAAAGGAACTGAAAAACCAGTTTCTGAAGATGTCTGTAGTCATCCAGGCATTTCTACTGTGGTTGTAGTCAATTGGCATGGATTTCATGTTCACATGGCGGAAACATCGAGGGGACCGTAACTTGCCAATGCAAAGGGGCTTAACTTTGTGAGTCCCTGGCTTATTTGTAGAAAATAGAAAGGTCACCCTGTTCTTGAACCCTTCACTTTCATGGTCAGCCGTTTTCTTCACTTTGGTTTGTTCAGGCAGCATCCGGTAGTACAGACCAATTTCACTGGCGTTGTACACCTGCTCATCACAGAGTTCCTCTTCTTCGAGTATGGTCTTTAGTTCTTGTGGGTAGGATGAATCAGCAGTTGAGCAACTAACCTGGTTAATTCCATGTCTCTTGTTGAACCGATGGAGCCAACCTTGGCTGGCCACAAAGTTTGTGTCACCATTAAGTTCCTTGGAGAACTTCTCAGCCTGTGCCTTTACTATTGGGCCAGAGATGGGGATGCCTTGTGACCTCTGTTGCATGATCCAATTATAGACTACAATGTCCAGTGATGCATCCTTGGCTGGACGAGTTCGTTTCCTGGATAAGCCCACAGCCTCACTAACTGTCATAGTGAAGGTTCGCAGCTTAAATTCGTCTTTCAACCAGCCACGTAATGTCGATTGAGGTATACCAGAATCACGACTAACTTTTACTTGTGATTCACCAGATCGTATCCGATTTACTATCTTGAGTTTTTCTTGCACTGTATATGACTTTCTTTTGCTCATATTGTTCAGTGCAGGGCTACTGTACTCTGCTGCTAAATAATGCACTTTACTATGGTTTATATTATTCACAATATTTGTGATTGCAATACCTGCATTTAAAGGATATCTGATGGAAAAACATTGGTGCCTGCATTATACACCAACGATGTACAGGATAACAGGGAATATAGATCAGTTATTGAAAAAATATTGCTAACTCAACATTACAATTAATATTTGTGGTTATTATCATGCCCTGTTGTAAATAACCAAATGCTCTGGGTAGAAAGGCCTTTTAATCAAATATGAAAGTACCCAGGCTGTTCCATCACTCATGGGGCACCAGAGCTAAACTAATTGTACGTGAATATTGTATTCACTTTCAGAACTGAGAAAAGTGGGTATTACAACATTTTATGTTGCAAATTCACGGATCAATCGTCAACTGAAAGACAAAACTCCAGGCATTTTTTTTAAAAGAAGAACTGAAACGATGGCCGGGGGGGGGGGGGGGGGGGGGGGCAAATATACAGAAGCGAAACACGGGCTGAGGGCAAGAAGACCACAAAGAAATCACTGAATTTGAATGTTTCACATACCGCCCCAGACCCACCGCAAACGTGAGGGAAACGGACAAAGAAAGAGGAGCTCGGCCAGGCTGAATGACACAGACCCTGATAGGTTTACGGGAGGCGGCAGGGGAGTGGCTCCACCCGGGGAACTTTTTTAATTTAACAAAAACGCTGAAGGAGTGGCAATCCTACTGAAAGGGCAATATTTTCAGGGCAGGCTGGGTCGTCTAAAAGCAGCCGGCTCTTGTGACCACCTTTCCTCTGATACGCTTTCTGCCCAATTCACTATAACGCCGCGTCGAATAGTTACCCCCAATTTTTACTCAAAACGAGGAGGTTTGGAGACGCCTCAGCGCCCTCAATCCTGACATTAAAAGGCTGCGACCTACAGGTCGGGACGATCCGCTCACTCAACTCCTCTTCCCCCTCAGGCATTTCCTGCCGCCGCCGCCGCCATTTTGTCCAGCAGCTGCTCGGCTCCTCCCCAGCGCAGCTCTTGGGTGTTTAACACTCGCCAGACCGGGGTGGGGGGGGGGGAATGATCTGCTCCAGACAGGAAAAAGTCGGGTGTCTTTTACACTGATCCTCGCCTTCCTAATACATGAGCAAATGCGCGAGCGGCGGGTCGCGTTCTGCGAGTTTTTGTCCCAGGACCCAGTCCGAAGAGACGGGGGAGGGGGTACAGAGGCCAGCGAGTGGGGGGGTGAAGGGAAGTGGCCGCACCCATCGCCGACCACATCACCAAAGTATCATGGCGCCCAGCGAGGGCCGTTCCTCTTTTTTTCTCTGGAACATTCGCAGCTTTTCTCTCGCGCGGGCGCGTGCACGCGCACACAGACACCAACCTAACGTGCTGACACGGAAATGACGCGGGCGAGAGCCTGATTGACGAGGCACTTCAACGAGACCCACCGGCGATGGGCCAATAGGAGGCCGCAAGTGGCGGGGGTGGGAGGTCCGGTGTCAGGTTAGGTTGAGGCGGCAGAATGCGTCGTTTTTTTTCAAAAAAATTCGGTAGAGAAGCGAGTCCCCGCGGCTGCGCGAAGCCAGAGCACCGAGCGCCATGTTTGTGAGGAATAACCACAGCGTGTGAACAAATTCCTTCTCCTCTCGCCAACCAAACTCACCAAGAACAAAACGGCGGAAAAAAAAGAGGGGTATCAAACTCTAGAGCCAATACGCAAACAGTTTAACCAAATAAGACTCGCGTAAGACTGAACGCTCTTGTGTTATTTTGTTTAACCAAAAAAAGCCAACTGTTTGACCGTGAAGTTTTTTTCATCTTCAGCCATCAACAGTCACACCAGCAACGTCTCAGTTTTGGGAGACTCTTGTGTCTCTTCTCTCTCTCTCAGTCTTGTTCTGTTTTGTGGGGCAAAACAAAACCAATGGCTTTTGAAAGCCTTTTCTCCAGTCCCCCAACCCCAGTTGACAAAAATGATGCTCTAAACATGACAGAGTCTGAGCTGGCAGGGGATGAAAGGTCGAGTAACATTCTTATATATCAACCATTCTGCAATAACTTTTTATTTTATAAGTTTTAACCTTGCCATTATCTTATCTATATCTACCTGTTTAATTTTTTTAAGAGAAAAAAAGGAAATCAGTTTCATGGGAGATGAATACTAAGCAGTTTGCATCTCTTATCTCTCTCTCTCTCTCTGTACAGTATGTTTGCTGGGAAGGGCTTTTCCTGTCCTTTTTTTTTAAAAAAGGCTACAATTTGTGCATGCTTGTTTTTTTAAAAAAATCCATTTGTCCATAACATTACACTGCTCATCATGGTAAGTTTTATACTTGGTGGGAGGGCGGAGGGTTGGAAGCTTTTTAAAATATATATATATATATATATAAACATAGGGAATAATTTGATTTTATTTCTTGTAATTAACGAGATTGAATGTCTTGTCTCCGAACTTCTTTTGTCCGTGAAAAACCTTCTCGAACGGGAGCCTCTGGGGCGGATCTGGTTTCATGCTGTCTCATCAGATTACAGACTCCATTTTGGCAGTGAAGCTTTATGTAAATCAATGGCCTGCCTGACCGACATGTTAACGTTTAGTTTGTTGCGCCACAGAAATACCCCATGAGCACAGAACAAAGGAGTCCCTCTCCCAAGCTTAAATTTACAAAGCAAGCATAATCACGTGGACTTTTTAATATAAAAAAGAAAAAAAATCGGAAAACAAAACTGTTTAACCCCCCCCCCCCCCCTCGGTTTTGCTTTTTTTTTCTCTCCAGCAGTCTTTTGCACATAGATCTGTAACATCAATTCACCTGGTCGTTACAAAATTAAAAAGTCCAAGAATAGTCAGTTTGGGGGAGGGGGTTAAAATTAACTCAGAACATTGGGGCTGCCAGATGTTTTTGTGTTCAAAATTTTAACTTTTCAGCTCTTAAGATATTCTTTGTTTAAATATACTTGCAGCTGACTACCCCCTTTTTTAAAAAAGCTTGGCAACTATATAACAAGATGATTCATTGCATCACAATTTTTTGTTTAATTTGTTGTAGACTCGTAAATCTGAGACTGCAGTCAAAAACGCATTTGAATACAGTAGTTTCCCCTTCTTCTTTTCCTTCCCTCTTCCTCTTTTCCAACTCGTCCCAAACCCTAGAAATCATTTCAGGTTCAGTGGGAATGCTCGCATTACGCATAGATGTGGAATGTTAAATGAGTTCCCAGTGGATAAGTAGTCGAAAAATATAATCTAAATGACGACAGGGGAGACAGATTTAACATACTTTTTCTTGTAGAAATTGTTTGTGAGCCATTTATTTTGTACTAGGTTAGTTGAAATTCATACTTGATGTAGCCGGTTAGATTTCGGATGAAAGACTTGATAACTTGTAACAGATATGTTCAAAGTATCTTACCAATTTTAGTACAAAGAATTATTTACAGAACTTTGTTCTGTCAATTTTCTGTTGATATTTGATAGTAAAAAGTAAGCAATAAACACGGATAGCATTATTTGAGTACAAGCTTGGACATGTTGCTGAATTAAAATACATTAATGATACTAAATTGGTTTGGTTCTCTATGCCAATGATGATTTAGCTCCTTCACAATTGGGCTTGAGTAAAATTATTTAGTACAGTAATCCTCACTTTTAAACTGGAAAAAGAACCAAAATGGATAAAACACAAATGAAAAGATGTTGATCAGAAATCTTTGCAACTACAGTATTTTATTTTTACGGTTTGATGATGCAATTTCATCATTGGAGCTAACTTTGGAAGGTTAAATGAGGAGTGAAAATAGTTTGGGAATAACTTCCTCTGTCAATGTACTCCCTTAATGCTCATAGTCAGAATTGTATGCATGATTTTATTTGAGGGCTGACATAAATAGATGATTGTTCTAAATATATCTGTTAGCAAGGATGTCCATGTTCTTGTGAAACATTAAAACTTCCTGTTTGAAATTGCAGAGACGTAGGGCTTGTTATCTGAGTGTCACCCAAGCATTAATTAATTAATGTCTTAAATTGTAGAAATTTTAAACGTGGTGGTCCAGTAAGTTCCCAATATTTTAAGATGAGAAATTAGAATGTTGGTTCACACTCATTATTTATCAGTTTGTGCTTCTCTAATCTATGAGATGATCTATAAGAAGAGCCAAGCAGATCACAAAACACTTGCCCTCAGAAAAGCAGTCCCAGGGGTGTTTTCTTTCATACACCTCTTTGTAACTAGTTACAGAGTGAGAACTCTCGAAGCTGATTACAAAATGTTTGTCTCTTGGGGTTTTTTAATGTCAGGGAAAATTTGGAAAGGATGAGTGAAAATAAAATTGTTTGCACCCTCGTCTCCCTTTTTAAAAAAAACTCCTGTAGTGCTTTTGATTCTGGTTGGTTTTCCTTATCTTTAGAAAGATACTTGATGTGTGGAAGATTAAAGTATTAAGACAGTTTTAATTCCACAAATGTAGTATCTTTCAGGTGCTCCTTTTGATTCCCAGATGTCATACTCGGGTTGTATTGTGTTTTGGTCAGGCTGCACCTATAGTACTGCGTACAGTTCTGGTCACTGGAACATAAGTTGGATGCCCAGACCCTAGAAGCAGTGCAGAGGAAAATAACAATGCTCCCCAGTGTCAGAGAAATGAGCTATTATCAACAATTAGACAAGCTAGAGCTCCTTAGTCTTGAGGGACTATAACTCAGAAAGGACCTTATAAAGGTGTATATAATTTTATATGGGATTGAAAAAGTGAACCCTTTAGGATGCATCAAGACAGTAGAACAAGTGGATTTAGGTTTAGAGTTGTAAAAGGGCAATTTCAGAACAGATAGCAGAAAGATTTTGGATACTCGGGGTAATCAATAACTGGAACAGGATGCCAGGAAAGGTGGTAGAGGCAGACACAACGTTTAAAAAGCAGCTCGACACTATGATGGGAGGACGGAAGGGTGGGTAATTTGGAGGGATGAAATCTTGTGAATCTTGTGATTTGGCTAATGTTATCTTAATATTGTGATGTGGTATGATTTGCATATCTCAACAAATGCAAGTATATATCTTAGCAGGTATGCCTTACCCTACTTAAATTAGCTTCCACCTGAAGTCGCAACAGATTAATCTATGACTGGATAGTGTTGTATTCATAATGCTGCACATCAGGATGTAGGATTCATCCATCATTCATCCTTGCCATGACCTGCTCTGCCTTCCCCCATCTCCGCAACATTGCCCAACTCCGCCATTGCCTCACTCCTTAGGCCGCCAAAACTTTCATTACATCCTATGCCAACTCCCTGCTTGTCAGTCTTCCCAACTCTTCCCTTCACAAGCGGCAGATCAGCCACAACTCTGCGGCTCATTTTCTCTCCCACACCAGGCTCTGTGACCCCATCACATCCACCCTCGCTCGGTTCCACTGACTCCCCATCCTTCAGAGGATCGAGTTCAAAATTTTTGTCCTCACCTTCAAAGCCCTCCATAGCCTAGCCGCTTCTTACCTCTCCGACTTGCTAAATTCTTATCAATCTCCCTCCGCTCAGCAGGTCTGCTCCATGTCCCCTGTCCGGCCCACCCAACCATTCGTGGTCGGGCCTTCAGTCTCTCTGCCACCACCCTCTGGAACTCTATCCCAAAGTCCCTTTGCCTCGCTCCATCCCATGCCTTCTTCAAAGTGCCCCTCTTCGATCGTGCCTATGGCCACCCTCTCTGCTCTCCACCCTCCCTGATCCCAACCCCCCCCCCCCACCACTCTCCCACCCTGACTAATCCCTGACTGTTCAGCACCTTAGGATGTCCTCCTGAGGTGAAGGAAGCTTTACAAATGTAATATATTGTACGATTCATTCCTGGGGCCATGTTTTGATTTATCTTTAGGGCGTTTTAAGGTGGTTTTCCTATGAAAGCTTCACTGACTTCAGTTTAGTAAACTTGTCCAAGTTGGAAATGGAATGTCCCTTACATATTTAAATACAAACCTCCAATGAAAGAAAATGTAGTGTCTGATTAGTATCACACTAAGCACTCGACCAAAGGCCTCAAATCGGTCGATTGCCACTAGGTGGCACTCTTGAGCATGAACAAAAAGACTAGAGGAAAGAGCAATAGAACTGCCTTAGACCAAGGAATACTTAAAAATCTTTATTTAGCAAATACATAATTTTATAAAAAAATGCTCTTAATATTTTGGGAACATGGTTGGCTACTATACTATTTTGTCTCTGAAGCTGGAGTTCTCATTCAGCTTTGACTAATGGGTTGAAAGTTGGTCA
Organism: Callorhinchus milii; assembly: GCF_018977255.1. NCBI lineage: Eukaryota > Metazoa > Chordata > Chondrichthyes > Chimaeriformes > Callorhinchidae > Callorhinchus > Callorhinchus milii. Next base: position 54,537,583 of record NW_024704744.1, read on the forward strand.
TCAGCAGTAAATGTTGTATGCAAACAGAGTTGGAATCTGTTTATGGAAGATCTGGTTCCTAGTACTGTCAGCAATTGGGCAAATTGGCAAACTGACTCCAGTTTATAGCGTGGGAAATGGGAAAAGTCATTTGGAGCAATGTGTGCAGGCAAAAGTGTTCTTCTGCAGTCATTCAATTTCATTGTTGAGCTTTAACCTTCATAAGCTCAAACTCACCCAGACCTTTGCAGCCTGTATTCTCTCTTGTACTAGACTCCTCATAGCATCATTACCCCTATTCTTGTCAGGTTCACTTGTACCCCAGTAAATGAAATCGCAATTCTTGTCCTTGCCTTCAAATACTGTCACAGATGTGCAACCCATCACCGTTAACCGATATTCAGCCACAAGGCCTCTACTTCTCTGGAACTTTCCTGAAGCTCTTCATCTTGTAGCTTCTCTCTCCTTGCTTTCAAATCCCTGATTATAACTTGGGATGTTGCCTGTAAGTTGCACTTTTCCTCAGTTTTTTTTGTCAAGTGCTTTGACTTGTTCAATCCTACTTTAACAGATGCTATGTGAATGCCAATTGTTACAGTGGATTTATAGTATTTTGTGCTGTATCAATCATACTATGACTTGGGTGTAAGAAGTAGAAAAATATTCTGTTTTTCAACATTGACATAGTCACTTTAATGAGCAAAAATATTATTTTGAAAAAACAGTTCTCAGCTTATCCAGTCCCTATGGCATTGCTTCAAAGTTGTGGCAATAGAGTAATGAGGTTGTCATGCCTGTTCCATGTGCAGAATCTGAGTCAGCATGTACCTACAGTCCCTCAGCTGCCCATGTTGAAATAAGTTGCAACTGTTGCTAACAAAGTTTGACAACACATTCTTCTTTAACTGCAACAAACACATGTTAAATGTTAATATAGCATGCAAACAGAAATAAATTAGATCAAAACATGCAACTTCAAAGAAATAACAAACTACTTCTGATCCCAATCTGTATTTGAACTTCTAACTTAGGGTATTACACTCATGTTTTTCTCAAGTGAAGCTGACTTGGGTGAGAGGAAATGTATTTTCTTTTGGTCAGCCAGGTTTCTGACACGTGCGGAAACCTATCATCATGCTTAAAAGTATCGAAACCGAACTGAGATTTCCACGCGTCTTACCTACACATGGAAATCTCAGAGATAGATTGTTGGAATGGAATGTGCATTCTCTCCCTCGAGGGATATATCTGCTCACCTAATTCCGGAAAGCATTAGGCGCAGGTTGGCAAGAGCCAAAGCTTGAGGACCCCAGACTGTGCGTTGGGGTTTTGCTAGAGTTTAACCAGCTAAAACCTCATAACTTGCCGTTGATATTGCTGTCTGGCAAGCTTTCCTGTCCAACTAGGACAATCCTAACCATTAGAGCATTGACTTGCAGGGTTAACAGGAGCTGAGTGGAATGACTCCCCGCCCCCCTGTGACTGGTCTGCCCTTCCAGGTCCTGCCAATGAGGCAGGCTGTGCTGTCATCAGCAATGCGCTAGAATACAGTAGACTCGTCTGGCTCAGGAACCGGACTACTGAGACCGCTACAGAGGGTTTGCTCAATTCCGACATTCCATTGTCAGGTATGTCAATTTGGAGCCAGTTCAGCTCCAAGGAGATCCTGCTTCCCTTCAACCCCCGCCCCCCCCCCTCCTAGGAGGATAGTCACTAGTTGGTCATTCGACATCCAACAAGCGCAGGTTTCAACCTTCACTGGGTGAATGGTAGGTACAAGGAACACCCTCCGATCATTGCCACCGTCTTCCTGTCCGCAGCTCGGGCACACATCGCTTCGCAATGAATGATGTTTCCACCATTTGGAGGTGCAGAGTTTTAGCAGCAGCTGCTTGTGTCTCTGAGGGCAATCAAGGTGGATTCCAGGCGCTGGATGTATGAACGTGCGTTCACAAACTCGGACTTCCAAGTAACGCCTTCCAGCAGCTGTCGCCCCAAGCCTCAGAGTTTCCTCATCAGCTATTTGGCTGGCTTCTGCCTTCAATGTGGTGGTTCTGCTGTTGACTAAGTCAACATTTCTATTGTGCAGGTCACATACAAATGGATGAAAGAACAGATTTTACGCATTCTAGAGTGCTAGGAGCTTTCCCACAGGTGTTAATACAATAAAATCAAACAACCTATCTACCCCAGAAATATTGTGGCCAAAATGTTGTACTTGCTCTTGTTAACTGTTTTTGGTCACCTTTCTCCTACCTTGTCTGACCTTGTTCATTGATTAACCCCTGGTGCCTTTCATGTGAGTTGTTTTGCTACATGAAAGGTGTGTATACAAGTTCAAGTTGTTAAATAAGCTTTTTTTTTAAAACTGAGTTTTTAACTCCTGTAAAGTTCTGTACATGTTGTTGGCATTCCCTCAATTCTATACTTCACCATTTGGAGGAATAGCTAGAAAAACTGGAAGATACAACCAATATTATTCCAAAATTGTATTGTCCTGGACGAGTATAGTGCTGGTGAACTAAAACTGCCTTTAGTATGCTCCACTTACATGCCTTAACCCCAGTTTCAAAAAGTATGACATTATCCCATTTTCGCCCACAGCCATTCTGAGTTGTCTCTGGGTAAGATTGTCAACTTGGGGTGTGTGTGTGATGGGGGTGGGGGGGCTAAACCACTGGGAGCTGACTTTGAGACTCTTCTAGGCAGCAGAAAATACTTCTCAGCCTTCCAGTTTGCTGCATTCAAATTCAGACCTTAGAGGTAAAGGCGACTACTCTTCTCATTTATTCCATTTTAATACTTTCCTTGAAGTATGCTATTTTTGCCATTACATTTTTTAAACCATTCAACTGTATTCTATGACAATAACTTAACTCCCAATCAGAGCTCTGCAGCTTGTAATCTCTCCCGCACTTGACCTTGTGAGTTCTTCATCACCACCATTTTAGCTCCACTGGCTCCCTGCACCTAACAGATCAACTTTAAAATCATTATCCTGTATTTTAAATACCTCCATTGCCTTGCAACATTCTATCTGAGATCCCCTGTGACCATACTCCCTCTGCCAACTCTGGCCATTTCCTCCACACTCCCCCCACCCCTCCCCTATGCACTCTTTGTGCCCACCATTGGTGAGCAAGCCTTAAGTCACATTACTACCACTGAAACTTTCCCAAAATCCTTCTGCTGTGGCTCTTCCCTCTCTGATTTCAAGTCCTGCGTAAAAATTTACCTCTGACTGCCACCTGTTCCCCTCCTCGTTCCCTCTCAGCTCAGGCTCATGCTCAGTCTTTGTAAAGTGCTCTGACAAAAGCGCTGTGTAAGTGTACATTATTGTACTATAATTAGTATTTTCAGTAGAACACGTAGAATATTATTTTGGGTCCCATGTTAATATAGAATTGCCCCTTGTGAAATGTGTGTAGCTTCAAAGGCAGAATTACAGATATAGAATACGTGTATTTTGGTTGGATGAGAGTTGATTTGTTTCATGGCCGTACCTTAACATTATATGTGGGGGGAACAAAAGTATTGTGATTGTGGCCTGCATATTAATCTTAAATATGAATGAGTCAAAGGTGTACTTGTTTCCTATGTATCATGATTGTCACAGTAGCCTTGTTTGTGATTGCCATTTGCAAACTCAGTGTTTCTTGGCAGCTTTATTTTTGATGTCTCGTGCTCTGAGTGAGTATTAATTGTCTGTTTTTGATCAACCTGAGATTTTACATTTGTCGATTATCTTGTGGACCCCTTTGTTAAATTGTAGTATTGTTACTTACATCCAGATGTAATTTATTATGTAAATCTTCAGTAAGTTTTTGTTAGCTTAAAAGAAGGAGTTTGAATGAAACCAAGGTAATGTAACTTCCAGCGTCCGCAAATTCCATTACTCCAACTTAGAATTGACGAGATTTTTTCAATTTTTTTGATTATCTTGCATTTTACGTAGCCCTTTTATTACATCGCTGAATGTTTGAAAGCGCTTCGCAAAATTGTAAAGTGCAGTTGTGTATTTATAGAATAAGGTGGGCATGAATAAATGCATCATATTGTCTCACAAATATCCATGAAGTGAATTACCAATTTTTTTGGGGGGGATTGTTGGCCAGGACCCTGGGAGAAACTTCCCTTTTCAAATAGAACTACGCCATCTTTAACGTTCACATAAGCAGGCAGGCAGACATACTTGATTTATTTCAAGTTATTATGTTATGCCAGTGTACAGAATACAACTCTACAATTCTACAACCATTTTACGTTCCAACTTTGCCAGTAAAAGTTAATCATAATCAACATTATCTCTTTAGTTTTGTCCCAGTTATGTGGCTAAGCAGGTAGTCTCTTGAGACATTCCATTGCTGTTTTCCATATGGGAAGTTGACATCTGTCCACAATACCATGTCTGAGACCAGAAACCTGCCATGTAGGAAATTGCAAACATCTTTGAGTTATGCATTATACAGTACTCCTTCCCTTTACTTATGATTACAATACAAGGTCCTTGAGTTATACAAATTGATTTTCCTCTCCCATAAGCCATCACTTCTGAAAGTTGCACCTCTTTAGCCAGTTGGATTAAATACCTCATATGCAACCTCGCACAGTTGGTTGTCACTGCTTGATAGTAATAGCTATCATAGTTGAACCTGATTCTGTTATTTGGCATTCAGATACACATTTCTGTCAGGAGAAGGAACCATAACTTATTTGGGGCAGCAGTTGAACGTGCAATAATTGATTTCAGCATCTCTGGGTTAGAAAGACAAATAAGCAGCCAGGGTTCCTGTACTTAGCTGCTATCCAGTAATCATTGCTGGGAAGGTGGTAAGGGTTTGTAGACTTCTAGTGACTGAATCAGGCTTTGTCTCAAATAGCTTTCCAGCATTCACCCTCAAAGCTCTTTGAGAAAGGAGAAATTCGTAGAACTGTATACCCCCTATTGCATCTTGTAGATGGAGTGGTGGCATCTGGTTATGATTCTAGTGAGACAAATTGTTCTATTATTTTGGCTGAATGGGGAAGAATTAACATAATGACATTCAAAACAGCAATATTAGGGAGTCCATACTAAAACAAAATGAGACAGACTGACACAAAAGATGTGGCTCAGTTAGTAGCATTTTCACCTCAGAATGAGAAGGCTGGGAACTCAAAGTCTGATGCTCCAATATAAAGTTGGGGAAGAACTACATTGTCAATTTGCTGCCCTCTGGATGAGTTGCTAAACTGAGGTGCTGTCTACATGTTCATATGGGTATTAAAGATTTCGTGTCACTATTTGAAAAGAAAATATTTTCCCCAGTATTATTAAGTCAAGAATCTTACGAATATACTTGGTTATCCACTTCATGGCTGTTTGTTGTGCACTGTTGGATGCGCACGTGTGAAGTTATGCTCATACGATTATTAGGTTCAGCGCGTCCTTAAAAACCTTGTATATACCTTTGCACATATACACAGCAGTGCTTTTGCAGTATCTCACAGGGGTTGAATCTAACTTCTGCTCAGAGGCTTATGTGGATAAATAGCATGTGGATAGCATATATTGCATGTTTTGTGCTGATAGCATGATCTCCACCTCTATGGGAGGATTGCAATGTACTTTAAATTATAGTATGCCCTATATATACATATACACACACACATATATGTCATGTATGCTAGCTATACAGTACCAAATATATTCAGAATCAACTTGATATTCTGCATTGAATTTAAAAAGAAAAGAAATATTTTTTCAATAAACGCCTGAAATTATTTCAGTACCTGGCATAAATCTTTAGGTCATGCATGATTGGGCTTTACAAGTTTGATCCATATTCAATCACAACACTTTAGAACTCCAATTGTTTCATTAAAAAAAATCATTTTTTGTAAAGAAATTTGGCTTACTCCCAATTGTTTGTATTGAGACAATAATTTAAATTTGGAATTCTGACGTTCATCAACCAGTGTCTTAGTCCCACAGCTTGTGAACGAGCCTAAATTTGATTACAGCCTCGTGGCTTCAGAATACTGAATTACTGTTTATAAGTACCAATTTTACTAATGACGTTGTAATTTTTGTTTTCTCCTCATTTCTTTCTCCTCCCCCCACCCCAGTTAGTAAACCTCTTTTGAGTGCTCAATTCCTGGATTGCATTATGTTCCTGGCCTAGATGAACCTACCTCCATGTTTCTGCCTCACAACTTCAGCTCTGAACCTGTTTCAGAAGCTGGAGATTTTTGGCAGAAACAAAAAATGTGGGTGACACAAGATGGTGTCTGGTGGAGGTTCAACTGCTGAGGTACTATGAATTGCATGTATATCTAGCGGCATCTAAATGAACACTAGTATTGTCAAAGGCTTCTGGAAGTCACCTATACATCAGTTAAAAAGTGAGCAGGAGTGAGTCTTGCACCCGCCCACCACCAATTTTTTTTAATAGTCTCAATAAATGAGATAGGAAGGAGCAAGATTAACCTTGACTTGAATAATTCTCCCAGGACAAAAAAAAATAATGTTCAAGTTCAATCTAATGATTGCTGCGTTCATAGTTGTAAATCTTAGATCTGAAGACCATTCTCTTTTCTCTCTCATCCTCTTCACGAATGCTTATGCACGTGTACACACACGCACACTACATGCATATACACACAAACAAAGTGTGTGAACAGGACAAAAAAACTTTAAAAACAAAGTATACCCCTATCTACTGAAAAGAGATGTAATGAAAATATATTTTATCTGTAACACAAAATTCTTCTTTGTTTTCCAACCCTATGTACCAATTAAGATATGGATTACTCCAGCCATATGTTACACTCCGAGGTCCTGAGTGTATCCTGGAGCAGCTCCATTTACTTTAATACAAACTTTGGATTGTCCTGGGAAGCAATCTAGAGTTGACCAACCATGAGGTACATAATGCAGTACTATTTGAGTATTGATGTGTGGTTTCTCGTATTGTGCTAAAGTTCAGCTGAATGCAATCCAGTGTGGATTGCACTCAATTCCTCCAAGTAGTAAATTGGGAGGCTTGTCAAGGATTTGAAAGAAATATGATTCTCTGCTACAGTTAAGTATACTAGTATATTATTTTATGCCTTTTCTAACTAGGTGGGATAGTGTTGAATAGATAGTACTACCCTTAGACTTTCCTACTTTTTTTTAGTATGGTTGATGATAGATCATGGCTGCTAAATAATATAAACAAATAATTAATTTGAAACATAAACTACTTTTCTGTAACATTTAAAAGAGAATTGACTATAAAACACAAAGCTTCCTTAAAAATGTTGCAGTTTGATGTTCATTTTTTTCAAAAGGAAAAGCTCTACTCAATTCAGACTATTTTTAAATATTTAAAAATACAGTAGCTTTATGTGATATGAATATTAAGTTGGTATTATACAGGGAAGACGGGGAACTTGAAGATGGAGAGATAGATGATGATGGAACTGAAGGAACCCAGGAAGTAAAGAAAAGGACAAAAGATGTTAAAGAAAAGGAAGATAAATCATCTCATAGGAGATCTAAGAAGAAAAGAAAGCGAGAGAAAGAACGGGTAAAAAGAAAAGCAAAAAGAAGAAAGAAGGAGAAACACAAGGTATTGTTTATTATTTGACTGATATCTTGATTGTTGGAAAGTAGATATTTTGTATACCTATAGACCTGTAGTTTTTTTTTAGAAACAATAATAGAAGTAGAGGATTTAATTCTTTTCTTTGAAAATACTATGAGCATCTCCATTCAAGTGCAAGACCCTTGAAGATGAATGAGTTCGAATTTTCTTACAGAAGCATTCCCCTTCCAGTGGGGATTCAGATTTCAGCTATGACTCTGATATCGATGCAGAAAAGTCGTACAAGAAAGGCCCTGCAATCTACAGAGATTTTGATGCTTCTTTCATTCCGGTAAGCAGTAGCCGAAAATTGTTTTGATGTGTTGGTGTTTTTTCAATAAGAAAGTTACAATAGTGTTTTACTGCATTAGTACAATTTATACAGTGCTTTGTTGAGTAACTACTTTAGCCTTCATTGTAGGTTTGGGAAGTAATGTACAAGAGCACCACCTTTCCAATCTGGCCAGTTTGTTGCAAGTGTATTTGAATGATACAGGAAGGGATGTTTAATCCCACTCTTTTGAGACAGTGTGACTAATTTGAAATCACTGCAGTAAATACATCCTGTGAAGGGCTTTCAGATATTTTGCTGACATGCTATATCAAATGTAAGGTTGATTATTCCACTTATGGTCGTGCTTACAGTCACCTCCCTCTCCCCCTGGCTTGGGGTCAGACTCCGCCACTGTCAAGCGCTCTGGGATGCTACCCTGCGTGAAGGGTGCTATGTAAATGCAAGTTGTTGTATTCCAGTAAGATTTTCATGGTACTATTGGTGACTGGTTTGTGTGTGGATATCTCATGAATCTTTAATCTTTTTAGCATCCACAAGCACCTGGAAATTACATGAAGCCTGTTCCACCCTTGCCTGCTCAAAAATCTTACAACAATAATAATAAATCTGAGAACCGGGAGTACCCGGAGAACCGGGAGTACCCGGAGAACCGGGAGTACCCGGAGAACCGGGAGTACCCGGAGAACCGGGAGTACCCGGAGAACCGGGAGTACCCGGAGAACCGGGAGTACGCTGAGTATAGCGACTACAGTGAAGAGAAGTATGAAGCCTATGACGAAGAGGAGTGTGATGATTTCGCTCATGAATTGAAACAGTACAGACAGGCAAAGGAAGCCTCAACTGGGTATAATCCAAAAGGACCACCCCATGGACAGAACAAAATGCCTGGCATGAAAGGTGGCCAGAAAGGTCAGTTGTTTGTTTTCAGGAATAATGAATTTTAGAACTGGAGTTTTTCTTGAATATAAATGCATGTTGAATATAGTCCTAGTAGCACTACAGCTACTATGGCTGTTTTGTCAATTTAAGCCTCAAGACAACATGATCTTTTTTAACTCACTAGTTTTTATGTAAAAATACTGTAAGAATATGCTTGTTTGTTGGAGGTCAATTTGAGGTGCCTAAATATTAGAAGCGGTGTCGCATTATCAAAGTTTGCCCTTAGGGAAAGTCATTTCAGGTTGGTTGCTGGCATCTAGTGACCAGATTTGTTGACAAGATCTGTGGTGATGCAGCCTATAATTCTAAACATTTTACTTTTTCTCTTCAGGCAGGTGTGCAGTTTAAGGGCAGACTTCAAAAAGCAGAAAAATAAACTTTACTCTGGAATTATTTCAGGTCCCATGCAAAAAGGTAGAGGTCGAGGATTTGGTCGTGGACGTGGTATGCGAGGACAACACAAACAGAAGCGCAAAGGTTGGGGTCCTGGAAGAGGATCTGACGGTTCTATGATGGAAGGTGGTGATGAGGTAAAACAAAGGAAACAAATAAAGTATTGTACATACTTTTTTTAAAATGAATCATACTTTTTTTGTTACTTTGAACTAAAATTATTTATTGTAGGGCATTCTACTTCACTGGATACAATGGAATATTACCTAGTAACACTTCGGGTCAAATAATGGAATTTTGTTGATGAGATTTATTTCTGAGATACTATTACTACCCATTATGAGATCTGACGTGAAAGGTGCTATATCAAATGTAAAGTTATTTGTGTGTCAGCCTGGTGCAAACATAGCGCTCTCATGACTGAGGCAGCAGGTTGGGTTCAAACCCCACATTGGGACTTGGAATCACAGAGTGTAAACTGACACTCCAGTGCAGTGATGGGTGGTTGGCGGGTTGCGTTGTTGGAGACGTTAAACCAAGGTCGAGTGTCGTTGCCAACAATTTCCAAAATAAAATTGCTAAAATTGGTCACCTGCTCTGTGGCTGTGTTTCGTCCGCACAAAAATACACAGTAAATCCACTTTATGGTATGTCCTGTGAAGCACTTTGAGATGTCTCAATGATGTGATGAGGCGCTATATTAAATGCAAGGAGTATTATTATTGTCTGGAATATTAGATGTGTCAACTCGAATGTTAAAACGATGTGCAGAAGCAATTTGAAAACCTAATAGAATGCTGCGGTGTACAGCTACATCGGTAGAATGAAAGTCTTTAGAAGTTAAAGCAAAAGCATTACAAACATGGGCTCAGACCTCACTTAGAATACTATGTTCAGTTTTGGGCACTAAACCATTAAAAGAAATGCACTGGAAAGCTTATAGGAAAGAGTAACAATGCTTATCATAGGTGAAGCGAATCATAAAGAAATTGTTAGCTTTATAGTCTTGAAGCAGTTAAATGAGGAGTATATTATTATTGCATAGGTAGTTGAAAGTGGAAATGAGTGTAGAAAAATGTAAAAAGATATCGCGAAAAGTCATAAATGTTTGAAATAATTGGCTAAACAATTTACCATACTCATTTAAAAAGCAACTTGATGCTATGATAGGAAGATGGTATGGTGAGATCAGATGGGCTGAAGAGCCACCTTCATCCAAACTCATCTTGTGAAGGTAATGGAGGCAAAAACATTAGCATTATTCAAACTCCAATTCGAATCAATGGGAGGGCTCGAGGAAGGAGCTTCTGTGACCCTAATAATTTTTAGACTTTTGTAATCTTGCAAAATTAATCTTTCTTGGGATTTAAATATTGAATTATCTTTTATTAAAAAGTGATTGAGATTTGTATTGCAAAACATGAATCTTCTTGGGTGGTAATGAACATTATGAATATATAAACTATATATGTTTGCTGTTTGAAAGATGCAATAGTAAACTTGCAACTATATTATGATAACTCAAAAACTAAATCATGTTCACACATTTTAAATAAGCAAAAGTACTGATGAAAATTGTATTTCACAGGATGGTTATGGAGGAACATATGGAGGACCACATTTTCCGCAGAAGAGAAAAAACAAAAATCAAGATTTCTGTCACCGAGGTTCAGGGGAAAAAAATAGAAGAGGAGGCATATGCAAGTATTTTCTGGAGGGACGCTGTAATAGGGTATGTTATTTTTGAAGTTTGTCTACTTCAAAAATGTGAGCGTGTCTCTCTCTGTTTGAGTGTGTCTTTATGTGTGAGTGTCTATGTAAGTGTGTCTCTCTCTATATGTATGTGTTTGTGAATATGTCTGTGTCTTTTCTATGTAAATGTGAGTGTGTTTGAGTGTCTCTGTATGAATGTGTATGTGTGTGTCTCTTCTGTCTGTGTATGTGTATCTCTCTTTGTGTCTGAGTGTGTCTCTCTGAGAATGTGTGTCTCTGTGTCGGTGAGTGTGTGTGTGTGTCTCTCTGTATCTGTGGGTGTATGTGTGTCTGTCTCTCTGTGTGTGTGTATATGTGTCTCTGGATCACAGTGTCTGTGTGTGGTGCTGGACCCTGAGAATCAGGAGGTGGTGAACTGCTATTAAGAAAAATGCTCTACTGTTTAAAGGAAAGATATGCTCTGGCCAATTCTTACCTAACCTGTTACATAACAAGTTACTTACTGATGCTTGTTAGAAAAATGCTCTACTGTTTAAAGGAAAGATATGCTCTGGCCAATTCTTACCTAACCTGTTACATAACAAGTTACTTACTGATGCTTGTTATCTTGTTGGAAGGTTGCTCCTTTGAAAGAGAGATTTTATGTAGAGCTTTTTCATCCATCTTCCTACTTGTCTGCACCCCCTCTTTTCTCATACCCCCCCCATACAGTGACATAAATACAGCCAGTGGATTATGGGTTTCACAACGCCACTTGAGGGATGGTCATAAGCTGGGCCAATAGAAAAGTGTGGCTGCACTTTTTCTGCGGTATCAACTACAAACGCCCTTCTTCGTTACAATCTTGCTAAAAAGTGAAGTTTCTGGCCCTGGGCCTCCCAGCTGTTTACCCAAAGTCAGTGTGGGCGGGGTGGCTCTGGAGGCCCTGTTTTTGTGATTGTCTGTGTGAGTGTCTCTGTTTGTGAGTGTGTCTTTCTCTATGTGTGAGTGTCCATGTGCGTGTGTCTCTCTCTCTGTAATATGTATGTGTTTGTGAGTGTGTCTGTGTGTCTCTTCTATATACGTGTGTGTCTGTGTTTATGAGTGTTTGTGTGAAAGTGTATGTGTGCCTCCTGTCTGTGTATGTGTATTTCTCTCTTTGTGTCTGAGTGTGTCTCTCTCTGAGAATGTGTCTCCCTCTGTGTCTGTGAGCATGTGTGTGTCTCTCTCTGTTTGTGTGTGTCTCTGTCTGTGTGTATGTGTGTGTCTCAGTAAGTGTGAGTGTGTGCACACATGTATGTGTCTCTAAGTCACTGTGGCTGTGTGCGGTGCTGGACCTTGAGAGTCAGGAGGTGGTTAGCTCCTTTAGCCTCGTTGGTGTCCCTACCCCCCCCCCCTTCCCCACTCCCACCCCAATGGGACACCCAGTGTTTGTTAAAGAGTCACTTAATACAAAAAAATCAACAATCTAATATGTGCTATTTCCCCATCTTTAGTTTTTATCAATATAGTGAAAAAATGCAGATTGGCAGTAAAATGTACCAATCAACCCCTGCAATTCTCCACAAAATCTGTCAAATTTCCCCACATTTTTCCTAATTTCCTAACAACAAAAATGTCTTGATTGATTTATGCTATTAATCAAGAAATATTCAATCAAGAAAAAACTGAAAACAAGACATTGATTTAAATTAGATTCATGTAGACTCGTGCGAATGTTCAGCGGACTGCTTCTTGATGGCCCCACGGGCCATGGGTTGACCACACACTGCTCTTAGCACATTGAGAAGTATCCATAAATATATAACATCTGATATTATAGCACATTTCAGCAGAGAATACTTTTCAGTTTTAAAAGATTTTTGTACACAAGTCTTCCACAGCCGAGAACCCAGGCAGGAATACTCTTTTCATTGTCACTGATCAGAAGAGTGCGCAGCCTAGTACAACCGGGCTTCATTTTCCTTTCCATCCACTCCTTACTGCCTAGGAATTCCTCCCTTTCTGAGAACTGCTCTGTCTGTCCTGACCTGAGTTTTTCAAAGATTTTCTACTTTTTGCAGCTATCTTGCTTTATTCTGTTCCAGTTGTATTTATATATTTTTGTTTTTTTAATAGGGGGACCAATGCCGGTACAGTCATGACGTAGTTCTAGAGAAGAAGAAGGATATCTGCAAATTTTATCTAAATGGTTATTGTACCAAAGGAGATAACTGTATTTTCATGCATGATATCCTTTATGATTGTTACATGCATTTAGTGGTTGAGTCACAGATCTGAGACTTCATTTGTTACAAGAGACTTTAAATGGAGTAAAAGAGCAGAAACCTTGGGTTAACATACATAAATCTTTAAAGGTGGGAAAGCAGATAGACAAAGCTGTGAAGAAAGATAACGTGATCCTAGGTTTTATAAATGGGGATAAAGAAAATGAACCAAATAGGTGATGCTTAACCTATATAAATTGTGACTAAGAGTATTGTTTTCAATTTTGGTTACCCTGCATTAGGAAGAATCTGAGGACCATAGAGAGTGTGCAGAGGAGATTATTATTATTATTTTTACTGGCTGGTGAGTCATTGACTAGAAGGCACAATTTAAATTCATTATTGAGCAAAAGAGGGGAGATTGGAAGCACTTATGTTTATGGAGTTAGGATGTGGAATGCATTGCTGGTTGGGTTAGAATAATAATAATAATCCTTGCATTTGAAATAGCGCTTTTCACATCGGGAGGACGTCCCAATGGAATCCATTGTTGGCCTTCAATTGGTTGGGAACTCAATACACATTTAAAAAAGAGTAATTTTCGGTTGCATGGGAAAATCAGATAAATAGGGCTGAATGAATTGCTCTTTCAAAGCATGGACAAAATGGGCCAAGTGACTCTTCTCACCGTATACGTCTATCATCCCAAGGATGCAAGGATTATTATTATCCACTTTTTTCTTTTCCAGATCAAGGCTACAAATCCTGTAGGTTGAGATATTTTATTTCAATAAAATTATACTAACCCTCAGTAACAAATCCAATGATTGTCTGACTGACTTTTTTGTTAGGGTTAGCTTGTGAATATACAATAAGACCTGCGTGTGCAGAAATGTTAAATGGGTATTGCCTAGCAACTTTTTGTATGGCTGCCTCATCTATTTTTTTCTTAACATTTATGTGTTTTATTGTTGAAAATTTATCTTGGATGTGGGTGAATTGTTCCTGGAAAAGCTCCAAAATTCTTAACTGATTTCTATTCTTTATTTTGTGTATGTATTTTAAGAAAACACTTTTTTCCTTAATGTAATTTTACGTGAATATCCATGTAAGTTCTACCATACAGGAGCAAAATGCTACCAAGGAGATTCCTGCAAATTTTCTCATGCTCCACTTACTGAAGAAACCAGGGAACTGTTAGAGAAGGTCAGTCAATACATGTGGCGATAAACCTTCACATGAGAGAGGAAAAGAAGGGTGGGGGGGAATAATAAATGGGTGGAAACTCATGTGAAGTGTATAAGGCACGAGGACGGACTGTTTTTTGGCTGAGTGGCTTATTTCTGTACTGTATGTTCTTTGTAAAGTACAAACTATTTAATTAGTAACTGCCGATGAATACATTAATGCACAATTTGAGCTACATGTACCAAAAAATCCCCAGGTTCAATCCCTAGTTTGTGCTGAGTTTACTGACTTTAAGTAGGGTGTTGGACGGGTTCACAACATCCTTACATTCGACACTTTGCTGAAAATGTATGGTTGAGTATACCCATGACTCCAACTAACCAAATTTGTACATGAAGAATGGCAATTTGGACCAATCACTTGAGAATTGCAGCCATGTGTGGTATAGCTGAGCATAAGTGAGGGAAAATTGGAGAACAACAAAAACGATTGGCTAAGTGAACTAGATACAGCGTTTAGCATTCGTTTTACATCCTGTTGTATTTTAATTCCACTAATTGTTTATCTTAAAGAAAGCATTGTCGTAGAACATTCTCAGATCAAAATCTTTTGAAGGATTTCATGATAATTCCTTTTATCGGCATATGTGGTCACCATTTTAGTTACGTTGAAAGCTGAAGCTATATAACTTTGTTTCTCGTTTGGTCATCTCAATCTTTTCTGATGATGGGTATTAGGTCCTCATCCATGGTAGAATAGAATTGAAAATGTTCTTTTATTCAGTCTTAGCTAGGTTAAACCCATTGTTAAACTTTACATTTATAAATCTAGAAAAAAGGTTTTGCTTTAATTAAAGCTGTGCTCCTTACTACTTTACCAAAATTAATGTTTGCTTTTTGTCAGGTGTTAACCAGTGAAACTGAAGCAATGTTTAAGTCATCCTTTCCTGTTGATGATTATACATATGAATATAATGAAGAAGACGATAGACAAGAACTGGAAGAACTTGAGAGACAAGGCATAACTCCTCTTTCTAAACCACCATCAGGGATTGGATTATTGCCAACTCCTCCACAGGGCTTTCCTGGTCTAGAGTCCCTAGGTCCTCAACCACCCACTTCGCCTGGTGGATCAGATAGGAAGATTCCCTCCTTGTTTGATATTGTTGTACAGCCAACTGGTGGATTTGTGCACAAGATGGGAATGAGGTAAGTTAAGTTATATGAAAGTTAAAAGTAATCCTATAATATAGTGCATTTTTCCTTCAGTGATTTCAATGTGTTCTGTGTTACCAGTCATTAGCAATCTTTTTGTCATCAATCTTATGATGACAAAAAGATTGCTAATGACTGGTTACACAGAACACATTGAAATCACTGAAGGAAAAATGCACTATGGTTGCATCCACTATTGAAAATTTGCAATCAGTATTTCTGCTTTAAAAACTCAGTTGGAGGGATATAAAACCAGAGTTACAAGTATGTGTAGCATACATGTTGTTAGCTACATATTCTAAACTATGTTGCTGCTTTAATTTGTTAAGACACTCTGATTTTATTTAAAAAAACACACAAAATACTGCAGATGCTGGAAATCTGAAAACAAAACCAGAAGTCGCTGGGAACACTCAGCAAGTCAGGCAGCACCTATGGAGAAAGGAAAGTGAGTCAATGTTTCAGCCAAAACATTGACTCACTTTCCTTTCTCCATTGATGCTGCCTGACCTGCTGAGTGTTCCCAGTGACTTCTGGTTTTGTACTCTGATTTAATTGTTCATCTGTCTCCTTTGGTTGAAGGCAGTAACTGAAAAGGTGGTCGTAAATATTTTCATGAGTGTAAAGTTTAATTTTTAAATTTATATCAAAGTCAGTGTTATAAATGAAATTACTGTACTGAAATGTTCGTGATAGCTTGTTTTTTCACTTTTTTATAAAAAAGCCTAAATTCTAATCTATTCTAGAAGGCTACGTTTTAATTGGTTACATCTGGTATATCTTAAATTTAAAATTATATATTTTGGTTCAAACTGTTCAGCACCTTGGGATGTCCTCCGACGTGAAAAGCGCTATAAATATATTTTTGTTGTTGTGTATTAGTTTCTATCATTATCGTACTTACATTATTTCTGGTTTTACCACAAATTTTTAAATGCAGTACAAGCCCTATTGAATGTGCTTTATTACAGCGCTGGTTTGTTTATAATGCGAATTGCCAGTGGACATGGACTTAAGACCATTTTAGCATCGGAGACTGCCTGATGCCTACATGTGCAGTAAAACCGGTTATCTCAACCTAGTTATAAACTGGATTGGGATTTTATGGACTCCCAACTCTTGCCTAAAATGAGACTTCACTGTAGTGCTGTAAGCACAAGAAAGGCAAAATACTTTTGAGATTATAGAATTGTACATGTTGGATTTTTCCCACAAATGATGGAACCTTTTGTTCTACTTCAAAACTGGTGCTTTCAATAGATATTGGAGATGACATTTTTAAAAACCAATATTGTGCAACTGGCACAATATTGTGTGTTGAGCCGAATCAACTGTTTCTATTGCCGTAATGTGTTGTGCAAAAGTCATCTGCCAGAGTTTTTCCCCCAAAAAATCTGGTATCTTATCAATGGATTTAAACTTTAGAAACTATTTTAAAAACCCTGGAAACTTAAATATCTGTCTCATCTTTTGTTACAAATGAAGTACCACATTGAAGTGTCTGTATTGACTGAATTGTTGTGCACACAACATGAATTCCTGCTAGTGAATGAGCTTGGGAGAGGAGGTACTTGGGTATATGGAAATCTAAGAAGGTTTTCTGTGGTGTTTTATAATTGATGAGAATACAGCAGTTATTTCCAATATAATAATAAACCTTGCATTTAATATAACGCCTTATCACGTCTTCGAGACATCTCAAAGCGCTTTACAGAATATACTGTAAAGTGAATTCACTGTATATTTTGTGGGAGAAATATCCAGCATACTAACATGAAGTTACTATTACTATTATGGCAGTATAGATTTTCATTCATGGATTTTATTCCTAGTAATTGTGACATATCGTCCATTTCTAATCTCTTTAGAGTCGCTGAAAAGCCAGGCTCTTTTCAGAGCCCAGTAAAGTTGAAAAATTGCAGCCCAGCAAACTTGGGTTTAAACAGCAACTATAATAATAACCCTTGCATTTGGTTAAGCGCCTTATCACGTCTTTGAGATGTCTCAAAGCACTTCATAGAATATACTGTAAAGTGAATTGACTATATTTTGTGGGGGTTAACACATAGATACAAAACACTAGTAGAGCACAAACATACAGGCCTTCTACCTGCCCTGAGTTAGAATACCACAAGAAAACAAACTTGTACAAAACAGAATTAATGCATCATACAACTGTTTTTGATGCATCTGGGTGGGAAATCATTTTATAACTACAGTAAAGTAAAACTGGCTGTGTGAGCATTTTGGTTTTTTAAATGGAAGTTTGTACGATACTTGCTTTTCTGTTTGGTTCCAGGAAGTGGTTTGTTTTTCCGCCTTTAATATAAATTGTGAACTTTCTTGCCTGATTTTTAGGCCGCAATTTTATAACAGCACATCACCTGAGCATCCATTTCAAGGAAACAACCAACCTCCACCTCCTCAGATGTTTGGAACTGGTCCGATTCCAATGCCTGGCCCAAATATGGGTCCTCCAGGATCTAATGAACTTTCAGAGGCTCCGGGTACTTTTGGTCCTCCCTGTCCACATGATCTGCCACCACCACCACCAGGCATGCCGCCAATGCTACCAGGACCACCTGGAGCACCAATGCCTCCCTGTCACCCTGATTTCCCTATGCCGCCAGGATTTCCTGGGCCACCAATAAATTCAGGACCAAATGGAGCTCCAGGTCCGATGGGATTTCAGGGACCTATGATGAACATGCCCATGGAGCACCATCAGTTTCCACCACAGTCATCACCAAATCAAATGCATCCACAGTTTCCTATGGATGCACCACCACAAATGCAGCAAGATGGTATGTTCCAGCAAATGCAAAATCCAATGGCTTTTTATAGCTCTTATTATTCACAACAAGCAGTGCACAGTTTGGAGCAAGAAAACCATATGGGAGGTAAGTCTTATCCATGAATTTCATCAAATTAATTTTCATAGAATCATATAAATTTACAGTGCAGGTGGAGTCTATTTGACCCAGCAAGTCTGTACAATCTCTCAGAGCAAACTGTTCATTCAATCCCACTGCCCAATCTTATCCACAATGCCTCTGCTTTGTTTCAAAAAATAGTACTTAAAACATACAATAAAACTTTAAAACATTCATTCAACATCAAAATATACCTACATGGAGTCCTGTAGCTCAGTGGTTAGAGCACTCGCTTTGCAAGCGAGAGACCTGGGTTTGATTCCCGGCAGGGTGAAACTTTGAGCAAGGGGACAGTGGCATTTTGGATTAAGAACTGGCTGAGTGACAGAAAGCAGAGGTTAGTGGTTAATGGGTGTTTCTCGAAATGGAAGGAGGTGTGCAGCGGTGTCCCCCAGGGATCGGTATTGGGACCACTGCTCTTTCTAATATATCTTAATGATCTGGACTTGGGCATAGAGAGCACTATTTCCAAGTTTGCAGATAATACAAAGTTAGGTAGGGTAGTAAATAGTGAAGAGGACTGTAACCAACTGCAAGCAGACATACACAGAACGTGGAATGGGCTGACATGTGGCAGATGGATTTCAATGTGGATAAGTGTGAGGTGATACACTTAAGTAGGAAAAATGATAGGAGGCAAAATAGACTTGGTACCTCAATCTTAAGGGGGGTGAACGTACAGAGAGATCTGGGTGTTCAAGTAAGCAAATCATTAAAGGTAGCGGGGCAGGTAGATAAGGCAGTAAAAAAGGCATTTGGTATACTGAGCTTTATTAGTAGGGGCATAGAGTATAAGCTTAGGGAGGTTATGGTATCTGGGGACGACGGGTTTGCAGGGTTGTGGGGAGAAAGCTGGTGATTGGGGTTAGTGAAAGTGACTGCTCTGTCAAAGAGCCGGCACAGACTCGATGGGCCGAATGGCCTCCTTCTGTGCCGTAACATTCTATGAATCTATGAATCTAAGTTTCCTTACTCCACATGCCTGATAATAATCCCTCAAAAAAACAATAATAAATTGGTCATTTCAATCCACGACTGTTTGTGCTATGCGCAATTGGCTGCCGCATTTCGCCCACAAATATAGTCAATTCACTTTACAGTCTGTTATGTGAAGCGCTTTGAGATGTCTAGAAGACGTGAAAAGTGCTATATCCAATGCAAGGATTATTATTATTATTATTACTTGGCAATGGCTCCTGTTTAGAAACTGGATTTTAAACATCTTAGGCCATCTTTTCATGCATTTGGTACTTTGTGTTTCAGAATTTAATTTTGATGGCTTCTGGTGAAACATTAGACATTTTGATGATTTAGTAATATTCAAGCATTATTTGAACCTATATGTAGTAGTTCCTTTAAGATTTGAAATTAATTTGTTCCATTTGCTTGTCTATTTTATCCTTTGGAAGAAATGTAACTGCGCTGATGTATTGCACCTCAGAGTGGTAAAAATGCAATTCTTTGGGAACTATAGCCAACAAACTTCTTGCATTTGGATTTAGAAACTTCTGAAAGTGATTCACACAATAACAATCACCTTGCATTTGATATACTGGCTTATCATGTCATTTTGAGAAGTCTCAAAGCACTTCACAGGATATATTGTAGAGCGGTATATTGTGGGTGAAAGTGGCAGCCAATTTGATCGCAGCGATATCTCACAAACAGCCATGGAGTGAGTGAGCAATTTTATTTTGAGAGATGTTTGGTCAGCACACCTGGAGAAACTCCCTTCTCCTTGGGATCTTTAACCTCGACTTGAACAGGCAGACAGAATGAGATTAATTAAAACCTTTTACAAATATTATGAGGACCAAAAGTTTCAGAATCTGCAAAAGTGAGGTTTATTTTGAGAGAGAAAGCAAGCAAGCCATTTCATCAAAACAAATCTTATGCACTTCCTGACTACTAGTTCTAGACCATCAAGTCTGGAAGTAATAGCACATGTCTACATTTTCAGTTAGTGTAAGTTTGCTAAGGCAGTGAAAGTATAGGGGACAAATATAATGCTCCTGGAGTGTCTGGCTTACATACTATATGACAACTTGATTTATTCTTCTTTCAAATATATAGATGGAGCATCAAGTTCTACAACAGAGATGAGAGATTATCAGTCTCATTTAGGCACCGATGATTCTAGAGAGAGTGACAGTGAATCAGATGCCAGTAGCTCAACGGGTCGTAAGACAGCTGTTAGTGTTCCAGACTTTCTCCCAGCTAAACAAAAAGCCTTGTTCCTGAGAATTAAGCAGAAGCAGCAAGAAGAGGGACAACAAGATAATTGTGGACAATCTCAGCGGTTGCAGAGCAAAGATGAAGGTCAGTCAACAACAATTTCCTTGATTGGAAAATTGTTACCTATGTTAGTAAATATTAGTTCATTTATTCAAAATCTCAGGTTGGCTTGGCTCAGTTCAAGGGAAGTTAAAGATCTCATGACAGTATTTGAAGAAGGAGCTTTTTTTCAGTGTCCTGGCCATTCTGTCAAAATGTTTAATCACCCCATGTCTCTGGATCTTGCTGCAGCCTTTGCCTAAAAGGCACTACACTTGATGGTGTTTACCTCCTTTGAGAGGTTGTTATGATATGTTGGGTCAATAGAAAAGTGAGTCCGCAATTTTTCCACGGAATCTGCTACAAATACCCTCTCCGCAACAAACGTGTACAAACACAGTGAGCTCGGGGCCCTAGGCCTTTGCGCACTGCTGCCGGATATTTACTCAATGCTGCTACCGTGGGAGGAGAGACTCAGGAAGCGCATTCGCTATGCGGCACAAGCGGGAAATGGGCTTCACTCACCCGAGGCTCCGCTGTTGAAATTGTCTGTGTGTCTCTATCTCCCGTATGACTGTGTCTCTCCTCACTCCCCTCTGTTTGTCTGTCTGTCTGGGAGTGTCCATCCTTACTTCCAACTTAATTTCTAACATGTCCCATGTCCCCCCACCCATCCCACTCTTCTGAAAAAAACCTGCAATACACTCAAAACATCCTCAGCTTTTCCTTGATATTTAATTGTATTTTGGGGAATTGACGGTTTGTAGTTTTTTGTGAATGGCCAAGGTTTGTTTGAATTTAGACTTTGGACAACACTAACCCGCCATTATGGTTTGTGTCTATTGCACCTACTAACTGGTTCAACCATGATCTTTTATTTGGTTTGTTGCCAGCAGCTAATTTTAAATTAGCCACAAGGCTATCTCTGTTTGAGGTGCCTTACATTGCCCCATAGTTTCTTCATGTGTTCAGTCTGTTCCAGAAAAAAAGTTCATGGCTATCTTTTAGAGAGTTTCTCTGAAGAACATTTGCAACTATTTTTGGTACTCCAGGCTGATCTGAAGTTATAGATCTTCCAGAATTTGACCACCACTTATCTATACCACTTTAAGAACATTATGGGCAAGGCCACTAGATAATAATAAAATAATAATCCTTGCATTTGATATAGCGCCTTATCATGTCTTCAAGACGTCTCTAAGCACATCACAGAATATACTGTAAAGTGAATTGACTGTATATTTTGTGGGCGAAACCATCCTATTCCTTATAAATGATTGAATTCTTGCCATCTAGCTGGTATTTTGCTCAATCGGTTCTCCAGAAATAGACTCTTTGTGAGGGGAGAGCAATGCTTGACTTACTTCCTTACTTCCGATTTAATTTTTAACATGTCCCTGGATACTTGTTCAATTTGCATGTATCGTTTTTGAAATAGGGCCCATGCTGTCTGCGCTTCTGTTTATAGTCCACATGAATCTGCAACACTTCTACTCTCCTCACCTATACTACACTATTCCCTTCTCCCTCTGGAAGAATCAAGTATTCTCTTCAATACGTTGATGGTATTTGCTTCAACCACAGTTTTGAATATTGAGTTGCACATTCTCATCACCCTCACTGGACAAAACTGTCAGTAATATTTTTGGATAATACTTCTAATTGTGTGCAGGAGAATATTATGTTGCCTCCATTCCCTGTTCTTTTAAAGGATTTGAACCGCCACACAAGTTTTCTCTCTTTCTACCTGTCCCACATTTCTCTTTTTGACCTACCATGATTTGGAGCTTACTGCTGATTTTAGTATGATTTAATGTATTGGCAGAAGTATTGAGGTAGTCTGACAGAATGTATTGCACATTTGATCAAGAATAAATTTATTAATTCTTGAGCATAGTATGATTTTATTATGGCTGATCACTCAAAACCTGGAATAAAATAGTTTTCTAATTTCTGCAGATGAGGCTGTAAACTGGTATTCCAGTGATGAAGAGGAAGATGGTATCAGTGTAAAATCAATACTGAAGACCCTTAAGAAACAGAGTGAGAGCATAAAGAGCCAACAGTCTCGTACAATGGAACAGACATCTTACACATCTATGGACCCTAGACTTGTGAAGGAAAAAATGTCTGAAAATAAACTTTCAGATCTTCGGTTACGAGCTGACCCACGCCAGGGAGAGATGAAAAAACCTTTAGAGTTGGTCACTGCTGATCCCAGGCTATTAAGGGATCCCAGAAAGATGAAGGGTCAGGAGCATGCTAGTATAGGGCTTTCAGTTGGTGAAAGCCCCAAGCAAGACTTTCATTATGTACAAACATCAAACAATAAGCAGCAAGCTATGGATGATGATGAAGATGGAGAACGAGAGCTGAGAGAGAAGCCTGCCATAATACCTTTGGAGATGATGGCTAGTGTGACTTTAAAGGATCCACGATGTCAATTAAAACAGTTCAGTCACATAAAAATGGACATTACCCTCTCCAAGCCACACTTTGCAAAACTTGTTGTTTGGACTCCTGAAGATCTACTGCCATTGCCACTGCCAAAGCCAGACCCTGTATCTTCAATAAATTTGCCTCTCCCTCCTTTAATAGCTAATCAACGGTTGAATAGAGCTCTGAATATTGCAATTGAACCTCGTCCGGTTGCTGATCCACGCTTGTCTTTGAGACCTAAAGAGAGTACCACAATAAAAAGCACTGAAAAAATTGCAGAGCCCAGGGCTGACAGACCTTTAGATCCACGATTGCAAAAGTCATCTGATCCCCGACTGCTAAAACCCAGCAGCACAGATACTACTGCAAAAGAGTCCCACCCTGTACGAGTAGATCCTCGCTTGTCAAAAATAAGTGGTGGCTCTACACAAGTATCGGGAGTGAGTGCAAAAACAGATCAGTCCCCACTTCCCCCTTATGCTCCCAAATTGTCTGTAGGTGGAGCAGGAGTTGGAGCTCCCAGCACTTTGCTCAGTGGCATCAGTCTCTATGACCCACGGACACAGACTTCTCAAAGCTTAGTAACTTCTGTGTCAACCACACAGGCCGATTCCAATAACGAAGGAGAGCAGCAAAAGAAACCTATACCAAAACCTGCCATCAAACTTGAAAATGTGCAGAGTGATTCCTCACTCATTTATAAATCTACATCAGTGCAGGAGAGTAGGAACACAGACAATACAACAGATGTTATCACAGAGAAATCTAATAACTGCAGGTCTCAATTAAAGCCTGGAGCACTGCAGACAACTGCTGCTCCTGCAGTTCTCAGTGCTGTTCCTGCAGTTCATAACCTACCCATTCAGGCTTTAGCTGGCCTCATCAGACCACAGTACAATGATCCAAGGCAGACTAAACATTCTGGGCCAGCTGCTCAAGTGGAGGAAAGTGATTTAAATAGTAAGAAGGGTAAAAAACCACTGAAAGAAATGTTCAAGACTTTCGATCCAACTGCATCACCTTTCTGTTAGTTTCTACTCCTTGAAAACCTGATGTTCACCATGTATATTGTTTGTCAAAATTCTTTAACTTATTTGGCTTGTTTTATTTATTTATTTTTTTACTATGTACAGTCTCTAATTGTCCAGAGAAATGCATGCAGTGGCATATGTCAGACTGTGTGACTAATTTTTTTTGGGTCAGTGTATGTAAGAGCTACATTTTGAATTAATTTTTTATGGTAATAGACATATGTATTATAGAGAGTATAACTGTGACCATATTGCAAACTTCTTCCCGGTGAAGTAAATCTCGTATGTGTACCGAAATGTGGAATTGGTTCAAACTTATTGTACGGTTCTCACATTCTAAAGTTATTTCTTGCTTGGGTATTAAGTGTGATTATGTATTATTGAAGTAGTACACTGAAGAACTATAAACTGTTTTTAGTATTTTTGTTGGAAATACAGCTAATCTTAAATTACTGCCTCTTTTTTATTGTACAGTTTGAGTAGTACCACTCTAAAGATGGTATATTGTATAAAGTACAAGGTCCTAACAGGTTTTGTCAGTTAACTTTGAAATGGATGCTGATTTGTGCACTGCAATTTTTTTTAAACTTAGTTGCTTTAAGATTTTTGTCACAATCAAGTGTGTGGAACCATTTGCATTTAGACACTGCCCATTGATATGCACTGTACATCTCCAATTATGTGATTATTTATGAAAGTATTGACAGTAAACTGAATGGCAGGTAGTAATCATCTGTTTAATTTGCAAGTTACCTAGAACCATGACTTAATGAAAATTAATGTACACAATGTATCAAACATTTATTGTGAAGATAATCACATTTGTTCAGTTCGAGTAAGTCCTAAATTACTGAATATGTTATCCATTTAATACAGGGAACTATCAGTGGATTATTGTGCATTAATAAGTGTATGAGCTTGTTCTTTACGTATGACACCATATTTTCATATTAAGCTACTGATATTTAGTTAGCTTTATAGACACAAAGCCTACTGTAAAAGCTTTTTGTACAAATGTATTAAAATCTTTAAACTATATTTTATATGCATGTTGTAGTTTTTAGTTAATGTTTTATACAGTGCTTTGTGATACCTAAAGTTTGAAGACTGTTGCCAAAAATATATGAATACAAACTAGTTTTAAAAGGTAGTTGAAAATATGATCTGCAAACGTTAAAATATTGAATTGAGCAGCAGATTTAAAGAGATTTCATTTTTTGAACAGCTGTGCAAAAAATAGATCTGTGGCCAAAAGAACTGCTTAGATCCATACTGCATAACTATAGCTTTAAGAAAACTGACAGGTCAGTGACGTAAATAAGTTGACATAACATTATACAGGTTGAGATGAAAGGTTAATTTTCTTCACGAATATCTGTGCACAGATCTGTGCACTTGATGATCCAATTGGCCTCATGTTATGCAGATTAATATCTACTCAGTTTTGGGGCTGGATTAAAGCTATGACTATTTGTACTCCAACTTAACCAGCTGAATAACAAAAGAAAACTCAAATCTGGGCTTGTTTTGAGGGTATTCAAATTTCTGAAATATTCAGTTTGGTTAAATTAACTAATTTAATTACAAATTTACACATATACAGTGTTTTCATGTCTTATATGCAAAATATCATCACCATGTTTAAAGAGTATCCAAAACTAACTGAGTTGCACAACTATATACCATCTACACATGGAAATTTCTTTCTGTCTGGAATAGTAAGAGCACTCTCACCCTGAAGAGAGTATTAAGGAATACTCTTTAATACTCTGCTTACCCAATTCTAGAGAGTATTAAGGAAAAGGGAATCCTAGAGAGTGCATTAGGGTACTGCTTTGAGTTTAACCAGAAGCAACACATAGATTGCCATTGAAAGCACCGTCTGCCAAGCTTTCTACTGTTTGTCCAGCTGGGACCACCCTACCCATTGGGGTTTGGGAACCCACCCGAGGGACAAGCCAGTATTGTTAATTGCCTTGGGATGTCCTCCTGACATTCAACCCAGCTAACCAAATAAAGTTATACAGTATAGACACACATCTTTTGATAAACCTATGAATTATTTGTTCATTTCACTCGATCAACTATTGGTAAATTCCTTTAAGATGTTATGTAATTTAAAGTTTACATTTCACTTTATAGCAACATACTAAGATTGTTAACAGCATGCTGCTTCTGGGGTCTTTTGCTCTTAATCACGATCTCGTCTCCTATTTCCAAATGAGGCTTTTGATAATTCAGACAAAGCAGGCTATTTCACCATGAGAGGTATTAAGTTGAATATAGTAGTGGCCCAAGACTTCCAATAGCTTCCATCAAAGCTTTTGTCTCACAGCCATCGACTGCATTGTTTGTGGGACACTGCTGTGCGCAATTGGCTGCCACGTTTTGCCCACAAAATATAGTCAATTCACTTTACAGTATATTCTGTGAAGCGCTTTGAGACATCTAGAAAGCGTGATAAGGTGCTATATCAAATGCACGGGTTATTATGTTAAAAACAGACGTAAAATTAGAATATTCATGTTCTTAAAAATTCTTAATAATACTTTCATTTGATATAGTGCCTTATCACGTCTTCCAGACGTCTCAAAGCGCTTGACAGAATATACTGTAAAGTGAATTGACTATTTATGGGCGAAACGTGTCCCACAAACAGTTGTGGATTGAGTGACCAAATTATTATTGTATTTTTTGAGGGATTATTATCCCGGAAAAACGATACGCTAATCGACTAACAAACCGTGTTCCTACATCCTGCTAGATAAACAG
This sequence comes from Callorhinchus milii, assembly GCF_018977255.1. Lineage (NCBI taxonomy): Eukaryota > Metazoa > Chordata > Chondrichthyes > Chimaeriformes > Callorhinchidae > Callorhinchus > Callorhinchus milii. The sequence continues at coordinate 54,564,549 of NW_024704744.1, forward strand.
GCGTGTGGAGTGAGGAAACTTGCCCAACATTTTGCCTTGTCAGAAATTGAACCCAGGTCTCACTTGCTAGCCAAGTGATCTAACCAGTGAGCTACAGTACTTGACGATATTTGGATAAAACAATACGTTAATGCATAAATGACAGCAATAAGAACTAGAAGCACTGAGTTTGTGTTAAATACAGTTTATTGTTGAATTACAATTTATCTTTTGAGGATTTTCCACCGGAAACATTGTAAGGTGGTCGTGAATCGCTGTTAAGGTATTTGGTTTTAATAGAAAATTCTGTTGAACTCTTATTTATTCGATTGTAGCTAATATTCATTGGATAGTCATGAAATTACATATATTGCTACAGCACTGGAAACAGGCCATTCATTCAGCTCAACTAATCAGTACTGATGTTTATACTCCACATGAGTCCATACCTGTGTGGATATAAAATAATCACTTATTTTGTAACCCGACAAGAAAAAAAATTAGACTATGGCTGTCTTTTCTAAGCCTCTCTAATAGCATCAGTATAGCAACAGTTCAAGAATGTATGCAATCGCTAAAGGTATATTTACTCTATGCAGTAGAAATAAAATCATTCAAAACAGATAATACATTATTGGGCAGAAAGGCCATCCCTTATAGGCTTAAAGTGTCCATTTTTGCAAATCACTATCAAGCAGATTTTGTGAAGTGAGAGGTCTGCTTAAATACGTTGCCTGTGATTCAAAGCTACTTGTTTTTGGGTTGGTGGGATTTTTGGTATCTATCAATGAAAAATCCAAATGATTTAGGTAGTTTATCTCTTTAAGACCTTCATGTTTCCGGGCCTGGGCACGTAGGGGGTGAAGAAGTTTGTGGTGGTTAATGCCATCAATGCCATCACGCACTGTGTAGATTAAGTCAATCAATTGTTGTATCTTTTTTAAGAGGTTGGCTCTCATGGATATATCCGCAAGGTCTCCTAGACATAGATTTGTAGCTAAGCGAATTGGTGGGATGGCACTTTCCAACTGATTTATTAACACCAATAGTGCATTTCTGAAGATAGGATCATCGCTTTTATCCAGGTATCGTTTAGCAATTTGTGCCACACGCTTTGCCCGTCCAGACAGGTTGACAGCATTCTGTGTGAACTGACTAAAATTCTGATCACAAATATGTTTTTCACATTCCTCCATGTCATCCAGAATCTTTTGTACAGACAGTTCAATAAACTCGTGAACGTTGATAACAGCATCAAGAGATGCCAACAAATCTTCGGTTTCGTGTGCCCAGTGTTTGTTAAGCAGATGCAGTCTTTCCAGTAGCTCTGGATTTTGAGGACCCCTGCTCAACTTTGTTAACACAGCCATTGTGTCTTCTCTCAGATGCTTCAAACACCTGATAGAAGCCTGAATTGATTTAAAATTGTGTAACTGGGTGCAACATGCAGAGGTGAAATCTCCCACCTTTATCATGTTGTCAGTGTGTGTAAGGAAAGATGTGACAAATGGTTGCAAACTCAAGACATGGACATTGGCTGGAAGGTGAGAAGTTGGTGTTGGAGATCCAGACACAACTTTTGTTAAGCGTTCAAGAGGCTCTTTTGTTTCAGTAAAGATGTCCACAATTTGATAGAGAATTGTGGTGTCCATGCACTGATCTAATCTCTCCAATTCTTTTGTCATAGCATCGCATTCAGTGTCAAAGTCCATTTGTAACTGTCGGAGACTTCCCAGGCTTACTAGGAGCTTGCAGTGGTCGGAGATTTGAGTTCTGAGCTGCAGAAGACGCTGACACTGTGTCACTAGTTTGTGCTGAACTGTCTCCCTAGATGCATTAGCCACAATCATGCAGTGAAAAACCACCCCCTCAACAAGGCTGTCAAAGTTGCTGTCTGCAATGAGAGATCGTTTTGACTTGGATAATATGTTTAAAAGCTGGTGTAATCGGTGAGCAAACAGACCACCTTTGTTATGAGCTTCATCACCTGATGAACTACTCTTCAATAGTGCAATGATATCTGAGACTGTGACATCAATCTGACGAGTAGCATATGCTTTCGCAGCCTGGGCCTGGTCGCTCTTTGGGTACTTTACGAAGGTGTACGTGGCTGTGTGCAAAATGGGGACACATTTTTTAAGGATCTCCAAAGCTTGGTTCAAATGCTGCTGCTGCACCGTGTCATTCAGTTCCTGAAGGCGTCCTTCCATCAGGTTGTTGAGCAAAAGCAATGCCTCTGAAAACTCCCTGAAAGCAGCGAGCAATGCTGCCATGACCCTCGCAGATTCCACCAAGGTCAAGCAGTCCAGCAGCCAGTGGGCGGCCTGTACAATCCTACGCACCTCAACATCATCTGCTGTCAAGAGAATCTGACACAAAGGACATTGACTTTAGTGAGAAATTCAATGTGTACTGTATTCCCAATCTTAATTAAATTTCAGGTTACATAGGAATTTAGGGAAACAATCAGAAGTGCTCCAAAGCAACATTCCAGATGATAAGACAAAAGCAGCTTTGTTCTTTACAACAAAGGAACTGTCACCTAATCTTTCAATGGCTCTTTTAACTCTTTTAAATTGTTTATTTTTCATATACAGCCCAGCAACATCAAACTACCCGAAATGGGGGAGTGGGGAAAAGAGGGACTAACTTTTGTGTTTGGGATCTTGTGAAATCAGCAGTAGTTTTGTAATATGCAATTACTTTTACACTAACATACAAATAATAGTAGTATACCAATATAGTAAAACTAATGACATGCATATCTAGACGCTTAAATAAAAAGAGGGCTGTACATCATCAGCTTTGATCTAACATTTTCAAAAGATTGGATCTTTACTACCAAAGTGGTGCTATTGAAACCACCACCAAGTGGCTCAATAAACTGCTTTTTTAAACTCAATCGCTGAGTTGAGGTCACTCAAAGTCATAAGAAGCTGTACTGTAATACACGCTTCAAGCCTTGACTCTCTCCAACCTGCCCCTAACACTGTCTGGAATTAGGTAAGCAGGGGGCCTCCCTCCAGAGAGAGTGCATTCCGTTCTAATCACAGGGAAAACTCAATGTGCATTAGCACTTCATTTCAACAAACTGAAATAGCTCAGAGAAAATTGCTTTTTGTGACAATAAATAGGGCAAAGCAACACCTCCTATTACCAGAATAATAGCCTCAGGTACAACTGGTTCTTCTGAGATCTATAAATAAAAAAATCTTTGTTTTTGATATAGCTCCTTTCACATCGGGAGGATTTCTCAAAGTACTTCACAGGATGTACTATAAAGTGTAGTGACTGTGTATTTGCTAGGGCAATCCAGCAGCCAATTTCCACACAGCAATGTCCCACAGACAGCCTTGAAGTGAATAACTAATTTTATCTGCAGGATTGTTGGCCAAGACACAGGGAGAAACTCCCTTCTCTTTTTGAATAGTGCCATGGGATCTTTAATGTCCATTCGAACAATCAGACAGGACTTTGATTTAATGTCTTATCTGAAGGACGAAACCAACCTGCATAACTCCTTGTAGGATGTTCTGAGCAGAAGTGATTAGCTCATTCCTGTGTTCACTGAGTGCAGGCTGAAAGGCGAGTTTCTGGGCTGCCATCAGAATACCCTTTCCAGACATTGCAGCAAACTCTAAAGCTGGGCCCATTTCCTTTTTCAACAAATCATCAACGGAGTCCGTTACAAGGCTGAAGAAAGCAAACAAAGTTGTATCTATTATATCACCTTAGACCGACTCACACACATCATTGTGGAATGACAAAGGCAAGAGACGAAATCGCCTGCTGCTCTTTCAGCTGAGATACGGTATTTGGCATATAATGGGGTGAAGAAAAATATAAAGCTATATATCAAGAAGTGCAAAATCAGTTACATGGTCATGTACAGCTATAGTTTGTTCTACAATAGTGTGTCCCCAAATAGGACAAAATCCATTATTAATTTAAATATATATATTGTTTTAATAATACAGAATAAGTGTAAAATAATAAGCAGATAGTTCAGAACTGCTGCTCTTTTTTTCCTGTTGCTGCAAAATCAATATAACAGCAGAGGTCCATAATCCTGAAGGAAATCGATGGACAATAAATTGGATGAATAAGTGGCTTGAGAGTCAAAAATATTAAAGAGCAAGCCACAAAGTACTGTTGTTTCTTGTGAAATCATCTATATTTTTTACCTTCTGTCTACCTTTCTTAATTCTATTGAAGTTAAAGTGCTTTCTGTGACATCAAACAGCGGCCTTCTCTGCATATACATTTTTACCAAAGAAAAAACAGATTTATAATTGCAAACTCAATCCTGAGGTTATTGTGCCACACTGATATAAACTGAGCGATCAGTGTAACCAGAGCCTAGAATTTGAGAGCAGAAGATTAAAATAAACAGTTGTCCAATCAGGGGACTGAATGGAAATAGGAATGATATTGTATTTATTCCAGATTATGTTGAATAGTGAATGTGTCATTACACCATTCCCATCAATGCTCTCAACGCAGAGTAACCAAGATCTTACCGCTTTGCAGCAAAAACAAGTTCTTCGGTTGCTTTGGCCACTTCCTTAGCTGTTGGCTCCAGATCAGAGAAATTGTCATCACTTATGTCTTGCCATTGACTTAAGATAATCAAATGGGATATCTGAGCAGCAGTAGGAACGATGATTCTTTCAATATTCTTGGTCTTGACTGCAGAACCAATCCAATTCTGAGTAAGGGAAGCCATTTGTGAATGCCTAGAAGACAATAATCAGATTAAATCAATAACAATTTAGCCACTAATAGGATTAACATTTTATGCATGGGAAAATTAAAAATATTAGTTCCTCATTCTGACATCCATAGGGACATTTCAGATAGAAAGAATCACATTGCTGATTTCTGTTTTGATGTGTGTCAGGCACAGTATACATTTTCTCACACCTTATATAAGGAGAATTGAGAAAAGGGAAAGAATTTGGATGAGATTATTTACCATTCACTGAGCAGAGTGGCCTAGCCTTCATCAAAATATCCTAACCTCTAGCACTCACTCCCTCACTTTTCCCCTCCTCCCTGGCGAGGTGTGTACTCTGCCTTTGTGAGGCACTCGTAGACATTATCTTACATGAAGGTGCAATATACATGTATGCTCTTTGGAAAAAAATTATTCAGATGATACTGAGACTCAGTAATTAAGTTATGAAGAGAAACTGAAATAGCTGTACTTGCTTTCTTTCAATATAGTCCAGACTTGTAAGATGTTGAAGGAAAAGAATAATGAAGATATAAGAGATGATTCAATTCAAACCATGATGGCAAAACTGGAGGAAATGAGAAGGCAATTAAAATGTCTCTACACAGGATGCAATCACAAACTCTCCACAAAACAATTCATTCTGCTTTAATTCTTTTGAATAAAACCAAATGACTATCTGGTTAGGAACACGATTCAAACATAAAGGTAACTAGAGGGATGAGCAAATACTCACAAACACAATAGTTTCTGAGCTGGGACCAAAGAAATTTGATGCTTTAGAAACCATTGGTTAATAATGAATAATGTAAGGTGTTAATATCGGATATCTGAAGAGAAGCAAGGAAACAACTTACAGTATCTCCCTTTGGAGATCAGGAGGTATTACGCGGGGTGGGGGTGCAGCCTGGTGTCTGGCACATGCAGACACCCATCACCATACTTAGAGTATCCAAACCAAACTGAAAATGCCATGCCTCCCACCTACCACACGGCAATACCAGAGATATTTATTGGAATGGAATGGACCCTCTCTCTGGAGGGACGCATTCTGCTTACCCAATTCTGTAAAGTATTAGGCGCATGTTGGCAAAAGCCAAGGCTGGGGACCTTGATGTGTGCGTTTAGGGTACTGCTGGAGTCTGATTAGCTTAAACTGCATAGCTTGTCATTGACAGCATTGTCGGGCGAGCTTTCCCACTGCTTGTCCAGCGAGGACCGCCCCACCAATTAAAGCTTTGGTTTAAGAGTTGAATGGAAAGAATCCTTGCCCTCAGTGACTGGTCTGCCCCTCTAAGTCCTGCAGTGCCCCGGACCCACCTGGCTCAGGAGCAGGACTACCCAGACCACAGAAGGCTGGCTCGACTCCGACATTCGATTGCCAAACACGGCGTCAGTTCGGCTCCAAGAAGACTTTGGGGGGGGGGGGGGGGGTAGAGCTCCAGAAAATGTGCAACCGTCCACATCCGCGGATTATGGACAGTTTGTGTTGTAGACTGGGATCAGAACCCCTTGAAAGCCTGGATTTGAATGGAAGATCGCACTATAAAAGGTGAACCCACAATGTTACAGGTCTTGTGACACAATCCAGTCCCTGTGTGGGGAGGGGAGGGAGGGATGGGGGATGGGGAGGGGGCTGCAGCATATTGGAGCCCAGTGTTTCCAGCCTACAGCCCCTCAGCACCGTCCTTGCCCTCACATCCACTCCCAATGAGCAAAAGTGAACCTAATGCAGATTTACCTGCACAACACCGGGTTCTACATACACCAAAAACATCTCCGATCGACCACAGAAAAAAAACGCCCAAAAGTCCCCAAATGTCTTTGACACGACGTTGCCAACGTGTGTGAGCAGTGAGTGAGTCAGTGAGTGAGTGAGTGGGTCAGTGCCCGGGCGCTGCCCCGGGGCTGCGCTGAGAGTCTGACACCGCACAGTGCAGCGCAGAGCCGCGGAGCCGAGGGGAAGCCATGTCGGTGCTGACAGCGGGGCCGGCTCGTCTGGGTCTGTCTGTGGGGCTGTCTGTGGGTCTGTGTGTCTGTGGGACTGTCTGTGTGACTGTCTGCAAGGCCTGTGCTCCCCGAGCTCTTACCTTAATGTGTGCAGAGCGCTGTGACCGCGGACGGACAGAGAGACAGAGAGACAGACAGACAGGAGCTCTCAGTGAAGTGCACCGAGAAGACAGCAGCTCTCACACCCCACACACCCCACCAGCCCTCACACCAGCCCTCACACCCCACCAGCCCTCACACCCCACCAGCCCTCACACCCCCACCCCACCAGCCCTCACACCCCCACCCCATCCCACCCCCCCACCCCACCCACCCCCCCCACCCCATCCCACCCCCCACACACCATCCCACCCCCCACACCCCCACCCCATCCCACCCCCCACACCCCCCACCCCCCCACCCCCCCCCCCCCACCCCCCCCCCACCCCCCCCCCCCCACCCCCCCCCACCCCCCCCCCACCCCCCACCCCATCCCACCCCCCACACACCATCCCACCCCCCACACCCCCACCCCATCCCACCCCCCACACCCCCACCCATCCCACCCCCCACACCCCCACCCCATCCCACCCCCCACACCCCCCACCCCATCCCACCCCCCACACACCATCCCACCCCCACACCCCCACCCCATCCCACCCCCCACACCCCCACCCCATCCCACCCCCCACACCCCCCACCCCATCCCACCCCCCACACACCACCCCACCCCCCCACCCCCCCCACCCCCCCCCCCCCCCACCCCATCCCACCCCCCACACACCATCCCACCCCCCACACCCCCACCCCATCCCACCCCCCACACCCCCCACCCCATCCCACCCCCACACCCCACCAGCCCTCACACCCACACCCACCCCACCCCCTCACACCCACACCCACCCCAGCCACACCCACACCAGCCCTCACACCCACACTCCACCCCACCCACACCGCACCCGCCCTCACACCCACACCACACCCCACCAGCCCTCACACCCACACCCCACCCCACCAGCCCTCACACCCCACCCCCACCCACCAGCCCTCACACCAGCCCTCACACCACCCACACCCCACCAGCCCTCACACCCACACCCCACCAGCCCTCACACCAGCCCTCACACCCACACCCCACCAGCCCTCACACCAGCCCTCACACCAGCCCTCACACCCACACCCCACCCCACCAGCCCTCACACCCACACCCCACCCCACCAGCCCTCACACCAGCCCTCACACCCACACCCCACCAGCCCTCACACCAGCCCTCACACCCACACCCCACCAGCCCTCACACCCACACCCCACCCCACCAGCCCTCACACCCACACCCCACCCCACCAGCCCTCACACCCACCAGCCCTCACACCCACCAGCCCTCACACCCACACCCCACCAGCCCTCACACCCACACCACACCCACACCAGCCCTCACACCCCACCCCACCCACACCCCACCCGCCCTCACACCCACACCCCACCCACACCCCACCAGCCCTCACACCCACACCACACCCCACCAGCCCTCACACCACCCCACCAGCCCTCACACCCACATCCACACCCCACCAGCTCTCACACCCACATCCACACCTCACCAGCTCTCACACCCACACCCCACCAGCCCTCACACCCACACCCCACCAGCCCTCACACCCACATCCACACCCCACCAGCCCTCACACCCACACCCCACCAGCCCTCACACCCCACCAGCCCTCACACCACACCCACACCAGCCCTCACACCACACCAGCCCTCACACCCCCCACCCCACCAGCCCTCACACCCACCAGCCCTCACACCCACACCCCACCAGCCCTCACACCCACACCACACCCACACCAGCCCTCACACCCCACCCCACCCACACCCCACCCGCCCTCACACCCACACCCCACCCACACCCCACCAGCCCTCACACCCACACCCCACCCCACCAGCCCTCACACCCACCAGCCCTCACACCCACACCCCACCCCACCAGCCCTCACACCAGCCCTCACACCCACACCCCACCCCACCAGCCCTCACACCCACACCCCACCCCACCAGCCCTCACACCCACCAGCCCTCACACCCACACCCCACCCCACCAGCCCTCACACCAGCCCTCACACCCACACCCCACCCCACCAGCCCTCACACCAGCCCTCACACCCACACCCCACCCCACCAGCCCTCACACCCACACCCCACCCCACCAGCCCTCACACCCACACCCCACCCCACCAGCCCTCACACCCACCAGCCCTCACACCCACCAGCCCTCACACCCACACCCCACCAGCCCTCACACCCACACCACACCCACACCAGCCCTCATACCCCACCCCACCCACACCCCACCCGCCCTCACACCCACACCCCACCCACACCCCACCAGCCCTCACACCCACACCACACCCCACCAGCCCTCACACCACACCCCACCAGCCCTCACACCCACATCCACACCTCACCAGCTCTCACACCCACACCCCACCAGCCCTCACACCCACACCCCACCAGCCCTCACACCCACATCCACACCCCACCATCCCTCACACCCACACCCCACCAGCCCTCACACCCCACCAGCCCTCACACCACACCCACACCAGCCCTCACACCCACACCCACAACACACCAGCCCTCACACCCCCCACCCCACCAGCCCTCACACCACACCAGCCCTCACACCACACCAGTCCTCACACCACACCAGCCCTCACACCACAGCAGGGTGTTTCGCCTCCTAGCAACGCCAATAGCTGCCCAGTCACGTCCTGCCAGACAGTTGTTGGGCCCTGAGTGGCAATGGTGCACATCTATGGATCATGGCCAAATACCGGAAAATTATAGGCAATCCAGAGAGAGTGATTTATCTTCCCTGGGGGTAGGTTTGGTTGGGGAGCTTTTGTTTGGGGCTGAGTTGGCTCCAAAGTGACATGCTTTGCAACACAATGTGGGAATCAAGTCAACCCTCCCTGGCGGTCTCTCTGGTTTTGATCATCAATCTGAAACCTGATGGTGATGGGTACCTGATGTAAAAACAGATTTTATTAGAGATGGTCTGAGGCGGTCAGAGATAGATAGAGTGACAGATAGTTAGTCAGATAGAGATGGAATCAGAGTCAGAGACAAGAGAATTTTGTTTTGGTTACACGTGTGTTTGATATACTTGGAAAAACATCATCAGTTTCAGTATCCAAACCAGTCTGACACATCTAGTTACACATGGAAATTTCTCTGTGTCTGGAATGGAATGCGCATTCTCTTACCCTGGAGACAACCCCTGATTTCCTAATTCCGAGAGTATTAGGCACAAGTTGATGAGAACCAAGGCTTAGGAACCAGAGTGTGCATTGGGATGTTGCTGGAATTTAACCAGCTAAGCTTGTCATTGCGAGCATTGTCGTTAGGTTGCTTATCCAGCTAGGATCAACCTACCAAGCTTTGCTTTGCAGGGATCACAGGAACTGATCCCCGTTCTCCTGTGAGAGATGGAGACAGAGATAATAATAATCCTTGCATTTGATATAGGATTTTTCACTTTGTAGATTTCAAAAAACCTTCACAGGATTTAATTAAGTTTAGTGAAGTGAATGACCAATTCTATCTGAAGGATTGTTGGGCAGAATATTGGGCAAAACTCTCTTCTGTTATCAAATAGTGCTATGTGATCTTTAAGATTCACTTGAACAGGCACATGGAATCTCAGTTTAACATCCAAAGGGCGGCACATCAACAACGCAGCACTCCACAGCTTTGTTTTGGAGCATCAGCCTTGACCGTGAGTTTGAAGTTCTGACGTGGGACGTGAACTTCAGAGGCGACAGTACTACCAACTGAGCCAAACCAAAAGGTAGAACCATAGAAATTCACAGCACAGTAGAAGACCATTTGGCCCATTGTGTCAGTACCAACTCTCTCAAGAACAATCCTTTCAGTCCCATTTACCTGCCCTTTCCCCATACCCATGTAGCTGACTCTTTTTAAGGTATTTATCTAGTTCTCTCTTGAAGGCCAATATGGATTCTGCCTTACTCACTGCTCCTGGCAGGTTATTCCATATCCTAATTACTCTGTGTATGATACCGATGGGGTCAGAGATAGAACCAGTTAGAGGCAGATCCAGCAATGAATAGATATATGAGATTGGGACAGAGCCAGAGTAAAAGGGAGACTCAGAGTTGGAGTTCATTGATATCCTTTTATGATCCTGCTCTTGTACAGTCTAATGTCAGAAGATACAGTACATTCAACAATATTCTGTAACAATAATGCACTATTATATCTAACATTGGCACATCAATACATAACCAGACCAATCTAACACACTATATGACACCCAGTTGTTAATATTTCACTGTCACTCGTAATATTAAACTCACGTTCTATAGTCATCTATATAACTTTGGAACCCAAATAAATGCTTTCATATTCTAGACATTTTAAAGTGGACTCTTTGTGTCTGGCTCCTTTGATGACACTGCTGTGAGTTGCAGAGTCCTATTGACCGGAATAGTCCTTGATACCTTTAGTCTGTGTTTCGGTAACTGCTAGCTCAGCATTAGAGGTTTATTAAATTGCCTTCACACCAAGGTAAAATCAGCCAGTCTCAATCCTGATTGCATGTCAATGACCTTTGCTACAAAAGTATTTGATCATTAGGCTTAAATTTTTTTTAGGTCTTCAATGTGATATCCTTTGCTAACGAATAGCCTACAAACATTTACTGTCAATGCTGGAGGTTGATCAGCAACCAAGGAACTGCACTGCCGTAGAAGGAAAAAAGGTATCAAAAGTTTCAGGAGAGGAAGAAAAAATTGCCAAGGCGTAAAGTTCCTTCATCCTGAGTATAAACAAACTTGTTTAACGAATTACCTTAAGAGACCTACAACCTATAATTTGTTGAGCAATCAACTTTTTGAACTGTTGTATGCACAGTTCTATTCCCAACTGAACGCGTGGAGTCGATCCATTGCAAAACAACAGCACAAAATATCTTCATGCAAAAACCGCAGATGAGCGCGTTCATTTTACTTATCCATACGCTGCCATTTCAGAGTCGACCAAAAATAACATTTCATCAATTGAGATAAAGTTGAAGCACTGCGGTGCGCAATTGGTTGCCGCCTTTCGCCCACAAAATAGTCACTGCATTTTACAGTGTATTCTGCAAAGCGCTTTGAGACGTCTCAACGATGCCGTAAGGCACGATATCAAATACAAGGATTATTATCATTCAAAATATTCTGCGGCAAGTCAGCACTTATTTTTTCATTTGCACTTTTCCATCGCCCTGTGCTGCACATTCCCACTCTCACTCTCTGGGACAGTCGGGGCGCTTGGAGGTAGGAGCGCGCACGCGCACAGATTCGAGCCGGGCCATGACGTCGTGGCCGATGACATCATGGCGGAAGCGCTGCTGGTGGGCACGTGACCGACGACCCAGCAGCGGAGCGAGTGAGCGGATTGGTTTCTGGGAGCTGTAGGTCCGGTCCCCGCCCCCCCCCACAACGTTGCATCGCTGGAGGAGGGCAACTGCGCGTGTGCCGTACGGCACGCCCCGGGGAAAGGTGGGGGCGCGTACGGCACCGCACATGCGCAGTTGCCGTCCGTCCGTCGGTCGATGCCGGGTGACAGCTGAGACGAACAGAATGAAGCTGAAGAGCGGAGTGTGAGAGCGGAGCGGAGAATGGCAGCAACTGCAGCCACAGCCATAGCCACAGCCATAGCCGGCAGCCGGTAACACCCCCGCCCCCCGCCCCGCCCCGCCCCCCTCCTCGGCTGGTGGCCACAGCACCTCAGGGCCCCGTCTCCGCGGCCACCAACCGCCCAAACAAAGAGAGCGCGAGAGAGGACACAACCGCCCCCACACACCAGCAAACACTCCCGGTGCTGGTGCCGCTCACTGCCCCGGTGCTGGTGCCGCTCACTGCCCCGGTGCTGGTGCCGCTCACTGCCCCGGTGCTGGTGCCGCTCACTGCCCCGGTGCTGGTGCCGCTCACTGCCCCGGTGCTGGTGCCGCTCACTGCCCCGGTGCTGGTGCCGCTCACTGCCCCGGTGCTGGTGCCGCTCACTGACCCGGTGCTGGTGCCGCTCCTCACTGCTGCAGGTGCCCCTCAGAGCCCCTGCCCTGCCGCCCTGCCCTCCCTGCCCTGCCCTCCCTGCCGCCCTGTCTGCCCTCCCTGCCCTGCCCTCCCTGCCTGCCCTGCCGCCCTGCCCTGCCCTGCCCTGCCCTCCCTGCCCTGTCCTGCCCTTCCCTCCCTGCCGCCCTGCCCTGCCCTCCCTGCCCTGTCCTGCCCTGCCCTGCCCTGCCGCCCTGCCCTGCCCTGCCGCCCTGCCCTGCCCTGCCGCCCTGCCCTGCCCTCCCTGCCGCCCTGCCCTGCCCTCCCTGCCGCCCTGCCCTCCCTGCCCTGCCCTGCCCTTCCCGCCGTCCCTCTACTATGTACAACTTCGTGGTCCGCGATCGGAACAGTTCGGTCTACGCTGAAGTGGGCAAAGTGCTGCTGTCCTCGGGGCAGTGGCGGAGGCTGAAGAAGGACAACCCCAGGTTTAACCTGATGCTGGGCGAGAGGAACAAGCTGCCGTTCGGGACACTGGGTAAGGGAGGGCCATCGTCTGTCTCTGCATGAACGCGCTCTGCAGTGCAGTTGGAGCTGATGGTGTTTGTGTGCATCTGTTTTCTTGGGTGGGGGTGTGGGGGGGGGGGGTGTGGGGTGTGGTGGGGGTGGGGGGGGTGGGGGTGTGGGGGGGGTGGTGGGGGTGTGGGTGTGTGGGTGTGGGGGGGGTGGTGTGGGTGTGTGGGGGGGGGTGTGGGTGTGTGGGGGGGGTGGTGGGGGTGTGGGGGTGTGGGGGGGGTGGTGGGGGTGTGGGGGGGGGTGGTGGGGGGGGGGGGGAGGGTTGTGATCTGTTACTTCATTTCTAAGTCGGTGCGGATTTGCTCTGCAGATCCGGGCGGTGTTGCTCTTTTCAGGCGCACCTGGCGGTGTGGTCCCCTTAACCCGTCTGTCTCTATAGTAATAAGAAGAATCCTCGCCTTTGATATAGTGCCTTGATCACGTCTTCGAGACGTCTCAAAGCGCTTCACAGAATACACCGTACGGTGAAATGACTGTATATTTTGTGCATGAAATGTAAGGTTCGGTATCTGTAATGTTCGTGGAGTGCATTGTCATCAGAACTTCCTTGCACCCGCAATGACCGAGTCTTCTCAACTGTTGAATGATTTGGTTCCAGAATTTTGTTTTAAATAACTTAAAATAAATCGAAATAACATGACATAAGGTACTTATTATTTTAAATATACTATCTCTGGTGCATTATCGCAGGAGCCAATGCAGTGATCTCTCCTGAACTTTTGTGCCACTAAATGCTCATCTGCAGAATTTGTACCGACCTTGGTCCCATTCTTGGAGAAGAAAAGCACTGATAGCATTAGTTGTAAAACTACTCGAAAATGAGTTTAGTCATCAACTACATACATTATTTAAAAGTAGTTTGTGCCGAATGGCCTGCTTCCGTGCCGTATCATTCTGTGTAATTTTATGTAACAAGGTGTGGTCCTTGAAAGTTGTGCTTCAGGTATCCAATTTACCAGACACTAATATTGAAAATAAAATGAAAATGTAGTTATACTGTATAATTGCTGCAGACAATCCAGGAAGAAGCTATACAATTACACTGTCTATGACTACTAAGTAATAAACGTAAATGTAGGTATCAAAACATTAAGAATGGGTTCACATAGGTTTCCTTCCACCCCAAAGAGAACTCCACTAATCATAATATCCTTTGTGTGTAAGCTGATAGATGGGGATGCAAGAGTGCCAGTTTACGCACACCTTAGTGCACCAGAATGCTGTCTCACAGCTGCCCAGTGCTTTTCCTAACATCTATATCTCTTTAATTTAGCAGTGTGTTACAAAATCATATCGACATTAGTGCTTGTCTGCAGTTCCTGGCTTTCTAACTGTTGGGGAACAATACTGGAAAATTCCTTTTGCCCTGATGGGTGGGGCAAATTGTTGATGTCTTAGTGCACTCTCGTGGCACTTGTGTAAGGACGTGTCCCCCGCCCCAGGTTTAAACGACACAGTGAGTTACTGATCTTGCTGGTCACGGGAGGGGAAAAGGAACAAAGAGTTTGTGAAAGCTAGCAGCCTCCCGTTATACAGTGAGGCAAGGCAAGAAATGGAAGAGAAAATTAGCTTATGACTGTCTCACAGTTTCCAGCAGTGTGCTTCAGCTTGAGCAAAACTGGAAGACGGGAACCTGTCTGCTCACTTTTACATTAAACTGAGTTGTGAGATAAAATACTATTTAAAAAAATGATATTTGAAAGGAAATAATTTAATCCATCATCAATTTGATCCTCCCTCTTCCCCTCCCTAAAATCTGGGACAGAAAGGTCTGCTGCAGTGCTGCAGTGTATCTTATCATTGCTGTCAACCAGTGCAGTGAATGCCAATAATGATGACTTTGTGTTTGCACAGTTTCTAATCTGACCTACCTGTCATTCTGTCTCGAAACCATGTACACTTCACTGGCTTCTGCCTTAGGGTTTGGCAGCCAAGTGATTCCAGGGCATTCTCAGCTATACATTGTGTAGTACTATATTTGGAACTGAGCACAAATTATTACCAGCTTCTGAAGTAAATAATGTTTAATTATTTGGGAGGACATTCGGTAATTATTTGGGGAGGACAAGTTTGCAGGGCTCAGGGGAGAACGTGGGGGAGTGGGATTGATTTGGATAACTCTTTTCAAAGAGCCGGTACAGACACAATGGGCCGAAGGGCCTCCTTTTGTGCTGTATCATTCTATGATTCTATGAATTGACGTTGGTCCCACTGTATATTAAAGTGTCTTAAAGAAAAGCAAAATGATTTGATATGGTGCCTTTCACATTGGTAGAACGAGTCAAAGCGCTCCACGGGATTTACGGTAGTCGCTGTGTAATTGCAGGTGAATGTGGCAGCCAATTTGTGCACTGCAATGTCTTCCATATGAAACGACTAACCAATTTTATCTGGGGGATCATTGGCCAGGATAGCAAGAGAAACTTCCTTTTCTTTTTGGAATTGGATTGTGAGATCTTTAATATAAACATGAACAGGCAGACAGAACCTCAGTTTAAAGTCTCATCTGAAGAATGCCACCTCCGACAATACAGCACTGCATTGGAGTGTTAGCCTACACTATATGAGTTCATGTATGTAGACAACAAGGTGAATAGGCATGTTGCTGTCCTTGGATTTTTCCAAGGCAAACAGAAAATGCTGATCTGTATTTCTTCCTTTTAAGTTATAACGTAGAATCTTCCCCAACTGTATGTTAGAAGGTTTAAATGATTCGCTTGAACCCCCCCCTAACCTATTTCTGTTCTTATTTGCAGGTCATGAACCAGGACTCTCACAACTTGTGAATTACTATAGGGGTGCTGACAAGCTTTGCCGCAAGGCTTCGTTAGTTAAGTACGTACAGTACTTGGAATGGAACATATCCCCTTGAGATCCTAAACTGTTGTACACCACAGAGCCAAGCTGTTTTCAAAGCTTTATTTTTGGCTGCTGTTGTTTCTTTCCATGAAAACACTGGAGGGAAAAAGAGTGCTGAAGAGTTACATAGACATTATTGATTAGTTCTCATATCACTGCAAAACCATTATCACTGTGTCCTATCTGATGCTGTAAGTTAAACAGACAGGAACGATTGTAGCAGATGTTGGCATTTGACTCTATGGTGCATATATTGCTCTCAGGAAAGTTGATTGCAAGTTTAAAAAATCTTTTCATTTGTGATAGGAGAATGTCATAAAGCATTTTATAGGATATTCTCTAAAATGTAGTGACTGTGAACTTTGTAGGTGAACATGGCAGCCAATTTGCGGACAATAAGCCTCAGTGACTGCTTGCAAACCACTTGCTTTATGAAGTTATTTCAAAATACAATGTGGTCAGCAATCTAATCCATATAGCTTTATTAAAATTGCATTTATTTTATGGAGCAGTATTTTGCTAAAGTCTGCACTAATGCCTATTTGTTCAAAGCTTTCCTTTACTTAAATATCAGTCTGCTGCATTAGGATACCATTAATATACTTTTCTGTTTCAGACTGATCAAGTCAATCCCAGAACTTATGGAATCATGCACATGGTTTCCTGAATCGTATGTGATTTATCCCATGGGTGCTAATACCACTGTGGAGTTGGCAAAGAATGGCTTCAGAGCTCAAAGGATTATTCCGAGGACAGACGATCGGGAAGCATTCCTGGCATCTTACAACAAGAGACTTGGGAATGTAGATGAAAATGTGTGGATAGCCAAATCTTCAGCAGGTGCCAAAGGTATGCACTGCCTGGCTATCCAAACGTAATGACAGCATTTCTCCTGGTAAACTCCTTAAGACCGATGCCATAAACGTTAAACTTGTTCTGACAAGTCCAAAATATTTGCATGAAGCTGGATGGCACGTTCCAAAATGAGTTGCCATTCTTTAAATTGTCAAGTTGCTTCAAAGTGTGTTGTCGTGCCTCAAACTGCATCATTGTGCAATGATGCGTTTTGATGCGAGAATGAGCTGCCCATCTCTCTGCCCTTATATGCAGTAATGTCAACTGTCATGTGACCAATGTGGAGGTGCTGACTGTTGACTTATTGCTTGTCGGCCTCCCCAACTCCTCCCTCCACAGGCTGCAGATCATCCAGAACTCTGCAGCCCGTATCCTGTCCTGCACCAGGCTCCGTGACCCTATCCTCGGCCGACTCCACCGGCTTCCCATCACACAGAGGTTACAGTTCAAGATCCTGGTCCTCACCTTCAAAGTCCTCCACGGTCTTGTTCCCCCCACCTCTCTGACCTCCTAATCCCCTACCACCCTGTTCGCTCAGCGGGCTCCTTCCGCCACTCTGCACCTACCCTCTGGAACTCCATCCCGCAGTCCCTCCATCTCGCCTCCTCCCTCACCACTTTCAAGACCCTTCTCTTCGACCGTGCTTTCAATCTCCCTGCTTTCCCCCCTGCCCTCCCCCACCCCAACCCCCAGCTTGGGTCTGTAACTCTGTCTGTCCAGCGACTTGGGACATCCTCCCGACATGAAAGGCGCTATACAAATGTAATTTTGTTGTTATTATAAGGCAGGTTGGGATTTTACTGTATTACCGTTAGCACTTTTCTCCATTCTTATGTACAGTTGTACTCATGTTATTGTGTCCCAATATAGTGCATGGTTCATTGTATAGCATGGATGTGCCATGGACCTGTGGTATATTGGAAGTGCAGTACATTTCCTGCTTTCAGTGTTTACTGATTGCTTCCTGTCTGTAGCACCCAGATGCATAAGGCATCTCGGTGTCTGGTAGTAAATACTACGTGGAGTCCTGTAGCTCAGTGGTGAGAGCACTTGCTTTGCAAGTGAGAGACCTGAGTTCAATTCCAGGCAGGGCGAAGCCTTGGGCAAGTTTCCTTATTCCACACGCCTAATAATAATCCCTCCAAAAAAACAAAACAATAATAAATTGGTATTTTCAATCCATGGCTGTTTCTGGGACATTGCTGTGCGCAATTGGCTGCCGCGTTTGCCCACAAATATACAGTCAATTCACTTTACAGTATATTCCGTGAAGCGCTTTGGGACGTCTAGAAGACGTGAAAAGCGCTATATCAAATGCAAGGATTATTATTATTAAATAATGCTTACATTTTTTTCTGGTACTGTATAGTGCCTTTCAGATCAGGAGGATGTCTCAAAGCATGTCACAGGATATACTACAAAGTGCAGTGACTGTGTGTTTTGTAGGTGAACCCAGAAAAGCTTGCAAGAGCATTTGCTGGCTTCTTGCCTACTGCTCGCATGAAGTGACTCAGCCCCATTTCTATAGCCTGTTATAATGAGGTTTCTGCAAATACTGAATTTTAATGGGATCGGACTCTTTGTTAGATGCAGATATGTTGTTATATGCAAGCAAGACTTAAGTGAACGAAGAATGAATTTAACAGTGACCTGGACCAAGATACAAGTTGTTACTTTACTGGTGCTGTAGTATTGTAGAGGTTTTGATTTCTGGCAGTGATTTCAGGGAGATTAGGTGCATTCTCAAGAGCTTGTGAATAAAATATGTGATGGGACACGAGAGTCAATAGTTGTTTTATCCTGTTCAGCTTTTATTTTTATCATGACCAGACACTGTTAAGGTGCTGATGTACTAAATTTACCAGAGGCGATGATGTCGATGCTTACCTTGGTAGATTCTATTACTGATATCTTTGATGTAAATCAGTAACTATGGTCTAGAATCACATACACTCCTCTCGCTATCTCACATCCATCAACAAATACTTTCCAATAGGAACAGTAACAGAGTACAAGACTGCCTCATTATCGCTTTTCCGGGGTTAATAATTCCTGCAAAAAAATAATAATAATAAATTGGTCGCTCAATCCACAACTGTTTGTGGGACACTGCTGTGCGCAATTGGGTGCCCACAAAATATACAGTCAATTCCCTTTACAGTATATTCTGTAAAGTGCTTTGGGACATCTCAAAAATGTGATAAGATGCTACATCAAAGTGCAAGGATTATAATGCTCTTCAGGCAGGATAGCAGCCCGGAGCGCCTCACAATGGTGGGGTTGGATGCCAAGTGATGGGAAGGGGGATGATATAGCTGGGGAATAGGGGACACCCAGTAGGTCTGTGTTTGATGAGCGAAGGGATGAGCAGTGAAGTGGAGAACAAGCAGGTCAGAGAGGCAGGGAGGAGCTAAGGCATGAAGAAATTACTTTGGTTTCAGGAGGAATTTTTCTAACATGTGGAACAGAATTTTCTGGATATATTCGGCCACAAAACACACAGTCACTACACTTTATAGTATATCCTGTGAAGTGCTTTAAGACATCTCGAAGACATAAGGTGCTATATCAAATGTAAGGTTTATTATAATATTGGGGATTGATAATACGTGCAGCAAGTTGTTGCTCTTCTCAGTGGCCTTTACTTTAAATGGACAACTGTAGGATAGTTGCTTTATCATCTCATTATTTCTGCTTGTGTTGTAGTGCACTATTTATTTGCACTCGTACATAGACTTATGCCAGAAAATATCTTGAAATCCTGGACAGAATGTTTTCCATTCCAGCCTGTTCAATAACTGGATTTACTGAACATGTTCTTCATTTCAGGAGCTGGAATTTTGATCTCCTCTGATGCCAATGAACTATTGGACTACATAGATAATCAAGGACAAGTTCATGTGATTCAGAAATACCTTGAGAGACCTTTATTATTAGAACCAGGACATCGCAAATTTGATATAAGGTAAGATGTGTCCAATTTCTCATTATTTTGCTGCTCTGTTGCCAATTTTGATAGGATTGGTGTCTATTATGCATATGTGAAATGTTGGACAAGTTTCCTTACTCCACACGCATCTGTTTACCTAGTAGTAAGTGGGAATCCGGTTGTTAGTTGAATGGCGGATCGCTTTTCCGTCGATGATAATCCTTAAAAAAAATAATAATTTGCTCACTCAATCCACGACTTTTTGTGGGATACTGCTGTGCGCAATTGGCTGCCGTGTTTCGCCTACAAAAACACAATCAATTAATTTTACAGTGTATTCTGTGAAGCACTTTGAGATGTCTAGAAGATGTGAAAACTGCTATATCAAATGCAAGGATTATTATTATTATTTATTTGTGTAAATGCAAGTGTATTACATGCTATGTTTAAACCCATGTTTGCAGATGGTATTATAGGAGCGCTTGATTATGTAATTAAAAACCAATGAAAAGGATTGGTCAATTGTACAATTAAGGTTACATGAACATGTGCATTTACCTATGATTTACACATGGGTTACATACAGCACATATTATACCTGTATTTACTGATGACCTTAGTGGAGCCATTATTTCAAAATTGTAGCTGTGCTGAGTATCAATGCTCTGCAATTCTTTAAAGAAAACTTACCACACTTTTTTGTTTATTCCCTCTGGTCCTGTACATTGTCAAAATGGGTACTACAACAACTTGCATTCATATAGCACTCTTTCATCCGGGATAGCGTCCTGAAGCGCTTCACAGTGGCAGAGTTTGACCCCAAGCCAGAGGGAGGAGGAGGTGACCGTAAGCACGATCAAAAAGAAGAATCTTTCAGGGGATTTGAAGGTGGGGCGGGTGAGGGCAAGGCAGAGGGATTAAGGGAGAGAGTTCCAGAGCTTTAGGGTGTAGTGGTTGAAGGCATAGCCACCGATGGTGGAATGGAGGGCACAAGGGACAAATTGGAGGCAGTGGGTGGTGGAGTTGGAGTTAAGCAGGTCGGATAGGTAGGAAGGTGTGAGGGAATTAAGTGATTTGAAAATGAACGAGAAGATCTTCACATCGATCTGTTTGGTGATTGGGAGCCAGTGGAGCCTGGCAAGGACTGGTGTGATGGGTTAGATAGTTGATTCTGGCTTCTTATGAGGAAGAATAAGCTTTTGTTGAGAGGACACTATATTGTCAGTGACTATAGATTAACACTTATTATCAATATGGTGTCGTGTTCTGGTATTCTCTTATAAGAGGTGCTACAGTGTAGGTTTGAGGCTGCCACACCCTATGCAGTGAGCTCCCAATTTCATGGAGAAGTGGTAAGCGGAGACCAGGCATTTACATGCAAGTAATGGAGCTGACACCCCTCCCACCCACCCTGCACACACGCACTTTTTCTTGCTTACTATATACTGGATGTTTTTAAGCAAATTCTTTAGTTAACCTGCAAGCTATTTGCTGGTATCCACTATGTTAGAAACTTCCCAGATAGTGGTGAGCACAAATACGGTCAATAATGATCAATATTTTTTAGCCCAGGTTTTCATCGGGTTTTTCTCCACAGGAGCTACTCCCATTGCTTGTTTATATAAAGATGTAGTGTGTTGCTGACAAGTGATGAATGATTGGAGAGGTAAGATTTGTGCTGTAGCATTGCACTCTGCTGTACCTGTGTCCACCGTTACACAGTAGAAGGACGCAGGTCTGTAGATTTTATTTTGAAAATAACAACATTCCAATCTTCAAATCTTATTTTTTTGTTTGGAGAGGGAAGGAGAGAACAACAGTGACCATTCTTGAAGGCTAATTCTGGCAGGCATCCTTTGTCAAAGGCATCAAATCAGTAGGTTTGATCTCAGACTTGCTCTCAAGGAGAGGTGATGAACATAGGCCAGCCATGCCCATCCTCTGAACCATAGAGAAGAATGTAACATCTTTCACATGTGTTTTGCTAATTGAACCGGTGCCAAACAATGTTTAGATTGTTGAGAGCTTCTTGACCAAGCTGCAGTACAAGTGATGGTATGAGGATCCTTGCTCCAATATGATTTGTCTCAGTGCCCTGCAGGGAAAGGTCAAATGTGCATCCTGATTGCCATTGCTCCCTAGTTGTGAGTGCATGTACATGGATGTCAGTTGAAGACAGGATGGGGCTTGGCTTGGAGGAACACCTCCACACACCATACTCAAGAAGGCTGCCAACACTCACTGTCTGGGCAGGAAGAATACCCACTTGGGTAAAGTATCAAATGGATACCAGGCATAGAAATGTAGAATTTCTCCACTGTGATTCAGCATCTATAGGATACAAAGGGAGACTGAGGTGACCATGGCGAAGTGATGGTAACCGTAAGTATTTACTCTTGCATTGTCCAGTTCTGTTTAAATGTGCAAACTCTTTATGGTGCATTATTTTGTTATCTCCAGAAGCTGGGTCCTGCTGGATCATCACTATAACATTTACCTCTACAAGGAGGGTGTTTTGCGGACTTCCTCTGAACCATACAACAGCACTGACTTTCAGGATAAAACCAGCCATCTAACGAATCATTGCATTCAGAAAGAATTATCCAAAAATTATGGGAAATATGAAGATGGGAATGAAATGTTCTTCGAAGAATTCAATCAGTATTTAATGAACACTCATAATGTTAATTTGGACAGCAGTATTTTACCACAAATCAAGCAAATCATAAGGTAAATTTTAACCTTTCTGTATTCTACATAATCAATCTGCTTTCAACCAGATCGCCAGTCAGTTTGTGTTCATGCTATTCTTTGGCTAAAGGATTATTGATACTGACAATTATTCAAATTGAAATTTTAACTGCCTGTGTCTGGAATTTTTAGGAACCTCAACTTGTTTTGAAGTTGAAATGTTCTGCTCATGTGATTTCACACATGAAATATCTAATTCAATTTCTTACACTTAAAGGCATTTTAAAGGTGTGTGTAGGCCTGTCTCAATGGTAGCACTCTTGCTTCTGAGTCAAAAGGTTATGAATTCAAGCTCGACATTGGGACTTGCAATCATATAGTCTAAGATGACACTCCAATGCAGTGCTGGGGGTGTGTTGCAATGGAGTGTTGCGTTGCATTCGGAGATGCTGTCCTTCGGATGTGAAACCGAGGTGCCTTCTGCCTGTTCAGGTGGACATTAAAGATCAAATGGCACCATTCCAAAACAGAAGTGAGTTTCACCTGGTGTCCTGGCCAATAAATCCCCTAAATAAAATTATTCACTCACTCTATGGGTACTTGTGGGACAATGCGGTGCACAAATTGGCTACTGTGTTTTGCCCACAAAATACAGACAATCCACTTTATAATATATCCTGTGAAGCGCTTTGATACGTCTTGGTATCAGAAGGTGCTATTTCAACTGTAAGGATTATTATCTTAGTTTAACATTTTTTCACAAGACTGTTAAAGGCAATTTAACAGTCCAGTAGCAAATGGGTGTGTGATCCTTCCCACATTTTCCACAACAGTGACTCCCTGTAGGCATCTAGATATAATATGACCTTTATAGCATTTAAACTGAATAGGTGGGAGCTAAAGAAATGGACATTTCCATTTTGCCTTACTCTGTAATGTAGTGAATTCCTTTATTGTTATATTTATTTTAAAAGGCTACAAGGTCTTTTGCCTCCAAGCATTGTTTTGTACATAGGTAAGCATTTGTAGGTTGCTATCTGAATGCTATGATTTATGAGAAGTGTATTTGTTGTGGTTAAGTCAGGCAGTAACTTTTGTACCCACTGTGTTGTGGTGAGGTTCCTTATCCAGGACACTAGATGAGCTTTTCAAATGTATCACAACTGCAGTTGGTGGATTTGCATGTCAGGTAATCATGAGTCGCAAAATATTTGTGACCATTTTTTAGCAGGTCACACCAATAAGAACTTCCATTTTTATGGCACCTTGGGAAGATGGGACTTCCAGCTTTGCACTGAGATGTTAGTTAGAAGTGTTTAAATGTGACTTTTTTCTCATTTCTATTATCTTTTGTGGTGAATCTTTGCTATTATTGATGATTGTTACAATTACACTTTTTCCGTCTTTAGAAGCTGCCTCATGTGTATAGAGCCTGCAATTGGCACTAAGCTTCTCCCATACAACAGCTTTCAGCTCTTTGGCTTTGATTTTATGGTTGATGAAGATCTCAAGGTCTGGCTGATTGAAGTAAATGGAGCTCCAGCCTGTGCCCAGTAAGAAATTGATTTGCCAGCATGTTTTTTCACTTGGTTTGCTGTTGTGCTTTGTCAGTAATTTATGTGGCAGTTTAGCAAATATCCCAGGAAAACATAGCGTGTTGTGTAAGTGTCATTTTATTTAGAGCTTTACTGTATTGCTTTCTGAAAGATCTTTGGCGATTGGGTAACTGATTGTGCATTTGCTTTGCAGAAAGTCTAGGATAATTAATTTAGGTACTGGCTACCTTATTAAATAATCTTCAAAAAATCCAAGCTGCCTTAAATTATTCAATTTTTAATAGCTGCCTCTTGGTCCAATAGACTTTCCTGCCGGTATTTGTTGCTAATCCTGCAGCTCTAAGGTGTTTGAATTGTTGAAGGCATTTGGTAAATTTCCATATGATGGATGACTTGTGTCATCAAGAAAATTATAGCTCGTGGATAAAATAGTTGGTCACTTTGAAAAAATTTTAGAAAGAGGAAGATGACAAATCAAATAAGCTTAATCTTTTGGGGTCTTTTACTGTTCACCACACTAAGTGGTTAAACATACATTGAACAATGCGAAATTTGCAGATGGCATTAAACATTGAGGAGGTGACAACTAATAAGAGATATTGAATTAATTCAAAAATATTCTGGAGGTTAGTAAGGAATGGGTAAATATTTGGGATTGATAGTTAATAGGGTAAATACAAGTTGAATACGCAACAAAAGGTCATGGCTTTAACCTCAGAAGAAGCAGTAAATTTAAATGGATTTAGATGTCTATTTGATGGAGAAATCTATTGAGGGGTATGAGACACAGGAATGTTCATCTATTTTTACTTTGATATCAACTAGATGGACCACAATGGGCTTTTACAATCCTTACATTCCTGTATCGCTTTTTGTTTGGTCATCTGGGAGTTTAACCTCCGAAAACCCATCACCATGCTTAAGAGTATCCAAGCCAGACTGAGAGTTCCACTTATGCATGTCACCAGTTTACGCTGAGGTTAATCAACGTGGAATAGTTTGTCAAGGGATGCAGTGGAGGCAGACAATGTGGCAGTGAATTTAAAGGTAAAATTGGATATGCTTTGATGATGGAGTTTGGAGGATATGTGACAGAGGGAGACAGATGGTACATGAAAATGGGACTGGCCAGATGGACTATAGTGGTCTTTTCTGATTCTGCCGGTTCCTGTGTCCTATACTTTGGGAATGTCACGGTCCCCAGGTGGGACTGTGAATATGTCAGGCAAAGAAAACCAACCAATTGAAGGATGTAAGGTGAGATGGATATTTTCAAATTCTTTGGATTTTTTGGAAGGAGAGAGGCACTATGTTTCCCTCATAAGGAAACTGAATGGGTAGTGTCCACGATAGTGCTCTACTACACTCTGTATTGTCTTCTGTATTTATGCAGAGTAACATATTACTCAAGTACATATTACTGACCCTACTATGCCAAAGATAAAAAATTTAGGATTTTGAGATTTTGAACCTTTAAAATCTTTGATTCTAATATCAGGCCTTTTAGTTCTCAGACTTGAATTAATATTTTGGATCAGGAAATGAAAATTTAATAATAATGTTGCAACACAAGAATATAAGGAGGATAGTGATCGAAATAATAGGTAAGATGAGCTGGTCTGTATTTTTAAAGAAAGTTTTCCATGAAGGATATGTCACAAGAGGAAAATGTTTGTAAATACAACTTTTCTGTCCTTGTGTTTTCCTTTACTTTCCTGAAATCACTGACATACTGAAATACATGAGAACCATCAAATCTCTGCTAACTTACCCAAGAAGCCATTCTCCATGTGTAAACCCAGAGGGTGCATCTATAGTCTGTACAACCATATAATTGACAGTGGTCAAAAAGACCTCATGTGATGCCTACACATGCAGCTTCCAGGCGTCACTGGGTAGTGAGAACTCTAAATGATCCACCCCCCACCCGATTGGGATTTTATTGTTCTCTTGGCTGTGTCTCTCATATTTTTATCCTTGTTTTCAGGAAACTCTATGCTGAACTTTGTCAAGGAATAGTGGATATAGCCATTTCCAGTGTCTTCCCAATAAGTGATGCACCACAGAAGCCAAGCCAACAATCAGTCTTCATCAAACTGGGAAGTTAATAACAGTGTCATCTTTTCCTGCTCTCTCTCCCCCCCCCCCCCCCCCCATTTTAAAATCAAAACATTCACTAAAGTGCACCTGGCATTGTCAACAGAATCCTGTTCGTCCTACTCTTTATAGTATCCCTGAAGTCTATTGAACGACCATTACGGATGTAAACTGTGGCTAGCAATTGTTATGGTAACCTTTAAATACAAGATGAGGCTGATTATTTGTATGAATCAATAGCTTGATAGTTATGCAGCTTTAGCACATTTTTGTTGGCGGGGGGGGTGTGGGAGGAAAGGAGAGAATTACATCGAATTCCAGAAAAAAGGAATGGTGTTTCCCGACACGCTATTTTTCAAACTCTGCTGAATGTGTTGCGCTTCTTACACATGTCTAGTATGTGTAATAGTACCCAAAGCAAACGTCGACTGTTCAGATAGAAATGGGATCCTGAAGGATTTTATTGAAGTACTCAGTGATGCACTCAATGATAGTACTGTACTAAAACAGTTATAGACTTCTGAAAATGCTTTACTGTTTTTTGCTAATATCATTCATAGTGGTGCATAGGAATGGATATCACTGTGAACATATAGAGACTAAACTGACTTCCGATCTGTGTGAAGGAATGTGCACAATACTGCATCGATCATGAATTTTACTGTTTCAGAAGCCAGGAGGTATGGTCCACGTGCACTGCTTTCGTTCAAATTACAACACTGTGTAGCTGTCCTTAAATGCAATTGATAGCAAGAATAAAGCAAACCAATAACTCAACTTCTGTTAGTTTATTATGTTAATGTGTGATTCTCCTAGAGGACCAAAATAGAGCCAATTTTAAAGATGCCAATTTTAAGTAAACCATATCCTTTCTGTATTTATTTTTCTTACCATTGATGCCATTTTTTTAAAATCTCTGCAGGATGAAATGGACTATTCAAACTTTTAAAGTATATTTTCTGTTCTGTTTATAGCAGGGGTGTCAAACTCATTTTATATGGTGGGCCTGATCCGATATCCTGGCACTTGGTGTGGGCCACATTCAGCAAAAGTTATTGAAACAGAAATAAAGATAAACCATATTGATACTTACTTACATTTACATTTTATTTATTGTTACTGCTATTTATTCCAATATCTCTTAGCTTGAACCATTGCATTACTTGGAGCAAATGCTTCGGCTGAAGCTGTCTTGAGTATCAAGTTCAGATTTGTGTCACAAATGGTTTAGACTTGTTGATATTGATGGAGAATATTTGTTCACTCACATATATGGTCCCAAACATGGAAAGAATTCTTGATGTAAAAGACTTCAGTTTGGGATAATTAGGTGCTAGGAATTGATAAAACGTGGTAACATCAATATTGGAAAACTTGTCCTTCAACAAGTCACACTGCAGTTCAATAACTTCCATTTGCAGCTCCTATGGTACATCATGCACACTGACAGAAAATGGTGTGCTGAAAATTGCAAACTAAGAGAATTCCTGAAGTCAGAGAATCGTTCTTCAAATTCCTTTCTCAGTCTAACAAATTTTGCACGTATGTTCTGTGCAGCATCACATTGAGTTCCAATAGTAAATTCAAGGTGGAAAAATGTGCCAAGTTACTCTGATAAAGTTGCTTCTCCCACAGCCGAAGCTTAATGTCGAAGGCTAAATGTTGGCTTAATATTCTGTCATTACTTGGTTGTGCCCTTGCATTCTTCTGTTGAGTGAGTTCAAGTGCTCTGTAACGTCCACCTGAAAGCAAAGTATTGAAGCCATTCATTTTCCTATAATTCAGTAACAATGTCTCCATGCTGATCCATGAATAATAGGTTCTCAAGACACAATTCAATAAAGCATTTCAGCACAGAAAATAGCCTGTCCCTGACATAGCCACTGAAATTCAGTGTGATGTGGTAATCCATGGTGAATTTTACATTCTTCCACAGCTGATTATATTGACGGTGATTGAGACCTGTATTTACGGTTTTAATAACCATGTTCAAAACATGATTCATTTTCAAAGTTTTAGTACATAGCTTCTTGGTGTAAAGTTTAGTGAAAACTACAAAACCACTGGTTTGGGTTGATAGTTTGCAATTTGACCTTCAATTTTATCTCAACTCCTGTTTTCTTGCCCACCATTAACAGTGCTCTGTCTATGGCCAGACTCACAGCTCTTGTCCAGTCCACATCCAGAGCTCCCACAAGTTGTTGAAAAGGTCATTTGCCCTTGTTGTGTCTCTCATCAGCACCAATTTTGCAAGTACATGTTGTCATCACCTCCATGAATGAATAATGCTGGCTGAACCATGTTAGTTACGTCAATTGCAATTGGAAAAAGCAGCAAAGGACTGTTTTGTCCTGGAGTCGAATGTTCAAATTCTTAGCTAAATCATTGATTCTCTTGAGAGGCTGATATTTGAAAAACCTTGTCACTTATCTGGACACATTATTTCTGCAGCTTGTTAGCATGCAGTTGTTCAGAAATTTCCCCTCACAAAATGATTTCAATGACACATCCATTTGATGGGCAATTACATAGCTCATCTTAGCAGCAGCATCACCTATGTGGTGAGCAATAGTAAACATTGATTGCTACTTTTTCAACAACTGCTATTCAGAAAATTTATTTTCGTGTAACTTTTCTGTGCGCTCATATTTCTCACTGTGGTTTGCTTCATAGTGTCTTCGAACATTGTATTCTTTCACCACGGCTACCTGTTGCTTACAAATAAAGCATGTGTGCTTTCCATTCATGACCACAAAGAAATATGAAATTCTCCATTCCTCTTGAAATGCTTGATCTACCTCTTTCTTCTTGGATAAAGATATGAGGGCTACTTATCACTACAGAACTTAAAAATCAGGGATCAAAGTTACAAGACGTTGAAATGCGCTGCAAGATGTGATCGATGTTACCAGATGTTGAAAAACTGAGTCAGACAAATGGTGGCAGACGCAATTGCCATCGCTTGCCAATACGGCTATTAGATGCGTAAGAGATTTCAACTTGTTATAAAACTAGCCCACACACTTGGCTAGGGGTGCAACCCCAAGAAGCTAGATTTAAAAAAATGAAGGTTCATGGGAAGTCTGGGCCAGATTTGTTTGACCTCCCTGGTTTGTAGCCAACACAAACCCAGATCGAGCTAAAGTGTATTAATCCAAACAAAAATGCAAATGGCGTTTTAAAAAAAAAACATTTGGTATAGCACCTTTTCATGTCAGAAGAATGTTTCAAAGCGCTTCACAGCATCTGCTGGAAAGTGTAATCACTGTGTATTTGTAGGCAAATGCAGTAGCCACTTTACACACAGCAATGTTCTACAAACAACCAGACATGGTCACATTACTTTGTGATAGCATCTTACTACAGCAGTCCTAAGAGTGGCTCACAGGCAAGAGTGGCTCACTACTTGGGTTGTAAAACAAATGTTTGTGAGTGACAGTGGAATACTTTAAAGTTACCTTGGTTTCTGTCAGCTAAATTGTTCCATATTATGTCTTGTGAACAGCATTAAGCAGTTTAGCAGCTTAAGCACACTAAGCAACTGATTCTAGCCAAGTGATTAACATTTTAATTCAATATTCTTTAAATAAGGAAGCGTATAGATTGTTACCTGGGAACTCTTTAACAGATCTGCCCCGTGTGCTCTTAATTACCAAGCAGCACACCTTTTCAGTCAGCTGACAAATCAAAGAACATAAGAATAATCCTTGCATTTGATATAGCACCTTACCACGTCTTCGAGATGACTCAAAGCACTTCACAGAATATACTACAAAATGAATTGACTGTGTATTTTGTGTGCGAAACGCGGCAGCCAATTACGCACAGTGGGGTCCCCCAAACAGTCATGGATTGAGTGATCAATTTTTTTTTGGTACATCAACTGAACCAACTATCTGGTTTCCCCAAAAGGGAACTATGAATTAAAAAAAGGGAAACCAGATACCAAATCTCTTGAGCTGGGCACGTTGACATTTTAATTAGGCCAGCACTGACACTAGCAAACACATTTACATATAAAAATAACAATCGTATTTTCAGAAAAAAAGATACTTATTGTGATATATTGTTTTTTTAATTCATAGTTGATATACCAAAAATAAAAAAATTATGGTCACTCATGACTGTTTGGGGGATGCTGCTGTGCACAATTGGTTACTGCGTTTCTCCCACAAAACAGTCAATTCACGTTACAGTATATTTTGTGAAGCACTTTAAGACAGCTCGACATGATAAGGCGCTATATCAAATGCAAGGATTATTATTATTATGTTCTTTGAATTATAAGCCGACTGACAAGGCAGGTTTGCTGCTTGGTAATTAAGATTGTTAATTACTCTTGTAAAATGGAAACCTGTCTCTGTTTTGCAGTCCATATTGGGTAGCCTTGAATTTACAGTAGTTTGTACACTGAGAACTCCCAAACTGTGGAGAGGTTGACAGGATTACAAGATAGTGGATTCATGGTGTAATAAAGAATACAAGTAATACTGGGATGATGTATGAGCACACAGCACAAATACATCAAATACTCTTTGAACCCCAAGTGCCAAAAAGTTATTTACATTATATATTCTGTTAAATGTCTACATTTTCTGGCTATTATTGAATGTTTTATTTGCCACATGTACAGTTATGACAATTTGAACTATTTCAACATTATACAACCACAAAAAATTGCACTGATATAGCATCTTTTGAATGGGGAGAACGTCTCAGAATGCTTTGCATGGATCGAGAGGGAAGATAAAGTGGTGAAGGGAGGTGGCCAAGAGCGAAGTCAAAGAGTTAGGTCTTTGGGTGGGTTTGAATGCAGAGAGGGAGGGTGTCAGCTGAAGAGACTTCCAGAGAGAGAGAGAGACGGAGCAGGGAACACATAGAGTGACCAGGCAAGTAAAGTCACAAGAGGTCGAAGAGATAAAATGAGGCAGGCATTTGAATGTGAAGACATAAAGCTGATCCACTCTGGGAGTGGGAATCAGTGGAGCCAAAAGATGGCAGTGATGGGCATGCAGGGCCCATTGCGGGAGAGGACGTGGGCTGTGAAGTGGATTAATATTTTGAGCCTGGACCGTCTTTGTGAAGCTCCAATAAAAGTTGGCACATCAAAAACCTGCATGAAGAAAAATGTGATCCTGTAATTGCAAACAAATCGATTTGTTAACCGACTGAGAAGTGAAATACCAGTGGACGCTCTTCTGAAACGTAAAAGGTAAACGTTCCCAAACATTCCGTTGAGGGCTTCCCCAAAATTTCCTTCCCGCGGACGGCGTGAAATCTGAATCGGCTCCGACGTAAATAAATCATTCTGGCCCAAATTGGTGCGTCTTGAGTTCAGCAACAAACTCAGCAAGAACAATACAATTCTAAACCAGATACACCCATCAGAGAAACGCATGCAACCGGCTTCTCCAGTACTGTCCGCATCTGGAGCTGTGCTGACTTCAATTTGTTCTCCCTCTCTGGATTTGGTTTACAAAATATGGCCCACCCTCGCGTTACGCCTTTCCTAATGTTATTTGTCTCCGAAGTAGCCTCCCAATGCTACGAATTATGTCCGCCTCTCAACACGTTTTTCCTGACCTAGGAAAATACAAATATTGATTTTAAATGTTTTACACGAATAGGTGTCGGATGCTTCCCTGTACCCCCCTTTTTTAGATAAGAGGGAATCAATGTGGGACGACGACTCAACAACAACAACAAGATTCCATTTATAAAGCGCCTTTCACGTCAGGAGGACGTCCCAAGGCGCTGCACAGTTGGGTCATGACTCGCATTTATACAGCGCCCTTCAGGACGGATAGTGCTTCTGAGCGCTTAAGGGCAAAGGGCAAATTGCACCAGTTGATTTATCAGCTAATAACTGGACTTGACCCCAACATCAGTCGTTTACACCCTTTCAGGAGAGGAGAGTTTGGGCAGAAAAAAAAAGAGCTCAACAATCCATACAGTGTTTATAGTCTTTGAATAAAAGGCCCTAAGGCATAAATAATTAAACACGACTATTTCAGCAGAGGCAGCGTCGAGTGGGTGATGCAGTGCAAGTCGTGGAGCAGCTGCAGATGATAATATAAAAGTGTGAATCCCTCATCTGCTTTCCTGGTGATTCAGGACTCAGTGTTTGTCTCATCACAAATGTGCAGCAGAACTGCAAATAGCAAAGCGGAACCTTTGTCCGCGCGCCTCGTGTCCCCTCCTCCTGGCGGAGCCCTGAGTGGGCGGCGCGGCGGCACATGGAGGACGGCAAGTGGCGCAGTGTGAGTGAGGAGCAGCGGTGGCCGAGCCTGCGGGGCCTGACCCAGGCCGGGGGGGGCCGCCCGGGGCCGCGGCAGCACCAGGCGCTGCAGGAGCTGGTCAGGGCCCACGTGGACTCCTTCGACCAGGCGACCGGCGACGGGCTGGTGCGGGCGGCGCAGGTGAGAGGAGCACGTGGCCCCCCCCCCATGGCCCCCCCCCCCCATGGCCTCCCCCCCTCCCCCTCCTCCCCCCCCATGGCCTCCCCCCCCCTCCCCCCCCATGGCCTCCCCCCCTCCCCCCCCATGGCCTGCCCCCCCCCCCCCCCATGGCCCCCCCCTCCCCCCCCCCATGGCCCCCCCCCCCCCCCCCATGGCCGCCCCCCCCCCCCTCCCCCCCCATGGCCCCCCCCCCCATGGCCGCCCCCCCCCATGGCCGCCCCCCCCCCCCTCCCCCCCCCCCCATGGCCGCCCCCCCTCCCCCATGGCCTGCCCCCCCCATGGCCTGCCCCCCCCCCCCATGGCCGCCCCCCCCCCCCATGGCCGCCCCCCCCCCATGGCCGCCCCCCCCCCCCCCCCCCCCCCCCCCATGGCCCCCCCCCCCCCTCCCCCCCCCCCCATGGCCTGCCCCCCCTCCCCCATGGCCTGCCCCCCCCCCCCCCCCCCCCCCCCCCCATGGCCTGCCCCCCCCCCCCATGGCCTGCCCCCCCCCTCCCCCATGGCCTGCCCCCCCCCCCCCCATGGCCTGCCCCCCCCCCCTCCCCCATGGCCTGCCCCCCCTCCCCATGGCCGCCCCCCCCCCCCATGGCCTGCCCCCCCCCCCCATGGCCTGCCCCCCCCCCCCCCCCATGGCCTGCCCCCCCCCCCCCATGGCCGCCCCCCCCCCCCCCATGGCCGCCCCCCCTCCCCATGGCCTGCCCCCCCCCCCCCCCCCCCGCCCCCCCCCCCTCCCCTGGCCGCCCCCCCCCCTCCCCCCCATGCCTCCCCCCCCCCCCCCCGGGGCTTGTTTGCTACTCTCTGACTGCCCCACTTTCCTTCATTCTCCAAATACCATTGGAACCGACCACCTTTTGGTAGAATTGACTACCTTTAACCTTTAGTCACTCTCTACACAGTTGAGAATGTGTTTTAAAGTAAATTGATTTATTTCACCTGCAGGGAGGCTGAGCTGAAGTAATAGGAATCAAATGACATTATGCCACTCGGTTTACTTTTTCTTAAAATTCATTGAATTGCAACTTGCTGAGACCGACTTGCATGTTCCGCAATTCATTTCATACGTTTAAAAAAAACCTCTTGTGTGGCAAGTGACAATGCCAGATATAAATGTGACGCGATTCTTTTTGAAAATCATGTATTTTCAATCCCTTCTTGCAGGCGATTCCCCCACTGGAGTTCAACTTCAAAAATGAACGTATCTCTCTGGCGTTTGTGGATGCTGTCATCTCCCCTCCTATGGTGCCTAAAGGCTGCATCTGCAGTGACCTGAAAATCTACCCAGCAGAGTGCAGAGGACGGCGGAGTACTTACAAGGGGAAGCTAACTGTAAGTATGGGTGGTCCGACACAGGCGGATAGGAGGTGGGGGCGGAGAAAATCTCAAATCATGGGTAAATTTTAACCAACATTGTCGGGTAAGAAGATCATATTCTTCATTTCACCTGCTTGTGCAATGTAAGTTCAACAACCCCTCACACTGTGCTGTCACCAAACTCATCCTATTCCTGAAACCCACCACCTGTTCCCTTGACCCCATCCCCACTCCACTCCTTATCTCCCAGCTCCACCTCCTTGCCCCACATATCACACACATCATCAACCTGTCCCTCTCCTCTGGCTCTGTTCCCATTCCCCTAAAAACTGCCATCATCACTCCCACTTTGAAAAAACCCTCCCTTGATGCGTCGCAGCTATCAAGCTACCGGCCCATCTCCAACCTCCCCTCCTGTCCAGGTCCTGGAAGAGTTGTCGCCTCCCAACTGCGCTCTTTCCTCTCCACCCATTCATTATTCAAACCCCTTCAGTCGGGTTTCCGTGCTGCCCACAGCACAGAAACTGCCCTGGTCAAGGTCACCAATGACATCTTGACCATCTGCGACCAGGGCTCCCTCTGCCTCCTCGTCCTCCTCGAGCTATCGGCGGCATTCGATACGGTCGACCACGCTATCCTCCTCCACCGCATATCCTCCCACCTCAACCTTCAAGGCTCTGTCCTTGAGTGGTTTAGGTCGTACTTCTCCCACCGTCTTCATTTTGTTTCCACAAACGGCTTTTCCTCCATCCCCCGCACTGTCTCGTGCGGTGTCCCTCAGGGCTCTGTCCTCGGTCCCCTCCTCTTCACCCTCTACATGCTCCCCCTTAGTGACATCATCTGCAGACATGGGGTTAACTTCCACATGTATGCGGATGACACCCAACTCTACCTTTCCTCCTCTACCCTCAACTCCACGACCACCGATGTCCTGACAGCCGCCTGTCTGACATTGAGTCCTGGACGAGAGACAACTTTCTTCAGCTTAACGTGCGCACATCCCCCGCCCCAACCGCCCTACCATTGGTGGCAGGGCTTTCAGCCCTAGGCTCTGGAACTCTATCCCCCATGTGCCTTCGCCTTGCCTCCTCCCTTTCTTCCTTGAAGGCCGGTCTCAAGACCTGGAGTCCTGTAGCTCAGTGGTTAGAGCACTCGCTTTGCAAGCGAGAGACCCGAGTTCAATTCCAGGCAGAGGGCGAAACCTTGGGCAAGTTTCCTTACTCCAATAAATTGGTCATTTTCAATCCACGACTGTTTGTGGGACATTGCTGTGCGCAATTGGCTGCCGCGTTCGCCCACAAATATACAGTCAATTCACTTTACAGTGTGTTCTGTGAAGCACTTTGGGACGTCCTCCCGACGTGAAAAGCGCTATGTCAAATGCAAGGATTATTATTAAGACCTTTCTCTTCAACCGTGCCTTCAGCTCCCCTCTCAACTCTCTACCCCTTCCTCGCCCCTTCCCTCCCCTCACGCTGACCATTTCCCCCCTCTATCATGAAATAGGCGAGGAAAAGTGGTGTTAACATTTTTTACAATGTTTTATCGTTCCCCCCCCCCCCCCCCCCGATGGTTTCCAGCAGGACCTGCCGTTTTAAAGGGATGCACTGTTTATGTAAGAGTACTTGGGGAAAATTATTTTGACTGTGAAACAGTCGGGGGCATTTAAAAAATAGAATTGAACAAGCACACGAGGAGGGAAGGATAGCATGAAATTTGGATTAGGTTATTATTAGATAAATGATAAGGCGCTATATCAAATGCAGGATTATTATTAGGATGGATGGCTTCTTGGAAGGATTAAACGCCAACATTAAGTGATGGGCCAAATGACCACCTACTGTTTCATACGTTTCTATGGTTCTGTGAAGTGCAGGGATAGATTGCACAGCCTTTTCATTTTTCAGGGTGTTCTTGTGTGATACAATAGAAATGTACATTTACATTGGGAGGACTTCTCTAAATGCTTTTGTTACATTGCAACAACAATGCAGTTCACCTCAAAATGCAGCGCTGTTATTGCGAATGTTATTGCATTGCTTGTGTGCGACAACCAGATCGAAAGATAATGTTGCCTGAAAGTTGCAAAGAACATCCAGTAACAAAATCGATTTTTCTTGCTTTCCACTACCCATAATGTGGAATCATGCAGTGGGAATATTTGACTTTGAATGTTGAAGTACTGCAGTTGTGAAAAACAAGACTGAAATCTCTTTATATTTATCAACTGACAAAATATCATTTTGTTTGAAGCAGAATTTACTTTCATGTTTAGTGACTGTGTTTAGCAGGTATAAGATGAATAACCAATTAATCTGGTGGATGTTTACCACCTATCATGTAATCAGATGTTAGTGTGGTCTCCTGCAATGTTGATGTGATTCAGAAAGGGTCTTCTTTGTATCCTGGTAAGGTAAAGGATTGAAAAAGTTAACCAAACTTCTTCATTTTTGTTCTGTCTTCTTTCGAACACTCAATCCTCATGCACCGCCTCTCCGCGTTACTCAGTCTTCGCGGACCTGCCCTTGCCTGGTTCGATTCCTATCTTTCTCCCCCCAGGGCTCTGTCCTTGGTCCTCTCCTCTTTAATATCTACATGCTCCCCCTTGATGACATCATCCGCAGACATGGGGTCAACTTCCACATGAATGCGGATGACACCCAACTCTTATCTTTCTACCTCCGTCCTCAACACCAGGACCACTGCTGTCCTGACAGACTGCCTGTCGGACATCAAGTCTTGGATGAGGGCAAATTTCCTACAGTTGAATGTGAACAAGACTGAGGCCCTCCTGATTGGCTCACCCAGCGCCTCAGCACCTCAGGCTCTGGCAGCATCAACCTCCATGGTTGCACACTACAACTCACCAAGCCAGTCAGGAACCTAGGTGTCTTGTTCGACCCTCAACTGTCTTTTCTCCCCCACATTCAAGCCATGACCCGCTCTGCCTTCCCTCACCTCCGTAACATCGCCTGACTCTGCCACTACCTCACCCCTCAGGCCGCTGAAGCTCTTGTTCATGCCTTCATCACCTCCAGGCTCGACTATGCAAACGCCCTTATTGTCGGCCTTCCCAACTCCTTCCTCCACAGGCTGCAGATAATCCAGAACTCTGCAGCCCGTGTCCTCTCCCGCACCAAACTCCGTGACCCCATCTCCCCCACTCTCGCCCGACTCCATTGGCTCCCTATCCTTCAGAGGATCCAGTCCTGGTCCTCACCTACAAAGCCCTCCATGGCGTCGCCCCACCCTACCTCTACGACCTCCTAACCCCCTACCAACCCGCCCATTCCCTCCGCTCAACCGGCTCTGGCCTGCTCCATGTCCCCCGACCCACCCGCCTTCAGCCACTCTGCCCCCAACTTCTGGAATTCCATCCCCCAGTCACTCCGTCTCGCTCCCTCCTTAGCTTCCTTCAAGTCCCACCTCATGACCCTCCTCTTCGACCATGCCATCGGCCACCCCCCGTCCCCTCCCCTCCCTCACCCCCCAACCCCAGCTCAGGTCCGAAATGCTGTACTCTGTCCAGCGCCTTGGCACGTCCTCCCGACGTGAAAGGCGCTATGCAAATGTAATCTTGTTGTTGTTGTTTCAATGATTATTTTTCTATTTCTCCTCCAGGCAGACGTTAGTTGGTCAGTGAATGGCTTACCCAAAGGGATTATTAAACAGAGCCTTGGTATGATCCCTATCATGGTTAAATCCAAACTATGTAACCTGCACGGCTTGTCTCCTCGAGGTCTCATTAAACACCACGAAGAAGCAGAGGTAATGCAAAAAGATGCCAAGTGTAACCTGACTTGTTTTTTCTTTGGGATATTCCATCCTTCCAAGTGGAAAGAGAGAAATATTCCGCATTGTAAATAAGCCCCTGCCGCAATTGAATTTCCAATAATAGGTGCAGAGAAAATAAATTATTGCCAGATCTAGACACAGAACTTTGGAATGTAGTAAACAGTGAGGAGGATGGTAGCAGACTGCAGGAGGATATAGACAGACTGGTAAAATGGGCAGACAGGTGAAGTTTAATGCAGAGAAGTGTGAGGTGATACATTTTAGGAGGAAGAATGAGGAGAGGCAATATACACTAAATGGTACCGTTTTAAATTGTACAGCAGCAGAGAGACCTGGGGTTCACATATACAGGTCTTTGAAAGTGGCAGGACAGGTCGATAGAGCTGCTTTAAAAAAAATACGGCACCCTTGTAGCTTTATAAATAGAGGCATAGAGTAAAAAAGCAAGGAAGTTCTGCTAAACCTTTATAAGTCACTGGTTAGGCATCAGCTGGAGTATTGGGCACCACACTTTAGAAAGTGTATCAAGGCCTTGGAGAGAGTGCAGAGGAGATTTACCAGAATGGTACCAGGGATGAGGGACTATAGTTTTGTGGAGAGACTAGAGAAGCTGGGATTGTTCTCATAGAGCAGAGAATTTTAAGAGGGGATTTAATAGAGATGTTCAAAATTATAGGGGATTTGATAGAGTAGACAGGGAAAAACTGTTTCCAACAGGTGGGTCGGTAACCAGGGGACATAGATTTAAAATAATTGGCAAAAGATCAATAGGGGAGATGAGAATTTTTTTACACAGAGTTGTTATGGTCTGGAATGCACTGCCTGAAGGGGTGACAGAAACAGATTGAATAACAGCTTTCAAAAGGGAATTGGATAGGTACTTGAAAAGGAAAACATTGCAAGGTTATGGGGAAAGAGTGTGGTTGATTGTGTAGCTCTTCCAAAGAGCTGGCACAGGCACGATGGGTTGATTGGTCGTCTCCTGTGCTGTAATGTTCTATGATTCTATAATCTGTGTACTTTCTATCCATGCGGACACTTGCCAGAAACGGCAGTGGAACAAAGTGTTTTATCTCTGGGATCTGGTTTGAATAAAGTCTACGGCTTGAAATTTGGGCAGTCACCATCAAGTTACTAATGGGCTTAGGTTTACAGTGTAAATTTTCTTTAATTTGACATTAAATTTAAATCTCATTTGTGCCTACAGGATGATTAGTGGGGAAACAGAAGATGTCACACTGGTGGAGGAGGACATGCTGAGGCTTATAGTTGGGGGAGGGGACAAAGGAATTTTGACCAACCAGGTGTTGAAACTGGTTGGTCAAAATTGGAAAAAGAGTTTCAAACTCTCATTAAGGTTTAACTTAATGGGCATTAAGTACATTTAAAAAAAAAAAAAATTCATTTACCGGCTCTCAGAATGAGTTGAGGGTGATCCGTGTGCAGTGCAGCCCTGTACAGTACATTTGAGAAAAGTCAAGTTTAAGAGAGAAGTAGATAATCATTTGGGGAGGATTAAGTTTGCAGGGTTATGGGGAGAGAGTGGGATTGATTTGGATAGCTCTTTTAAAAGAGCCGGCACAGACACGATGGACCGAATGGCCTCCTTCTGTACTGTATAATTCTATGATTCTATGAAATAAGGAGAATATCACAGATAGGACTTACCAATAGATATGCGTCTCCTTTCAGGTCAACATTGAGGTCAACTGCACACAGTATTGAATTAACTCCGCCTATT
Source organism: Callorhinchus milii (assembly GCF_018977255.1). NCBI lineage: Eukaryota > Metazoa > Chordata > Chondrichthyes > Chimaeriformes > Callorhinchidae > Callorhinchus > Callorhinchus milii. Next base: position 54,604,173 of record NW_024704744.1, read on the forward strand.
ATCCTTTATTCAATAGGAAATGGGGGGATACTTCATAATAAATGGCATAGAAAAGATCATCAGAATGCTCATCATGCCAAGACGCAATTTCCCAATTGCTATGGTGAGGCCCAAGTGGAAGAATAGAGGCCCTGGCTACACCCAGTACGGTAATTACACTTTATAGTTTTTAACTCTGAGCTTGGGCTGTTCTGTATTTTAATTATATTTGGTATTTCCGATCAAGGGTTTTTATAGAATCTTTATTATATGGGAGAGGGTCCTGTGGCTTAATGTCCAACAACACCTAGAGTGTTCACTTAACAGACTGCAGAAAGCAGCATGCGCACATGAGGGAGAAGAGAATGAGCGGGGACTTGTGGAGTATAAACATTGACATGGACCAGTTGGCGTAGTGGCCTGTGCTGTGATGTTCTATGTATGAATATTATGGTGGAATGTTTCTCAAATGTCTCTCTGCTCGAGCTCCAAAATTGTGCTGCTCATAAACAACTACAACAAATTACATTTATCTGGTACATGTTTTGCTTTGTCCTGTGTATCCGTGGTGTTTGTTGAAAATTACTGTTTCAATTGGAAAACAGTGGCCGAACTCTATGAGAGATATTCTAGGTGGCAATGCTCTTGGTATTTCATGTTGAGCTGTAGCTGAATTGTTAGCAGAATGGAGTTGTGTTTTACTTTGCATCACTATAATATGTGCATTTTTGTCTCTGCACCAAATGCATCCAATTCTGTACAACCCATCATTACCAGATAGTTGCTGAGTTACTGTGTGAGGATTGATTTGAAAATAAGGATGCATCTATTATTCCTCGTTCATATTGATTTATTTTTTTTCCTCTTGTTAATCTCCTCTCATGTGATTTTTTTATTGTTACTGGGTTACAATTCCACTGTTGCCTTTATTCTCGGTGTCTGCATGAGCTGGTTTTACTGCACAAACTGCTATCTAGGTGAATGTGGGTGCGGATTCCTGACTGTCCAGCGCTTTGGGATGTTGTCCTGACGTGAAAGGTGCTATAGTTGTTGTCGTTGATGTTAAAATTCCCATATCATTATTCGAAAAAGAAGGGAATTTCTTCTGCTATCCAATCTGCTAACAGTCCTCCAGAAAAATCGGTCACTCACTTGATGGCTGTTTGTGGGACATTGCGGTGCACAAAATGACTGCTGCATTTACCTGCAAAATACATAGTCACCACATGTGATGGTAATTACTGTAAAGCACTTTGAGACATTGTGCCACTGTAGGCACTATAATAAAAATAAATTTTGTTAATTTATTCGAGATCTTAATTTATAAAAAAAATTGTTCACAAGTGTGTGTTTTCCTTTGTCAGGTGTCAGCATGCGCTGTGTGAGAGATGAACACACTGCCATTAACATGAACCTTCACTATCTGGACAATGGCAGTGTAATGGTCAACTTCATCTACCAGAAAGAACTCTTCTTCCTCCCTCTATGCTTTGCACTCAAGGTAAGGTGGAATATTTAAAAGGACAAAATAATAAAAATAATAATAATCCTTGCATTTGATATGTGCTTTTCACGTCTTTGAGACGACTCTAAGCGCTTCACAGAATGTACTGCAAAGTGAATTGACTGTGTATTTGTGGGCGAAACGCAGCAGCCAATTGCGCACAGCAGTGTCCCACAAACAGTCCTGGATTGAAGTGACCAATTTATTATTGTTTTTTTCTTGAGGGATTATTATTAGGCATGTAGGGAAAGGAAACTTACCCAAGGTTTTGCCCTGCCGGGAATCAAACCCAGGTCTCTCGCTTGCGAGGTGAGTGCTCTAGCCACTGAGCTACAGGACTCCAAAATCAGACCAGTTCCCCGCCCTTCCTGAGGAACATTTATTATACGAAAATCTTGGAGAACTGTGTAATTGAAATCTTATATTTTAAGGTGTAGTTGTGTGTTGCGTAATAAAATAAGACTTTCATACATTCAAAGAGAGGATCACCGTTGCCGCATCTTTTACCGTTTGGTTACAAAGTTGCATTGCATAGTTTTGGCCGCTGTACTGTCCATAGGTGTTGTGTTACACAGAGCCCATCGGAAAGGTGAGGGGAATATAAAAATCCCTACAAGTAAAGTTCCTATATTTTGAATGCTTGCATAGTGTTGTTTAATGGTGAAAGGCTACTTATGTACAACTTAATTGAATGAATATTCAAATAAAGATTGTTTTTCACCTTAGGTAAAGATCTGTTTTTAAAATTGCCTGTTTTGTTGCAGGGGTTGGTTGATTTCACGGATTACCAGATTTACCAGGAGTTAATTAAAGGAAGAGAGGACAACTCCTTCTTCAAGAGCGCTGTGACGCAGATGTTGAGACTGGTAGTGATGGAGGGTTGCAACACCAAGAAGCAAGCATTAAATTACCTGGGAGAGAGGTTCAGTGTGAAGCTCCGCCTGCCAGACTGGTACACAAATGAGCAAGCTGCAGAGTTCCTGTTTGAGTAAGGATTAATTTTTAAATTCTTAAACCACTATGATGGGAGGTGGGCAAAATAAGCTTCAGTGGGTGCACAGGCTCACGAGGCAGGGTGGGGGGGCAAACTCAGTGCTTAGAGACTTCTAATATTTTGGACCTTTTTACAGTTGGTAATTTTTAAAGAGTGACACTGCCTACGAAGTGCGTTGAAATGTGACATGGTAAAGTGCTGTATCAAATGCAAAGATTATTCTTAAATGAACTGAAAATGGTCAATAATAGTTGATACAAAATTTGCTTCTTTTTGAGATTTATCCACCAGTTGGATTGGAATTGAATCCAGATCGCTGAAATGAAGAGACATTATGCTGAGCCACTGCATCATCCAATCTCGAGATCCTAACGAAAAAAAGAATGATCAGCACAATGTTGGTGCAAAAAGCGGCCTCCTTATCCAGTTCAGTGTCACTGAAAACACAATCATCTACAGCTGCTATTTATTATATAGACATACATCAGTTTAGCTCAATGCGTTCATCAATACAGGAGGCCTATTGACAGTATGCAAATAGTACATGCAACCTCTTTCTGTCCACCTGCAGCCAGTGCTTGTGCATACACCTGAAGGCCAACGTGGAGAAATTTTATTTGCTTTGTCTGATGACGCGGAAGCTGTTTACGTTCGCCAAGGATGAATGTCAGGAAGAAAATCCCGACAGCTTGATAAATCATGAAGTGCTGACGCCTGGGCAGCTCATTTTAATGTTTTTAAAGGTTAGTCTCTGGCAGCTTTCCCTCATTCCACAATCTGCTATTAGTTCATACTACTGTAACAGGAATTATATTATCTTTAATTCATTTGGATTCCTGTAGCTCAGTGGTTAGAGCACTCGCCTCGCAAGCGAGAGACCTGGGTTCTATTCCCAGCAAGGTGAAATGTTGGGCAACTTTCCTTACTCCACACACCTGTTTACCTAGCAGTAAGTAGGAACCCGGTTGTTAGTCGATTGGCAGATCGCTTTTCTGGGGATAATCTTCAAAAAAACAGTAATAATTTGGTCACTCAATCCATGATTGTTTGTAGGACACTGCTGCGCGCAATTGGTAACCGTGTTTCATCCACAAATATACAGGCAATTAACTTTACAGTATAATCTGTAAAGCGCTTTGAGATGTCAAGAAGATGTGAGAAGTGCTATACCAAATGCAAGGTATTATTTGTGAAAAATACTGTGTGATCTTTAAAGTTAATTTTTTTGAGGTAGAAGATGTAAATAACTGCGTCTAATATTTTAAGTTGGCAATAATTCAACATTTTTGGTGTAAAAGTAGTTATACTATATATAATATGTATACTATATATATCTACTCTTTTTTAAAAAAGAGACCCGAACACATTAACAAGAATTAATTCACTACTATTAGATGAATATTATTACATACTACTTGTTTCCATATTGCTTGAGTCTTTTTGTTTGAAGTCGCATTTGTTTTGGTAATAAGCACTGCGGACTCTTTGTTTGGTCCATAATAGATGACTGCAACTAAGTGATAGATGGTAGGGAACGGATTTAGGGATATTGCTTGTTTTTAAATTTATTTTATTCTCATGCATGAAAAATCAGGAATCAGCAAGCGGTTGAAATTCAGAAAGAAACCTATATTTAGAGGTTTGACATTTCGTTTAGGTCATGCTTATTAATTCCTAGACCATATCTTCCATTAACTTATTACTAGGATTTAAAATTAAAACTCTTATTAGTACCAGTCTTCTGTGGGGAGAGGCTGTGCTTGTGTTTCTGGGTGTGATCAGGAAAGTGAGGTAAGACTAGGGCTCATGGAGAGAAAAACAGCACAGACGTTAAAGGCCGAACAGCCTGTTTCAATGCTGTAAACTTTTCTGTTTCAAGTCTATTTGTCAGGGAGATGAGGGTGTTTTTGGCCTCCGAGCCTTGGGACGTCCTCCCGATGTGAAAAGCGCTTTACAAATGTAATTTTTTGGTTGTTGTTTGCAAAAGACTTTAACTGCAAAATTGTATTTGGTTCACTGCAAAGGAATTACCATTGCATTGCTCTTGTACAACACATCTTGTACAGGGTAACCTTGCTGTTGCTCCATGACGAAAGTCTTTGAAATCGGTTCTCATTTCTTGCTTTGTCACTGATACTGTTATTACTGGAATGCCTGGTGATGGGCGGGGGAGAGGAATTAGTTACCCTCTTGGGAGGGGTGGAGAAGGTTAAAGGATTCATTGATCATTCCCCACATCATAGCACTTGCTTCATGAATAAGTTATTTTTTTAATTAGGGAGGAGCATTGGGGAAGTGAAGTTGCACCTGTGTCTCTCTCCACACCCCCACTGTACTAAGGTTATTAATCCTGGCTATGCTCTCCTGCATCCCCTGGTGGCTGGTTTCCAAATTGTCAGAGGTGTAAGGAAAGAGTCATTTTTCTTGCCCGGCGATGGATGAAAATACTGGTACTGTTTCTTTTAAAATGTCCTCAAAACAAAATAATCATTACGCTCAGTTCACCTGCTAAAAATTCTTACATGGAAATAGCAACAAATCTTTTTCATGCAGGCAGAAGAAAAGATTCTAGGTGTAGTTCCAACATTTATATTCTTAAACCCTGTTGTTCTTTTAAAAAGTAACTTTTCCCTGATTTTATTTGACAGGAGAAAATGACTTGGTGGTTACAATCTATAAAATTTGCAATGGACAAGAAGAATCAAAAAGGAGCCTTTCCTATGAATTCAGAAAACTTGATGAAAGCCTTAAGTATGGTGGGAGATCTAACCCGGCCATTTGAGTATCTTTTGGCTACTGGAAACTTGCACTCAAAAACAGGTAAATAATGCAACATGCATTTGTGTGAGTCTTTTATGGAAAGTAAATGTCTCAAAGCCCTGTACAGAATGAAGTACCATTTCCTGGTGCAGTGGTAACACTCTTACCTCTGAGTCAGAAGCTTATGTTTGAAGTCCCAAGTCGGGACTTGCAATCACATTGTCTAAGCTGACACTCCATTGCAATGTTGGGGTGGGGGGAGTTGTATCGTCAGAGGTGAGATGTTAAACCAAAGCCCCGTCTGCCTTGTCAGATGGATGTTAAACATCCCATGGTGTTATTCGAAAAGACAAAGGAGTTTCCCTGGTGTCCTGGCCAAGAATTCCTCAATAAAGTTGGTCACTCGTTTCATATCTGTTTGTGGGACATTGTTGTGCACAGTTTCTCCACTTCACAATAATTCTTGTGAAGTACTTTGAGACATCCTTCCAACATGAAGACTATTTAACAGGATAAGGATCCCTCAGAGCAGCTGACCAAATAAAGAGCAGAAATAAAAGTGAAAATAAAGTGATTTTGGTAATTGTGACCTGGAAGTTAGGCTTCTTCCCTCTCTCTTGGCTCTTGCATTCATGTCATATTTATCCCTTGACTAAAAATAAACATAACCCTTTCTGTAGATTTGGAATCCTGTTGGTATTTTGCTGCTTGAACCAATACTTGTTTACTCGTGGGCTGGCGCAGCCAGAGGGCTATTTTATGAAAGCTAACTAGTTGCATTGTGTTCATATTGTAAATGGACTAATCAGTTTGAGTTGCTTATGTGGAGTCCTGTAGCTCAGTGGTTAGAGCACTCGCTTTGCAAGCGAGAGACCTGAGTTCAATTCCAGGCAGGGCGAAACCTTGGGCAAGTTTCCTTACTCCACGCGCCTAATAATAATCCCTCCAAAAACAATAATAAATTGGTTATTTTCAATCTACGACTGTTTGTGGGACATTGCTGTGCGCAATTGGCTGCCGCGTTCGCCCACAAATATACAGTCAATTCACTTTACAGTGTGTTCTGTGAAGCGCTTTGGGACGTCCTCCCGACGTGAAAAGCGCTATATCAAATGCAAGGATTATTATTATGATAATAATAATCCTTGCATTAATGTTTTTCACATCGGGAGGACATCTGAAAGTGCCTCCCAGAATTTACTGTGAAGTGCATTTGGCTGTGTATTTTGTAGTTGAATGTACAACAACAAAATTATTTGTATAGCGCCTTTCACGTCGGGAAGACATCCCAAGGTGCTGGATTCAGACAGTTTGCACATGACAGTGTCCCACAAACAGCCATGAACTGAACAGCTATATTTATAAACATAGGGATTTTCTTTTAAGGTCACAATTCAGCATGGCTAGTCTACTCTCAAATGTACAACTGAATTGGGCGGCACCCTTCTTGGATAAGCAAAGAAATTCACATGCCAATATTTCTTGATTTGTCCACAAAAAGCAGTCACTGTACTTGACAATAGTTACTGTGAAGCTGTAAGACATTTTGACATGCAAAGATCTCTGAAAATGCAAGTTTAATTCTAATATTGTACACTGCCTGTTATTTTCCTCCCAGGTCTGGGTATGTTGCAGGATTCTGGTTTGTGTGTTGTGGCAGACAAGCTGAATTTCGTCCGTTACCTCTCTCATTTCCGATGCGTGCATAGAGGGGCTGCTTTTGCTAAGATGAGAACCACCTCTGTGCGTAAGTTACTCCCCGAGTCCTGGGGCTTCCTGTGCCCTGTGCACACTCCAGATGGAGAGCCTTGTGGGCTGATGAACCATTTGACTGCCATTTGCGAGATTGTGACCCAGTCATGGAGCACCGTCTCTCTGCCAGCTCTGCTTTGTGCCCTGGGTGAGTTGGTTCGGCTGTTCGTACTAAATGATCAGTGATTTGGGTTTTGCTTATTGTCATTTTAAGAAGGTGTTTGGTGGTGTTATTTATTCTGCTGTCCTCCTGGGGAAACCCCTCCTGCTTCATGAAAGGTGGGGAAATGGGAACAAAAGATCTCCTGTGATTTTTTTTTAAAAAAAAAGTGAGCAGTTTGGACTGGCTGAACGGCCAAACTCTGTGTGTTGAGTCACCCACTGAGGACATAAAGTACAACTCCCAGCTTAAATAATGGTTTCTGGTATGTCTTCTGCAGGTGTTACACCAGTGGATGGCACGCCCAACAGTCCGTATTCTGAGTGCTACTCAGTTCTTCTGGACGGCTCCGTTGTTGGGTGGGTGGAGAGAGAGATGGGACCACACGTCGCGGATACTCTGCGCACCTTCAAGGTACATGTTTGTTGTCCTTCAGCCATTTATGTTTCCCTGGCTCAGTGGTAGCTCTTTTGCCTCTCAGCCAAAAGGTTGTGGGTTCAGAGACAGGCCCTCTGCAATGATGCCCTCTGCAGTTGAGTAGCCTGCAAACACTCACTGCTGAGGCTCACACATGAACAATGGCCACTCAAATGGGGGCTTGGAGGGTAATCAGAGCCCATGCAACTGCATCCCAGCAAGAGGAGGCCAGACCACGAGTAGAGAGGCTTATGCCAATGTGGAGAAAATTTTAAAAACACTTCATTTTTTTTAAAAAAGGAAACCAAAATCAATTATACTTTAGCCATCAATATATTCATGTGCCCTTTGGAATTTTGACCCCAAATTAATCACGGCATAAACCCACTATAACACCACACTGAATTTTGAGAGACTACCGGTATCTACAAATTTCCTTTGATAATTTGCTCCCATTCAACATCCTCATAAGTCTTCCCAAAAGATTGGTTCAGATGAAGATGGCCCTTCAGCAAAGTTGGTCTGCTCCTTCCTGGATGTCCACCTACTGTCCTCCCAGTGCAGCATCAAGCTGTTTTTAAAATGAATCACGTGACCTGACTGTCAAGGTTGCAATTCAAGGAGCCAACTTGTTTTAGTCATTAATTATCTCTGGGTAAAAAAAATGCTTCCTGGCAAATCCAAGCCTATGTGATTTACCTGTATAGTATAGGAAGTTTCGATCTACACATGTGCAGTGCCTCTCAAAGTGCATTGCAGGAATGTTTGCTCTGCTGAGTTGAAGTTCATTTATAACAACAACAAGATTACATTTGTATAGCGCCTTTCACGTCGGGAGGACGTCCCAAGGCGCTGGACAGTGTACAGCATTTCATTTATAAATAAAGTAAAATGCTGGAGGATATAAACTGAATGAATGGTTAAGAGATTTTCATCTAATCTCAGTTTTGGGTGTTCGACCAGTTTCCATTGTTGACTCTGAATTGCTTTGTGATAGGTTTTAAAAGAGAAGAAAGTCCCTCTATGGATTGAAATTGTTCTGATTCCAATGACGGGTAAACCCAGTATTTACCCAGGATTGTATCTCTTCACCACTCCTTGTCGGATGATACGACCTGTCAGAAACTTGGCCTTGGGAAAGGAAGAGCTCATTGGCACCCTTGAACAGGTAATGAAAACCATCCTGGCATGTATTGTTTGTAAGCTTTAGAAAGGGTTGTTTGTTATTCATAGTGTTTTAATAATGAGAAAAATAAAACTTCATCTTTATGAACCGGGATGTTATGGGTGGTTTGTGTGTGTAGTGTATTTTTCAATATTTGGCATCTCCTTGAACTTTCAATGGTATATAGGAGAGCTTTGTTGAGAGCGAAAATCAACTGTAAAATTCAAGATATCTTAAACATTCAAAATCAGGTTTGGGGCAAGTGATGTAGTTGGTTCCAACACCCCATCTCTGGGTACTGAGATATTACTCTGGGTACTGACTCACTCCTAGTTTCTCTCTCTCTCTCTCTCTCTCTCTCTCTCTCTCTTTCTCTCGGTGTAACCCAAATTACTGTTTTTGTTCAGCAGAGTAAGTGCTTGACCTTTCTGGCCTGTGATCAGGGGGCAGCAGCAGCCCCACTTAATCTCAGTCTGCATGTCTTTTTAAGAAAAATGGCACAGAATATGTGTAAACTTCTTAAATTCCAGTCTTAATTATGGAGTCCTGTAGCTCAGTGGTTAGAGCACTCGCTTTTGCAAGCGAGAGACCTTGTTTGATTCCCGGCAGGACAAAATGTTGGGCAAGTTTCCTTACTCCACACGTACTCCTCTGTTTACCTAGCAGTAAATAAGAACCTGGGTGTTAGTCGATTGGTGGATCGCTTTTCTGGGGGGTAATAATTCCTCCAAAATAAATAATAATAATAAATTGGTCACTTCAATCCACGACTGTTTGTGGGACACTGCTGTACACAATTGGCTGCCGCGTTTCGCGCACAAATATACAGTCAATTCTCTTTACAGTCTGTTCTGTAAAGCGCTTTAAGAAGTCTTGAAGATGTGATAAGCGCTATATCAAATGCAAGGATTATTGTTGTTTCTTTAAAAGGAGTACCCATGATCTTTCTCAGGGTAAATCACCTAACATTCCCTTTTAATGTTATATTGCAGCAATTATTACAGTAACCTCAGAGTAAATATTATGGTCTTCATAATATTTTTGTGATGTGTTTCCAGCTGTACATGAATATTGCCATCACAGAACAGGATATTGTGCCTGGAGGAACCACTCATCAGGAGCTATTTCCTCACAGTATGCTGAGCGTAGTGGCGAACTTAATTCCTTACTCTGATCATAACCAGAGTCCTAGGAACATGTACCAGTGTCAGATGGGTAAGTGAAATAAATTCACAGCAGTTATATAAGATGATCACACCAAACAGTCGGGGATTACCTTCCTCGCACTTCTATCTGTAGAGCTCTTTAGATTCCAGAGTTTGAAGGGTTAAATGTGACTCTTTGGGGGTTGGAAGAGGCTTTGCCACAGCTTATATTCACCTTGATTGTTGAGAATAAAATTAGTGGTGAATCATATGCGTAATGGTGTCACAGGATGCAAAGATGAGCTGGCTTAAGCGATGATTTAAATGTTTGAGGTAACAGGTGCTGCAATTTCACTAACCCTTTAAAGCGAGTAAGTCCTGATTAACATACAACACAATACAAATTTATACTTATATTGTAATTTTCATGTCAGGAGGCTGGCCCAAAGCACTTCACAGTACTAGCTGGGTACCTGAGCTGGAGGTGAGAGGCGAGGGGGTTGGGGTGGGGAAAAATGACTGAAACATGGTCAAAGTAGGTCTTCAGACAGACTTTGAATGAGGTAAGGGAGGAAGCGAGTCAAATGGTCTACAGGAAGGAGTTCCAGAGAGTGGGGCTAGAAAGGCTGAAAGCCAACGGTGGAGTGGCTGGGCAGGGGACATGAAGCAAGTCAGTGCTCGCTGATCGAAGGAGCATAATATAGTGATATGCATTCTTTTCCTTGGTTTGCTTTTTGTTGAGAAGGTTTAGCTGATGATAAAATGACATATTGCAGTGTTTCCTAATCTCTGTTTTTGTTTAATGGAGTGGGAGGGGAGAAAAGTGCTTGGCAGAAATCTGCTGTTTCCCCACGGCGAGCGAAATGAGACCCTTTCCTTCGGCTACTTTTGTGCATCCCTTTGTGACTGGTTTCAGAGCAACATTGGCATTGGAAGGGGGAACAGTTTAGAAGCGAGAAAAAAACGGGATCAAATCAGGCTCGTTTTTTAAAAAAAAGACAAACGACAATTTATTTTAAAGAGTAAAAATTTTATTTTGACATGTGTATTGTACTTATAAATGTTGCAGTAATGAGGCTACTGCTGAGGTTTGACTAGATTTATTGTTGCTGCAGTGTCTAGTATTTGCTTCAGTATTGTTGCTTGTGAACTGCAATTTTAAAAAAAAGTATGGTTTGCTGAGATGGTCACCAGGTCATGTCTTGATTCTCCTTTGTTCCGCCCCACCATCAAAGGTTGGGCCTTCAGGCTCTCTGCCCCACCATTTCAAACTCCATCCCACAGTCCCTTTGCCTCGCTCCCTCCCTTGCCTCCTTCAAGATCTGTCTCAAGACGTTCCTTTTTGACTGAACCTTTGGTCACCTACCCCTGCCCTCCTGATCCCAACCCCCTGCTCGGGTCCAAATCCATGACCGTCCAGTGCCTTGGGACATCCTCCTGACATGAAAGGCGCTATACAAATGTAATTTGTTGTAGTATTGTGATCTTTATTTTCTATGTGCTTGGTGAATATTGTAGTCCAGCTGTTTATTTTAATTGCTCTCTTTTCCAGGAAAGCAAACAATGGGATTCCCATTGCACAGCTACCTGTATAGATCCGACAACAAACTCTACCGTCTTCTCACTCCCCAGAGCCCTCTTGTCCGACCTTACATGTATGACTACTTTAACATGGATAACTATCCCATAGGCACTAATGCTGTTGTAGCTGTCATCTCGTACACAGGATATGACATGGAAGATGCTATGGTACGTACCCGTTTACCAAACCCCATCTTGCCCTCATTGTTCATCCATACTTTCCAACAGTAGAAAGAGAAAGAACTTGCATTATTTGTAACGCCTTCTCTTGTCTAAACGGATCAAATGCTTCACAAATAATTACTGTCACGTATACATACACTGGATAGTTTAGGTAATCACGGCATCCTTTTTTGCTATAGCAAGCTCCCAAAAAACACTCATGAGGTTAATGAACAATTAATCTGGAGGATCGTTGACTGATTCTCTTTTCGAATAGTGTCTTGGGAATTTTTTTTAAAAAGAAAACTTATTTTACTCTTGACCAGTGATCAAGAGAGGGAACCCTTTTTTTCCCCCTGCGCCAGACAATAAGGGTAATAGGAGCACCCCTGCACCAGCCCTACACCGGCCCTGGCTAAAGTCAGCTAACAAAGCAAATATTAGCCATGAATTATGTCTTTCCTGGTCCGTAAAGCTTGATACCAGGCCATAGAGTGCATTTACAGAGTCAATGCACTGGAGGGCTGTATCGCACATTGTTAATTAAACATTGTAGTGGAAGAGTTTGGATAACTTGGGAAACATAATTTCTCCAGGTTTTACTGTATTCTCAGGAATCAACACAAGATCCAAAATGTCCCTGTTATCAGCATGTGACCCAAATTTTGTCACCCAGTTTACAAATAAACAGTTGAACAGTCTCTCTTTGACATAAGATGTATGAAACCAGGCTATAATTTTTTTCAGGCAAGTTTATATCTGAAACTGGAACATGTTAATACAGTCATTTTTCTAGTGTTCCTCACCCGCTGATGGTGAGCTGTGAGTTTTCAGCCACTCTGTCTCTGCTCTCTGGAACTCCATCCCTGAATCCCTCTGACTTCCTCCCCTTGTTCAAAGCATGTCTCAAGACCTACCTCTTTGACTGTGCTTTCGGTCATCTCTCCCCTCCCCACCCCCAAGGGCTCCCGTTAATTAAAAGAATACTATTGTATTCCTTATATTTACTTATTCATTGCAGTGAAAGTAGAGCCAAGGGGCTAGTTTCAGCCCTGTGAGACACTACCAAGTGTAAAGGGCGCTATATCAATGCAAATTGTTGTTCATTTGTATACTGAGCTTGTTAAGAATCAGTGCTGCACATCAAAAGGCTAACTACTATTTTTATTAAATATAAAAGATCGTCAACAAAGCATCTTGGGAGAGAGGATTTGCCTATGGAAGCGTTTATAAGACTGAATTGATCAATCTCGATCAAAAAGTGACAGCTGGAGACTCTAATTTGGTCTTCGGTGTCAAACCCGGCGACACACGAGTGGGACAGAAACTCGACGAGGACGGATTGCCAGCGATAGGAGCCGTGCTGGAGTACGGTGATCCCTTCTATAGTTACTTGAATCTCAACACAGGGGATAGCTTTGTGATGTACTACAAGTGAGTAGAGACAATGTCATGTCTACCGCAGACGTCACTTCCTTGGACGATTTCTCATGTACTTCTGTTTAAATATAATAATGGTATAAAGCATTGAGAGCAATATTGGTGGAACATATTGCAACATCTAGCAGAATTGTGAACCCCTGTTCTACCATTTTTGAGGGATTTGCGCAGTGAGAGTGTTTACATCTTGTAAGCCAGCCTCTGATTTCATATGGTTTTTTTTGGGGAAAATCAGCAGCAAGTTCTCAATATCAAAACATGAGCAATAAAATATAGAAGAACATTTACAATATTGTTTATGTTGAAAATTTGGTTGCCTAAAAATACTTTCCATGCACACCCATTTAAAAGTATTGAGAGCGTAAAGAAAATCTAGTCGTCATTTATTTTGCAAAGTATAAGATCTGCAATAAAACTTTCTTCTGGTTTCTAGGTTTACTTTGACTTTGGGTCATTGCTCTTTCCAATGGTTGTTTTAACACAAGTTCCAAACAAAACGTTCTGTTGTAGTTGAACCAAAATTTGCTTCCAATGACTCCCATGTAGTGTAAGCTGTATTAAAGCTGGATGTGCTCTTTCATACTTTAATAAAGCTGCTGCTCACAGGTATTATTCAGGTAATTAGGAGAATTCAGAAAAGGTATTTTTATGGCTTAGACGGTGACTATCACACAGTGACCTTCTGCGTGTGTGATCCTGATTGCTCCCCAGTTTTTCAGCGATTCCTTCAATAAATGGGTGAAGGTTCCAGGTTTGGCCCCTGTTCTGTATTAGATGATCTCATCTGGGCAGACGTGGTATCGCCAGCGGCTCCCTGTGCACGGAAAGTGATTTCTTGATTGCTATATGTAGGGTGTGTGTTTGTGTGCGGAACCAACATAGGGCACCAGCGAAAGGGGAAAGTCCAATGCCTTCAGGAAGAGGAGGAAAATGGGTGAAAAAAATGGTGCGCCTGAGGCTGTGGTGTCCTTTAAATCTTGTGAATACATTAAGTGATAAATACATTTTTATTTTCCTTCAGGAGCAAAGAAAGTTGTGTTGTGGATAACATCAAAGTTTGCAGCAATGATAATGGGACAGCAACTTTTAAACGTGTGTGCATCACCTTGAGAATCCCCCGTAACCCCACCATTGGAGACAAGTTTGCTAGTCGCCACGGGCAAAAGGGCATCTTGAGCCGACTGTGGCCAGCAGAGGACATGCCGTTCACAGAGAGTGGTATGATGCCAGATATCCTGTTTAATCCCCACGGATTCCCTTCCCGTATGACCATAGGAATGCTGATAGAAAGCATGGCAGGTAAATCTGCTGCCATGCATGGCCTGTGTCACGATGCCACACCATTCACGTTCTCTGAGGAAAATTCAGCCTTGGAGTACTTTGGGAAGATGCTGCAGGCTTCCGGCTATAACTTCTATGGGACTGAAAGAATGTACAGTGGGATCAGTGGTGTGGAGCTGGAGGCAGACATCTTCATTGGAGTGGTTTACTACCAGCGCCTACGTCACATGGTCTCTGACAAGTTCCAGGTTAGAACTACTGGAGCGAGAGATAGGCTGACAAACCAGCCCGTTGGAGGGAGAAACGTCCAAGGTGGCATCCGATTTGGAGAGATGGAGCGCGATGCTCTACTAGCTCATGGAACGTCCTTCTTACTTCAAGACCGCCTCTTCAATTGCTCGGATCGCTCCGTAGCACACGTCTGTATTAAGTGTGGCAGCCTCCTGTCGCCAATACTGGAAAAGCCCCCACCATCGTGGTCTGCCACACGTCACAGGAAACATCACTGCACTCTCTGTAAACAGTCTGACACTGTTGAGATTATTTCTGTGCCTTATGTTTTCCGATATTTTGTGGCGGAACTTGCAGCGATGAACATTAAAATTCGACTGGATGTGAGCTAACCTACCAGGCTGGAAAGTCAGATCATTTCTAATATTTTTGAATATGAATTTCACAGCTTATTTTTTCTTGGGTGGGGGGAGAAATGAAGCATTTTAATAATGAAAGAGTGAAATCCAGACTAATGCTTGACAGATAGTGCAGTGTGTTTTGCGGTATTGATTGTATCCATAGCTAGATGTGGACTCTTGGGGGCAGCACATACATTATTAGTATATCATGAGCCTTTGGCCAATGTGCATACAATTGCTTTTATACCAATCACATGATAAACCAAGGCTTTTTAATTGTGATAATTTAATTTTCTGTGCGACTATTTTGTTTAAATTTCAGTTTGAAAACCACTGCTTGCATTCCCTATTTTTATTTATAGACTTTGTACTGGAGAATATGCAGTATTTTACATGGTTGAAATAAATCACACTGTATAATTCACAGTCTAGCCCACCGTTCCTGTGACTACCATTTGAAAGGGCTGAGGTGTGCTTGTGTTGGAACAGCCCAATAGTTAATCACATTTTTTTAATTTTAAAAACATACTCTACTTACCAAGTTCCACTTGAGTGAAAGTAACGCATTTTTAGGAACCATTGTTGGCTTGAAAAAGGTTTTCAGGATGCTGTGGCACTCTGACTTCTTATTTTGTTAAACATCTGTTTTTAAAAAATGCTGAGAGCCTTGACCATTTGATGTCACTTAACCGCTATTCCTGAGACATGGAAATAATAGCGTTGGGAATCTCAGGCAGAAACTGGCATTTGTAGTGCAGTGTCTACAATAATAGCCTGGTGCCCCCACTAGCCTGCCACTTAGCATAGCTTTGGGAAAATACTGCACTAAGGTCTCAGGAGTGCTTAGAATCATAGAATTATACAACACAGAAGGAGGCCATTTGGCCCATCGTGTCTGTGCCGGCTCTTTGAAAAGCCCTATCCAAACCAATCCCACTCCCCCACTCTCTCCAAGAGAGTTTGTAGTTGTAGTGAGAATATAAATTCCTGTTGACTGAATCTTTGGAATATCACAAGAAACCTTTGCTACACACACACACACACACACATATATATATATATATATAATCATTCACTGTGCAGAATTTAAGTGGTTTGAGTTTACTTTTTGTCTGCCTCTGAGTTGTGTCTGATTGAGAGAAAAAATAACATTCAAATTATATATTTTTTAAAAAAACTTTTCTTTTTTACTTTGCCCCCTCTCCCCACTTTCAAATCCAGCCTAAAGAAAACCTTCCTTTTTGATCGTGCTTAAGGTCACCTCCTCCCTCCCTCTCCCCCTGGCTCAGTGTCAGACTCCACCATTGTCAAGCACTCTGGGACGCTACCCCTTGTGAAAGGCGCTATATAAATACAAGTTGTGGATTACAGAAGATTGCAGTAAAAGTTTATGAATTTTAATTTCAAATAGTTTGCAATGAATGATAACCATCTTTGCTTAGAGTACCCTTGTCAGACACCTGTGGGAACCATGCTTAAGAGTATTCAAACCAGACTGAGAGTTCGACATATGTATTGTCAAACTCCATTTTCAACCTAACACATTTTTGTCGAAATGTTTTCTTAACATGACCTTAATGTTGCCCTGCTAAAGTCAGCAGGTGGAAGAGCAGATGAACACGGGCTTCCCATGAGATCTTTAACTACGTATTTCAAAATAGCAACACAGTAAGGTTACGTCAGATGTTCTGCACTATCCAATTTTAATCAGCTTGTATATTGTACACCAAGGTGGTCATCAGTGCATTCCAGTTTCTAGGCGTTGCTCTACTAGCTCACTGCAGATTGTTGTTGTTCTGCACTGACCAAAAGCTTTATGGCGTCAATTTATCTTCATTGTCTGATTTTATGCATTGATTGAATCGACAGCTACGTGCATTTCTATTTCTAAGTACATTCTTGCCTTTCAGTCAACCCTAGGTTATTTGAGATGCACGTAACTGTAGAACATCCATTGTAATGAATGAATATGCAACTCGGATACAGAGGATAATTTGATAATAAGTATGCAGGAAACATCAAAGTCATTTGGGCATCTTTGTCAAGTTCTAGGGTTTTTTCACAGTAGGATTATGTGCAAATGTGTGCATAAACAACTGGGATTAGTTCATTTCTAGTGCACCAGTGAGCTTTCAATGAGGTTATGTTTGACTGTAGCACAAGTAAGCGACATTTCAACCTGACTGGCCATAAGCATCATTTTCTGGGAACTTCTGGGAACAGTGATCAAGAATTTCAGTGTTTATAGATCCTTCAGAACAATTTGTACCTGCTGTCAAATATCAATGTTGATTGACAGAGTTTGACTTGTAATAAATGTTTCTGTTTTTGCTCTACCGAAATCCAGCTTTTGCATAACTTGCTCGGCATCTTAACAATGGTTTTGAAGAATACCAAAGATTTAGGGGTACTGTAGTACTGTACTA
Source organism: Callorhinchus milii (assembly GCF_018977255.1). Taxonomy (NCBI): domain Eukaryota; kingdom Metazoa; phylum Chordata; class Chondrichthyes; order Chimaeriformes; family Callorhinchidae; genus Callorhinchus; species Callorhinchus milii. The sequence continues at coordinate 54,621,571 of NW_024704744.1, forward strand.
TTAAATCATTACAGTACCAAGGCAGCCCAGCCCCAGTGATGTAGAGGATATAGAGCTGCAATTTTCGGACCAGGAGTTGAATATGGTCTTTTCTGCATTTGCTAATCTCAATGGAGTTATGCAATATATAATCCTTGCATTTGATATAGTGCCTTATATTGTCGAGACATCTTAAAGTGCTTCACAGGATATACTGTAAAGTGGCGTGACTGAATATTGTGGGTGAACATGGCAGGCAATTTGCACACAGCAAAGGAGTGAGTCAAATTGTATAATGGGGGATTGTTGGCAAAGACACTAGGAGAAACTCTCTTCTATTTTCAAATAGTGCCAGCGGATCTTGGAACATCTACCTAAACAGGCAGACAGGACCTTAGTTAAACATCTCATTTAAAGGTGGCACCTGTGACAATGCAGCACACCTCCAGCACTGCATTAGAGTGTCAATCTACAGTCAAGTGTCCCACTGACAAACTTATTTCCAAAGCTCAAAATGGCAGTTGGGTAACAGTAGGACAATCAGCACCTGTACAATCGTACCCCAGCAAGAGGAAGCAAAATTAGAAGCAAAAGGGATATGCCAATGGGAAGAAAATGAGAAAAATAATTGTACATATCAAATTTTTAAAATCTCAGACCTCTCCTTGTACTATGCTGCTTTGTGACATTTTTCAAGGAGTTGGCTGTGTCCCAGAATAACCTCACTGAGATTAACATGGTTGGTAGATTTGGATTGGTCTGGGCACAACATCAGGAGAGCATTGCGTAGGTAATTATGCAAAAATAGCAGACAGGGCTGTGCTTTCTGGAGTCAGGCAGCCACAATCTACTCCATTGTGTTTGCCACTGTTTATTGCTGATAAATGCCACCTATTTCCTGGAATAATAACAACAAAATTACATTTGTATAGCATCTTTCACATTGGGAGCATGTCCCAAGGCGCTGGACCTGAGCTGGGGGATGGGATCGGGGAGGTTGGAGGGCAGGGGGGATGAAGGGTGATCGGGCATGGTCGAAGAGGAGGGTCTTGAGATGGATCTTCAAAGAGGCAAGGCAGGGGGGCAAGGCGGAGGGACTGCTGGATGGAGTTCCAGAGGGTGGGGGATGAGTGGTTGAAGGCTCACTCGCTGATGGTGCGGCGGGTGAAGTGGGGGATGTGAAGCAGGCCGGAGCCCGCTGTGTGATGGGAAGCCAGTGGGGTCGGTCAGGATGGGGGTGCTAGAGTCACGAAGCTTGGTGCAGGAGAGGACACGGACTGCAGAGTCCTTGGATGATCTGTAGCCTTTGGAGGGAGGAGTTGGGGAGGCCGACAAGGAGGGAGTTTGCATAGTCGAACCTGGATGTTATGAATGTGTGTATGAAGGTTTTGGCGGCCTACAGTGTGAGACAGTGGTGGAGCCGGGCGATGTTGTGGAGGTGGGGGAAGGCAGAGCGGATCATGGCACAGATGTGGGGTAGAAAGGATAGTTGAGGGTCAAACAAGACCCCAAGGTTCTGGACTGGCTTAGTACTGTGGAGTGTGCAACCATGGATGGTGATGCTGTCAGCGCCTGAGGTGAGGAGGCGCTGACGGGAGTCAATCAGGAGAGCCTCGGTCTTGTTGATGTACAACTGAAGAAAGTTGTCTCTCATCCGGGACTTGATGTCTGACAGACATTCTGTCAGGACAGCAGTGGTCCTGGAGTCAAGGGTGGAGGCAGAGAGATAGAGTTGGGTGTTTTGGGTGCATCCGCATACATAGATTCACGAGAATGATACCAGGAATGGGGAACCTTAGCTATGAGGACTGGCTGGAGAAGTTAGATCTTTTCCCATTAGAGCAGAGAAGGTTACGTGGGGACCTGATAGAGGTCTTCAAGATCATGAAAGGTTTCGACAGACTAGATAAGGAAAAGCTGTTTCTGCTGGTCAGTGTGTCTGTGACCTGTGGTCACAGTCTTAAGGTATCTACCAAAAGAAGCAGAGGGGAGGTTAGAAGAAATTTTTTCACTCAGCGAGTTGTTCGAATTTGGAATGATCTGCCTGAAAGGGTAGTGAAGTCCGATTCGATAACAGCTTTTAAGAGAGAACTGGATAGGTATCTGGAGAAGACGGGTTTGCAGAGTTATGGGGAGAAAGCTGTTGATTGGGGTTAGTGGAAGTGACTTGCTCTGTCAAAGAGCCGGCACAGACTTGATGGGCCGAATGGCCTCCTTCTGTGCCGTAACATTCTATGAATCTATGTAGAAGTTGACCCCATTTCTGCAGATGATGTCACCAAGAGGGAGCATAACGATATTGAAGTGGAGGGGACCAAGGACAGAGCCCTGAGGAACACTGCACGAGACGGAGCGGAGGCGAGAGGAGAAAATGTTTCTGGAGATGAAGTAACTAACTAAAAGTACAGGATGAGGTATTGGGTACTCTGTATGAGGATTCTTCGCTAAAGGCAATATATCATTTTATGTGTGTGTTTGGATCAGGTGGTTTCACTCTTGCCTATGTCAAAGTTTGTGGGTTCAGGCCTGAGGTGGGACTTTGAGCTCAGTCTGGTACTTCTGTGCACTGCTACCAGAGTGTTACAATCGTGGATGTTAAAGATTCATGGCTATTCAAAAGGGAGAGGAGTTTTTCTCTCTGTCCTGGCCAACCAACCTCCAGAATAATTGGTTATTCTCCTCATGATCTACCTGTGTGAAGTGCTCTATATAAATGCAAGTTGCTGTTGTTGTGAGCCTTTTGAGACGTTTTGATGACGTGATAAGATGCTATATCAAATGTAAGGATTATTGATATACTATCGAGAAGTATGTCACCTTAATTCAGCTCCAAGGAAATCCTGCTTACCTACCCCCCAAGGAGCTTAGTAATATAAACTCAATACCTTACAACTTATACTCATTGTTTTTCATGCAAGATAAGTGGCTTTAGGCACTTTGATGATAATGGGGAGTACAAATAGGGAGGAGAAGAAGGAGTAGCACTCTCACTCTGAGTTAGAAAGAGACCAAAGGCTCAGTCAATGCAAATTCACGTTCCCTGTCCTTTAAATCCCTCCATGTTCTTGCCCCACCCTACATCTGCGACCTTCTTAAACCCTTCTGACCCACCTGACCCTCTGCTCAGCAGGCACTGGTCTGCTTCCCATCCACCGCCCTGCCCACTCTGCCATCAGTGGTCGGGCTTTCAGCCTTTGATACCGTGGACCACTCCACCCTCGTTCACCGCCTCTCCTCTCACCTCAACCTTCAAAGTTCTGTCCCTGAATGGTTCAGGTCTAATCTCACACTGTTTCCAATTTGTCTCCACCAAGTTTCTCTTCCAGTCCCCGGTGTTCTCTGGAACGGTTGTGCAGTGTTCTTTGGAACTCCATACCGCAGTCCCTCCGCCTCGACCCCTCCCTTGCCACCTTCAAGATCCGTCTCAAGACCCTCCTCTTCAACCATACTTTCAATCTCCCTGCTTCCCTCCATCCTCCCCAACCCCCAGCTCGGGTCCGTAACTTTGTCTGTCCAGCGCCTCGGGACGTCCTCCTGATGTGAAAGGCGCTATACAAATGTAATTTTATTGTTGTTCCTCAGGGCTCTGTCCTTGGTCCCCTCTTCAACCTGTACATGCTCCCTCTTGGTGACATCATTCGCAGATGGGGTCAACTTCCACATGTTACGTGGATGACACCTACCTCTATCTCTCTGCCTCAATTCCAGAACAACTGACGTCATTACATCAAGTCCTGGGTGAGAGCCAACTGAGCCTTTGCACATGCAGGCGAGCCCAAGCCTCTTGCTAACCTGCACCTAATACCTAATAGAATTAAGTAAGCATAGTGTCCTCCCAACGTGAAAGGCGCTATACAAATTTAATTGTGGAGGGGTCGAGGATCACACAGAAGGCTCAATCAAGCCAGCTGAGCGAAGAGAGCAGGTAAAGGAATGGGGTGAGAGCCTATTGGGGAAACCTCACACAAAGAAATCCAGAAGCTGGTTAACTAAATGGAGTAGACAGGAAATTGCATATTGTTAAACTCTTTATTTGGGTTTACTTCAAATAAAAGTCACACACACAATCAACAGAGGCTCCCATTTGCTCAATCATTTGATAAATTCACAGCAAAAGACTTGTAAAGGCACTTTTGCAACAAACAAATAATATTAAAATAATGTTTTGTATTTGCAGTTTGCTCATTCACATTATCTAGACCAACCTTTAAAAAATAAAAATTGTGCATTGAGAAACTGGAACAATAATAATAAATGTTTTCTAATTGGTATATTTTCTGAAATAATTGCAAATGTAATATCAAAGCCCCAAAACAGTGCAATAATCAAGCCTTTAGATACAAGTTTCATTCCTTTTTAGATACAGTGCAATAACAACCCACAAGTGGAAGCACATTTAAACCATGCCCTAAGCAAATTGTGACAAGTTATACAATATAGTACTGGTCTATGCACACCAAGTGAAAGCTAAGAAAATACCATGTCATTCTCATTTATATATTAATCAATATATTCTAACCCATGAACTACATTTTTCCAACAATTATTTCTTTGTTCTGCCCCTTATGATTGTTTTGAAACTTTATATCCCAGAAACAAATGAGAAAGCTTGAATGTTGCTGAATATTTATGTGTACCACTGTGCTCCATCTTTCATAGACTTGATCGTATTAAAACTTTGAAAAAATATTGAATGGAAGCCAAGGCACTATCTTTTGTTCTGCTCTTGTTTTATTCACCCTATGTCTTTCAAGTAATTTCACAAAGTTAAAACTAAACTTTTATAAATTTATACATGACGAATTCAATGTTCTTCACAAATTCTGTTCAAGTAAAACCAGTGTTGATGAGCTGAGGTGAGGTAATGAGATTCATTTTAAGTTTACTTTTTAGTTTTTAGATACAGTAGCATTAACAACCCACCAGTAAGTGCACATTTAAACCCCACCGCATACATCTCCTCCAGGATAGAGAATTTGTTTAACTAGATACTAATTTCACCAAAAATAACTAAATGGAAATATTCCAACCAGTGCAAGTGTGAAAATCATTTCATACCTGATTTTTTAAAAAATAGTTGAAACTCTACAATTTCAGTCAGGCTCCCTTATTATAAACTAATTTCATAGCGCTATATCAAATGCAAGGATTATTATTATATCTAACCAATAATTGAAAATTGAACTGATTTGTAGTTCCAATTAAGTTTTTGAAAAAAGTAAAAATTATTGACCATTTTGCCTTATAGAATATAATAATAATCCTTGCATTTGACATAGCACCTTATCACATCTTCGAGATGTCTCAAAGCACTTCACAGAATATACTGCAAAGTGGATTGACTGTATTGCGGGCAAAATGCGAAAAATATTCTCACTTTTTAAAAAGCATCGACTTCTATAACTATTTGTACCCCTATTATTGATGTTGCAGACATCCATTTTAAAGCTTCTTTAAAATATCTACTACATCTAGTACAGACATCACACTATAATCGGGTATCACATCTCCTTTAGGCTTTTGATTGGTTGGGTTTATCCAGATAGTTGCACAGAGACCTGCGTTCACACCTCCTTGGATGTCAGTGTTTAGATTGTCCCCAACCATCACACAGGCCTCAGGCTTCACTCCCAAGATGTTCCAACATTCCTGGAATATGGAACGAGCTGGTTTCTGCTCCGGATATTCACCACCTACAATAATTGCATCAAAATATTGCTGACAAGAGCAGGCCTCAATCTTTTCTCGCTGTACCTCAGCAGGCCCATTGGTTAATAAAAGCAACTTGTAAGACTGCCGAAGTGCAGTCAGCATAGCCTTCACTTCATCTGTGAAGTGGATATGTTGGAGCCGTGTATTTCTCCAAAGAGAATAACATTCAGAGGCTAAAACGGGATCTGGTTCACCTCCTTTGGTTTCTTGTATAGCCTGTTCGAAGTGTAATTGTCTGAGCTTTTTGACGTCTTGCTTCATAGAGGACTCGAAATGCTGCTTTAATTTGGTATTAAACTTCTGGATCACTGTGTCCGCAGCAGAATCTTCATAACGATATTTAAATTTTAGAAGGGTTTTAACCTGTTATACATAAAAAAATTACAGAGTATTCATATTTTATAACATTGGTGAAAATTCTATTCCTTCTACCACAGAAATCTTAAAACAGGTCTGCAACTCTGCCAACCCCACTTTTGCTACCTTCAAACGTTAAAGGCAATAACTTAACTTTTTGCATATATTACAAATAAAATTAGAGATTCTCCCATTGTCCCGATCAAAAATCCTCCAGATAAATTGATTATTAGAACTTCAAGCTCAGAGTGTAGGGCTAACACTCCAGTGTGGTCAGGATTGGTGTGGTCACTCCATACTATCAGGATTCTGCCTTTTGGTTTAGACGTGAAATCAAGACCCAATCTTCCTGTTCAGATGAACATTAAAGATCCCATGGCACTATTCAAAAAGAAATGAGGTTCTCCCAGTGTCCTGACCAACAATCCCCGGGATAAAATTAATTATTCACTTCCTGGTTGTTTGTGGGACAAATTGTCTGCAGAGTTCTGCTACAAATAGTAATCCTTGCATTTTAAAACAACGCCTTTCAGGTCAGGAGGACATCTCAAAGAGGGTTACAGAATAGAACTACAAATTACATTTCTACTGTAAAGTGCAATGAGGATATATTTTGTAGGCAAACCCAGCAGACAATCTGCACATAGCAATGTCCCACCTAAAGCTATGAAGTGAGAAACCAATTTATTTGGGCGATTGTTGACCAGGAAACACAGAGAGAAATGCCTTTCTCTTTTCGAAAAACACCATGGGATGGATTTTAATATCTCCCTGTACCTGCCATGTGGTCTACTGTGTGCTCTCTCTCAGCCTCTCGCACACTCTTGGTATCCCACCTCTGTGACATGTGGCTGGTGAGTGTCTACTCTCAGTGGCCCCGGTGTGGCTGGTCAGTGTGTAGCTCAGGGGCTGCGGTGTGGCTGGTCAGTGTGTAGCTCAGGGGCTGTGGTGTGGCTGGTCAGTGTGTAGCTCAGTGGCCCCGGTGTGGCTGGTCAGTGTGTAGCTCAGGGGCTGCGGTGTGGCTGGTCAGTGAGTAGCTCAGGGGCTGTGGTGTGGCTGGTCAGTGTGTAGCTCAGGGGCTGCGGTGTGGCTGGTCAGTGTAGCCCGGTGTGGCTGGTCAGTGTGTAGCTCAGTGGCCCCGGTGTGGCTGGTCAGTGCGTAGCTCAGTGGCCCTGGTGTGGCTGGTCAGTGTGTAGCTCAGTGGCCCCGGTGTGGCTGGTCAGTGCGTAGCTCAGTGGCCCCGGTGTGGCTGGTCAGTGTGTAGCTCAGTGGCCCCGGTGTGGCTGGTCAGTGTGTAGCTCAGTGGCCCCGGTGTGGCTGGTCAGTGTGTAGCTCAGTGGCCCTGGTGTGGCTGGTCAGTGTGTAGCTCAGTGGCCCCGGTGTGGCTGGTCAGTGTGTAGCTCAGGGGCTGCGGTGTGGCTGGTCAGTGTGTAGCTCAGGGGCTGCGGTGTGGCTGGTCAGTGTAGCTCAGGGGCTGTGGTGTGGCTGGTCAGTGTGTAGCTCAGTGGCCCCGGTGTGGCTGGTCAGTGTGTAGCTCAGTGGCCCCGGTGTGGCTGGTCAGTGTGTAGCTCAGGGGCTGTGGTGTGGCTGGTCAGTGTGTAGCTCAGGGGCTGCGGTGTGGCTGGTCAGTGCGTAGCTCAGTGGCCCCGGTGTGGCTGGTCAGTGTAGCTCAGTGGCCCCGGTGTGGCTGGTCAGTGTGTAGCTCAGGGCTGCGGTGTGGCTGGTCAGTGTGTAGCTCAGTGGCCCCGGTGTGGCTGGTCAGTGTGTAGCTCAGGGGCTGCGGTGTGGCTGGTCAGTGAGTAGCTCAGGGGCTGCGGTGTGACTGGCTCTGGTGGTCAGTGTGTGGTGGTCAGTGTGTGCTGGTCAGTGTGTGGCCGGAGTGTCTGACCTCTCTCTCCGCGGTGTGACTGGCTCTGGTGGTCAGTGTGTGCTGGTCAGTGTGTGGCCGGAGTGTCTGACCTCTCTCTCCGCGGTGTGACTGGCTCTGGTGGTCAGTGTGTGGTGGTCAGTGTGTGGCCGGAGTGTCTGACCTCTCTCTCCGCGGTGTGACTGGCTCTGGTGGTCGCTATCAGGGTATCGTCCAAGTCAAACAGCAGCGCGCGGACCCCGGAACCGGCGTGAACCGCCATCAGCCCAACGTCAAAGCCGCCAACCTAACCTGCTGGGCACTCAGAGTGATGGACACTGCGCCGCAGCCAATCCCGGTCCACACCGGCCGCCTTTTAGCCAATAGCCGCGTGGACTGGGGCGGGACATCCGCCCACTAAGTTCGGTTGCCCGGGGACCTGCTGGCATGTGGCCGGATGGGGCGGGTTTCACGCCCAATTGAACGGGTTTTGGTTGTATTGGGCGGGGAAAATGGCTTTGGGCTTTTGTCTAATTTTTTTAAAAAAATAAATAAACCCGCAAAACGTTTGTTTCCCCCACGCATTTGAAGCCCTTCTCTTACACAGTTTCAAAAGCAGTGACTCAAATTGGCCACTCTGCTACCCATTGATAATATTGGGCTACTTCTGGGCCAGTACTGGTGGACTTTGGGCTATAAACAGCATTGTAATGTGTGGCCACGAGTTCACTCCACACCTGACCCTCTGCTCAATAACACTCTCTCCAGCTTCACAATGACATGTAATCCCTTTTGCAAAATGTATTTTCTTTCCTGGACTGCAATTTGCAGAATGCCGCTGCGTCCGGCGGTGGCTGGCTGGCGCTTAGAAGGTGTTGTTTATATTTATATTTGTTTGTTTGCTTGCTCAATTATTTTGTGTTTTTGTTTGTTTATTTCAGTATTCCCTGTTTAAACTGACAAACACATGGTTAAACTTCTTCTTGGTTGGTCTCAGAGCGCTTATAATAATAATAATAATCCTTGCGTTTGATATAGCGCTTTTCACGTCAGGAGGACGTCCCAAAGCGCTTCACAGAACACACTGTAAAGTGAATTGACTGTATATTTGTGGGCGAACGCGGCAGCCAATTGCGCACAGCAATGTCCCACAAACAGTCGTAGATTGAAAATGACCAATTTATTATTGTTTTTGGTTTTGGAGGGATTATTATTAGGCTCTGTGTGGAGTAAGGAAACTTGCCCAAGGTTTCGCCCTCTGCCTGGAATTGAACTCAGGTCTCTCGCTTGCAAAGCGAGGGCTCTAACCACTGAGCTACAGGACTCCAGGGAAGGCATGCGGAATCCAGGGAAGGCAGCTGTCCATCCCAAACCTCAGAGATTCCTCATCGACTATCTGGCGTACATCTCCTTCAGTGTGGTGGGATGACCTATCCAGTGCAGCTTGTGCCTCCTTGATGTTCTAGAGGTCCAAGTCCAATACCATATACCAGACTTATTCAACACCAGCTACTTAATCCAGGTTCTCATGTGAGGGACTTTGGTCAGTAGACTTGCCCGCTGTGAACCGGACTCCACTTCCAGGCTGCTCAGGAACAAGCCTTTCTCCCTATAGCTATTTTCTCTTTTTTTTAACCATAAATCTTCCTCACTGTTTACAATACAATACAAATTTACATTTATATAGCACTTTCACATCAGGAGGACATCCCAAGGAGCTTAGTCCTGGACTGTAAATGGGCCAAAGTAAACAAAGTAAAAAGTATGTTTTGGAGCTTAGAATCATGAAGGAGATCTGTTTGGATACGCACCTTAAAAAAAACAACAATTTTATCTTAATATAGTGCTTTTCACATTGGAAGCATGTGCCAAAATATTTCACAGCATTGAACTAGGGGTGGAGGGAGCTGTGGAAGGCGGATGGAGTAAGATGACTAAATGTGCAGTTGAAAAGTTAGTTCTCAAGTTGCGCTTTAAAAATAGCGGAAGTGCAAACAACAACAACTTGCATTTATATAATGCCCTTCATGAGGGGTAGCGACCAGGAGAGCTTCACTGTGGTGGAGTCTGACAACGAGCCAGGGGGAGAGGGAGTGGGGGATGACCGTAAGTGTGATCAAAAAGGTTGAGCAAAGTGGAGGGACTCCAGGATGGAGTTCCAGGGAAGCGGGCAGAATAGCTGAAAGCTCGCCCACTGATAGTGGGATGGGCCAGGCAGTCGGACATGAAGCAGGCCAGTATTCGCTGAGCAGATGGAACAGAGGGGATTGAGTGGTTTAGACCACAAGCTTAACTAACCTGCATTGAGATTCTGCTGTCACTGAAAAGAGACTTTGCCATGTCTCGGTGCAGTTCCATTCGAAGGACAATGTCCAAGCAAATGTTGGTATCCAACAAACCCATATATTAATATGAGCTAACAACTGGAATGGATAACCCTTGTATCTTCCAGTCACTATTCTCAAAGTCCCCTCTTGAATGGTGAGTACCATGCACAAGATACCCAGGTATCATTTGCCAGTAACAGTATCATTTCAAAAAAAAAGTGCCACAATTCTATCATAAATACTGGAAACAGATACATCAAATGCTTACCTCTACGTGCCATCTAATGCATAATTGATGAATACATTGATTAAGGTTGTATTAAAGTTGGACAAAGGATTAATGTAAACACTGAAATCAACAAAAGAGCTGACCAGCAAAATACATTAAAAATTCTGATAAGGAAAACCATCAGGATCAGATGTTTTACCTTTTTTACTTTAGCAAGCTTTTACTAGCTTTAACTATTTCTTCCATGTGGATACCTTGCTCTGTAACTATTCTGACTTCGTTGGTAATGCCGCAATTAAATGCTTGCCAAAAATACTGCTCATTTCTGGGCTGGATTCCAATACTTGGAGGCATAAAGTTATTCATCATATCCACGGATGCATTGATTTTTGAATGGCCCAAGTTGTTTGTCTGCCTGATTTTAAGGATTAGTCTGGTTTGTCTCAGTCTATGGTCTGATAGTCTAAGCTGATTACAGCATTTATAAAGCAACAAATAAAGTGGAGTGATCTTTGCATTTTAGGCAATAGAGGACATGCAGCTTGCCTCAGGCCAAGATTACCTAAACTATACTGTCATTCATTAAATTGAACTCAAAAATTTTGCTAAACTTCCCAAGCTTCAAAGACTGATATGTAGCCTGCTCTTTTTTTAATCTTACCGAGTGCGTATGAAATAATGTATTCTCTGCAGTTGTGCAGCAGCAAAGGCCTCTGGAGTATCAGTAATATGTGATGTGACATGGTAAGGATTGGAGCATATTTTCTCCCCAATCTGTGGAACTCGTGATCTGAGAGGTGCTAAATTTTATTTGTTTCCTCGAGTTTTGAGGGAAAAATTGGATTGCATTGTTGCCACTACACTACTCCCTGTCGGCTGAGGAAGGGTGACACTGGCTTGTGAACAGTACTGGGACATAGATAAAGTCAAAATCCCAATATAGGCTCTTTCATTCTGATATTTCTTGAATATAAAAGTTGTATTGCACTTTACATCTGGGCATTCATCCAGTTTCAATCCTGAGTGTTTTAATGTTTGGCAGTCCATCAGGCCAGAAATTAAATCACCAAGTATTAAAAGGTGACCAATGCAATGATTGAAATCTTCCATTCTGTTCTTCACCTTCAAAGCCCTTCATGGCCTTTCTCCTTCCTACCTCTGCGACATCCTAACCTCAAACCAACCTGTCCGCTCCCACTGCTCAGCTGACTCCGGCCTGCTTCACGTTCCCCGCCTTGTCCGCCCCACCATTGGTGGGCAAGTCTTCAGCCTCCCTGCCCCCACCCTCTGAAACTCTATCCGGCAGTCCCTCCGCCTCACCCCCTCCTTTGCCTCCTTCAAGATCCACCTCAAGACTCTCCTCTTTGACCGTGCCTTCAGTCACCCTCCTACCACTACCCTCCCCACACTCCACCCTCCTACCACCACACTCCCTGCCCTCCTGATCCCAACCACCAGCTCGGGTGCGGATCCTTGAGTGTCCAGCGCCAAGTGACTCCTCTCTGGGTATCTGCAATCTCTTATCTCTGAGATTGGATACTCTTTCTATCCAACTTTAAACTGCTAACTCACTCATTCTCACGCACACTTTATCTGTTCTGATTTTCCAAGATGGTAAAGGTAATCAAAAGTTTAGATTTGGGGATTGGGAAGGTGCCCGCATCAGGTCCCCTGGGATCTTGTTAACTGCTAACTCACTCATTCTCACGCACACTTTATCTGTTCTGATTTTCCAAGATGGTAAAGGTAATCAAAAGTTTAGATTTGGGGATTGGGAAGGTGTCCGCATCAGGTCCCCTGGGATCTTGTTATGCCACTGTTAGTACATGTGTAAAGCTCGCCTATCTGGCACCCAATTTTCTTTGATTTTTAAAATGATATTAAAGAGATGTTTGTTTTACCATTGACCCAAGAATCTTTAATCTGAATTTTTCCAAGTTAAAATGTTCTTCTGAAATTGGCTGAAATACAAAAATCAGAGGGGAATAATCTATGCTATGTCAATTCAATACCGTTTTTGTATCAAATCGATGTTTAAAGTGTAGAATAGATTAAAATTGAAATACATTGATTCTGAGCCTCGACTGCCCCTTCAGTCACTCTCCCACCCCTACCCTCCTGGTAAGATAAAAGATTGTGCAAAATACAACAACAACAACAAAATTCCATTTATTGAGCGCCTTTCATGTTGGGAGGACGTCCCAAGGCGCTGTACAGTTGGGTCAGGACCCGAGCAGAGGTGAATGGTCAGGGTGAGGGGAGGGAAGGGAGGGAGCGAGGAGGGGGTAGAGAGTCGAGAGGAGAGCTGAAGGCACGGTCAAAGAGAAAGGTCTTGAGACCGGCCTTGAAGGAGGAAAGGGAGGAGGCGGCGAAGGCACTGGGGGATAGAGTTCCAGAGCCTGGGGCTGAGAGGCTGAAGGCCCGGCCACCGATAGTAGGGCGGTTGGGGCGGGGGATGTGGAGCAGACCGGAGCCAGAGGAACGGAGGGTACGGGCAGGTAGGTAGGGGGATAGTAGGTCGGAGAGGTAGGAGGGAGCAAGGCTGTGAATGGCCTTGTAGGTGAGGATGAGGATCTTGAATTCGATCCTCTGGGGGATGGGGAGCCAGTGGAGGCGAGAGAGGGTGGGAGTGATGTGGTCCCGAAGCCTGGTGCGGGACAGTACACGAGCTGCAGAGTTCTGAATGACCTGCAGCTTGTGGAGGGAGGTGCCGGGAAGGCCGGCGAGGAGAGAGTTCCCATAGTCCAGCCTTGAGGTGATAAAGGCGTGGACCAGAGTTTCAGCAGCGTGAGGGGTGAGGTAGTGCCGTAGTCTGGCGATGTTCCGGAGGTGATGGAAGGCGGTGCCAGTTGTGGCGCGGATATGGGGGAGAAAGGACAGCTCAGGGTCGAACAGAACCCCGAGGTTCCTGACTGGCTTTGAGAGGTGGAGAGTGCAGCCTTGGATGCTGATGCTGTCAGCGCCTGAGGTGCAGAGGCGCTGACGTGAGCCAATCAGGAGGGCCTCAGTTTTGCGCACGTTGAGCTGGAGAAAGTTATCTCTCGTCCAGGACTCGATGTCGGACAGGCAGGCTGTCAGGACATCGGTGGTCGTGGAGTTGAGGGTAGAGGAGGAAAGGTAGAGTTGGGTGTCATCCGCATACATGTGGAAGTTAACCCCATGTCTGCGGATGATGTCACCGAGGGGGAGCATATAGAGGGTGAAGAGGAGGGGACCGAGGACAGAGCCCTGAGGGACGCCGCACGAGACAGTGCGAGGGCCGGAGGAAAAACCATTTGTGGAGACAAAGTGAAGACGGTGGGAGAGGTACGACCTAAACCACTCAAGGACAGGGCCTTGAAGGTTTAGGTGGGAGGACAAGCGGTGGAGGAGGATAGCGTGGTCGACCGTATCGAATGCTGCCGATAGGTCGAGGAGGACGAGGAGGCAGAGGGAGCCCTGGTCACAGATGGTCAGGATGTCATTGGTGACCTTGACCAGGGCAGTTTCTGTGCTATGGGCAGCACGGAAACCCGATTGAAGGGGTTTGAATAGTGAATGGTTGGAGAGGAAAGAGCGCAGCTGGGAGGCGACAACTCGTTCCAGGACCTTGGATAGGAAGGGGAGGTTGGAGATGGGCCGGTAGCTTGATAGCTGCGACGCATCAAGTGAGGGTTTTTTAAGGTGGGAGTGATGGTGGCAGTTTTTAAGGGAATGGGAACAGAGCCAGAGGAGAGGGACAGGTTGACGATGTCTGTGATATGTGGGGCAAGGAGGTGGAGCTGGGAGATAAGGAGTGGAGTGGGGATGGGGTCAAGGGAGCAGGTGGTGGGTTTCAGGGAGAGGATGAGTTTGGTGACAGAGGGTGGGGAAACGGGTACGAAGGTGTGTAGGGGAGGATGGGTAGGAGTCGGAGTGTGGGAGGGAAGGGGTGGGTGGTGGGTGGATGTTGGAGGGGAAGTGACCGCGGAGCGGATTCCCTTGATCTTGGATTCAAGGAAATCCAGCATCTCCTCGCAGTGAAGGTTGGAGGAGATGACCTGCGCGGGGTGGCGGGGGGGACGGAGGAGTTGGGATGTGGTAGAGAACAGTAGCCTGGGGTTGTCCTTCGCCTCCAGGATTATCCTGGAGTAGAAGGACGATTTGGCCGAGGCTAGAGTGGAGCGGTAGATTTTGAGGAGGTCCAGCCAGATTTGTCGGTGGACCGTTAGGCCAGATTTGACGCAGGTGCGTTCAGCGGCCCGCACCTGGCTCTTCAGTGAGCGGAGGTGGGTGGTGAACCAGGGGGAGGAGCGAGAGTAGGAGACAGTACGGGAGGTGATAGGGGCAAGAGTGTCAAGTGTGGAGGAGAGGGTGTTGTGGAGGAGGGTGAGAGCAGAAGAGGGGTCGGTGAGGGTTGAAGGCCAGAGGGAGAGGAGTTCAGAGGACTCCAAGGCAGCGGTTAGGGATTGAGGGGGGGATTGAGGGGGGATGAGGGGAAACACCAATAATGAATGCTATGCCATAGATTATAGTTGTTCAAAAAGCGGTTTAATGAGGGGTTAGTGACAATAATATTATTGAAATGAAAACTATAATTCTCTGAGAGGATGTAATTCAGTGTGTGGCAATGCAGGGATCATCACACTGTTTAAGTTTATATCTATAGTGGTAATAGACCAAATAAACTTGAAATAACAGATTGATTTTGAGGTGTAAAGCTAACCCACTTATACAACAACAACTTCTCAGTATTAGCATGGTCACCCTTTAATGGTCATAAAGACGTTCAGCACAGTACTTTGCAATTACTTTGTTTAGAACATTTCTGTGTTGACAAGTATTGTGTGATAATATTCCTGACTGATTAGGAAAGATTGCTCAGGGCAACACATCACGATTGGCTCATAAAGTCTAGAATGGCTTTTAAATGGATGTTGTTTCCTTGGATCAATGAGACTGCAGCAACTGTGTCCAAGGCTGATATACTTCCATGAAGCGTGGCAGAGGCATTTTTGTTTTCAGTTGTTTGCATTTTTATTTAATCTCCTTGGATGCCATAATTTTTCTGGTTGCATCTGACATGCTGATAGAGTTTTCAACTGCTTGCAGAACATGGACTAGTTCAGATTTGTCCTACAGCTATCATTTGGAATGGCTGTCAGAAAACTGTTAGTAGCAGCAAGTAGGAAACAATCAGTAGCACAACATATTTTATAAATTATTAGTTGTTACAGGAGATGAGGTGCTTCCCTGAGGAAATGAGGAAATAAGAACTTGAAGTTTAGCACATTCTGTACTGCTCTCCAACATCGTATAAAAATTAAAATGCATCACAGTACATGTCCAGCTAAGTTTACCCTCCCCGAGAGGTCTTTGGTTTGCAGGATTGAGAACATGTCTATACTCCCAGGATTGCTTTTGATAACTGCAGACCTGTCTGGCTTTGCCAAGCATTCTTCTCTTAGCCAATCGAACCAGGAAGACTTCTGTTAACTCCCCCATTCCCATCTGAGGATATGTTTTAGATATTGCACTCATTCTAATGACCTCAAAATGCCAAGGAGCTGCATGGAATTTCTTGCTATTTGAATCTGTGATTCCAGGTCTCGTACATAATCCATTAAATTATACAGGATGTCAAACCCTACTGGTGTCCAGGTGAAAAATGGGATGTGGTGAAATAATCATTACAGAATGTTATTAATAAAGAGTAGATTGTCCAATTATAATTGTCTCAACAATAACCTTTATTTCTATAACTCCCTTTATGAAGGATATTGTCTTGGAGTGCTTCAAAGTGGGTTGGATGCTAGCTAAGCAGAAGTGGGAGGGGAGGTGACCATAAGTGCAGTTGAAGAAATAGGTTTTAAGGTTGGGTTTAAAGAGATATGGAGAGAAGGTGAGATGGAAGGATAGAGGCAGGGATTCCAGAGATGAGGGGCATAGTGACTGAAGGCTCGGCCACCAGTGGTGGCATAGAGTGGGTGGGGGACTAACAGCAGGACTGTGTTAGCTGAGCGGAGGGAACGAGTTGAGGAGAGGCGTACAAGCAGATCAGAGAGATAGGGAGTAGCCCAGAAATGGAGGTATTTACACATGAAGACCTTGAAGTTGATCCTTTTGGAAATGGGGGGTCATTGGAGCCTGGTGAAGTGAGCGATTATGGGTGTGCAGAGTTTGGTGCAAGTGACCATATAGGAAGAAAAGCTTTGGATGATAGAACTGGTCAAGGCAAGAGATGACAAACATTTAGTTTGGGCGGCAGAGGGCAATTTTGTGAAGGTGAAGAAAAGCAACCTTGGTCAGGGACTGAATGTAAGGAAGAAGGACAGCTGATGATCATAGAATTAGACAGCACAGAAGGAGGCCATTCGGCCCATCGTGCCTGTGCCGGATTGACCCCAGAGGTTGCACACTGGTTTGTGAGTTTGAGAGAGAGAGACAGGGAGGCTGAGGAATCATAGCAGACGTGAGGAGGGTTGGTGGGACCTGAGGAAGATGGTTTCTGTCTTGTCCATGTTAAGATGCAGAAAATTGATGTTCATCCAACTTTGATGTCAGATAGACAGATCTTAATATGTCAGTCAGGGAATTGATGGTGATATTGCAACACAATTAAGAAAGGAGTGAGAAATGTCTACAGATGTTTGTGTAAAGAACCATTTTAAAAACAAATTATCATGTAGGAATTAAAGAAGTGACGTGAAAATAAATGAATGGGATACGATTAACTAGACTTTTTTTTTTAAATTCAACATTCCTCACTGTATGATTTAAAAAAGATACAAAATCACATTCTGATGCATCACTTGCAAATCTGGGGGTGAAAAATGTGATGTTTCAAATACAACAACAACAACAAGATTACATTTGTATAACACCTTTCATGTTGGGAGGACGTTCCAAGGCGCTGAAATACAGGTATAGGCTTGTTGATTTCCAATTTTAATTGATATAAATTGGTATTCACTGAGTTTTCCAATTTTTTCTCAATTAAGGAAAATAAATTTCCATTGCTACATTTTTCTTTAAAAACTTATGTATCATTTTGAATTACAAACAAATGGTTGACTTAGTCTGGGTCATAAGGTGCCACAGACGTCAAAGCAATGTGCAGGCAGCACCTCTAACATCACTTTCAGCGCATCAGTTGAAAATGTGAACTGAATACAACTGTGCACTCACCTGGCATTCACAAACTTTGCACTTTTAATTTTTTTTGTGTGACTCTATGCTTATTGATATGCATAGATCTAGGGAATAGAATACCTTTCCTCTCTTGCATCAATAGCTCCTATAATAGGCTAGGCAGATAACCAGATAAAGTTGTGGAAATAAAAAATCACGCTCATGAAACTATATCTAAGCATGCAGAAAATGCTGTTTATATTCATTGTGCTTTTCTTTCTGAAGCTCAGTTGCCCCTGAGTCCTTTGGTAGCTTTTGACTGAGAATGGAAACTAGGGATCTTTGCCCCAGGATTGTGTCAAAGCTGCCTTGGAGCTGGCTATTGGATACTGGCACAGGTTCATTTACTCTCTATTTTAACCTTTGTTGCTGGCTGTGGGTCAAGGTAGTTTAACATGTGCGGTATCATGTAGTATTCACTGCTAAATCTGTTGAACAGTGGTATGTACAAATGCTGTCTTTAGGCAGTAATACCGGTTTTGTGATCTCAGGTGTACATCTCTAAATTTATCAGTAAATTCCTCATGTTTTATCATTTGCTTTGTTTCTTTTCTCAGAACTGAAGAGTATGGTGTGTGTACGTTACTTTAAAATGAACCCTCGCGACAATATTTAAGGTTGTATTGAGGAGTGGCACTAGGGGTCCTTGCTGAGCTAGGAATGTTGAGAACATTACTGCAGTTCCTCGTTGAGTTCTGATAGGCAACATGCAGTAAAAAATAGTCTCTGAGCGCAGTAAGGTAGGTGAAGGAAAGGGATGGGTGGAAAGGGCCGTTACCATACAGTCAGAAGCACTCACACTGCCTCCACTGAACCCAAATGATAAAGCTAACTCCAATAGATGTTGATAAAGCTACCAATTTTGTCTCAATATGTAAATTCCAAAGCCATTACTTAGGGTCAGATTGTTAGACTTCTGATGATCTTGCTGCATTGGTTGTCGACAGTGAGAAAGCGAGAAGAATGCAAGGTTTGAAGGTTGGGGTAATGCTTTTGTTGAGGAAATGCTTTTTGATTTCCCCACATGAAGAGTTGCTCAAAACGATGCTGCTTTAATTTAGCCAGTGTTGGTTCACAGCTTTGCTGTTACCCTCATGCTAATTGTGAAATATAATAACAAATCATTGCATTCAATGCAGAGCCTTTAATGGCATTTCTCAAAACATTACACAGGATTTAAGGTAATGTCGGTGTAATTGTAGGTGAACACGGCAGCCAACTTTTGCACAGCGATGTCCCCACAAATAGCCATGAAATGAATGATCAATTTTACCTGGAGAATTCAACCAACTTGGACAATTGGGGGAAATACATTTTTATTTGATTCATTATTACTGTGAAGGAAAGGCTTTGTTGGAATATTCAATGAGGACATCATGAAGTATTAAAGAATGGTGATGACATAATCTCCCAACTTTCGAATGAGCCAGATGGACAGCAATGTCTGTTTTAGCCCCTTTGTTCCCTATGACAATAATAATTCTTGCATTCGATATAATCCCTCTTCGAGATGTCTCAAAGCGCTTCACAGAATATACTGTAAAGTGAATTGACTATGTATTTTGTGGGCGAAACGCTGTACGTGCCTGTGATTTGCATGACCTGATCTTGTTAGGGAGGTTAACCACTGACCCCTTCTGGAAGCAGTGTGTGTGTGTGATGTAAACTGAGTGGAGCATTGAGTTTGGCACCTATAACTATGATTATTGTCTTGGCTCACTAATAAAAAAGCAAACACTTGTGCAAGGATGGGGAGGATTTATGGAACTGTATCCCAGCGTTAAGGAGAAAAATGTAACAGAATATTGCAGAAGATGAACAAAGGAAAATTCGCTTTGATCCTGTCCAGACACTTTTCTTGATTCCACATTCTCTGCAAATTGCTTCAAAGGATCCTCTTCCCCCAGATCGGGCATTAGACTTTGGATTCCAAGGATTCAAAAATCAGAAACACTAAATCCAAATCCAATTTGAATTTAACATTACTAGTGTATAGGATGAGTCTGTATCAGAGACTGGAATGGGATATATATGCAGTTGGAAATTTAGAAGGTACTATTTGGCATGAGACATTAAACTGAGGTCTCGCTTGCCTGTTCAGGTGAACGCTAACGATCCCATGACACTATGTGAAAAGAGAGGAGAATTTCTCCTCGTATGTTGGTCAGCAATCTACCAGATTAATTGGTCATTCACCTTATTGCTGTTTGTGGGAGCATGCTTATATAAAACGGTTTTGCCACATTTGCCTTCAAAAAATAGGCACAACACTTGACAGTGATTACCCTTTGCAATATTTTGACCCAGTAAGGTACAATAAAAATGTAGGTTCTTTCTTTACTCAAATCAGTAGTGTACTGCAGCATATTGAGTTGCAAAAGCTTAGAGATTTTTAAACTGATTTTTGTTCTGCTTAATTACCAATTCCCATCACCTTCTGCTACTAAAATTATCTAGTGACTGATGTTTTGCTAGACTTAGCAGGGCAAGAAATTCACTTCTCCCCCATAATGATACAGACAATTTGCCAATTAAGTGCCAATTCAATAAACGCTGCACATATAGGAATAGTGTTACATTCTTTCCTTGAGCCTGAGATGATGGTAAAAACAAAGCAGTGTACGACAGTAACTAAAGGAACGTGAAGCAAGGGCAATACCTATTGTAAATACTTTGAATACCTAGTGCAAGGAGAGTTTTACTCTTTGTTAATGTGGTTTGGAGGGATGATTTACATGACATATTTCACTTGCCACAGAATGTAATGATTAACAATGTAACAGCACAATTCCATTGAAATTCACAGCATCATAGTGAATCTACTTATTGGTAAGTGGGATCATATTACCTATCATTATTCCACAAAATAGTCAATCCACTTTACAGTATATCCTGTGAAGCGCTTTGAGATGTCTCAATGACGTGATAACGTGGTATATCAAATGCAAGAATTATTATTATTAATCCCTCTTATTCTGCCAGGAAGAGCAAGATGAAGCAGCAGGGGTAGAATAATTCAGTATTTATACTGACATTGTAATGGGGAGAGAGCAGTGTAATGACCTCAAGGAAATTCTTGCTGCTGACTCCAAATATGTTCATTGACAATGAAAAGAGGTCACGGGAGTTTGTGCAGCTAGCAAGATGTGTGCTTAATAACAACGTAGGAAACACATGCTGAACCTTTGAGACGTTGGATAAGAAAAAGGATATTTTATTCTAATAAACAATATAAGATGTTTCTTCCCCTTGGAGACTGCTCTTCAGTGTTTAATAGCATATTTCCATTACTTTGGATGAGATGAAGTTGCAGATTTCGTCTCAGGTATTTTGGCAGCTTAGTTACATGCAAAGTTCTCTTCACGCAGCAGATGCTAGTAGATATTGCTTAAATATTCTTGGCTTCTCTTCTGCTCCACTGCTTGCCACAAACCTTCCCCCACAATTCTATCGTTGGCTCTCTTGAACTGCTTAAAGATGCACAAAAGTAGCCAGCGCATTTATTTTTTTCCCTTTTCCCCCCATTATGCCATAATTGCTAAATGGGACTGAGAAAGTAAACACAGAATAATACTTGCAGATATGATAATAATAATCCTTGCATTTGACATAGCGCTTTTCACGTCTTCCAGACGTCTCAAAGCGTTTCACAGAATATATTGTAAAGTGAATTGACTGTATATTTGTGCGCGAAACGTGGCAGCCAACCGTTGCAGTCTGGTTTTCGCCCTGCCCACAGCACAGAGACAGCGCTTGTCAAAGTCACAATTGACGTCCTCTCTATTTGTGACCAGGGCTCCTTCTAGTTTCTCTTCCTCCTGGATCTCTCTGTCGTGTTTGACACGTCAACTATGCCATAATCCTCCACCGCCTCTCCTCCCTCATCCACCTTAGTTGGACCACACTCGCATGATTCAAGTCCTACATAACTAACTGCCTCCATTCATCTCCGCAAATCGTTTCTCCTCCCTCCCCCTCCTGGTCACCTGCAGAGTACCCCAGGGCTCCATCCTTGGCTCTCTTCTTTTCGTTATCTATATGCTTCCTCTGGGCGATGTCATCCGCAGACACGGGGTAAACTTCCACATGTATGCGGATGACACACAAATCTACTTTGCCTCCTCCAGTACCAACTCCAGGTCCACCGATGTTCTATCAGCTTGTCTGGCAGACATCAGGGCCTGGATGAGGGTACACTTCCTGCAGCTGAATGTGACAAGACAGAAGCCATACTCCTTGGCTCCCTCCAACATCTTCACTCCCGTGGATCTGAACTCAACCTCCCTGAGCTCTCCCTCAGACTCACCGAACTAGTGCTGAATCTAGGCATCCGGTTTGATTCCCAGCTGTCCTTCCTCCTCCACATCCGGTCCCTGACCAAGACCACCTTCTTCCACCTCCACCACATTGCCCGCCTCTGACTGTACCTTACCCCAAATGCAACCGAAACCATAGTGGATACGTTTGTCACCTCCCGCCTGGATTATTCAAACACACTCCTTGCCGGTCTCCCCAGCTCCACTATTCAAAAGATCCAATTCCTTCAGAACTCTGCTGCCCACATACTGACCCGGACCAAATTCTGTACCCACATCTCACCAGTTCTGACCAGGCTCCACTGGTTCCCCATTACCGAACGGATCAACTTCAAGATCCTCACACTCGTGTTCAAATCCCTTCACTCTCTGGCACCTCCCTACCTCTCCAACCACCTCACTCCCAAATCCACCACCTGGCACCTGCTCGAATGGTACCGATCTCCGGCTAGCCCCTCACACCCTCTGCCCCACCATCGGAGGTTGCGCTTTCAGGCACTATGCCCCGAAACTCTGGAACACTCACCATCAATCCCTCCGCTTTGCCCCCTCACTCCCCTTTTTCAAATCTCACCTGAAAACCTTCCTCTTTGACCGTGCTTACGGCCACTTCCTCCCGCCCCCCACCACGGCTCGGAGTCAGACTCTGCCATGGTTAAGCGCTCTGAGACACTACCCTGCGTGGAGGGCGCTATATTAGTGCAACTTATTATTGTTGTCTGCCCCCCCTCTGTGGAACTCCATCCCAGGGTTCCCCTAAATTGCTCCCTCCCTCACCTCGGTCAAAGTCTATTGCAAAACCTGTATCTTTGACTGCGCTTTCTCTCTGCTTTTCCCTTCTCCCCTTCCCCCTGCTCCCAATCCCAGCTTGTTGCTAAACTGGGAGTGTTAAATGCCTTGGAAGTAAAATCTTATCTTACATTTTAAGACAAAATGGTCTGATTGGCTATGACTGGGTGGAATTGAAGCGTTTCGGGATGTTCCCCTCACAATGCATTTGAGATCAGCAGCTTGTTGTTTAGGGAATTATGGACACAAAGTGGAGGCTCATCAATTCCTGGTAATCTTACATGACTGTTATACTACTTCCCTGCACTGTGCATGGATGAATCACTTTTACCAATAATGTCAATTTTTTTGTAGTCCTCAGATCTGAAGTATGGCTTCAGGCTAATGCATTTATCACCTCCAAAGAATTTGGGCTTCGAAATTGAGTTCCAGGCTATATTTTGTCCTCCTGAGATTGAAGAATAACAGCTATGGATCAGCTTCATTCAGCTTTCACCACCGTGTTGAATTCTTGGCAATGGGTTCTATGGTCCTGTTTAACACACTCAGTTACCACAAGACCTGGCACAAAAGAGCCAGACAGATGTAACAGTCTTTAAAATATTATTCACAAATCATTACTTAAAACTGCACGCAGGTCTTGAACCCAGGTCTTTCGCTTGTGAGGAGAGTGCTCCAACCACTGAGCTACAGTTTAGTTAAAAAAAGGAAACATATCTACTGTATTCCTTGAAATAAATGGCACCTTTGTTTATTGAAACTATTTGGAAACCTTTCTAAAAATAACAGCACGAACAAAACTGAAAAGAAGTTGACAAAACCAAAGAAGAATCCTTTCTAAGTGAGAAGCAAGGGTCAAGTATTTTCTATACGTGTTCTTGCTTTCTGGGTTTGGCTACACAAACTTGTTAATCCACCCGAACAAAAAAAATAAATTAAAAAAGATTTTATTGTATGTGCTGCAATGTGGGGTGTGATGCTTGCTCAGCCTGAGGGTTTGGGAGAACTTGAAGGAGAGAGAAGTGTGGAGTCAGCATTGAAGAGTCTGAATGAACCTGGAGTGTTTTAGAACAAGTGAAGGGCACTGCTTCTTGTGTTTTTTTTAACAAACCTTGTAAAAGTACAGCAAAATGATTCTTGCATTTGATATAACACCTATAATATCAAAGAGCTTTACAGTAATTACTTCTGAGTGTAGCAATTGTGGATTTTTTAGACAAATGTGTACAGTAATATCTCACCAACAACCAATTTACCAAGAGGAATTGTGGCAAAGATACCAAGAGAAGCTTCATTCTCCTTTTGAATGATGTCATGTGATCTTTAATGCCCACCTGAACAGGCAGGTGGGACCTTGGTTTAATGTCTCATCTGACGCTTGGCAATGCTGTGCTCTCTCAACACTGCACTGGAGTATCAACTTAGATTTTGAGCTCAAAGTCCCAGACATGAGGCCTGATCCACAGAGCATAAAAAAGTTAGATCTAAAACCAATAGCAGACTGGAGGCCAATACTTTGTCTTAGCTTTATTCTTGCCAGTGGGAATAAATGAAGAAACCTGCAGAAGAGGAAGGGAGAGTACTAAACATTAAAAAGGAAAAAAGGAAAACATTTAAAAAAATGTATTTATCTACAAACCTTTCTCTGTTTTAAGTTTCACAATATGAAACAGGTAAGTAATCTGACTGGCAAGGATTGAGAGCGACAGCTTCATGTGATGTGAGACGGGTGGATGGGGGTGGGGGGGTTGTGCGAAGAAAGGATCTCCAATGTGAGAGGATTTAGAGAAAGATAAATATTTCAGGAAATAACCTTGTAAAAAAATAGGGTTCATCTTGAATAGGCAAACATTTGGGGTCCAATTTGATGGACAATTTATAAATGACTTGACATTAAACCATGAGACATTAAATCATCCTTAAGAATTGTGTGAGGGGAAATAAATTAACAAATACAATAAAGGTTTGTATTGTTCACTAGAGTGTATCTATGGTTTAACTTGCAGTGAAACTCTTGGAAATATTGTTTAGGCTGAATTGCTGGTCAGTGCTGTACCTTTGTCAGAGCCTTTGGTAATATCGGCTACAAATGGGATTTTTGCATAATATTTATGCATCACCGAATGCACTATGGATAATACCGAACAAATTTCATCCCACTTGTGTGGAATGTAGTTTGATGCCATTGAAAGATACACTATCAGCATTGTTCTGATGGTGATAACGGCAGGAGTTTGAATTTATTCCAATTCATGATGCTCTTTGAAAATCTATTTGTGGCATAATTATTCAGAATTCTGAACTAAGAATTCAAGAAAGTAATTTATGTGCAAATGCAAAAGGTGCAGAATTTGAAATCTGTTTGGACTATGTCTGCATATTCATCGAGAATGATTGGAAAATATGTTTTGCTTTATTTCTCAAGGAGAGTGTTGGATGGTAGGCATGTTAAGACATGAACCATAAGAATCAAGAATGCACTGTTTACATTATAATTCAGAGACATGCTTGTTATTATTACATAACACTGGCCAAATTATACTTTCAGGAAAGAAGCAGTGTAAAGTGCTTTTAAGTGTTAGGTTTTCAGTTCTCTATTCAGTGTGGCTTTCATGAACAATCAGTTCTAATTCCAGTACATCTTCTACCAGAGACCTGGGTTTGATTCCCGGCAGGGCAAAACCTTGGGCAAGTTTCCTTACTCCATACGCCTGATAATAATCCCTCAAGAAAAAAAAACCAATAATAAATTGGTCACTTAAATCTACAACTGTTTGTGCGACACTGCTGTGTGCAATTGGCTGCCACGTTCTGCCCACAAATGTACAGTCAATTCACTTTACAGTATCATAGAATCATAGAATTATATAGCACAAAGGAGGCCATTCAAGGTCCATCGTATATAGATTCATAGGATGTTACGGCACAGAAGGAGGCCATTCGGCCCATCATTGGAGCACATTCACTTACTTCCGTTGGATATAGGGATAAGACTGACTGATTTTAATTAGCATTTTCTCTCTTCTGCTTAACAGCTGAGGAGCAGAGGCAATGGTGTTGAATTCCAGTTGGTAACATCCGAAGTCAGGAAATAAGGAGCAGCTGTTCTGGCGAGGGCCTCTGGTGAAGGGAAGGAAAACTGCAAGTGGGTCCCAGGCTGTACGTTGAGTACTCCTATCTTAGTAAATGATTACACAACGGCTTTGGAAGATGCCTGTAATGTGAATCTGTGGGTTTATCCAATAGTGATCTGCAAGCTGGATATAAAACATGATGCCACAACGAGGTCCTAATTTGCCATATTTGGCCATATTACAATACAACCACAATATAATATAATACTCTTATATAGCATCTTTCACATTGAGAGGACATCCCAAGGCGCTTTGCAAAATAATTTGCAAATAGAAAATCGTGGCTGTGTGGCCTTTCTGGATTTGATGTATTTACATTTGTTATAGCACCTTATCACGTCGGATGTATGTCTCACAGGATTTACTGTGAAATGGACTGCGTGTAACTGTGTGTAACAGACCATAACTCTGTCTGTCCAGTGCCTTGGGACATCCTCCCGATGTGAAAGGCGCTATACAAATATAATTTTGTTGTTGTTGTACACAAATATATCAGAAAATTGTAAAAACTGAATGTAAGTGCAAGCGAGCACCCTACATTTTGGAACTCTCTCTAAATCCCTCTGCCTCACAACCTATCTCTGTATTCAATACCGTTCTAAAATCCTTTCGGTTGGAGCGTATTTCCAGAGTTTTCCAGAACCATGTTCACTGAATTCCAGTTCCACTGTTCTCAAAGTTCACCCAAACAGAACTCTGCAGTGCATAGCTTAGGCTCCACAACCCTGTCACCCTGATCCTTGTCCAGCTCTATTGGCTCCCTGTGCTCCAACAGATTAACATTAAAATCATCATACTTACCTTCAAATACCTACACCTCCCCCAGCTCCACAGGCTCCCCGCCCCTCAGAGGATAGAGTTCAAAATCCTCGTCCTTGCCTTCAAAGCCCTCCACGGCTTTGCTCCTCCCTACCTCTGGGACCTGCTGATCCCATATTAACCTGTCCACTTCCTCCACTCAGCAGCCTGTGGCCTGCTTCTCGACCCCCACCCGGCCCACCCCACTCCTTGGCTCCCATCAACTTCCTCACTCCTGTGGATCTAAGCTCCTTAACTTCCCTGGGCTCTCCCTCAGACTCACCGAAG
Source organism: Callorhinchus milii (assembly GCF_018977255.1). Taxonomy (NCBI): domain Eukaryota; kingdom Metazoa; phylum Chordata; class Chondrichthyes; order Chimaeriformes; family Callorhinchidae; genus Callorhinchus; species Callorhinchus milii. The sequence goes on from NW_024704744.1 coordinate 54,648,495, forward strand.
CTGTGTGCAACCTAAGCATCTGGTTTGACCCCCAGCTGTCCTTCCTCCGCCACATCCAGTCCCTGTCCAGGATCGCTTTCTTCCACCTCCACCACATTGCCCACCTCTGACCGTAACTTACCTCAAATGCAGCCGAAAACCTTGTGCGTGCATGTGTTACCTCCCGCTTAGATTACTCAAACACACTGCTCGCCGGTCTCCCCAGCTCCACCATTCACAAGATCCAGCTCATTTGAAACTCTGCTACCCACATACTGACCCGGACCAAACTCTGTACCCACAACTCACCAGTTCTGGCCAGGCTCCATTGGCTCCCCATCACCAAATGGATCGACTTCAAGATCCTCACTGCTGTGTTCAAATATATTCACTCCCTGGCACCTCCGTATCTCTCCGACCACCTCACTCCCCAATCTACCACCTGGTGCCTTCGCTCAACTGGTACCGGCCTCCTGCTCATCCCTGGCATCCTCCAACCCCAACGTTAGAGGTCATACTTTCAGCTACTAGTCCCCAAAACTCTGGAATACTCCCTCAATCCCTTGCCTCCTCTTTCCCCTCTTTCAAGTCTTGTCTGAAAACTTTCCTCTTTGACTGTGCTTACGGCCACCTCACCCCTCCCCCCGGCTCGGAATCAGGCTCTGACACTGTTCAGCGCTCTGAGACGCTACCCTGCGTAGAGGGCGCTATATAAGTGCAAGTTGTTCTTGGTGGTGACATCATCCGCAGACATGGGGTCAACTTCCACCCAGCTCTATCTCTCTGCCTCCACCCTGGACTCCAGGACCACTGCTGTCCTGACAGAATGAAGTCAAGTCCTGGATGAGAGCTAACTTTATTCAGTCGAATGCCAACAAGACCGAGGCTCTCCTGATTGGCTTCTGTCAGCACCTCCACACCTCAGGCGCTGACAGCATCTCCATCCATGGTTGCACACTCCACCTTACTAAGCCAGTCCAGAACCTTGGCGTCTTGTTTGACCCTCAACTAACCTTTCTACCCAACATCCATGCCATGACCCGCTCTGCCTTCCCCCACTTCCGCAATGTTGCCAGGCTCCACCACTGTCTCAAACCACAGGCCACGAAAACCCTCATACAAGCATTCATACATCCAGGCTTGACCATGCAGACTCCCTGCTTGTTGGCCTCCCTAACTCCTCCCTGCATAGGCTGCAGATCATGCAGAACTCTGCAGCTCATGTCCTCTTCCGCACCAGGCTTCGTGATCCTATCACCCCCATCCTCGCCCAACTCATCTCATCACAGAGAGGATACAGTTCAAGGTCCTGGTGCTCACCTTCAAAGCCCTCCAAGGCCTTGTTCCCTCCTACCTCTGCAACCTCCTAGCCCCCTACCAACCTGCCCGCTCCCTCCGTTCAGTGGGCTGCAGCTGCTTCAGGTCTCCTGCCTTGCCCACTCCACCATTGGCGGGCAGGCCCTCTGCCACTCTGCCCCCACCCTCTGGAATTCCATCCCACAGTCCCTCCACCTTGACCCTCTCCTGCCTCCTTCAAGACCCATCTCAAGACCCTCCTCTTCGACTGTGCCTTCGATCATCCTCCTTTCCCCTGCCCTCCATCCTCCCCGATTCTGACCCCCAGCTCGGGTATGAAACATTGATTGTCCAGCGCCTTGGGAAGTGCTCCTGAAGTGAAAGGTGTTATACAAATGTAATTTTGTTGTTGTTGTATATCAAATGCAAGAATTATTATTATTCAACAACTTTCACATCTATTGCGCTGTTTTTTTACATTTGACTTTTCTTACAATAGTGATATCCCTTTACCCCTTTCTGCCCCTTTCCCTTTTAGCTGTAGTTCTATGTAATTTCACTTCCCCTCCACCCCACAATCTCGTTCGGTGCTATGAATTTCATTGACAAATTGGGACTATGATGTAACAACTCCACTCTGGGAGCTCTCTGGCAGAAGCTACAAATGTTATTCATAAAATCTTCATAAACCCACAGGCCATCGTCCTGAGTTCGTACAAATCAATCAATCACTTGGTGAGCCTTTCCTAACTTGCTAATTTTTTTAAAAACAGCTAACTTGCTATTTTAGAACTTGCATTTCAACTGCATTCTCAATACCTTGCTTTGTTTCTCTGTCAAAGGGAGTTTCTCCACCTGAGCCTTTCAGCGATATGGTGCAACTTGTCCACACTTAGCTGGCTCTGGATAAGGACCAAGTTTGCTTTATCACAACCCCAACCCACAAAGCTGCTCCTGAATTTGTCAACTCTAAGCTGATGTTTGCAAAATAACACCACATCAGCAAATGCACCAAGGTTTGAAAGCTTGGTCAATATGGGAAATGAATAATCCAAAGGTGTTGCTCTCTTGCGAATAAAGTTAAAGGCGCAGAGCTATAATTTGCATCCCACCTATGGGTTGCTGGCAATGGGTGCCAAAACAGATGTTTTATACCATTCACTTCCCTCCCTTCAATGACAACAACTTCTATGTACCTCGACCCCCAAAATAAAAGGAATCCATTAAAATATAAAGTCTGGGAAAGAAAGGGAAAGAAAGCACAGAAGACCAGAGGGGAATGGCGCAAACAAAAGAACTTACAGTTTGCGTGAGGTGTCGGCAGGAATTTCTGTTTTACAAACCAGCTTAATAACATCAAAGATCACAGTGCCACTGTGATTTTTACACTGAAGGAGGCGTGTTACAATATTAGGGAGTTTTTGGGTGGGCATGGTTCCTGGAACAATTGGCTCTGAAAACTCTGCTGCCCTCTTGCCATGTCCTCATTTGAGCACCTCACTCTCTACCATCACTCCAATCTCTCCCTAAAAATCCTCCTCATCTATTGTCTCCCCAAACCCTCCTCCACTTTCCTCTCTGACATCTTCACCCTCTTGTCTCCGCTCTGCGTCTGTTCTAGAAGTCTCGTCATCTAGGGCAACTTTAACCTCCACTTCACCCCTTCTTACTCCACATCTGCTGACTTCTCCTCCATCCTCTCCTCTCACAACCCCTCCCTCTACATCAACCATGCCACTCACATCCATGGCCAACCGCTAGACCTGGTGATCACCCATCATCTCTGTACCGCCTCTGATGTTACCATCACTGACAAAGATATTTCAGATCACTATTTAATCTCTCTTAACTCCTCCATCCCTTTCCCTGCCACCCACCCCACTTGCATAACCCATGGAGAAAAAACCCCTCCATGCCCTCTCTGTTGCCTTACACCTCTGGCCCTCCTCCTGCAATGATCTACCCTCCCTGGTCACCCTTCTAAACAGCTCCCTCTTGCCATCCTCGACATTCTTGTCCCCGTCATCTCATGCACCGCCTCACCAGCCACCTTTGCTCCCTCAAATCTCAGGTGTGCTCTGCCGAATGCACCTGGCGCAAATCCAAATTAATAGTTCACCGTCAGATCTGGCAGGACTGCACCAAGACCTACCGCTCTGCCCTCACCTCAGCTAAGTCATCCTTTTATTCATGCTCTTTATATTTGTGGGACAATGCTGTGTCTATATTGGCTGCAGCATTCTCTTTACAGAATACCCAGTCACTGCACTCTACAATAAATCCTGTGAAACATTTTGACATCCTCTTCATGTGAAAAGCGCTATATCAAACGAAAGGATTATTTTTATTAAGTTCTTTTAGTTTCCCTGAATTTCTTCCCAACAGTGATTTTGAAATGCAACATTATAAAGAGTTCTTCCCTATTTTTTCTGCTTTTCTTCTGAAAAGAACATACATACAATATAAGCCTAATCATGTCAAGTCATTTCAATGAACTTTGCACAACAACTTCTATAATGTAAATGCAAAATACTGCAGATAATAATAATAATCCTTGCATTTGATATAGCGCTTTTCACGTCGGGAGGACGTCCCAAAGCGCTTCACAGAACATACTGTAAAGTGAATTGACTGTATATTTGTGGGCGAACGCGGCAGCCAATTGAATGCTGGAAACTGAAACAAAAACTATTTTTTCCATAATTTCAGACCATAACAACTTACCTACTCCTCCTGCTCTTCTGTGACGATTACCATGCCATTTGGGTCCCAGACATACCTTTTCTCTCTCTGGTCTGCCGGTTTTGTTGCAATTCCCTCCCTTTGTTTTGCATCATTAACTCCATCATCCCCTGTCCTGTACCCCATTTTCTCCTTTGTCTTCCTTGCCCTGCCTTCCCTCTCTCTGTTAGTCCTCAAAAGCCTCTCCCTTCCAACATGCCCCAGTTCTGACGTATCAAAGAATCATAGAATTATATGGCACAGAAGGAGACCATTTGGTCCATCGTGTCTGTGTTGACTCTTTGAAAAGAGCTATCCAATTCAATCCCACTCCCCCGCGCTCTTCCCATAGCCCTGCAAAGGGTCATGGACCCAAAACGTTGATTCACTTTCCTTTCTCCATAGATGCTGCCTGATCTGCTGAGTTTTCCCAGCGACTTCTGCTTTTGGTTTTAGCTTCTATGTGCACTAAAAATAATGATGTGGTCATAGCCTCTTTATATATTTTCCATTCTAAAGACTATGTGATAAGATTGCTATATTTACCCTATTGAATTATCTGGAAGTACAGTATTGTGTTCTGTAGTCAAATGCAGCAGCTAATCTGCATTTACAAGTGCCCACAAATATGCAATTGATCTTGGTTTTTTGGTGAATTTGGTTGAGGGAGTAATAATGGTCAAGACACCAGGAAAACTCCTAACTCTTCTTTGCATAGCACCACAAGATTGTAAACTTCCACCTGAACCACTAGGCTGGACATTGGTTTAATATCTCATCTCCAACAATGCAGTGCTCCCTCCAAACTATGCTGGACTATCAGCCAAGATTGAATCCACCAACTTCTGAGTCAGAAGTGAGAATGCTACCAACTGTGTCAAACTGACTGATTATGGATATAATTTTAGGGGTAGTGGCCTCTGAATGCCCTCAAATGTAACATTGCCAATGTATGTTGACAAATTATTTGACTCTAGAAGATCACATCAGAGTCTTATTCTGTTTTTATCTGATATTCATACATACACACATACACACACACATACACACAATGTATAGTTGAGTAGGGGGTCAATGCATAAGAACCCAGGAACGAGATGTTTAACTGATTAACCAAGAGTTGCCGAATCCACTTTGAACCCAGTCACTTTGCGAGAACCCAAGTAAAACCAATGTTCCCACAATAGCCATACCAGATTCCTCTTCTGTTGTCAGGCATGCACACTGTCAGTAGAAGTAGTGAGACTTAACTACGACCCGCTTGCATTGGTCTCTTGTTTTGAAAATGATTTTCCTCAAAATATTGTCAGATGTTGAAGCAGAGGAAAATGGCTAAATACAGTTGCATTTTTTGATGATAAAGGAAGGCAATGATGTTTTGTCACTGGTTATGAGTAGTCAGTATTTTCTCTATTATGCACACAGCATTGGCAAGCTAGATTACCCTGGTATTCAGAGAGCTTTAACCCAGGTATTATTATTACATAATTCCTTGTCACTCACTTAGTCTAGCTCACTCAGCTGAATAGAAAGTACTATAGATTTAAATGTCCTTTATAATAATCCTTGCATTCGATATAGTGCTTTTCACATCTTCTAGACATCTCAAAGCGCTTCACAGAATATATTGTAAGGTGAATTGACTGTATATTTGTGGTTGAAATGTCCTACAAACAGTCGTGGATTGAATTGACCAATTTTTTATCATTTTTTTTTCTTGAGGGATTATTATCAGGCGTGTGGAGTAAGGAAACTTGCCCAAGGTTTTGCCCTGATCTCTCGCTTGCGAGGCGAGTGCTCTAACCACTGAGATACAGGACTCCACTAACTTTATCCCAGTTAGCAGAAGATTAAGATTGGTGCACTGTGATATTTAGAAAAAAAATGTTTGGTGGGATCTTCACAATTGCGCTAGTGCATGCTACAATATTTTATGCATTTTAGACAGACTGACTCGCTGCAGCTCTCCTTGCATTTTGTCTGTGTAGTAGAGTGCATTGCTCAATTGAGATGATCTATTGCTTTGCCAAGCATGGAAGCCGAGCCTTGTCACGCAATCACGTTACACCGGAAAGTTTGTTTGCTCAGAAAATTATCTTGGAGTGTTGTTTGAGTGGTTTGATTCCTCAAATAAACCTGAATAGGAATGCGTCCAGCTCAGCTGCCACTGTGCTCTTTAGATAAGCAGATTTAGATAAGCCTTCCTTCTGTTTATTCAGCTAGGTCAACCCTACCTGTTTCAGGAACCGGACTACTGAGACCGCCACAGGGTGCTGGCTCGATTCTGACATTCCATTGCCAATCATGTCATCCTGGAGACAGTTCAGTTCCAAGGAGACCTTGCTTAACTCCGCTCTCCCCCACTCTCCTACCCTGGAGGGAGGATAGTCATGAGTCATGATAGTGCTGGGAGTGTACCTCATTGAGAGAGGTGGCATCCTTCAGGTGAAATGTTAAACCAAGGTCTTATCTACCTGTTCAGGTGGACGTTTAAGATCTCATGATGCTGTTCAAAAAAAGAAGGGAGTTTCTCCCAGATTAAAATTGGTCATGTTTGTGGGAAATTGCTGTATGATAATTAGGTACCACATTTACCTACAAATGACACAGTCACTGCACTTTATAGTAAATCGTGTGAAGAGCTCTGAGACGTCCTCCCAATGCGAAAGGCACCGTATCAAATGCAAAGTTTGTTAGAAAAATGATGTGGTTGTTCCCATTCTGGCCTGGATACAGATGCAATTAATCTCATCTTTCCAGGTTACCCATCGTACTGTCTCCGTTACAACATCAAATTGTTATTGATGTATTCCAATCCTGTTTCATTATATCTTCTGTATTTAGTTATTGGTATATTATGTATTGTAATGATTAAACACAGCTCAAAATAAACATTTTTTAGAACAATTTTTTGCAATTTAAAAATAATGTACTCATTGTCAATAGGAAGCAGGAATTTGGATCTTGGCTGCACGTTTGTGCTGTTGTCATGGACATGATGGATTGATATTGGAACTCTGACAGCAGAGAACACCTGCATATCCTAGAGTGTTCCTAATGTGTAAATATAATTAGAAGCAGGAAGTACATAGGATAACTTTTAGTTGCTTTGATTGCATGTTCCTGAGAAGGGAGTGTCTCCCGGTATCCAGGCCAACAATCCTCCAGATTGATCATTTATCTTATGGCTACTGTGGTGCAAATTGCTATGCAAAAATGACTGACTCATTTGTCTACACATAATTTTTTCACTTTACTGCAATGTGAAGCACTTAGAGATGTTATCAGCGTTATATCAAATGCAAGGATTCTTCTGTGGAAATGAGTGACTGAAGACAGTTGACAGTGATACACATAGTGCCAGTCACAAGAAGATGTATTATTTTTCCTGTATAACATACATCTGAAGTTAGTCTCTATGACTGAAGAGTAGAATAATTTGTTTTCCTAACTTACTTGTGCCTCTCCTTTCTTGTGCTAACCTTTGGTTGATGTGCCTTTCCCCTGTGTTTTAGTGTTTTTCCTGATAAACCTCAGTCAAATGCTAACATTGCACTCTATTCATCATGCGACTATGTAAGAATGATAAAATATTTGGCAGATGGCAGTCAAGAAGGCTGAGAGGATTCAATGGAAACACGTTGAAACAGCAACATCTGCAATTAATTAGCGTCTGAAAGGAAGCTCAAAGCAGGATCTGTGAGAATTTTCTATGAGGCAAAGCATATTGATACTTTACAACTACTATTGGTCTATCACACACCAATTGATAATATGAGCGATTTTATAATTTAAAAATATAAAATCATCCTCACCGAGATGTGTCAAAGTGATTTACAGGTTTCAGTGTAAAATTTGGTGACTGTATTTTGTAGGTGAACATGGCAGCTAATTTGCACACAGCAATGTACCACTAGCAACAACAACGTGTATTTGTAAAGCATCTTCACGTGGGTACATCCCGGAGTCGTGAAGTGAATGACCAATGATTTTACTTGTTGTGTGCTTATAGTGGGATATCACATTATGAATACACTTCATATAAATTGCTAGTGCTAACAATTTAGCATTTGATAGACGTCTTGCACTGTATCTTTCCCTGATAGGTCAACTCATAGAATTGCAGAACATTACAGCACAGAAGGAGGCCATTCAGCCCATTGTGCCCGTGCTGGCGCTTTGATAGAGCTATCCAACTAGCCCAACTGCCACCCTCTTACCCCATAGCCCTGAAAATTCTTCCTTTTCAAGTACAAATCCAATTCACTTTTGAAAGCTACTATTGAATCCACTTCCACCACCCTTTCAAGCAGCTCATAGCAATTTGCTGGGTAAAAAAAATGCTCCTTGTCTCCCTTCTGGTCCTTTTGCCAATTATCTTAAATCTGTGTTCTCTAGTAACTGACCCACCCACCAGAGGAAACAGTTTCTCACTATCTACTCTACCAAAACCCCTCATAATTTTGAACATGACTGTTAAATCTCCCCTTAACCTTCTCTACTCTAAGGAGATCAATCCAAGCCTCTCTAGTCTCTCCACATAACTGAAGTTCCTCATAAAACAAAACCAGAGAGAGCTGGGAAAGCTCAGCAGGTCAGGCAGCATCGATGGAGAAAGGAAAGTGAATCAGGATGATACCAGAGATGACGTCCTCCTGACGTGAAAGGCGCTTTATAAATGGAATCTTGTTGTTGTTGTTGTTGAAGTCCCTCATCCCTGGTATCATTCTGGTAAATTTCCTCTGCACCTCATCCAAAGCCCTGACATCCTTCCAAAAGTGTGGTGCCCAGAATTGGACACGATGCTCCTGCTGAGGCCTAACCAGTAATTTATAAAGGTTTAGCATAACTTCCTTGTTATTGTACTCTGTGCCTCTATTTATAAAGCCAAGGATCCCATATGCTTTTTTAACGGCTTAACCTGTCACAGTACTTACCTGAAATATTTCAATGCACAATGCAATGTATAATTGCTTCCCTTTGATATGAAATCTTTTAATTAGGAGGTGATTCACCATGGGTAGTCAAGTGGCACATCCCTTGGTTATCCCTTGTACTATACCACTTAATGATAGATGTTGGGTTCCCAAGGGGCAGTCTGGAGTTTCTTGTGAATATAAACTAAAATTTGAATATCATTACAATGTTATGAACTGCAATGCATGATGTAAATATAAGAATTTACAGCCCAGAAGGATGTCATTCGGCTTATCAAGCCTATGCTGGCTCACTGAAGGAGGTATCTGGTTCATAGAATCATAAAATATTACAGCACAGAAGGAGACTTTCAGCCAATTGTGCCTGTTCCGGCACTTTGGAAGAGATACACAATCAACCCCACTCCCCACTCTTTCCCCATATCCTTGCATTTTTTTCGTCTTCAGGTACCTATCCAATTGAATGTTGTTATTGATTCTGTTTCCATTACCCTTTCAGGCAGTGCATTCCAGACCGAAACAACTCTCTATGTAAACAAAAATTCTGGATCTCTCTCCTTCAAACCCTCCACCTTGGCCCCTCACTCCCTGCCTTTAAATCCCGCCTAAAGGCTCTGGAACTCCATCCCCCAGTGCCTTCACCTTGCTTTCTCCCTTTCCTCCTTCAAGGCTGGTCTCAAGACCTTTCTCTTCAACCATGCCTTCAGCTCCCCTCTCGACTCTCTACCCACTCCTCTCTCCCTCCCTTCCCTCCCCTCACCCTGACCATTTCCCCCCTGCTTGGGTCCCGACCCAACTGCCTAGCGCCTTGGGACGTCCTCCCGACGTGAAAGGTGCTCTATAAATGCAATCTTGTTGTTGTTGTTGTTGTTGTTGTTGTAAAGAGCTTCGTTTTTGATCCTCGCCCCTTCCTCTCTCCCTGGCTAGGTGTCAGACTCCGCCACTGTCAGGATGTTATTCCGCGTGAAGGGTGCTATACAAATGCAAGTTATTGTTATTGAAAAGGAGTGAGTTTTTCCTTGTATTCCCGCAAACAATCTTCCAGCTGAATTAGGCGAATCCTTTGAGATGTTTTGATGTTACAGTCATAATATCAAATATATCCGGCAGATATCAAGTATACATCTGTGAGAAATCATTTTATATTAATGAAACATAAAGCATTGCACTTCCTCTTGCCTCCCTTTCCCTCCCAGTGTCTCGGTAGGATTTGAATCATACACTCATCAAATAGCAACATGTAATTTTCATTGAATGAATCACCCTGAATCCAGCCTCACATGTGGAGTCCTGTAGCTCAGTAGTTAGAGCAAGCGAGAGACCTGGGTTCGATTCCGGGCAGGACCCAATGTTGGGCAAGTTTCCTTACTAGCAATAAGTAGGTACCCGGTTATTGGCAGATCGCTTTTTCTGGGGTAATAATTCCTTAAAAAAATAATAAAATTGGTCAATCCACGATTGTTTGTGGGACATTGCTGTGTGCAATTGGTTGCCTCTTTTTGCCCACAAAATATACAGTCAATTCACTTTACAGTATATTCTGTGAAGTGCTTTGAGACATCTTGAAGACACAATAAGGCGCTATATCAAATGCAATGTAAATTATTATATTCAGGCATTAAGTTTTGTTCCCTTGATTGTAGAAGTGCTCTGGGACACTACCCAGCATGAAGGGCACTATATCAATACAAGTTGTTGTTGTTGTAGGTGGTGGATATTTCCCATTCCGTTTTCCTCTTCCTCTCCATTAAATCAAATCTACCAGCAAATGCCTGGATTGCATTTAGTGTCTATCTGGAGAACTGGAACTCAATGGAACAGAAAGGATGGGGTGAGACTTGAAGTTGTTTTTGACCATCATTAGTAGCAACTCATTGGTGCTTCAAACCATAGTGACAGATTATTAATAATCTGTCTAAAATGATCCATATTGTGCTCTACAAATTACCCATGTACAGTGAGAACTTCATTTTCGCTGTCTCATACATGGTTTGTTTTCATTGTGTCACGAGCCCTGGTCTCAGTCTACAAACTCTGATATGGCAAAGAGAGCGTGATATATATGACTGAGATTCCTCTGTTGACATTTCAATTGGCATCTACCCAGTATCCAATTCTCCAAACAGAGACCTACTGCCAAGGTCAACATTGGCAAGAAAAATTGGATTTCAGGGTAATTGTTGCATTTGTTCATGATGTTATTGTTGGCATTACTTACCATTTGTAGTGTAATGGAATAGAAGTCTCTGCTCACAATTGTGGTGGGGCACCAAATACCACATGCAAAAGAGCAGTTTTGTGACAGTTTAGCTCATTTGGAAGAAGCTGTGAGCACACAAAGCTGAGTAATGTAACATATGTCTACAACATTAATATTTAGTATTTACATATTTTTTAAAAAAAGTGATGTTGTTGACCTGAGAAATGGTGGGGAGGGGAAGCTCAGTTCAGTCAGTCGCACTCTTAAATCTGAGTCAAGCCCCACATTGGGACTTTGAACTCACATAGGCTACGTACTCCAGTGCAGTGCTGGGGGAGGAGGGTGTTGCATTGTCGGAGATGCTGTCCTTTGGATGAAACTTTAAACCAAGGTCCCATCCGCCTGTTCAGGTGCGCTTTAAAGATTCTGTGGCACAATTCAAAAATTCAAAATTCAAAAAGAGAAAGGAGTTTCTCCCTGTGTCCAGGCCAACAATCCCTCTAATAAAATGAATCACTGACTTTATGGGACATTTCTGTGTGAAATATTGACTGCTGGGTTCACCTACAAAGTACGGAGTTGCTACACTTTACTGTGTATTCTGTGAAGCATTTTGAGACCTGACGTGAAAGGCACTATATCAAATGTAAAGATTATTATCTTGTCAGGTTTTTTCCCTACATCATTGGAAAATTATTCGGATTATAAATCTGTCAACAGAGGTCAGGGAATACGTCATTTGCCCTCTGGGAGAAAATGGGGCATAAGGGAAAGACAGAGGTTTCATTGAATATGGAGTAGCAGGAAGTGATTAAAAAGGAGGGGGCACTATACATCATTTAAACTGCATTAGGTCAGATTTAGCAGAACATTATCTTTCTTTGTTCTGATTCATTGTTCTGTACAGTGTGTACATTCCTGTCACTTCTACGCCTGACTAAAAATATACTTTCTCTATCGAAAAGACCTCACACACATCTATTTTTAAACCAATAATACCTGTTTTGATTTAAATGGAGAAACAGTGGTTGTTATTAATAGAAACACCTTTGTCAACTTTTCCAGTGTCGTTGCATCATTATTTCATGGTCACGTCTATTTTTAATACCCAAATTTCAGCTGAAATTACAACATCATTTCACAGCCCTTTGGTATTTTTGTTTTGCAACTTTGAAATGGCAACTACAAACTTTAGCCACCTTTGGCAGTTGAGTGCTTGTCAGTTTGTCATTTACATAGTGTTGCACCCAATATTAAGATGGCGTATCGGGTCCATAAAATTAGACCCGCGTTGTATTGGGCCACTTAATAGGGCTGCTGGTTGGAGCTTTTGAGTCATCCAGTCACTGCTGACATCACTGAACCATGCTGTTCATAGAAAGCCACTAGATCAACCTTGATGGCTCTGGTAAGCATTTCAGCATTTGCTGGAAAGCTCTTTCTGTCCTTGTGTCTGCACGCAGGACATTTACTACACTTCTGGTATACAGCTGGGTCTGACTATTTGGATGTCTTTACTACCGACCAATGTTAAATAGATAATGTCAGTTTGACTTAGTTCATAGTATATTTCGACACTGTCGACCACTCCATCCTCATACACCGCCTCTCCGCTTTACTCAATCTTCGCGGACCTGCCCTTGCCTGGTTCGATTCCTATCTCTCTTACCGTCTCCACTTCGTTGCCTCTAACAGTTTCTCCTCCAGCCCCCGCACTGTCACGTCTGGCGTCCCCCAGGGCTCTGTCCTTGGTCCTCTCCTCGTTCATATCTACATGCTCCCCCTTGATGACATCATCCGCAGACATGGGGTCAACTTCCATATGTATGCGGATGACACCCAACTCTTTTGTTCTGCCTCCACCCTCAACTCCAGGACCACTGCTGTCCTGACAGACTGCCTGTCGGACATCAAGTCCTGGATGAGGGCAAATTTCCTACAGTTGAATGTGAACAAGACTGAGGCCCTTCTGATTGGCTCACACCAGCGCTTCAGCACCTCAGGCTTTGGCAACATCAACCTCCATGGTTGCACACTACAACTCACCAAGCCAGTCAGGAACCCAGGTGTCTTGTTCGACCCTCAACTGTCTTTTCTCCCCCAGATTCAAGCCATGACCCTCTCTGCCTTCCCTCACCTCCGTAACATCGCCTGACTCCACCACTACCTCACCCCTCAGGCCACTGAAACTCTCATTCATGCCTTCATCACCTCCAGGCTCGACTATGCAAACGCCCTTATTGTCGGCCTTCCCAACTCCTCCCTCCACAGGCTGCAGATAATCCAGAACTCTGCAGCCGGGTCCTCTCCCGCACCAAACTCCATGACCCTATCTCCTCCATTCTCGCCCGACTCAATTGGCTCCCTATCCTTCAGAGGATCCAGTTCAAGATCTTGGTCTTCACCTATAAAACCCTCCATGACCTCGCCCCACCCGAACTCTGCAACCTTCTAACCCCTTACCAACCCACCCGTTCCCTCCACTCAGCCGGCTCTGATCTGCTCCACGTCCCCCGACCCACCCACCCCACCATTGGTGGGAGAGCCTTCAGCCACTCTGCCCCCAACCTCTGGAATTCCATCCCCCAGTCACTCTGCCTCACCCCCTCCTTAGACTCCTTCAAGACCCGCCTCAAGACCCTCTTCTTCGACCATGCCATCGGCCACCCACCTTCCCCTCCCTTCCCTTCCCCTCCCGACCCCAACTCAGATCTGAAATCCTATACTCTGTCCAGCGCCTTGGACTGTCCTCCCGACATGAAAGGCGCTATACAAATGTATTCTTGTTGTTGTTGTACACTGGTTTCTGGAGCAAATAGTTGTGGTTTCAGCCCCATCTGAAGACTTGAGCTCATAATGTACATTGCCACTCAGCATTGTGCTGGTCATTGTCAGAAGGGCACAGGTTCCTGTGAAAGAGCCCCAGCCGTGACCTGCGCTGATACCAGTTGCAGATGTAGCGTTTCCATACACAAGTCTGAGAAAAAGTTAGCAGTGTCAACCTCTCTAGGCACGCAATGTATTTTGTAATTTAATCCAGTCCTTCTACCCATAGAGTCGAAACATACTCTCTCCATAAACATACATTGAACTTATCATCATAAGGAACAAAAGAGAATGTTGTGGAATTGAACCAGTTGTTTTTCATTGAGTCACGAGACACAGTCACAAGCACAGAAACACACAGGCAAAAAGGGTTCCCACAATGCCATTGACTAAATCCAGGTTGTGTTCACTGTTAACAAGTTAATTTTAAATAAAATCCTGTTTTTCCTTTACATACACTGTGACCTCACTTCTGAAAAACACTTTTTAAACTAACGGTGTTGTGTTACAACAACAACAACAGCAAATTACATTTGTTTTCATGTCAAAAAACATCCCAAAGTACTGGACAGTCAGGGATTTGCACCTGAGCTGGTGGTTGGGATCAGGAGGGGTGGAGGGTGGGGAGGGTAGGAGTAGGAGGGTGACCGAAGGCACGGTCGAAGAGGAGGATCTTGAGACGGGTCTTGAAAGAGGCAAGAGAGGGGGCGAGGTGGACAGACTGTGGAATGGAGTTCCAGAGGATGGGTGCAGAGAGGCTGAAGGTCCTCCCACCAATGGTGGGGCAGGCAAGGCGAGCGAAGTGAAGCAGGCCAGAGCCCACTTAACGGAGGGAGCTGATTGGTTGGTAGGGGGTTAGCAGGAGGGCTTTGAAGGTGAGGACCAGGATCTTGAACTGTATCCTCTGCGTGATGGGGAGCCAGTGGAGTCGGGCGAAGAAGGGGGTGATAGGGTTGCGGAGCCTGGTGCAGGAGAGGACATGGGCTGCAGAGTTCTGGATGATCTGCAGCCTGTCGAGGAAGGAGTTAGGGAGGCAGACAAGCAGGGAGTTTGCATAGTCAAGCCTGGATGTGATTAATGTGTGGATGAGGGTCTCGGCGGCCTGGGGTCAGAGATAGTGGCAGAGCCGGGCAATATTGCCTAGGTGGGGAAAGGCAGACATTTGATGGTTGAACAGGACGTTGAGGTTCAGTATTGGCTCCTTGAGATGTAGAGTGCATCCATGAAGGGTGATGCTGTCAGCACCCAAAGTATGCAGGAGGGCCTTGGTCTTGTTGAAATATTATTATTATTATTATTATTGTTGTTGTTGACATTCAACTGGAGGAAGTTTGCTCTCATCCAGGACTTGATGTCTGACAAGCAGTCTGTGAAGACAGCAGTGGTATTGGAGTTGGATATCATCCAAGTACAACAACAACAATTTGCCTTTATATAAAGCTCTTTACGCAGTGTAGTGTCCCAGAGCACGTGACAGTGGCGGGGTTTGACACTGAACCAGGAAGAGGGGGGAGGTGATCGGAAGCTTGATCAAAAAGGAAGGTCTTTTGGTGGGACTTAAAAGTGGGGAGTGAGGGGGCAAGGTGGAGGGATTAAGGGAAAGAGTTTCAGAGTTTTGGGGCGTAGTGGTTGAAGCCATGACCGACGAAGGTGCAGTGGAGGGCACAAGGGACAAACAGGAGGCCAGAGCAAGCCAAGTGGAAGCAACGGGTTGTGGAGTGGAGGGTAAGCAAATCAGATAGGTAGGGAGGTATGAGAACATGAAGGGATTTGAAAATGAGTGGGAGGATCTTGAAATCGATCCGTTTGGTAAGTGAGAGCCAGTAGTGACTGGCAAGGATTGGTGTGATGGGGGTACAGAGTTTTGTGCCGGTGAGTATGCGGGTGGCAGAGTTTTGTTTCAGTTGAATTTTGTGTATGGTGGATTTGGGGAGACCAGCAAGGAAGGCATTGGAATAGTCCAGCCAGGAAGTGACAAAGAGTGTTTTGGCTGCTTCGGTTGTTAGGTACAGATGGAAGTGGGTAATGTGACGGAGGTAGAAAAAAGTGGTCCTGGTCAGGGAATGGATGTGAGGTGGAAAGGAAAGCTGGGGATTGAACCTGATGCCTAAGTTGTGCATGGTGTTGGTGAATCTGAGCGAGGTTGAGGAGTTCAGACCCGCAGGCGAGAAGACGTTGACGGGAGCCAAAGAGTATGGCTTCCGTCTTGCCGACATTCAGCTGCAGGAAATTTGCATTCATCCAGGCCTTGATGTCCGTCAAACAAGCTGACAGGACATCAGTGGACTGGGAGTCGCAGCTGGAGGAGGAGAAGTAGAGTTGAGTGTCATCTGCACACATGTGGACGTTGACCCTGTGTCTGCGGCTGACATCCCGAGAGGAAGAATATAGATAAGGAAAAGAAGTAGGCCAAGGATGGAGTTTTGGGGTACTCTGCAGGTGACCGGAGAGAGACGATCAATCTTGCCCTGTGCGTCTTCAGACACAGGGCAAAGTTGATTGGCTCTTCCCGGTTTGTTCCTCTTCTCCGAGGCCTCCCAGTTCCTGTAGCACTCTCGCCTGCTTGTGTCTGCAGGTTGTATTTTACCAGGTCGGGATACATGGCAGGCCTGGTGCTGTGAACATTTGCAGGGGTTGAAATGTTGCTGCATTTGTATTTCAGACAATAGGGAAATTAAAACGGCTGTGTATCAACTTGCTGTTTGCAGAATAACTTTGAAATATTGGTTTTGATTCAGACTCACTTGTCTTTTCCAGTCCATGATTGGATTATCTTGTGGATATGCCATGCATCTGTCAAAGTTTTGCGATGTGGTGCAAAATTAGCCAAAGATGTAATGTCACTGAATGTATTTGGTGGGGCCATCCTTATCATAATGGTTGGTTTAATTTTTCACCTGAGCCCTAGTTGATGTCACCCGATATGGTTGGTCGCTGTGTGGCTTGGCATACGTGCTTACTTGGGAAGTGAATTGGTTGTTTTCCTGGTCCTGTTTCCACAGATATACTACTTACCTCTTCGACCGTCAGATACATTTCCTGATCATCACCAGTAGGATGATTCATCACCAGTGTAATTGATTACCCGGAACTCTGCCTCTTTTCCTCCACCTTACCTTCTCTCTGTTTTTGATACTAACCTCTACATCCATGCCTATGATCAACTCCTTTTAACCCTTCTCCCTTGCTCGGGATCCATCCCCACCACTACAAGTGCTTGTAGACATTATCGAACATGAAGGGCACTATATATTATTATAATAATAATCCTTCCATTTGATATAGCTCCTTATCACATCTTCTAAATGATCAAAGTGCTTCACAGAATATACCGTAAAGTGAATTGACTAAACACATTGTTGTACTCTGCATGAAGTGTCTCACAACTCACAATGCTTCAAAGTGAAATTTGTTTGTCATTTTTCAAAAGGAGAAAGAATTTTACATGAATGTGAATAATTCCCTAACTGTGCGATGAGGTAAACAGAGGATACACCAAGTGGAAGTTTGGATTGATGGTGACCTTTATCACTGAGGAAGAAGTCATCAGTCATGATGACAAAGCAATAACGATCTTTCTCACAAGTTCAGTTAACTGCAAACAGTATTGGTTTCCTGCTGTGCACTTTGTTTACTTCACACATTGAGTAGTAAAAAAATGAAGAATTGCATTTTTAAAAATTTAGAAATACTTTAACCATGGAAAAAACTGAAAGTGTGGAAGGTATGTAAAGTGATATATGCTCATGATACATTCTGTGTTACTTTTTATGTTTCAATGGTGTTTCCGAGTGGAGGAAGCAACTGGGGAGGTAGGATCGCACAGAGTCACAGGAGGTAGGGTGGGGTGAGGGCACGGAGAGATTTTAATGTGAATTTGATTCATTGCGAAATGAGGAGCCAGCGGAGCTGAGCGAAGAGTGATAGGTTCACAGAGCCTGGTGCGGAAGAGGGCATGGGCGGCAGAGTTCTGGATGCTCTGCAGCTTGTGTTGGGAGGGCCTGGGGAATGAAATTGTTTCCAATCTTTAAACTCAATGTCAAGAATGAGCAGTCCCTGACCTCATAGAGTCTAACTGGTCATATTTCTTAACCAAGTTCCAGAACGTGAGTCACGCAAATTTGGATCATGCTCAGTGGAGAGAAATGTATGTGCAGTCTATGGGCTGGAGTTAAGAGGGGTGAAGGGTAAGAGGGGGTGGCGGAGGAAGTTGAGCGAATGGGCGGTCAAAGAGGAAAGTCTTGAGACAGGCCTTGAAGGAGGCAAGGATGAAGTCCAGAGGGTTGGGTGGAAGGGGAAGATAAACAGTCTATTTGCTATTCAGCTATCTGCAAGTTGACCTACCTGGCAATTAATAAAAGAATCTAGTTGATCCTCTGTGGTCATCTAGATAGACCGATTCCTTAGCCAAGTTGGTCCACCGTACTGCAGAGAAGATTGAAATGTTAAACTGAGCTCCCCATCTGCCTGTTCAGGTGGATGTTAAAGATCCCATGGCACTACTCGAAAAGAAAAAGGAGTTTCTCTCTGATGGGGTCCTTGTCAACAATCTCCCAAATAAAATTGGTCATTCACTTCATGGCTATTTGAGCGATAGTGCTGTGTGTGCTAATTGGCCACAAAACACACAGTCACTGCACTTTACACTATATTGCATGAATCGCTGAAATGTATTCCTGACATCCTCCCGACGTGAAAGGCGCTATACAAATGTAATCTTGTTGTTGTTGTTGAAAGGCACTATATCAATTGCAAAGATTATAATCTGTTGATGGCAGAACAAGCAGCCTGGCCCATTAGTGGGATGTGGAGAAGGAGACAGGTCACTGGGAATTTTTTCCCACTTAGCTGTTGTTAACCATATTATTGTGTCAAAGCCCTAAGAGGTAGGATTGTCCTATGTGGAGGAAGCAACAGGAATCTTGCCAATCAATATGTTTGCTGCTTAAACTCCAGCAGTACCCCAGTGTGCCTCCAGCCTTGGCACTTAACACATTGGGGAAAGAGAAATGCAAGCCATACATATGTGGAACTCTCAGCAGTATGGTTCAGAGACTCTTAAACATGGGGTTCTTGTGGGTTAACAGGAAGTCTAACAGGATTCCTTGTGAATAAATCTTTAACTGTCCCCTTCGCATCGGCCTGTAAAATATCCGCTCCCTCTCTAACAAAACACTCACCATCCAAGACCTCATCGTTGATGAAAATGTCAACATTCTGCCCTCACTGAAACCTGGATCACTCCAGGCGATACCTTCCTCTTACAGAGGCCACACTACCCGGCTACACCTTCCATCATACCCCACAACCTAACCGCCATGTTGGTGGTTTAGCTCTCATCTCCCGGTCCCCGCTCGGCCGATCCCCTTACTCCACTGGAACCTTCCCCTCCTTTGAGCACCTTACCCTTTATCACCCCGCCAACCTTTCCCTCAAAATTCTCCTTATCTATCGCCCCCCCCAAGCCCTCCCCCATCTTTATCCCCGTCATCTCCACCCTCCTATCTTCCTTCTCCCTCTGCTCCGAACGCCTCCTCATCCTAGACGATTTCAACCATCACTTCACTCCTTCCTACTCTACCTCTGCTGACTTTTCCTCCCTTATCTCCTCCCTCAATCTCTCCCCCCACATCCACTCCACCACCCACATCCGCGGTCACTCCCTCAACCTGATTATCACTCGGGCTCTCACTGTCTCGGATCTCACCATCATCAACAAAGCGATCTCAGACCATCACTAACTCCTCAATCCCTCTCCCCATTGCCACACAACCCACCTCAATCTCCTACCGTCCCTGGAAAAAAAACTCCCCCCCTCCTCCTTCTCGGCTGCCTTGGAGTCATCTGAACACCTTCTCCTCTGAGCTTCCTCCCGCAATGACCTATCCTCCTCAGTCACTCTTCTCCCAGCTCCCTCTCCTCCACTCTCAATTCCCTTGCTCCCTTCTCTTCCCAAACTGTCTTCTATTCATGAAGGTCACCATGGTACACCTCCACTCCCTTAAAGCACAGGTTTGTGCCGCTGAGCGCACCTGGCTTAAATCAAACTTAATGGTCCATCGGCAGATCTGGCTGGACCATATCAAATCCTACGCTCCGCCCTCGCCCAGCTAAATTGTCATTCTACTTCAAGACAATCTTGGAAGCTAAGGACAACCCCAGGCTCCTCTTCTCCATCACGAACCAGCTGCTCCGCCCACCCTCTCACACCTCACCCATCCTCACCTCAAATGCCAACTGCGAGGCAATGCTGGACTTCCTCGAATCCAAAGTCAAGGGAATCCGCTCAGCTGCCTCTGCCATTGAATCTGCTATACCCTCCCCATCTCCCCCTCCCACTCCGGCACCTGCCCATCCCTCCCTCCACACCTTTCAACCTATCTCCGCCTCCTCTCTCATCACCACCATAACCCGTATGAAACTTACCACCTGCTCCCTCGACCCCATCCCTACCCCTCTAGTTACTTCCCTGCTCCACCTCCTTGCTCCTCTACTCACCGACATCATAAACCTCTCCCGTCCTCTGGTACTGTTCCCACCCCATTAAAAAACGCTGACATCACAACGATCTTTAAAAAGCCCTCCCTGGACCCTTCTCTACTCCCAAACTACCGCCCCATCTCCAACCCCCCTTTCCCCTCCAAGGTCCTGGATGAGTTGCTTCTCAGCTTTGCTCCTTCATTTCCCGCCACTCCCTTCTTGAACCCCTCCAATCGAGTTTCCGTGCTGCCCACAGCACAGAAACAGCCCTGGTCAAAGTGATAAATGACATTCTGTCCATTTGAGTCCAGGGCTCCCTCTGCCTCCTCGTCCTCATGACCTCTCTGCTGCCTTTGACACCATTGACCACTCTATCCTCATCCATCGCCTCTCCTCTCACCTCAACCTTCACGGCTCTGTCCTTGACTGGTCCACTTCATCTTCACAAACTTTTTCTCCTCTAGCCTCCGGACCGTTTTGTGTGGTGTTCCTCAGGACTCTGTCCTTGGTTCCCTCCTCTTCAATGTCTATATGCTCCCTCTTGGTGACATCATCCGCAGACATGGGGTCAACTTCCACATGTATGCGGATGACACCAAACTCCACCTCTCTGCCTCCACCCTTGACTCCAGGAAAACTGCTGTCCTGACAGAATGTCTGTCAGACATCAAGTCCTGGATGAGAGCCAACTTTCTTCAGTTGAACGTCATCAAGACTGAGGCTCTCCTGATTGGCTCCCGTCAGCCCCTCCTCATCTCAGGCGCTGACAGCATTACCATCCGTGGTTGCACACTCCACCTTACTGAGCCAGTCCAGAACCTTGGGGTCTTGTTTGATCCTTGATTACTCTCCTCTTCGACCGTGCTTTTGGTCTCCCTGCTTCCCCCCCTGTCCTCCACCTTCCCTGACCCCGATCCCCAGCTCGGGTCCGAAACTCTGACTGTCCAGCACCTTGGGACATCCTCCTGACGTGAAGGCACGTTACAAACGTAATTTTGTTGTTGTTTTTCAGAATTGAAGCAAACTGATATTTCTGTTTTTTTTAAATTATTGATTTCCTTCCATGAATGAAAAATAGAAAGCTACCAACCCTTCTATGAGTGTGAATCATTGATTTGCCTTCGAAAGATGCTTAGAAATGTTGTGGTCTGATTTGGTCAAGATGTGTGCAAATTATTCGCGTTTTATGGAGAGCCTCAAGCCAAGATAGTTTTAAAGTCTGTTTACATCTTGGGTTTTGCTCATTACTGCCAAGCCTGTACATTTTGTTGGTGTTAATCTCACAGAGAAAACATAGATGCCCACAGGGCAAAATTATGTATGAGCCACTTCCAGACAGGGGAGCGGCCAAAAAAATCACAATGATCAAATTATGGGATTTGATTCAGAAAGATCATTCCAGGAACACTGCCTGGGAATAAGTTTAAAGTGAGTTCAGCGCTCTTCTGGTTTTACCATTACATCAAATCTGGCTTCAAGTCAGTTCAATTCAAGGAAGACTGGTAGGTTAGAGCTTTTCTCTCTGGGGATGGGACGTTTGAGAGAGAACCTGATAGAGGTTTTTAAAATTATGAAAGGATTTGATAAAGTGGACATTGATAGACTGTTTCCACTTTGGAGAATGCAAACAAAGGGGTGTTGATATGATAGCCACTAGCAGATCTAGAAGGAAGTCTAGGGGGAACTTCTTTAGACAATAAATCATTGGTAAGACCATATTAGAGAACTGTGTACAGTTCTGGTCGCTGCAGTACAAAAAGGATATTGGAGAAATCAAGAAGATACAGATGAGGGCAAAATTCTGATTTGAAACCAAAATTCAAAATTGCTCACATTATTCTCACTGAGCCTCTTACAGCGTGAAGCAAAATCAGTGCTTCCCATGTGCGTATGTAAATGTTTGTCCACACCATTTGCTTTCAATTAATTTAGCACATCACTTAGAACTCTTTAATACATTTAGTTATTTGCAATGTTGACATTATGCATGGTCTGAACACAATGAATCCAAAAATTACTGAATGAACGTTGGGGACTGGATCCTTCTTGTTAAATCTGCAAGCCAAAGCACTAATGGGTAGAGTCATCCTAGCAGGAGAGGCAGCAAGAAACTTGAAATCCATCAGCATGCTTAAGTGTATCCAAACAGACTGACAGTTCCAAAGGATTAGCACAGCACCCACTACAGGAGTAGCACCTCACAGTAATACCAGTCCAGCACCCTAACAGGATCTGCAATGCCTCTGGTAACAGGATATGCACCAGGACTGAATTCAATAGCTTAGACAGGTATCCAGCGAGAGCTATGCCTGTTGTACCTTTAGGGGCAGGGAGTTACTTTGCTGAATCTTTATTCAGGAGATTATATGGGTTGGGTAGTGCTTCAGTAAATCAGATTGTATCTGGCCTGTGGAAGGAACGGGCTAGACAAGCCTAGTGGCTTTTTCTTCTACCTTGCTTTCTGATATTGTGCAATGAAGGAGCAGTTTCAATAGAGGCCAACATTAGCACTACCATGGGATCAGCAAACCCCAGTGCCAGAGGACAAGGCCTGATAGTGGGTGAATAAATCCCTTGATCAGGGTAAAAAATATGCAACAAACACTTCATTCTCACATTTAGGGAATTTTGATACCTTAAGATTTGGAAGTTGGCTTTGGAGACTCAAACGTTTCATTTCAACAAATGCTTTTGCAGATCAGCAACCATTTACAAAGCTCAAGACAACTGGCACTATATCGGGGAGGTTTTTCTGTACCTGTCTTACATGTCTGGACAGGATAAAAATAATCCCTGCTTTTGATATTCCGCCTATAACATTGAAATATCTGAAACATGATCTCCGACTTCCAGAATCTAGCCTCCCACTCTGTCACAATCTTCCTTTTCTTTTTCTCAAGTCATCAGTCTGCTGAGGTCACAGCTTCTCTGATCTTTGCTCATCGTTCCTGCCACGCTACCTGGCCTGTTGTTTTACCTGAGTATCCCCTCATTGTGGTGAAATCAATACTCTTCACAACATCGCCAACTTTGACTTGATCTTTCCCAGGAGCTCTTTGAAACTCCGAACATAGAAATCTAGGAACATTCAGCTCTAACTTTTGTGCCCTGCATATACCTTGTAAGATTATGGTTAAAATCATTGTTTGATACCCAGGGTGTGTGTAAGGACTGGGAGCAATATCTTAATCGATTTTAAGGAATGTGTTATAAAACTTGGACCAGAAAGGGGAGTTGAGGTCGAGTGTTTGGGTTCTGTGACACATTTGATCAAAACTTGATGGATGGATATTGTTTCTTTCTCCTTATTTGGAAGATTGGTGCCTTGCAGTCTGGTTGGGGAACATTTTATAACTTCAAGTGTCAACTAAGACAATTAACTGCTGAACTAAACTTTTCACACTTGGTATCAGAGGTTTGGAGAACAACTCCCAAAATCCAGAGATTAAGCCTTGATAACCTATGGGATAACCTATGGTTCTAACGAAGGGTCGTAGACCCAAAACGTTGACTCACTTTCTTTTCCCTATAGGTGCTGCCTGACCTGCTGAGTGTTCCCAACTCTCTCTGTTTTTGTTTCAGATTCCAACATCTGCAGTATTTTGTGTTTTGTAACTTATGGGATACCCTGAGTAAGGAAATGTGATTGGATGAACCAGTTAGGGGATATGATTGGCTAATCAAACTCTAGATATGATTGGACAAAACAACCTTGGAATTCAATTTTTGGTTGTAAGGGTCACATGGGCTAAATTGGGGTATAAATGAAAGAGGTAAGTTTGGAATAGTTGGAGTTGTCCTAGAGGATTAGCACACTTCCCAGTGGAATCGATATTGCTTCTCAGCCTTTTGGCTAAGATCAAGTGTAGTCTCTGCTCTGAACAGTTACTAGTTGAGCTAGCAATGTTGGGAAAGCTCATCTCCTATTGACATTTGCTTGTGTTGGTTTGCCACAACCGAATCCCACCTATAAACTAGGCGCATTATGGGAAGCAGTGAGCTCCCGGTGCAGCAGTGCTTTCAGCCCTCCATTGATTGGGATTGGTATTGCAGTACTTCCGATCTAAGAAGTTTGATCTGCTCCCACGAAGCGGAAGCAGAGAATACTTGAACTCGGAGCTCACTTAAGCATTTGGTCACTATGCTCAGGCCGGGCTTGAGCTGCTGGAGAGATGATCCGGTCACCTGGCTTGCTCGGGTGGTCGTGAAGACATGGTTCAGGTCCGCATTATCCTTTGACAATTTGGGTCCTAGAAGAGGTTGGGGGGATTAAGGTTTGTCTGCGGGGAGGGTGTCCCAAAGTGGAACATTTCTGTCTAATTTGGTTAATGGGGGTGAGTGAGTGAGTGTGTGAGTGAGTGCGTGTGTGAGTGTGTGTGTGTATGCCATGTGTACTCTGTGCTGTGCGGATCATTGCCCATTTAATGCAGTTTTAAAATACAGCATTACAGATCTGAGGGTTAAGGTAACCATTCAGAATTTAGAAGCAACAGGTCATTTATAGTGAAATTATGCCCTTATCTGTCTTTTCCAAATATTTATCCAATTCGTTTTTAAAATCTATTTACAAAAGGCATTCTGTGTCCGAATAAACACTTACATTGTGAACAATAGGCTTTTCGTAATCAGTGAAGAGATTTAATGTGGAGATGGAATAAAAGAGTAAGAGTGGACAAAAAGAGACAGAAGTGTCCATTAATAACAGGTGAAGTCTACCATTCGCTACAATTAGATACTAAGAGGAAATGTAAGTAATAATAATCCCTAATAATGCCTAATAATAATCCCTCCAAAAAATGTGGAGTCCTGTAGCTCAGTGGTTAGAGCACTCGCTTTGCAAGTGAGAGACCTGAGTTCAATTCCAGGCAGGGCGAAACCTTGGGCAAGTTTCCTTACTCCACACGCCTAATAATAATCCCTCCAAAAAAACAAAAACAATAATAAATTGGTCATTTTCAATTTACGACTGTTTGTGGGACATTGCTGTGCGCAATTGGCTGCCGCGTTCGCCCACAAATATACAGTCAATTCACTTTACAGTCTATTCTGTGAAGCGCTTTGGGACGTCCTCCCGACGTGAAAAGCGCTATATCAAATGCAAGGATTATTATTATTATTATTATTATAAGTACCAAGTGGAGCTGTGACCTTCAACCTTAGCTTACCTGTCTCCCTTTTTAACACAAAGCTCTACTTCTCTTATTGAGCTTGAATTGTAGTTTTAAGTGAGACCAGTTTACCTGCCGCCTTCTAGGTTACAATTAGACGGTTACTGGTCACCCTACCCTTCTAGACCTGGCACTAGCCACCATTATCTGTGTGAGCATCAACCCCACATTTAGTACAATAATAATCCTTGTATTTGATATAGTGCCTTATCACGTCTTCGAGACGTCTGAAAGTGCTTCAATGATTGGAAATCGTTGGCCAGCTGGAGTGCTCTCCACAGAGGGTCTTTTACCTTCCAAATCACCTCCGCAGTAAGGGGGATCAATTCTAAGCCTGATCCGAGATCAAGGGTACAAAAATAAGTCACAACAACAACCACCACCACCACAAAATTGCATTTGTACAGTGCCTTTCACGTTGAAGGTCAGAGACCACAACCAATACGCAAAGATTTCTTTTAAGTTAAACCTTTGAGCAAGAAACACACAAAAGAGAGCTGGTCTACTTTCCCATTTTTAATTTATTTTTCTAAACACAAAGACATGAACAAACAGCATCTGTGATTGAAATGGTGCGTGTGCTGAAACGGTACATGATGCTCAGAGGCAGTGAAATGGAATGACTTCTTCACTTTATTTTTTTTAAAAGCTTTCCATTCATTAGATTTTTAAAATGTATTATTTCTTTGATTTATTTTAAATCAAGCGCATTTTTCTTTTTCTTAAACAGTGTGTTACATCCGACCCCACCTGCGGCTTTTATTTATTTATTAAGGATCATTGATACACTCATCAGACCAAGCTCATCTCAGGGGGGAGGGGGGGAGAAGGGGGTAGAAAGGGGAGAAGGGGGAAAGAAGGGAGGAGGAGGAGTGAGGGGAGGAGGAGGGGGAGGGGCGAGGAGGGAGATGAGGAGGGAGGAGGGGGAGGGGAGGAGGAGGGGGAGGGGCGAGGAGGGAGATGAGGAGGGGGAGGGGAGGAGGAGGGGGAGGGGTGAGGAGGGAGATGAGGAGAGAGGAGAGGGAGAGGAGGGAGGTGAAGGTATGTGAAGCAACCTTAGCTTTGTTCTGGTTAAGCTGCACAATTCAACACGTCGTGAAATTGGTTTCTCTGCCCCCCAAACAACAACAACAAAATTACATTTCTAAGGAGATTGTTCCAAGGCGCTGGACAAACAGTTACGGACCTGAGCTGAGGGTTGGGGTTTGGGGAGGGCAGGGGGGGAAGCAGGGAGATCAAAAGCACAGTCGAAGAGGAGGGTCTTGAGGTGGGTCTTGAAGGTGGAAAGGGAGGGAGCGAGATGGAGGGACTGCGGGAGTGAGTTCCAGAGGGTGGGGGCAGAGTGGCAGAAGGCCCACCTGCCGATAGTGGGGCGAGCAAGGCAGGGGACGTAAAGCAGGCGAGAGCCCACTGAGCGGAGGGAGCGAACAGGGTAATATGGGGTTAGGAGGTCAGAGAGGTAAGGTGGAGCAAGACTGTGGAGGGCTTTGAAGGTGAGCACCAGGATCTTGAACTGTATCCTCTGTATGATGGGAAGCCAGTGGAGTCGGGCGAGGATGGGGGTGATAGGGTCACGGAGCCTGGTTCGGGAGAGGATACGGACTGCAGAGTTCTGGATGATCAGCCTTTGGAGGGAGGAGTTGGGGAGGCCGACAAGCGGTGAGTTTGCATAGTCGAGCCTCGATGTAATGAAGGTGTGTATGAGGGTTTCAATGGCCTGTGATGTGAGACAGTGGTGGAGCCGGGCGACATTGCGGAGGTGGGAGAAGGCAGAGCGGGCCATGGCACAGATGTGAGTGAGGTAGAAAGGATAGTTGAAGCTCAAACAAGACCCCAAGGTTCCGGACTGGCTTAGTAAGGTGGAGTGTGCAACCATGGATGGCGATGCTGTCAGCGCCTGAAGTAAGGAGGTGTTGACGGGAGCCAATCAGGAGAGCCTTGTGGAGAACTCATAAGTACACGTTTAAAAGCAAAGTTTTGAGTCCTGCAGCTTTGAATGCAGGAAAATTGGAAAAGTGGTGGGTGGGGGTGGGGAAAGAGTGAGAAAGAGGGAGTAGAGAGGGAAAGTACCCGAAGTAATGTCCTAATGCTAACTTCCTAACAAAGCTAACTAAAAAGCAATTACAAAATTCAGACACTTAAATCTACATAAAGATATAAGATTTGATATCTGGAGAACTCCTGTCATATGTAACCCTGAGGGCTTTTACACACAGCATTTAGCGCCACGCTCAAAAATATTACACCCTGGATTGGCCTCACTCAACACATCAAGCAGATACCATCATTTTGGACTTTATTTCTGACTTGAGAGATTCAAACAAGCATAGTTTTTTTGTGTAGGGAGGGATTGGGGGGGGCGCAAAGGGAGGCACATGTAAAATAATCAATTTATTGGTTGGTTTATTTATTGTGTTGGGTGGGGGTGGGTGACGAAGCGACTGGGGCAGTAGAATTATAGGAATCACAAAGATAGGCTGGGCTGATGTGGTGGAAGGATTTGAAAGTAAGGATAAGGATCCACTGGGGCAATGGGGAGCCAGTGGAGCTGAGCAAGTTTGGGGGATGTAGGCTCATGGAGCCTGGTACAAAAAGGACACTGGCTGCAGACTTCTGGATGATCTGACAGTGTACAACTTCATGGCAAATCTTTGAATACAATTTCTTCTTCTTTCTCTATACCCCTTAATACTTGTACTTCTGCTTTGAAGTATCTGAATTGATTTTGCCGGTACAGCCTTCTGGAGCAGTGCATTCCACCTCCATTAGTTTTTCCTTCCTCCTACAATCTGCAGGCTTTCAACACCCAAACTTGACATGATCCAACCATTGCTTGTTGATTTAGCTCTTCCTTTTACTCCACTGTGCCAATAGTGGGACTTGGTCTTTTACCTTCTTCTTCATGAAGACAATTTTTTAAATGGCCATCTTTTTTTTTAGAGTTCCCTGGAAATTCCCTAAATGATTAAAATAATGCATTCAACAACAACTCCAAACAACAATTTTGCATTTATATAGCACCTTTCACAGAGGTAGGATGTCTCAAAATGCTTGTGAGCCGATTGTGAGCCAGAGGTAGGGGCTGGGGGGAGTGGAGGAAGCAGGGAAAGTTGATCAAAGATTTAGCATATCAACCTCATTAACAGCCTGCTAAATAATGCCTGAAAGTCTGTCGTGAACTGAGATCCATGAGCCGTGATGTCCAATTGATTGTAAAATAAATGCGTGAATATTTCAATCTGACTGAAGTGAAGTGAACGGGGAATGGAAATTGTACAAATCTTGGAATGTCAGTGGACTCTTGTGAAAGAAGACAATGTGTTGGTTTTGCTTAATGCAAATTCGCAAAACAATAATAATAATCCTTGCATTTGATATAGCACTTTATCACATCTCTGAGCTGTCTCAAAGCGTTTCAAAGCGAAACACGGCAGCCAATTGCACACAGCAGTGTCCCACAAACAGTTGTGGATTGAGTGACCAAATTATTATTATTTAATTTTTTTATTTTTAACTTGATTTTGAAGGGATTCTTACCCCCGGAAAAGCCAATCGACTAACAACTGGATTCCTACTTACTGCTGCGTAAACAGAGGTGCATGGAGTAAGGAAACTTGCCCAATATTTTGCCCTGCCCGGGAATTGAACTCAGGTGTTCTCATTTGCAAAATGAGTGTTTTAACCACTATGCTTTCAGGACTCCATAAACAGACCAGAAGGGAAAAAAATGTTCATTCTTCAAAGACGAACAGGAGATTTAATGACTTTTGGCATCACAATTTCATATCCAGTTTCTATCGCAAAATGTCACAACAACTTACAAATGCAGTAAATTCTATATTACAGTTGCCAGACAGCTGAGGTGGGCAGCGTATGGATTTCCTGCGGCAACCTGTTGACAGTTTCATAAGATACAAGCAAAAGAAGATTTATGGCTTGTCAGCCACAGTCAGTGCAGGATGCTGTACAAACACCGATGAACTCAAATAGCATTACAGAAGGTTAATATTGGCCAGTACACTGTCATTCAAAACTTCACTTGAAATAGCAAACTGTCAAGCAGTTTCCCTTGAAAGCAAGCGCCAGGTGTGAGTAAATCACTTCCTGTTTCATAAATTATTTTCTGAATATCAGGCACATGCTGATACAATGTGCATCTTCTTGCTGGGTACTGTAATATTTGTAATGGTTTCCAAGAAAACATCTGCTTGGACATTGAATTATTCCACATGCATGCTAATGTGTCAGCCTGACTCAGTCAGTAGCAACTCTTGAGTCAGAAAGTTGTGGGATCAAGCTCTACATTAAGACTTTAAACACATATACTTTAGCTTGACACTACAACTCTGTGCTGGAGGGGGGTCGAGGGTTGCTGGAGAGGGGAGTGGCTGGAAAGTTGGGGGGGCTGGAGAGTGGGGCTGGGCTGGAGAGTTGGGGGGCGCTGGAGCGTGTGGGGGTGGGCTGGAGAGTGGGGGGGGAGAGCTGGGGACTGGAGAGTGGGAGCTTGCTGGGTGTTGGAGAATGAGTGGGGGCTGAGTGCTGGAGGCTGGTTGGGGGGCTGGGTGCTGGAGAGTGGGGTGCGGCTGGGTACTGGAGAGTGGGGGACTGGGTGTTGGAGAGTGTGGGGTTGGGGGCTGGGTGCTGGAGAGTGGGGGGCTGGGTGTTGGAGAGTGTGGGGTTGGGGGCTGGGTGCTGGAGAGTGGGGGGCTGGGTGTTGGAGAGTGCGGGGTAGGGGGCTGGGTGCTGGAGAGTGGGGGGCTGGGTGTTGGAGAGTATGGGGTTGGGGGCTGGGGGCTGCAGAGTGGGGGTGGGGGCTGCGTGCTGGAGAGTGGGGGGCTGGGTGTTGGAGAGTGCGGGGTAGGGGGCTGGGTGCTGCAGAGTGGAGGGGGTGGGGCTGGGTGCTGGAGAGTGTGGGGGGGGGCTGAAGAGTGGGGGCGGGGGGGAGGGGGGGAGTGGTGGATTGACAATGGCGCTGTGGCGAATGCCCCCTGTGATCGGCTGCCGATCGTCCCCACCAATCAGCCCCTATCTTACCTCACAATCCCGAGTTATCTCGAGGACCCAGTCCACCACTGGGACCTTTATTATAAATAGAGCCGCAGCGCCAGACCCACAGAGGGTTAATCTGGCCTGGTTTACAGTTTGTCCTGTGAAGCGCTTTGAGTCATGTGAAAGCAATACATCAAATGTAAGAATTATTATTGCATAATGGGCTGTGACAGGATTATATAAGAATGGTTTAACCAGGACTTGTTGATTTAGAAGAATGACTGACAGGCAGCACTGCATGTTATTCATCACTCTTATCCCCAAAAAATCAGAGTTGCTTACATATGTATTTTTACTGAGTGCTGTGATGTTTGCAGCTCTGTAAATAAATAGTTTTTGGGCGTTTCTAAAGAACTGAAGTACAAGTGTGATTAGGTACAGTTGCAGCACCTCTTTCCTTTGGAACCTGTTGTCAGAATTGTTCCTCAGCAACTAATTGGACTGCTTTTAAATGTTCTTACCAATAGGAAAGTATTCTAGTCAGCAATGGGTCAATGCCTTTCGTGCTTGGGTGTTCACACAAAATACATTAACAACGTATGCCAGCCTGGCTCGGTTGTCAACAACTCTCTCGGCTCTCAATCAGAAGGTTATGGGTTCAAGTTTCCTGTTGGTGTAGGACTGTATTGCTAGAGGTGCTATTAACAACAACAAAAACAACAAAATTACATTTGTGTAGAGCCTTTCACTTCGGGAAGACATCCCAAGATGCTGGACAATCAGTGTTTCAGACCCAATGGTGGGGTAAGTGAGGCGGGGATGTGAAGCAGGTTGGAGCCCGGTGAACGGAGGGTGTGGGTAGCTTGGTAGGGGATTAGGAGGTCGCAGAGGTAGGGGGAGCAAGGCCATGAAGGGCTTTGAAGGTGAGGACCAGGATCTTGAACTGTATCCTCTGCGTAATGGAAGCCAGTGGAATCGGGCGAGGTTGGGGTTGATAGGGTCATGGAGAATGGCGCATGAAAGACATGAGCTGCAGAATTCCGGATGATCTGCAGCCTATGTGGGGAGGAGTTGGTGAGGTCGATAAGCAGGGAGTTTGCATAGTCAAGCCTCGATGTTATGAATGCGTGTATGAGGGTCTCGGTGGCCTGCCGTGTGAGACAGTGATGGAGCTGGGCGATATTGCAGAGATGGGGAAAGGCTTAGTGGGTCAAGGCACGGATGTGGGGGATGAGGGACATTTGAGGGTTGAACAGAATGCTGAAGTTCCATATTGGCTCCGTGAGATGTGGAATGCATCCATGGAGGGAGATGCTGTCAGCGCCCGAGGTATGGAGGCGCTGACGGGAGCCAAGCAGGTGGCCCTTGGTCTTGTTGACATTGAACTGAAGGAAGTTTGCTCTCATCCAGGGCTTGATTATCTTTACTAATTTTACTAATCCTGGACATACATCTTCATTGTGTTTTTACTGTTATAACTGGGCATGTAGGTTTCTTTAATTTTATAATATTGTGTATTCACTTTTAATGAAGTGTTTGAATAACCCTCCTTTCCTTTGTCAATTTGTTTTTCCAACTGTCACTGTCATATTGACACAAAATGTCAAAATGTGAATATTTTAATAGCATGAATAAGAGAACATGAGTGACAGGAGGCTACGTTCACATTACACTAGGACTATATAGTGCAATTGCTCTCAATGATTCCTCAGTTAATTCCGATGGTGTTAGACTTTGAAATTGTAAAACCAGAAAAACATGGTGATCTTAGCCCTTCTGGGTGTGATTTCCATGTTGCCTGTAAATCTACAGATCTTGACAGTGGGAATGAAAATGCCATCCTGTTTCATGTGCATGTGAAAGATAATATCTCATGTTGAAGGATCCAACCCCTTTCAAGATTCCATTATAAACTCATTTGATGCTATCACCCACTAAGGTCTATACAAGTACTGATGTCAGGAGAATCTTTGTGCCTTGTATTTTCAGTTGTCACATTGTCATATTAACACAAAATGTCCAAAAGGTGAATCTATTTTAATAATAATAATCATCCTTGCATTTGATATAGTACCTTATCACATCATTGAGACTCTCTCCTCGCCGGCCTTCCCGGCGCCTCCCTCCACACGCTGCAGGTCATTCAGAACTCTGCAGCTCGTGTACTGTCCCGCACCAGGCTTCGTGACCACATCACTCCCACCCTCGCTCGCCTCCACTGGCTCCCCATCCCCCAGAGGATCGAATTCAAGATCCTCATCCTCACCTGCAAGGCCATTCACGGCCTTGCTCCCTCCTACCTCTCCGACCTACTATCCCCCTACTTACCTGCCCGTACCCTCCGTTTCTCTGGCTCCGGTCTGCTCCACATCCCCCGCCTCAACCGCCCTACCATCGGTGGCCGGGCCTTCAGCCTCTCAGTCCCCAGGCTCTGGAACTCTATCCCCCAGTGCCTTCGCCGCCTCCTCCCTTTCCTCCTTCAAGGCCAGTCTCAAGACCTTTCTCTTTGACCGTGCCTTCAGCTCCCCTCTCAACTCTCTACCCCCTCCTCGCTCCCTCCCTTCCCTCCCCTCGCCCTGACCATTTCCCCCCTGCTCGGGTCCTGACCCAACTGTACAGCTCCTTGGGATGTCCTCCCGACGTGAAAGGTGCTCTATAAATGGAATCTTGTTGTTGTTGTTGTTGTCTCAAAGAACATTTTTTCTTCACTGTAATTTTCTTCCACCTTTTCATGAAGTGGTAACTCATGCTAGAGGGAGGATTGGAAATTCTCTGGTATGTCACACAAATGGTTACTTTTATAATAATCCTTACATTTGATATAGCGCTTTTCACGGCTTCCAGACATCTCAAAAGTGTTGCACAGAATATGCTGTAAAGTGAATTGACCGTATAATTGTGGGTGAAACGCGGCAGCCAATTGCGCACAGCAGTACCCGCAAACAGTCGTTGATTAAAGTGACCGATTTTATTATTGATTTTTTTTCTTGAGGGATTATTATCAGGCGTGTGGAGCAAGGAAACTTGCCCAAGGTTTCGCCCTGCCAGGAATCGAACCCAGGTCTCTCGCTTATGAGGTGAGTGCTCTAACCACTGAGCTACAGAACTCCACTCTTAACATGTGAGACTGGGCACTTGTGATGTCTTCACTTAGTCTCCCTCACAATTATACTAGTGGATCTCACAATTTTAGTTGTAAACCAGAAATCACTATCAACGCAGTGTTCTCTGCCTGATTTGCTATTGCTGCATTTTCAACCTCAATCTGAGTGTAATTTAAATCTGTACTGCTTCTTTAGCTAATGTACACAACAAATCATCAAATAGAAAGAATGAGGGTATCGTGGGAAGGAGGTTAGAGCAACATTTGGTTTTGGCATGGAGAGCAGCTCAGTGTTAGTGCACACACACACAAGAGTTCGATCCACCCATGCCTGGAGTCTATTATTACTATTAGATTTTAAGCACAACACATGCACTTTTTGAAATAAATGTTTTGAATTTATTTTTCAGCTGCTTTTGCTGGAGTCACAGCAGCAGCTTTGATGCAAAACAATAAAAGTAAAGAATTTTATTAAGAATTTTACGACAGTTCTCAACCAATCTTTTTTATCCTAATAACAATAATCCAATTCAAAACAGTTCAATTTTGTTTTTTTTAAAAAGTAAGCTGTCATTCATTCATTCATTTCCAGCCCCTTGGGATGTCCTCCTGACATGAAAGGTGCTATACAAATGTAATCTTGTTGTTGTTAGTGTAAGGCACAACATACTCTTTTTTTTCAGACCTGTCTTTCATTGATTCACTTCAATAGAATACTATTTTATTATTNAAAAAATACTTAATACGGCAACAGGATTATGCAACCTTGGCTTACTGGCTCGGGAAACAACCTTAAGGGTAATCTAAAAACTTTCAACTGCATTTTTTATAATTATAAACATGCCAATTACATGGCTAATGACAAGCTGTTTTTCCAAAACTGTGATGAATACTATTTTGCAACTGTAATGATAGGGAACATGTGTTGAAAGAGGTTGAGGACCACAAGTGTTAACAACATGAACAGCTAGTCCAGTGCTTCTCTCAGCACTCTCATTAAATCAGATCAGAGAGAACACGCATTTTCTATTGAAATCAGATAGTCTTTCAGTGATTGTTAATACTTCTCTTTATGTAATTCAGCTCTTATCTTATCCCTTTGCCTCATTAAAGCATGCATTTTCATCAATGCTTCACTGTGTGAAATAGCTACTGCTTATAATATTGTTTATATACAGTGCTGCAGAATGACACCGAGTGGTACATGACAACAATTATTTACATTTATATAGCCCCTCTCACTTTGATCAAGTGGTATGGTCTGTGAGCTGCAATTCTGCAGACCTGATTTGGTGAGAACAGTGCTGGGGGTGGAGGGGGGAGTGGGGTTGTGCTTCATGTTACCCTGGAACTAATTCAGTTGCAAAAAGACTCCGTCTAGCTCTCCATCCTTCAAAACAACAACTTGCATTTATATTGTGCCCTTCACACACAATACACCCGAAATTCGTAGTAGGTAGATCTACATCTAACAGAAGAAAAGACAACTCTAGGTTAATAATGGGTGTATCTACTAAACTTTGGGTTTGAGCAATATGATCCAAATTGTCAGTTGTAGAGCATTCATTTTTGTCCTCAATAGTATTCAATATTAATATATCACTAATAAATACTCTTTGGTCAGCACACGGAATACAGAAGGTGGGGTAGGGAAAGAGTATTCTACGAATGCTATTTAAGGATCAAATTAGCAGTGCACCTCAACTCTCATTCCTTGTTTTAATGAACACAATGAAGAGAATAATGAATGCCACCAATTTTACATCACTACTTAGAATTGGCAATTTTCTGTATGAACAATATTCTCTATACATTAATAAGATTCCTTCCCACCCCCACTCCACTGAGGTGAGATGTAATAGATCTTTCAGTTGGTTCAGTAACTGAAAAGCATAGCTTATTGCTTAATATCAGAGACAGTATCGAAATCCACTCTGATGGAAAAAAAGAAAGTTATAGACACACACTCCTGACCGATTGGGTGCAAATGATGTAAACCAGATGTGCACAAATTTGAAAAGTATCTGGAGAAGTTGAGGATGTGGACAGAAGGAAGGTAAACATAGTTTAATATGAGAGAAACATAACATTATGAGATTTGGCAGAAGAGCAGGTTGTGTAAAACATTTAGTGAATGTCCACCGCCCACATCCTTATTCTCACCAACCTCTGCACACCTATCATCTAAGTCAGTTACAGTCCATAAATCTATCTGTCCAGCACCTTGGGACATCCTCCCGACGTGAAAGGCACTATACAAATGTAATTTTGTTGTTTTCTTTATTTGAGGACAGGATTGGCAAAAATGCTCCAAGGCGCCATCTGGTGTGAAGAGCGCTATATTAATGCAAGTTGTTGCTGTTGTTGTTGCATAAGCACCTACATTTTTTTTAAGCACATACCACAATGTACTTCATGGATCTCTGAGGACACTGTTATAATAATAATAATAATAATAATAATCCTTGCATTTGATATAGCGCTTTTCACGTCGGGAGGACGTCCCAAAGCGCTTCACAGAACACACTGTAAAGTGAATTGACTGTATATTTGTGGGCAAACGCGGCAGCCAATTGCGCACAGCAATGTCCCACAAACAGTCATATGGATTGAAAATGACCAATTTATTATTGTTTTCGGTTTTGGAGGGATCATTATTAGGCATGTGGAGTAAGGAAACTTGCCCAAGGTTTCGCCCTGCCTGGAATTGAACTCAGGTCTCTTGGTGGGGGGGGGGGGAGGCAGAACATCTGTGCCAGATGGATTGCCTTTAGAGTTATCACTATTATTATTCTTGGATTCATTCTCTGGCTCAATGGCTTCACATTAATCTCCATTGTACCTAAGAGAAAAGCAAGTAAATTCAAAGCAACTTAGGACAATTATCAGCATGTCCTATTTATTTGACCTTGGCAATTTACCATTAAACAACTCTGGTGGTTACACATCATTTCAGTTGTTCTGTTTCACAGCAGGAGCTCCCACTGTAGAGATGTTATCCTCTGATTACAACACTCATTATGCATCTGGGACACTGGGTTCTTTGAAATAATTTGTAGCTTGTTTTGTCAGTTGTTGGAATGGGTTGTCTGAGGATTTCAGGTGAGTGGGATAAAAGCCTCCCAAACATCGTCAATTATATTTCATTTTTCTGTCTAAGATCAGAAGGACATTGCCTCAATCTGCTCAGTTAATAATTGGCAAGAGACAAAATTAAAAAAATCAACTGGATTGCTTTCTTCAGAATAAAGTGCTCCAACGTCAGACTCTCCCTTTCGTGGCTGTATTGCATGTCGGATTTGGGGGAATTCCTGCAGAGGTGTTTTCCTTCAGACAAGATGTTAGCTAGATAGTAGGAACCATGTTCAAAAAAAGAAGGAAGTTTCTCCCTCTGTTCTGGCCAACAATCTTTCAGTTAAATCAAATATTCACCTCCTGCCTGTTTGTGACACATAGCTATGTGGAATTGGGTGCCGATTTGCCTACAACTACACAGTCACTACACTTAACAGTAACTACTATGCAGCACTTCGAGATGATTTGATGTGATAAGGCATTTGCTATAGCGACTTATCACATCTCGATACGTCTCAAAGCACTTCACTGTAAAGTGAATTGATTGTATATTTTGTGGGTGAAACACGGCAGCCAATTGCACACAGCGGTGTCCTACAAACAGTTGTGGATTGAGTGACTAAATTCTTCTTTTTTTAAGGGATTATTCCCCCCCGAAAATCATACAACTGGGTTCCTATTTACTGCTAGGTAATCAGAGGCGTGTGAAGTAAGGAAACTTGCTCAACGTTTAGCCCTGCCCAGGAATCGAACCCTCATCCTCTTTCTTGTGAGGCGAGTACTCTTACCACTAAGTTACAGGACTCTAAGTCCATCCTTGAGATGATCCGTACACAACTTAACAACTACTTTATGGTACCGGTAATATTTTGCTTAATAAACCATAGAAATTTATAGCAAATAAGGAAGCCATTCAGCCCATTGTGCCTGTTAGCTCTGTGAAAGAGCTATTTATTTATTCCCATACTCCTGCCTCTTCATAGACTCTTCATATTATATTCCTCCTTTTCAGATCTAATTCCCTCGTAAAAGATGCCTCAAATCACAAAATGGGAAGGTGGAGAGATCTGCTAGAAGAGAAATTGTAGGAAGAAAGTGGGATAAAATGCAGCTGAAACTTAAATTTACAGAGGCATTTCATGAAGAGTGGGATGATTGAGATGTATGCCAATAACATTTACTCAGTCTGATATTTACTTAATCTGACACTAAATCTGACACTTACACAAATCAGATTATACTTACAAATAAAAGGAAATCCAAGCATACTATCACAAACGTGACTAATGAACACGGGGGAGCGGAAACCTGCCTATGGTGTTAAAGAGGAAGCTATTCAATTTTACAAACAGTAAGTTTAGACAGCTTTGCCAAGTGTTCTGAACCTGGAGCCTGTTTGTTCCCCGCTGAAATATTGTTTCTTCTAAAAGTTTCTGCAAGTAATTTGTGGATAATTTATTAATGTTAGCAAACCCAGGGTAGAGCACAGGATGTGTGTTCAGATTATTGTTGCAATAACAGGAAGTATAATAATAATAATCCTTGTATTTGGTATAACGCCTTATCATGTGTCAAGACATCTTAAAGCACTTCACAGGATTTTACTATGGTGTAGTGACTTTATTTGTAAGCAATATTTGCACAAACATGTGAACCAACCAAGCTCTGCTCTTGACCAATGCATGTTTAATAGGAAAGGAATGTAGCTCAAAAGTTGAAAAGAGAGTTTGTCCTGTTGTACGGGGCAACTATCTCACAGATAAAATTTCTCAGTCACTTTATGGATGTTTGGGGGACATCACTGTGTGAACGTTGCACCGTCCATCCATTAAATGTGAAACAACACCATTTACATGTGTAAAGCGCTTTTCAAGTCGGAAGAATGTCCCATGGCGCTGGACAAAGTTACGGACCCGAGCTGGGAGTTGGGGTGGGTGGAGGGCAGGGGGTATACAGTGAGATTGAGAGCATGGTCGAAGAGGAGGTTCTTGAAGGTGGCAAGGGAGGTCAAGGCGGAGGGACTGCAGGATGAAGTTCCAGAGGATGGGGGCAGAGTGGTGAAAGGCCCGCTCGCCTACAGTGGGGCGAGCAAGGCGGGGACGTGAATCAGTTCGGAGCCCCCTGAGCAGAGGTAGCGAACAGGGTGGTAAGGGATTAGGAGGTCGGAGAGGTAGGGGGGAGCAAGATTGTGGAGGGCTTTGAAGGTGAGGACCAGGATCTTGAACTGTATCCTCTGTGTGATGGGAAGCCAGTGGAGTCGGGCGAGGATGGGGGTGATAGGGTCGCGGAGTCTAGTGCGGGAGAGGACATGGGCTGCAGAGTTCTGGATGATCTGCAGCCTATGGAGGGAGGAGTTGGGGAGGTTGACAAGCAATGAGTTTACATAGTCGAGCCTCAATGTAATGAAGGCGTGTATGAGGGTTTCAGCGGCCTGCAGTGTGAGACAATGGCGGAGCCGAGCAACATTGCAGAGATGGGGGAAGGCAGAACGGGTCATGGCGCAGATGTGGGGTAGAAAGGATAATTGAGGGTCAAACAAGACCGCAAGGTTCTGGACTGGTTTAGTAAGGTGGAGTGTGCAACCATGGATGGTGATGCTGGTGAGCCAATCAGGAGAGCCTCAGTCTTGTTGACGTTCAACTGAAGAAAGTTAGCTCTCATCCAGGACTTGATGTCTGACAGACATTCTGTCAGGACAGCAGTGGTCCTGGAGTCAAGGGTGGAGGCAGAGAGGTGGAGTTGGGTGTCATCCGCAGACATGTGGAAGTTGACCCCATGTCTGCAGGTGATGTCATCAAGTGGGAGCATACAGACATTGAAGAGGAGGGGACCAAGGACAGAGCCCTGAGGAACGCCACACGAGATGTCTGAGGGCTAGAAGAGAAACCGTTTGTGTAGATGAAGTGCAGATGGTGTCAGAGGTACGATCTGAACCAGTAAAGGACAGCACTGTGGAGGTTGAGATGAGAGGAGAGGCGGTGGATGAGGATAGAGTGGTCGACAGTGAAAGGCACTGTATCAAATGGCAAGGATTATTATTTATTGTTATGTTTTGCAGAGGTATTAAAAATATTGAAGACAAGCAAGAGATTTGTTGGACTGTCACGTTCTACTGGACACAGGTCATTTGTTAGGCCATAACTAGGGTAACTGTATCAATCAGAAGGTAAAACCACAGTCTGCCACAATCATTGATGGGGACTACTAATGCCAGACTCCCATCAATACATCTCAAACACTTCACATATTATTGGTGTCAACTGTGACTATTTTTAAGGAAAATCCCCACTCCAAAAATGTGAAGATTTAGGAAAAAAATCATCATATTCGTATAATCAATTCAATATAAAATGATATTAATGGTTCTATTTGGTGTTGAGGAAGGCTTCACAATTCCTTGGGGCTTTGTTTTGTGTGTACAAAGGTAAAGAATGAAAGAGCTTTCAATTTAAAGTGGCTTATCATGTCAAAACGTCTCGCAGCACTTCACAAACAATTGATGTCAGGTGTAGTAACTTTTTTTAAACCATCATCAGTCACAAGGTATAATAATAATCCTTGCATTTGATAAACCTTATCCCATCATTGAAATGTCCTAAAGTGCTTCACAGGATTTACTGCAAAAGTGTAGGGACTGTATATTTTATAGGTGAACTCGGCAGCCAATTTGCAACAGGACAGTAATAAATCCCATGAGATTTTTCACATCCATCTAAACAGTCAGACTGGAGTTTAGTTTAACATATCATCCAAAGGACGGCAGCTCCAACAATGCAGGGCATCCTCAGATCTGCACTGTAATGTCAGCCTGGACACATGCTGGTTGAACCTACAAACTTTTGATTCAGAGACAGGATTGCTACCCACTGAGACAGGCTGTCACCATCATAGAATCAGAGCAAGTAGAGCATAGGAAGAGGCAGCCTGACCTATTAAGCATAAAACTAGTCACAAGCAAACAGAAAGTTGGCTTAATATCTCATCTATACACAGTAATGGCACCTCTCACAACACTGTATTTCACGAGTACTGTACTGTCAGCCCAGCCTCGGAGCTCATGTTCCAATATAGAGCTTGAACCCACAACCTTTTGAACCACAAGCAAGATTGTTACCGACTCAGCCAAGCTGACTCTGAATAAACATTTAAAATCTTTTACACAAGTAAAATGAACCCAGTAAAGCATAACTCGCAATGTTGAATCATACTCAACAATCAAATGATTAATTGTATGGATAAAACTTCATTTTTCTTCAAGCAGTCACACATTTTCAGCAATTTTATGCAGCATAGAAGCAGAGCATGATTCAGCCAGTGGTAACTTCAGTTTAGCAAATTATTTTAACAAATTCTAATTATGTAGCACCTTTCACATTGGGAGGCGTAGAACAGACTTGATGGGCTGGATAGCCTCTCCTGTTCTTACATGTTCCCACAATGAATACTGACTTTGTTGTCAAAACAGGTTTTACTCCACAATGTTGTCTTAAACTGGAACACAATGCTCTGCATTTGCACTGTTGAGGAACTGGAGTAAATATATTCTGTAATCCTCTACAACAAGAATTTCTGACGTGTTGGTAAACTCAATTAGTCTGTTGCGTCAAACATTTATTTTGCCAAGGATATGAATACTGCTCCCATATCTGGGGCAGTTTACCCAGCGCCTCTCTTGAATTCCTGTACAGGAATTATAATAATAATAACAATCCTTGCATTTGATATAGTGCTTTTCACATAATCTAGATGTCTCAAAGCACTTCACAGAATATACTGTAAATTTAATTGACTGTATTTGTGGACGAAACGCGGCAGCTAATTGCGCACAGCAGTGTCCCACAAACAGTTGTGGAATGAAAATGACCAATTTATTATTGTTTTTGTTTTTTGGAGAGATTATTATTTGACGTGTGGAGTAAGGAAACTTGCCCAAGGTTTCGCCCTGCCTGGAATTGAACCCAGGTGCTTCGCTTGCAAGGCGAGTGCTCTAACTACTGAGCTACAGGAATTATTATTATTGCTATAATAAGATTCTTCCTCAATTCTTTCATCTAGCCTCCATATTGCTTCTTTCTCCAAATCAATCTTTCCTGACTCACTGTATGTTATCAACACAATTGGGTCTATTGCTCCTTGTACTTTCCTCTCTTGTTCCTTCCAAGAGTGAATACATCATCACATGCACTCTTTTACCTTTTCCTGCATCCTCACTGTGTTGAAGCCAAATTTCAACAGTTCCCCACTCTAACTTATTCTTCAACAACAACAACAACAACAACAAGATTCCATTTATAGAGCGCCTTTCACGTCAGGAGGACGTCCCAAGGCGCTGCACAGTTGGGTCATGACCCGAGCAGGGGGGAAATGGTCAGGGTGAGGGGAGGGAAGGGAGGGAGAGAGGAGGGGGGAAATGGTCAGGGTGAGGGGAGGGAAGGGAGGGAGCGAGGAGGAGGAAGAGAGTCGAGAGGGGAGCTGAAGGCACGGTCAAAGAGAAAGGTTTTGAGACCGGCCTTGAAGGAGGAAAGGGAGGAAGCAAGGCGAAGGCACTGGGGGATGGAGTTCCAGAGCCTCGGGGCTGAGA
The DNA here is from genome assembly GCF_018977255.1 of Callorhinchus milii. Taxonomy (NCBI): domain Eukaryota; kingdom Metazoa; phylum Chordata; class Chondrichthyes; order Chimaeriformes; family Callorhinchidae; genus Callorhinchus; species Callorhinchus milii. Next base: position 54,690,850 of record NW_024704744.1, read on the forward strand.
GGCTGAAGGCCCGACCACCGATAGTAGGGCGGTTGGGGCGGGGGACGTGGAGCAGACCGGAGCCAGAGGAACGGAGGGTACGGGCAGGTAGGTAGGGGGATAGTAGGTTGGAGAGGTAGGAGGGAGCAAGGCCGTGAATGGCCTTGTAGGTGAGGATGAGGATCTTGAAATCAATCCTCTGGGGGATGGGGAGCCAGTGGAGGCGAGCGAGGGTAGGAGTGATGTGGTCCCGAAGCCTGGTGCGGGACAGTACACGAGCTGCAGAGTTCTGAATGACCTGCAGCTTGTGGAGGGAGGTGGCGGGAAGGCCGGCGAGGAGAGAGTTCCCATAGTCCAGCCTTGAGGTGACAAAGGCGTGAACCAGGGTTTCAGCGGCGTGAGGGGTGAGGTAGTGCCGTAATCTGGCGATATTCCGGAGGTGATGGAAGGCGGTGCCAGTTGTGGTGCGGATGTGAGGGAGAAAGGACAGCTCAGGGTCGAACAAAATGCCGAGGTTCCTGACTGGCTTTGAGAGGTGGAGAGTGCAGCCTTGGATGCTGATGGTGTCAGCGCCTGAGGTGCGGAGGCGCTGACGTGAGCCAATCAGGAGGGCCTCGGTTTTTCGCACGTTGAGCTGAAGAAAGTTATCTCTCGTCCAGGACTCGATGTCGGACAGGCAGGCTGTCAGGACATCGGTGGTCGTGGAGTTGAGAGTAGAGGAGGAAAGACAGGGATTGAGGGAAGAAGGGACATGACTGTTGATACAGTTGAAGAGGTAGGTAGATAGAGGCCGCAGAGTGGAGGGATTTAGGAAGGGAGATTCCAAGGGGTAGAGGCAGAGAAGGTGAGACTGCCAATTGTAGAGTGGAGGGAGCAAGGAACACAGTTTGCCAAGCAGAAGAGAAGAGGAGGAGAGAGATACTGGATTAGGTCAGAGATAGGGAGAGACAAGAATGTGTAGAGATTTGTTGGTGAGGTTGAGGAACTTGAAATCAATCCCCTGGGAGTTAGGGAGATAGTGGAGCCTGGTGAGCACTGGGTGATGGTCATGAAAGCAGTCAAATTTTGGAAATAGCTAATAACTAGGATGTTAGTAATTCTAGAGAGCCTACACATACTTGAACCCTAGAAAGATTTTTGAGACAGCCTCCCCTGAGTTGAAGGCCCTATATCAAATGCAAGGATTATTATTATAATAATTATTGTTTTTATTAGTATTATTATTATACTGTATTGCTGTGCTATCTGCTGAGTCTGATGCTATCTCTTCTGTCTGATCCTGGCTCTTGACCACATTTCTGTGCAATGATCTCAACGTCTGAGTTATGATCTCACCTCAGCTTTAAGTGTATTTTGTTTCTGTCAGAATTGTATTTGTTTTCTTCTGTCATCTTTGACATTTGTGGCCTCCTGCCTCCACATTTTCTTGAAATATTCTTATCTCTCAACACTTGCACTCCAGGCCTGATATATTCTACTCTACATTTGCTCATCACCGAATTTATGGCAATATTCTCATCTATTGACTATTGCTAGTATCTGTGCACCATTCACTTTAACTTATTTGTCACATGGAAACAGCTAGTATAGGCTCACACTATCAATCGCTTAGAGTTCATGCTCCCGAAGGCTTATATCAACTATTTCTCCCAGTTCAACTACGAGTGATAAGAAGGGCTGCAGCAATTCATGTTATTATAATCATCCTTACACTTGATATAGTGCCTTTCACATTATCAAAACATCTCATAGTGTTTCACAGGACATAATAATAATAATCATATACTGAAAAGTGTAGTGGCTGTATATTTGTAGGTGATCACTCCAGCCTAATCTGTGCACAGCAATATGCCACAAACAGCTGTGAAGTAAATGACCAATTTTATCTGGAGGATTATTGGCCAGGACAGCTGGAGAAACTCTCTTCCCCTTTTTGAGCCGTGTTATTAGATCTTTAACGTCCACCTGAAGAGCCAGGTGTGATCTTGGTTTAAAGAATCATCTGAAGCACAGCACCTCCAATAATGAAACACAACCCTGCGCTGTATTATCGTGTCAGCCTAAAGCGTGAGTTCAAATTTCCTCTAGGTCTTTAACCCACAACCTCCTGACTTTGAGATGAGAGTGCTACCAACTGAGCAAGCTGACGTGAAACACATTGCCTAAACATTATGAAGGTAATTATCCAACCTCTGTAAGAGGAATTTAAATTATCACCTTTTCTATTTTCAAGAACTATCTATGCCAATGACCATTATTTTGGGTGAGTCAGGGTTTACGGCATCCTTAGTCCTCTGTTCACGCTGGGACAGGCTCAAGTCCAAAGCTTATAATTAACTAACAGGATTTTTAATGGTTTACATTATTTGTTTATCTGCAGGATAGGATTTCCTGAGACTTAATATTTATTTGATAAATCCCCCCACCTATAGAACTATTAACTTATGTAAATAGCTTTACTGATTGTGATGTCAATAACTTTCCTCCTGCACCCCACAATGGAATTTATTTTGTCTTTGTTGAATGGGGGAGGGAGTAATGGATCAAGGCATCATGTGGAGGGAAAGATTTTATTAACATGGGGCATAGAATCATAGATAGCTATCGTGCAGAAGAGGCCATTTGGCCCATCGAGTCTGCACCAGCTCCCGGAGCAAACAGCGCTTTCAATCCAATTGTCCTGCACTTCCCCAATACTCTTTCAAGCCTCTAACTTCCATATACATGTCTTTTTCCTTCTTGAAACCCACAATAACACCCCATGTAGCAGGGCATTCCACACCCCAATAACTCTGAGTGAAAGAAATTCTCCTAAACTCTCTTTTTACTTTTGTTGCCATGGTTATGTGGCTATGGTTTTTAGAAAGCAAAAGAAGATAATCCTGGTATTTTGATACATGAAGAGCTATATGAATAGCAAATCAATGCACGGACCTTGAAGTGTTGAAAAACTGCTGGTGATGGTATCCCACGTTTGGTAAATAATATTGAGGATTTACATGCTGGAAACATCCTGTGCCACAAATCATAAAATTGTAGAATATTACAGCACAGAAGGAGGCCATCTGGCTGATTGTACCTGTGCCAATTATTTGGAAGAGCTACCCAATCAGTCCCACTCTCCCACTCTTTCCCATATCCTTGCACATTTTCCCTTTTCAAGTACCTATCCAATTCCCTTTTGAAAGTTGATATTGAATCTGTTTCCATCACCCTTTCAGGCAATGCATTCTTGTAACAACACTGGGTGTAAAAAACATTCCTCTCAACTCCCCACTGGTTCTTTTGCCAATATCTTGAATCTATGTTGCTTGGTTACTGACCCACTTGCAGTGGAAACAGTTTCTCCCTGTCTACTCTATCAAAACCCCTCAAATTTTGAACACCTCTATTAAATCTTCCCTTAAACTTCTCTGCTCTAAGGAGAACAATCCCAGCTTCTCTAGTCTCTCAACATAATTAAAGTGGCTCTGGTCTGCTCCACATCCCCCGCCCTAACCGCCCTACCATCGGTGGCCGGGCTTTCAGCCTCTCAGCCCCTAGGCTCTGGAACTCCATCTCCCAGTGCTTTCGCCTTGCTTCCTCCCTTTCCTCCTTCAAGGCCGGTCTCAAGACCTTTCTCTTCAACCGTGCCTTCAGCTTCCCTCTCGACTCTCTACCCCCTCCTCGCTCCCTCCCTTCCCTCCCCTCACCCTGACCATTTCCCCCTGCTCGGGTCCCGACCCAACTGTCCAGCGCTTTGGGACGTCCTCCCGACGTGAAAGGCACTCTATAAATGCAATCTTGTTGTTGTTGTTGTTGTAAAGTCCTGCATCCCTGGTACCATTCTGGTAAATCTCCTCTGCACCCTCTCCAAGCCTTTGTTATCCTTCCTAAAGTGTGGTGTCCAGAATTGGACACAATACTCAAGGTGACTTTTAAAGATTGTAGATGATGTAAAATGTATTGGTTCATCTTTCAAATAACAAACCTGTTAAAACGGATGTGAATTAAAAAAAAGAAATAGTGAAGATATTTGACACTTCCATGAAAGGAAAAGCATGTATTTTACTGTTCTATTTATTCTTTCCTGTTAAGGTATAGTTTAACAACTATTTTTGTTGGTGTACTTTCCTGCGCTTTTGTACTATTTTTCATTCCTTTGACTCTTGTGAGGTTATTTTGTTTTTACTCCCTGCTGTTTCTTCCTGGGCGTATGTTTTGAGCTCATGTATGCATGATAGAAATCCTTCACTGACATCTGTTGTCAGCTCAGTGTTTAATTATCAAATCGCTGAGTTCAACTCTATTTCTCATTAAATGGGTCATGTTTCCTTGTATTTCGATAAACTTTGAATTTATCTAATGCACTTAGCTTCTTGGAAGTGGGACTCAAATCTATACTATCTTAATCTATGTTATATTAACTGAACACAAGTATCCTTCAGAAGTATTTTGATGTCAGTCTGGCTCCACTGGTAGCCCTCTTGTCTCTGAGACACGATTGTGGGTTCAAACCCCACATCAGGACTATGAACTTGCAGTGCCAAATGACATTCCAATGCAGATGTGCCATCTTTCAGATGAGATGTTAAAATGAGGACCCATCTGCCTGTTCAGGTGCACGTTAAAGATCTCACCCCACTGTTTGGAAGAGAAGGGAATTTGCTTTTGTGTCCTAGCCAACAATCCCCAGATAATATCAATCATTCACTTAATGGCAGTTTGTGGGAAATTGCTGGATTCAAATTGGCTTCTGTGTTCACCTACAAAATAGAATAAATCCTGTGGAGCGCTTTGAGATTTCTCCTAACAATAGAGGTGCTATATCAAAGAATTATTAAAAGGATTATTAAATAATCTTGGATTCATATTATTTTATTATTTCTTCTGAATAAACTGTTACAGGGTATCTGTACCTCCAGCATAATTCAGTGGTGTCACTGTTATTCTGGCAAATTTGCTGGATTTTCTTCCAAACGAAGAACAATAGTGATTGAAAATGGTCATGTAAAGGATAAGGGAAATTCCTAAGTGCTTCATTTAAATGCACTTTTTGATACCAACCCAAGTCCTGCCCTTTCCAGGAGGCATTTACAGATCCATAAAATAAAACATTGCAATATAATGGTGTGCGTTATATGCAGCCACTCACCAATACATCTGCAGTTGTTAGGGTTGCCTGCCGTTGATAACACTGAGCCTCACTGGTCCTGTGTACTGTGTGCTGAAAGCCAGTGGTGAATGTTCTCTCAAGCATTTCCAGGGATTGTTCGCTGCTCCTCCACACCGCTCCCGAAGCTGGCCAGTATCCTGCTAAATATGCAGCACTTTAGTATACATGTCAGCCTGGCTCAGGTAGAGTGGTAGCACTTTCATATCGTCTCTCATCAAGAGTCAGAATGTGGTGGGTTCAACCTCCACCTCGGTACTGGAAACTCATAGTCTAAGCTTATACTGCAGTGCTGGGGTGTGCTGCATTGTTGGAGGTGCTGTCCTTCGGATGACATGGAAATCACTTGTCAGTTCAGGTGGATGTTAAAGATCCCAGAATAATATTTGGAAATAGAATGGAGTTTCTTCCACCATTCTAATCCCCAGTTAATATTGGTTATTCACTTCACGGCTCTTTGTGGGACATTCCCACGTACAAGTTGTCTGCCTTGTTTGCCTACAAAACATAGAGCTTTCTAGCATGTCCTCTCAGTATGAAAGGTGTTATATCAAATGTAAAGATTATTATTATACTGCACGTCCATAGTGTTCCTGTGCTGTCCAACAGCCTACAGTGAACTGCAAGTTAACTGGCACATATGGTACTCCATTCCCAAGATTTAATCCGTTGGTTTGATGAGCAACCAAACAGAGATCAATATCAGAAAAGGCTCTCCTGTCCTCTGAGATTTATCAGGCTCTGAGAGTAAATAAAAATAATCTGAATCAATTCAGTGTGCGAGGGGCCTTGGTTCGGCATGCAGCGAATGAATCATTGAGTTGTGAAATGTCAACTGGGCAGCTGCAGGAGCATGGCAATTGTACAAGAATGACTGTGACTCAATCTGGATGAAATCCATTTAAGATTCCAAGGAATAATTCTACACCTGATGCGACTTGAATCCACTTGAAGTTAGAGCCATAACTTGGTCAGAGGCACCACTGAGGCAACCCCTGAAACTTACCTTTGCATGTTTCTGGCCAGCTCACTGTATGACTTAAAGTTTGGGGAATTTATCTATCACAACGAGATGAAAGGAAAGGTTTAGTGCTGGGTTGAAATCAATGCCCGGATGATATCTTGCTTCAGGTGACAAATAATGTCGGAAATGCAAGTTCCTTGCTTCAATGGAAATGAAAAGCAGACGCTTGTTGATTACTTTCATGCAAGTAATAACAGGAATGTTCCAGGGAGGAAGGGAGTGGTTGTTTCCCATTCGATGACCTAGATTTCTGTAACATTTTACTTCAGGCTTTTCAACTGTAAATTCTGACTTGGGAAGCACTTTGCCCATAGTACAAGCAAGTTCACCACACGTTCTACCACCTTTTCTTGCGCTCCAAACATGATACAAGAAAAGGAATGTCATCTGTTAGATGATCCTTCTCTTACCTCTTGCTTCCAACTTATCTCTGTTCCAACCTTAGTTCAATGTAAGACTCTTGCTCCTCTTATCTTTCCCCTTGATCCACATGAGCTCCTGATCTACTTGTTTAAGTGTTCTTTTTCTGCCTTCATCATCACCGTGTTGAAATCATGACTCAATGTACCATCTCCGGCTCAAACCTAACCTAACCTATCTAGATTACCAACTCTAATTCGAACCATAAAATTAATCCTAAAAGGCAAAAATGCTTTAAATTACAACTAACTTTAACCAAACAAACACTAATAAATTGGTCATTTTCAATCCATGACTGTTTGTGGGACACTGCTGTGCGCAATTGGCTGCCGCGTTTCACCCACAAATATACAGTCAATTCACTTTATAGTCTATTCTGTGAAGCGCTTTGAGATGTCGAGAAGACGTGAAAAGCGCTATATCAAATGCAAGGATTATTAAATTATATTACCCCTCAATTTATACCCCTATCTCTAAAGACTAAGGTGTACATTAAAAATTAAAGCCACCTAACCTGGTAGCGAGCACCAGTATAGATTAGTGTGATGGGGGTTACGGAGTTGGAGTCCTGAAGGGTATTGTTTAGAGCACTCGTCTCGCAAGCAAGAGGACCTGGGATTAATTTCTGTCTGGGGTGAAATGTTAGGCAAGTTTTCTAACTTCACACACCTCTGTTTACCTAGCAGTAAGTAGTAACCCAGTTGTTAGTCGATTGGCAGATCGGTTTTCCGGGGTAATAATCCCACTGGTGTCTGTCAAGCCGTGGGAAGTGCATGTAGGTGTATTGGGAGGAGATAGTCACCAGGACATTTTGTGTAATCTTGGTCTGAAGTCTCTTGGTGTATTGCTAAAAAAATAACCTGGGAGAGCACAGTTTAGGTCACCTGGGCACATAAACGCCCAGGAAAACAAAATTAAAAGCAAAAAGAACATAGTTTAGGGCTTAAAATTTATAAAATAAGATTCAGTTAAAACAAAATAACAATTCTTCCACTTGATATAATGCCTTATCATGCCATTGAGATGTCTCAAAGCATTTCACAGGATTTTACTGTGAAGTGTAGTGACTGTGTATTTTGTAGGCAAATGCAGCAGCCAATTAACACCCAGCAATGTACCACAAACAGCCAATCTTATTTGGGAAATTATTGGCCAGGACACTGGAAGAAACTCCCTTCTGTTTTTGAATAGTGCCATGGGATCTTTAACACCTACCCACACAGGACCTTGTGTGTTCAAACTCCTGATGTGGGGCTTGAACTCAGAACCTTCTGACTCAGAGGCAGGAGTGCTACCAATTGAACCAGGCTGACACCTGTTGTTGGTGCTCAGTGGAGAAAATCACTTACTTGACAAGGGGTGCTACCTGCTGGTGTTATTAAATGAGTTCCTCAAATAAGGAATTTGTTTAGAAATTTTGCAAAAGTTTATCCTGCTGTTTATTTATAATATTTGGTGTGTGTTTGTTATATGACCCTTTTGCCTTTTGTGGTAGGAATCACTGTACATAAATCCAGCACTTTGAAGCATTTTGAGATGTCATCCTGATGTGAAAGGTGCTATACAAATTGCATTGTTTGTATATTCAAACACTCACATTTCCTGCAGTGAGTGAGAGGAGGCTAATTTCAAATGGGTTGAAGGACATTTTTCATTTGAACCAATCTTGTGATTGTGTGGCTAGTGATGGGAGGAAATTATTTAGAAATCCTTTAGTCCTTCCACTGTGCAGTGCTTTAAATGTGGCAGTGACATTCAGTGCCAAACAGATTGTATGACTATTGGTATTACAACACAGCTCCTTGAAACATTGTCACAGAGCATTGGTGGATCCAGTTAGGTCACTTATATCAACCTAGTATTGACTGTATGCCAAAACCATCAAAGGATCAGTATGTTCTATGTCACAAGTCACCCCACAATGCACGTCATGATTTCTTAAATTTCCCAGGTGGGGGAAAGTTGCAAAATCCTGATCCATGATCAGCAACCTCTTCTGTGTTATAAGCTTGCATTTCGTGGGAATCTCTACAATGTCTTGAAGCATCCATCACTAATATGTCAACAATTAATTATTGCTTATAACTAGCTGTGCTACTGAAGACCAGTTCTGCTGTCTGAATAATTGGTGTAGTAAATTTCAGGAAGTAACACGTTTCAAAAAAAAGTTGTTAGAATGTACCATTGAATGCACCATAGAATAGTTGCTACAATACAGCAAATCAAAAGAAAAATATTTACCTATAATACATAGCGTCTGAAATTACTACACAAGTTGCTATTGCTTTCCTGATCATACATTCTATGGGGAATAGGTACTTTCTCGCTGCAGGGATGCATCCTGCTTACTTAATTCCTGAAAGTATTAGGCGCAGGTTGGTAAGAGCCAAGGCTTGGAAACCCCAGAGTGTGAGTTGGAGTACTACTCAAGTCTAACCAGCTAAGAAAGAGCCCCAAGAATGCTATCTGTAAAGTCAGCCGGGATTTCAGCCCAGGTGTTTTTTTTAAAAAAAAAGATTCCTCTTGAACTTAGTCTGACCCAAATTTTATAATGTGAGACAACATTTTAGAAGATGTTATTTTTCTTCATCATCTTTGATATGAATGTTGAAATATGCCAGCAGCAACAGTATCACACACCACAAATAATAAACAGTCATTTCTGATCTATACGCCAAGAATTCTTCATAAGAGACAACAATTAAGTGTAGTTCAGAAGTCTCCTTTGCCACCTGCAGTCAGAGAAGAACATGGGCCAGTGCCTGCTTTGAAAGCAGCGTTGATTTAAAGAGATGTTGAATGGAGTGCTCAGTGTGCTTAGATCAACAGGATAATTTTTCTGCCGGTTGCATGTTTTCTGCCAGTTCTGTTTCATGTACTCTGTAATGTCTTGGCTTTGATATCACTTTCTGGTATTATTGTTAGTATTATCATCAATGATATATTATACTCTCTCTCTCTCCCCTTACACACACTTTCCTCCCTATTATACACTCTCTCCTCTTTTCCCCATTAAACTTTGTTCCTCTTCAACCATGCCTTTGGTCACCTCCCCTCTTTTTTCATCTCAGCGTCAAACCACACTGCTCTTAAGCATTCCAAGATGCTACCCATGTGAAGGGCACTATATAAATGCAAGTTGTTGTTGTTGGTGATGGTGTAGACATTTATCCTTTCCACACATTTGCTCTCCTTGCTTATTCTCTCCATAATATTTTGTAAAAATGATTACCAGCTTTTCTCATTCATTCATAGGAGTCCTGTAGCTCAGTGGCGAGAGCACTCACCTTGCAAGTGAGACACCTGGGTTCAATTCCAGGCAGGGCGAAACCTTGGGCAAGTTTGCTTACTCCACACGCCTAATAATAATCCCTCCAAAACAAAACAATGATAAATTGGTCATTTTCAATCCACGACTGTTTGTGCACAATTGGCTGCCATGTATCGCCCACAAATATACGGTCAATTCACTTTACAGTATATTCCGTGAAGCACTTTGAGACGTCCAGTAGATGTGAAAAGCACTTATCAAATGCAAGGATTATTATTATTATTATTACTGCATACCTTCGTACGACTTCTTTTTTGTTGCAAAGTTGCAATCAATTTTTTTTGTGACAATTTGTGGTGAACATTGTAGCGTGAATGTGAGCCAGTGTGAAACATGCTGAAGGTCCCTCTGCATCAATTGTGCTCCTTTAGGGAAAAACAATGTCGGGTCAGGGCCAAGGGCTCTGGGTTTCCCTGTAGACGATACAATTTACATCCTGAAACAATTGCCTTGTGACTAGCAGCCAGTAATAACATGGCTTTCCTGAGGATTGCTTGTTCAACCCCATTGTTGCTTATGACCTGTGAGTTTGCTCTGCACACAGCAGATGTACTTTTATTGGAAATTCCTTTGTGGAAGGCGCTATATGAGTTTTGTTGAAATTATCCAGTTAGCAATTTGTCATTAGAACACACTGTACACTGAAACCTCTTTGAGTTAGAATATTTGTGAACACTTATCTTTAGGTATTGAGGGAGGCCAAAAAGAAAGCTACCTATTTCTGTTGAAAGTAGAGTGATATGTAGAGGTGGGAGACCTACAAAAAGAACATTGTAATCCTGTGGACTTCAGAAAAGTGAGAAAAGATTTATCAGACTTTATCTGAAATGGATTTGCAGGATTCTAAAGGAATCAGTGACAAGAGGGCATTGATAAAGATAGTTATCAAGGGAGCAACAGAAGAGATTGGAGGGGTGGGGGGCGGGGGTTGTTTTACACAGAGTTGTTGAATGCCCTGCTGGGTTAATGGACCAGGCAGAGTTCATATTTGCTTTCAAGAGGGATTGTATTGTACTTGGCATTACAATTGTGTTCAGTTAGCCTTCAAGGGGGTAACTAAATACCAATTTCACCCGAGTCTAGATTTATTCTATTTATGTAACATTGCAAAGCATCCAGACTTTAGCAAATTGTTGAAATCAGTCTTAACTTTGAAAGAACTTACAGCAAACAGACTTAAAAAGAATGTAAGAATTTGCAAAATTCTGGAAACTCTGAAATAATAAGTCAATAGAGTAAATCTAGATTCAGGTGGAATCCATTTCTAACCATCAGCCAGCTAGCTCTTCAAACATTATTTTTGATCCAATGAAAGAGGAGAAACAAAGCAGATGTATATTGCCATTTAAAAAATTGGTCTATAGACAAAAAGTATTTCACCCACTTGCTAGAGACTTATTCAATTTCAGGCTTTTGCACTAAACATTTGTAATCTATGAGATTTCCTTGAATAGGGCCCATATAGATACCTGGAATATTTATACCGCAGAAGAAAGTCAAGCTCCACCAAGCAACTTCATTGTGCCTAGAGTTAGTTGAATTGTAAGAATTAGAGCCCAACCTTGAGAACGTGGCTATCACTCTGGTAATTGTTTAACATGCAATCCGCAACACAAGTTCATTGAGAAATCAATACCTAATTCTAGGAAGGAGCATTACTTGATGAAGGTAAATGGGCAAAGATTCCATGGAATGAGAGCTTGTGAAAAATTGATTCAAAAGCTCAGGAATCAATAATAGTCACTTGGACCCGGTGTTAGCGGTTCACACGTGCTCATTGGAATCATACCTCAGTAAAAGGAGAGTTTGAAAGCCTTCAAGACAGGACGTTGGTTTCAATGATTTAACAAAAACAACTTGCACTTATATAGCGTCCTTCAAGCGGGGTAGTATCCCGCAGCGCTTAAATGAATTTGGAGAATTCTTCATGTTTATAGCCTCAATGGAGTCAATTCTGGAAATACTCTACAGTGTATAAGGTGAGGGGAGCAATGATGTTGATAGTCACAGAAAGAAACATGAATGCTGCAGAACCCACAGAGATGGGAAGACATGTGCTTCTGACAGATAATTCCACCCTTTAGAATAGGCTTTGGGATGCTACCTTACATGAAGGGCGCTATATAAATGCAAATTGTTGTTGTAGACTTACATCTTCGTCTCTCTCCTTGATCACTAGCAGTCTAGAAGCCATGATAGATCATTATTTGTGTGTGTTTATCTGAGCATGTATATATGTATACATACATGTGTGTGTACAGCGGTGTGTTCGCAGAGGTGTGTCTGTGTATATATGTAAAATAATCCTTACATTTGGTATAGTACCTTTCACATCAGGAGCACATTTCCAAAGTGCTTACCAGGATGTACTTTAAAGTGCAGTGACTATTTATTTTGTGGGTGTATGTTTATGTTTATGGGTGTCTGTGCATATGTGTGCAAGTGTATGTGTGTTTGTGTAAGTGTGTGCATGCTTAAACTGATGATACTTGAGGGATAGCTTAAGTTGAAACAGATGTTAGTCAATTGCTTGCCAAGAAGGAAGAAAATAGTTGGACACAATTCATGTTATGTTGCATCCAGTAATTACTTTGAAAGTAAACTTCTTCGCCTGTTTTTACAAGACATACCACAAATAAAGAGAAATCCTGTTCCAGTGTATTTCCTGCAGTATCAATAAGGAGGCTCTATCGAGGCCATAAAGATGAAGGTTCCCTCAGATGGATTTATTTAAAATGTGTGACTCTCCGTAAGACATGATCAAAATGATAGTGAATTGTTAAAAACTGTGATGATTATTTTATTAGCTGGCAATCAACAAACAATTGGAATTTGGAAATCTTGTTAGAAAATAAAATCAGCCAAATCTGTAAGGAAATAACGCTAATTCCTTTAACCAGATATCAAACTGTTTTATTATTATTCGTTCGTTATTCCCCAATATCCCGATGGGTCAGACCAAAGGCCGGTACAATCAACAGATCTCATAACAGAATAACACCACTATAGATATCTCGAGTTCAAGAGTTCAACACTGTGTCTTTCCGGCACACAAGCTTGATTCTTCATGCTTTCAGTCTTCTTGCTTACAGCTTTCAATCTTCCATCTGATATCCTCAGTCTTAGTGTTTCCAGCTCTCAGTCTTCCATCTCCCGTATCCTTGTCTCCACGACCCGGGACGGCCCCGTACACAAAGTTAACGGAACTCTTATACCAATGTTCGTCCAATCATGGTGCGGACATTAGATCACCTGTCGAAATCATGCCGGGTTCACGTGAACACCTCATGGGGTGTATGTGCCTCAGCACACATACACATTGTCCTTAAGACCCCTGTTATCTGATCTAATTGTCTAAGATAGAGGATTGATCAGTTTAGGACTGTATCTGGTGCTCATTATTTTGTGGTGTGGGATCATTCCTTTTAAGTGACTGGTTATTTCTTATCAGTATCCCGGGATGGTACCAAGGCTCTCTAGTTTAAGCAACTTGCTCATTAATTGCTATTCTTGAGGGTTGCCTTCTGTCGGTTGGCAGGCTCTGTCAGAATCTAGTGACTTATTGCTCAGTTGAGATCCTGTGTCGACTGGTACCTTGGACCGTTACCTCTGTGGCTTGTTGTCATTTACTGATAAGAGGTGACACCCTGCCCCTGTCTGTTATTCTTTCAAAAACAGAGAAAACCAAATGAGTCCTATACCATGACTGTCAGTCCAGTTGTCCCCCACACTTAACTTAAACGTTAACCCATTCACAGCATCTATTATGATTCTAACATTATATAAAAAGTGTAAATTCTAACAATCTGATTAATCTCTACAGATCGCACAGCCGTATGGGTAACTTAAAAATAGAAACAGAATATTGTAGTCTGGTTTTGTGGCAGATAAGAAGGTTCAGTAGTATTCGCTTCCCAAAGGATCCTCTCAGCTGATATCAATTGTTACTGTGCCAAAAAGGCTCTTTGAAGGCATACAGATTGACATCCTTACCCTTCCAGGACACTGACTTGGAGATATATGTGCTAGGGCTTCCAATACTGGGCATATGACAGCAGATGTGAACACTACCATCTCAATCAGAAGAAGCATCACAAATAACTATTACCAAATAACCACAACATACCTACGTGGCAGAGTGCTTAACAGTGGCGGAGCCCGATGACGAGCCTGGGGGAGGGGAAGGTGACTGTAGGCATGGTCAAAGAGGAAGGTCTTCAAGAGCTACCTGAAAATCGGGAGAGAAGGGACAAAGTGAAGGGATTGAGGGAGAGAGTTCCACAGCTTCAGGGTATAGTGGTTGAAAGCATGACGCCGATGGTTGGGTGGAGGGTCTGGGGGGCAAGCAGGTGCCTGGAGTTTGTTGAGTGGAGGCAGTGGGTAGCAGTGTAGGGAGAGAGCAGGTTAGAGAAATAGGGGAGTGCCAGGGTGTGAAAGGATTCAAATACAAGAGTGAGGATCTTGAAGTTGATCTGCTCTGTGACAAGGAGCCAATGGAGTTTGACAAGGACTGGCAGGTACCATTCAGGGCCCACCCATACATAAATCCTGATATATGTTTAGCTTTCCTTGTCCAGGAACAGTGAGTGTAAATGCAAGGTGTTAACATAGCTCAATTGATAGCACACCTGCCTCTGGATCAGAAGGATGTGGGTTCAAGTTTCATGTTGTGAACTTTGAGCTCTTAGTTTGGACTGACATTCCAATTAAGTTTTTTTGGTGGTGTGTGGCAGTACAATGTCAGAAATGCAGATAATGTAAAATTGGAGCTGCGAGACTCTTAGCATTCACCATTAGGCAGATACTCATATTTATATATTCACTCATAATCCACAACATCAGCACTCACTCATATACATGCTGCAATCGACCATTGTTTAGTAACGCTTGCCTGCTGGCTGAAGACCAGAGATTCTGCCTAACCATAAAATACAATACCAGGAGATTCATACATACACATTCACATACACCTGGAGTGCTGAGCTTAGTGGTTAGAGCACTCGTCTTGCGAGCGAGAGGACCTGGGTTCAATATCTGGTAGGGGTGAAACATTTGGCAAGTTTCCTTACTCCACGTGTCTCTGCTTACCTAGCAGTAAGTAGGAACCTAGTTGTTAGTGATAGGCAGATCGCTTTTCCAGGGGTAATAATCCCTTTAAAAAAATTATCATTTGGTCACTCTTTCCACGACTGTGCCAAATTGGCTGCTATGTGTCATATATACAGTATATATAAGATATGCAGTCAATTCACTTTACAGTATATTCTGTGAAGGGCTTTGAGACACCTGGAAGATGTGATAAGACTCTATATCGAATGGGGTATTATTACACCCCATTAAATCATCACTCATTCGTAACCACCACACCTCAAACAGGAAATCACCAGGACTCAGATCATAAAACACACAGTTCCATTTTTACATTATAATAATAACTAACCCTTGCATTTGATATCACGTCATTGAGACGTCTCAAAGCGCTTCATAGATTATATTGTAAAGTGGATTGACTGTGTATTTTGTGTATAAACAGACAAGAGCTAATCTCCTAAAGGGACAGCCTTTACCTTTTATGAGTAGGGGGCAGAAGCTCTATATTCTCTCTGTATTTCATCCACAGGAGATGTTTGCCCACTTTCCCTCTCCAATCTGGAGGTTTTGATTTGTTTGAGACAAATACCGGCTAATCCCATTATACCTGTGGTATAACTCTGATCCGCTTATAGCAGGGTTGCATCGTGGACCAGAGGTATATCAGAAGTGCGGTACACTACTGTTTTGTGCCATTGAATGGCTAGCTTCCTGTGCAGACCAACCATTGGAAATGTTTGCAAGAGCAGTTGACAGTGTCCTACGTGCTGCACACATGCACAGCTCACAGGATGTGACATGATGAATGACCTGACCAGTAGCCAGTGCTATAGTGTGCTCTGTAGTAGTGTCAAGTCTGAGTCTATGGAACGGTGTTGAACAGGGCCGGCCTGTTGTTAAAAAGTATTCCTATTAATGTAACTGAAGTTACAGAGATTTGTATAACAGGGTTCCCCCACAATGACTTTGAGTCACAAACAGGGAAGACCATGGCAACCGGAAATACACAACTCCCACCTGTGGTACCCCTCCCTCGGCGTACTGTAAATCCACTTACAGTCAGGAGTTCCTCTATCGGACTCTCAGCTTCTATGGGAACAGACTCTATGGGACTTGGGAGTCATAGCTGGTGAACCCTGTTGCAAATCACCGCAATTTCAACCCCACGTGATGACAGGGCCCATGTGGGCACAATTCGAATCATTTAAGAAAATGTATTCACGTAGGAGGTGGTGCAATCTATCTCCCCAGATATGCTATTGTCTTCACACAGTGTTATGTTCCAAGGTCTGGGGGTGGAGTAAACCAGCACCAGCAGAGCTGGGTGCAAGCCCCCATGGCAGCTGCAATTTTAACTTTTAAGAATAACTGCACGTTTCCCTCCAAACACAATAGAAGTGAGATAATCATAAAGCTATTTTCTCCTTCCCCCCTTCCAATTAATAAGCAACTGACAGTTGCGTGTCATGACACTGAAGAACAACGACTTCAAAGTCTGCAAGAAACAAAGGAACAAAGCCAGCCCTTTCCTGTAGCGTGACACTCTTTCCGTGAGATGAAGCAGGTGTGTCAGTGACTTAGGTGGAGTCTTTGCACGCTACATCTTTAATGTAATACCACCATCCCCCACCTACCTGGCCTAGTTCTATCGTTGCCCTTAGACAAAAACTGCAATATTTCAAGGATTAAGCATTCATCCGTGCACTCTCACCAGTCACAGGTACATTTGAAAAAATAGGAGAGACTCCTCTTCCTCCTCCTCCTCCTCCTCCTCCTAAAATTGAATAAAATTCCTTTTTTTCTCAACCATTTCTAATTGGACACATCTGTTTATCTTTTTTTGTTACAGGAGATTAGGTTGAAACTACAAAATAATTAAATATTTCTTATTTGGCTGGCACCCAAAGGCTCTGTGTCTGAACTGCTATCAATTGATTTTTTAACGCTGGGATCTATTTCAGTGAGTTAAACTGATTTTAACTATATATTATACAAATGCACATTTATTGAATCATTTAAAAGTGAGCAAGTGACACTGCTGTACGCAATTGGCTGCCATGTTTCACCTATAAAATACAGTCAATTCACTTTACAATATATTCTGTGAAATGCTTTGAGATATCTCAACAATATGATAAGGTGTTACATCAAAGGCAATGATTATTATTATAAATTGTATTATAAAGATATTGTATTTAATTGCCAAACTGGATTAATTTGTTATTTCCATGTTAACCTGGTTTTCCTGAGATGGGCAAATAACTATTATTATTTTAATTCATTTTTGGAGTACAGGTAGTTAAATTCCTGGTTACTGTACTCGCTCATCCTAATAGTACTCTAAGCCTCAGAGCTTTAGTTAGTTAAGAAGAATTCTTTCAGCTTCATTTGTTTCTGTTCATAATACTCTAATAATTACTCTTACTGCTTCAGCTGGTGAAAACATTTCATACATTTCTGTTTTGGTCCAGGGAGTTAGGTATTGAAAAGATCTTTTAGGTCAGCACAGCAAAGAGTTAGTGGTCATGTAAATTATCCCTAAGATAACAAAGGTCAGGTCCAGGGAACTTCCAGTCTCCGCAGACAGAGTGGCTTTGTAACAACAACAACTTAACATTTGCATTGTGCCTTTCACGCTGGCAGGACAACTTAAAGTGCTTCACAGAGCCAACTGGGTAATAATAATAATAATCCTTGCATTTGATATAGCGCTTTTCACATCTTCTAGACGTCCCAAAGTGCTTCACAGAATATACTGTAAAGTGAATTGACTGTATATTTGTGGGCAAACGCGGCAGCCAATTGCGCACAGCAATGTCCCACAAACAGTCATGGATTGAAAATGACCAATTTATTATTGTTTTGTTTTCTGGAGGGATTATTATTAGGCTCTGTGTGGAGTAAGGAAACTTGCCCAAGGTTTCGCCCTCTGCCTGGAATTGAACTCAGGTCTCTCGCTTGCAAAGCGAGTGCTCTAACCACTGAGCTACGGGACTCCACATTCTAAGCTTGTAGTCAGGGGAGTTGAGGAAGGAAGGAAGGAAGTCGGGAGGTGACTAAAAGGGTGATTGAAAAGAAAGGTTTTAAGGTGAGCTTTATATATAGGAGGGAGAGGATGAGACCGTGGGACTCTGCGATGGAGTTCCAAAGAGCAAGGCCAAAATGGTTGAAAGCTCACCCACTAATAATGGGCTAGGTTTTGTGGGGAAAGTGAAGCAGGCCAGTGCTTCCTGAATTTAGGGATTGGCCAGGGTGGGAGGTTTGCAGGAGGTTGCGGAAGTGA
Organism: Callorhinchus milii; assembly: GCF_018977255.1. Classification (NCBI taxonomy): domain Eukaryota; kingdom Metazoa; phylum Chordata; class Chondrichthyes; order Chimaeriformes; family Callorhinchidae; genus Callorhinchus; species Callorhinchus milii. The sequence continues at coordinate 54,709,130 of NW_024704744.1, forward strand.
ATAGTGTCTTTCATGTTGGGAGGATGTCCCAAGGTGCTGGACAATCCAGGGCGCTAATTCTGGAATGTTCAATGCCTTAATATATTCTCCCTATGTGAAAAACGCTATATAAATATCCATTTGTATTGTACAAAGGGAGCTTGTTAGGATATGCAAATAGGCTGATAATTGGCAAATAAAGTTTAATACTTAATAATAATAATAATAATAATAATCCTTGCATTTGATATAGCGCTTTTCACGTCGGGAGGAAGTCCCAAAGCGCTTCATAGAACACACTGTAAAGTGAATTGACTGTATATTTGTGGGCGAACGCGGCAGCCACTTGCGCACAGCAGTGTCCCACAAACAGTCGTAGATTGAAAATGACCAATTTTATTATTGTTTTGTTTTTTGGAGGGATTATTATTAGGCTCTGTGTGGAGTAAGGAAACTTGCCCAAGGTTTTGCCCTGTCTGGAATTGAACTCATACTTATAATTCCAATGCATGACATATAAGATCCAAGAACACAAAACACACGTACTCCATGGGTGGGATAGAACTTGCCATTGGGAAGCTGAAACAAAACTAGGTGTGTTAATTGACTTGTTGCTTATTATGTCAAAAAGGTGTGACACAGCAATAAAGAAGGCAAACAGGATGCTGGATGCTATGTTGCTAAATCAGTTGAGTTTAAATCCCCAGATGTCATCCTCAGGCTGTTCAGTGCTCTGGTCAGAACGTGCCTTGGATACTGCATACAGTTCTCATCACCGGGACGTGAAGGGGTTACCCAGGCCCTAGTTGTCCAATACGTTAGCCACTCACCACATGTGGTGAATTTGGAATCCAGATGTGGTGAAATTGCATTTTTGATTAGTAAATAAAAAGTGAGTCACGTTGGGCATGTGATCGAATACTTATATTCACACCACAGATGCATGTGTACTTTGATCTTTTTAAAATAATAATGCTAATAATCCTTGCATTTGATATAGCACTTTTTCACATCTTCTAGACGTCTCAAAGCGCTTCACAGAATAGACTGTAAAGTGAATTGACTGTATATTTGTGAGTGAAACGCGACAGCCAGTTGCGCACAAAAGTGTCCCACAAACAGTCATGGATTGAAGTGACCAATTTTATTATTTTTTTGAAGGATCAGGCGTGTGGAGTAAGGAAACTTGCCCAAGGTTTCGCCCTGCCGGGAATCGAACCCAGGTCACTCGCTTGCGAGGCGAGTGCTCTAACCACTGAGCTACAGGACTCCATTTGTTGTGCATTTGTTGGTAAAATGGTAAGACAAAATGCAGCATGTGCGAGTGTTTTTTAATCATTGTAGGTGCTTTATTTGGGTTACTGCTTATTGATTATTTGCTAAGATGATGTGTAACAGGGGTGAAAAATCCAGATTTCAGTACCATGGAAATACCAACAATATTGTATGAGGAGGAGCTTTCTTCTGCTGGCCTACAACGAGGAGCTCCAACAGACCACGTCATGGCAAAGGGCAAGCAGCATCCAACCGTAATCTGGATGGGAGAGCAGGGGCAGGTCTGGGGGATCCTGTGAAAGAAAAATAAAGAGAAAAAGATGCACTAAGATCTGCTGTGTCTGATAAATTCATGCCAGAATTCCAAACTGGTGAAAGAGAAAGACTGCAATGCTTCGCACTGAATGGTGGTAGATATTATTACGTAAATATCCATGTAAACATACATGTGAAGTACGTTCACCTGTATTGTGTGAGTGTATATAAGGTGATTTCCACTAAAATTAGTGCATGTGGCTCAAATGCTGTCGCTGTAGTCACACCTGTGGCCATTCAGTGATTTTTATTAGACAACACTGCCCTAAATCACTTCTATCTCGAAGATAGATAACATCCACCTCCTCACCTGGACCAAAGATTAATGAAAATAAATCAAAATTGTGTGTGTATTTTTGTGTGTGTGTGTGGGGGGGGGGGGTGGGGAGTGGTGGTGGGGTGTTATCTGGCTGAATCAGAAGAGCTATTTGAGGCTTTAAGATAAGACCGTATAAAGCATATGCGTATCTGGAATGCACATTATAAAATAAATACTGTGAGCTGTGATGTCTGTTGATAAAAGACTGCAGCCATTTCTCAGACTTTTGCTGGGTAACATTACACAACATAACACCCAGCCCAATCACTGCAGTGTTATTTATTTTAAAATAAGATCAAAAAATGTTCCACTCCCTAAATCTGACATTACTATAACAATAGTAATAATAATAATCCTTGATTTGATATAGCGCTTTATCATATCTTCTAGATGTCTCAAAGTGCTTCACAGAATAGAATGAAAAGTGAATTGACTGTATAGTTTTTTTAATATAATTTTTAAAAATATTTATATAACATATAATATAGTTTTTTTTATATTTACTGTGCTTTGGTAATGTCCCAAACACAACAGGATTACATTTAGAACGGTCACTCCAGCTGACCTGGAACTTGATAGGTCAGGCTATTATTGAACAACTCATCAAAGATTTGTTGAAAATTTGAACTCATAATAGTTAAAGGAACAGCACAATGGAACATCAGTTTTCACACCACAGACTTTAATAATAATAACAACAATAATACTATAATCCTTGCAATCGATATAGCGCCTTTCATATCAGGATGATGTCTCAAAGGATTTACTGTAAAGTGTAGTAACTGTGTACTTTCAGGTGAATGTGGCAGCCAATTTGCACACAGCAATTTCCCATGAACAGTCACAAAGTGAATGACCATTTTGGGAGATTGTTGGCCAGGACACTGGAAGAAACTCCTGTTTCTTTTTGAGTAGTTCCATGGAATCTTTAACGTCCACCTGAACAGGCAGACCAGATCTTGCTTTTGAGTTTCATCCGAAGGACGGCACCTCCAACAATGCATTAGAGTGTCAACATAGACCATATGAGCTGAGAATCTTGATGTGCAGTTTGAACACATAACCTTCTGACTCAGAGTGCTACAAAATGAGCCAGGCTGATGACTCTGCAAACATCGAACAATTTCCTGAAATTCAGGAGCAAATAATACTGTCATAATTATAATTCACAAAGATTTCCAAAGTTTTTCTCCTGGAAAAGGAACCACTGAAATATTTTTTTACGTAGAATGGCAGACCAGACTGAAGGACAAATAAGTTGAGCATAGATAGATGTTCCAAAAGAACATATGCAGTAGGTATTCTGGAAGTTGAGATTGAATGCTGAAGGGCCTTCTTCATCCAGACCAACCTTGTGAACTTGTGATCTCATGAAGGGCTGTTCAGTCCATTCAGCTGTTGGGCCATGTAGACTGACCATGTGGATTTGACTCTTGTCCTCATGAATGATCAGAAGCTTCATCTGTTTCTGAATCTGCCTGGTCTGAGCACATATACCATCTTGTATTAATATTTAGAATCACTTAATCACTTAATATTGTGGAAATTTCCTAAATTAAGTCTCAGTTTGTAAGCCGGTTCTTTTTCAGAACTGCAGAAAGACAGCTTCCAAATCATGACTGAGTTTAGGAATTATGCTTGACACTGCACAATCTTATGTTTTAAGGCAAACTGATCTTACAGGTGAAATTTTGAGCCCAATATGTGAACAGCCCTGAAATTTCAAAACCAACACTTGAAGGATTAAAGTCTGTGAGTGAAACCACTCCTTTATTTTCGCGAGGCCTCACCTGCCAGAAGTCAATGTTTTCCATTCAAAAAAAGCGTTAGAAGATTTTGCAGGTTTTGGGAGTTTGCTGGGCTTTACGATTCATACAATTTGCACATTCAGAGAATATGAGCTTCCTACTTCCACTATACATCACCCAGTATTCGGATTGTCTATTTTAAATTGTTGGCCTTTAATGGTATCTTTGTTCCCCCCCACTCCTCACCACATGTCATTGTGACCAATAATAAATTGGTAATTTGGTAATTGCATGACTGTTTGTGGGACACTGATGTGCGCAATTGGCTGCCGCATTTCACCCACAAAATATACAGTCGATTCATAGAATCATGAATTATACAGCACAGGAGGAGGCCATTCAGCCCATCGTGTCTGTGCCGGCTCTTTGAAAAGAGCTTTCCAAATCAATCCCACTCCCCCCCTTTCTCCCCATAGCCCTGCAAACGTGTCCTCCCCAAATAATTATCTACTTTCTCTTAAAAGTTGTTATCGAATCGGCTTCCACCATCCTTTCAGGCATTTCATAGTATATTCTGTGAAGTACTTTGAGACATCTCAAAGAAATGATAAGATGCTGTATCAAATGCAAGGATTATTATTACTATTATTGTCAATCGACAAGGTGAGTGGTCGATTTCTTCCAAAGCTTTTGCCCAAACTGCACTACAACTGGCCAGTAGGGGGCATACGACTCCCCTCTAGTTTCTATCCTTCACTGTGCAAATTGCAAATAACCTTCATTTGGGCGTCTCCAGGATGGAAAAGCTCAGATGATGTCCTGCTGCACTATAGTACCTATTTGTGCTGTTTTATCAGGACCTGTTACTAGTGTTCCCTTTTAGTGTATTTAAAATCTATTATTTTATGATATAGGACTTACAAAGGTGTGAATACAATTACAAATGTATAGCCCATAGAACAGGAATGGCACTGTACACCTCTTCCATATTTGGGCTCTTAAAACAACAATAACAACAACAATTAAAACTTATATTTATATAGATTCCTAGTGGCGTAGTGTCTCAGAGAGCTCAACATTTGAATCCAGCCCAGACTCATTGGATGAAAGTCTGACATATGTAGAAGAAATATGCTTTGGCAGTACAAAAACAGGTCCATGATTTACAGTGGTGTTTGAAATGTCATATGTGATTGCCCACTAATACAATATACAGCAAATCTTATGAAGCACTTTGAGACATCTTTTTCCCGACCTGAAATATCAAATGCAAGGCACAAGATCAAATGCAAGGATTTGCAAAGTGGGTTAATTGTGAATGTCTGATTTTGACTTTCAAAATCATTGTGCGTTTCTGATTGTTAGTGTAACTCTGCACGTAGTGAGAATTGATTCCTTGAAAACAGCTTGGTGAAACTATAACAGGTATTTTGAAATAATAATGTGGTGCCTAGAAATATAAACATCCTGTTTTTGTGTAAGGCATTTACTTGCAAGGAACAGTCACACAGTTCTGCAGTGTAGATTGGGTTTAAATGTTACTGACAGCATAATTATTAATTAGTGTCGAAATTTCAATAGAATGTGAGATGCAAAAATGCAACTGGTAGACTCAATGAATACTACTAAATGATTGAATAATATCACACAATCTGGCTAAGTACAAAATATTTTCATTTAATCTGGCCAATTATTAAATATTATCACACAACCTGGCTGCATTTTATCACACAATATGGCTAAACAATAAATATTATCACACAAGTTATCACTTAGAAGAATCATAGAATCATAGAGATTTACAACACAAAAGGAGGCCATTCAGCCGTGGAGTCTGCACCAGCTCTCATAGCAAGCTATTCATTCACATTGTATCCCCATACCCCTTCAAGCCTCAATTATGTGCTGGATTTGTCCATAAATTATCCAGAATACAATCTCTTTGGATTCTGATGAAATCACTAAGTATGCAGAATGCTGTCTCACTGCTAACTATTCCAGATTTTATTTTATCTGTAACAAAATAATCCTTGCATTTTAATATAGTGCCTTTTCATGTTGGGAGGATGTCTCAAAGAACTTCACAGGATATACAGAAACATAAAGTGTAGTGACTGTATTTTGCAGGCGAATGCGACAGCCAACTTGCGATCAGCAATGTCCCACAAGCATGAAGTGAATTTTCCTTGGAGGATTGATGTCCAGGACGCCGGGAGAAACTCCCTTTTCATTTTGAATTCTAGCGGGATTTTTTACACCGATTTATAGGGGTAGGGTTGGAAGACAGAGCTTGATGTGTTAAGGATGTGAATTCCTCCTTATTTTCCTTTTTATACAGACCTTCCAGTGGCACACATCTCCGAGAGCCACAAGAATGATCAGGCCACGTGCCCCAGGGTCCCAGGCAATGCTTGATGTTGTGCAATTGTAGCCCAGTGACATTCTTCTCTCTGATTTCTATGCAGCTCACATAAGCAACACCTACATAACTGAATATATTGTTCCTCCTAAATTCCAACAAAAGGCTTTCACATTCCTCCCTCATCCTCAGTAGAATGAAATGAAGACTCAGTGGAATCATTCTTGCCCATTTTCCAGGATGTCACAATCACTACATTTTGTTTTAGCTTCTCCAGGTCTTTCCTTTCTCTTATAATCTACAGAGTTTTAAAATCCAAATTTAGTGTCATCTCATTATTATGTTTTGATTTATCTCTCCTTTTCAACTGGTCAGGAACCACTTAGGAACTAAGGAATAGGAGGAGGCCATTAAGTCCATCAAGGTAGTCCTACTAGTTTTTGGGACCATAGCAGATCTTTTAATTCAATATTCCAGTCTTTATTACATACTCTTTAAAAATCTTACTTTCTGACTATCTATGTATCTCCCTACTTGTTTCAGGTCCCAATCCAATGCCATATACTGCATTTACCAACACAAATGGATTAATGCAGGTCTTCACGTGAGAGGTTTTGGCGAACAGACACATCCACTGGTTGCTGACCACCTGGGGCTGAATCGGCTTCATGGTAGTGTTAGAAAATAAAATCAGCCAAATCTGTAAGGAAATAACGCTAATTCCTCTAACCAGATATCAGACTGTTTTATTATTATTCGTTCGTTATTCCGCAATATCCCGATGGGTCAGACCAAAGGCCGGTACAATCAACAGATCTTACAACAGAATAACACCATTATAGATATCTCGAGTTCAAGAGTTCAACACTGTGTCTTTCCGGCACACAAGCTTGATTCTTCATGCTTTCAGTCTTCTTGCTTACAGCTTTCAATCTTCCATCTGATATCCTCAGTCTTAGTGTTTCCAGCTCTCAGTCTTCCATCTCCGTACCCTTGTCTCCACGACCCGGGACGGCCCCATCTCCCGTATCCTTGTCTCCACGACCCGGGACGGCCCCGTACACAAAGTTATCTGAACTCTTATACCAATGTTCATCCAATCATGGTGCGGACATTAGATCACCTGTCGAAATCATGCCGGGTTCACGTGAACACCTCATGGGGTGTACGTGCCTTAGTACACATACACATTGTCCTTAAGACCCCTGTTATCTGATACTTGTTATTTTGTGGTGTGGGATCATTAGTACATGCCTTTTAAGTGACTGGTTATTTCTTATCAGTATCCCGGGATGGTACCAAGGCCCTCTAGTTTAAGCAACTTGCTCATTAATTGCTATTCTTGAGGGTTGCCTTCTGTCGGTTGGCAGGTTCTGTCAGAATCTAGCGACTTATTGCTCAGTCGAGATCCTGTGTCGACTGGTACCTTGGACCGTTACCTCTGTGGCTTGTTGTCATTTACTGATAAGAGGTGACCCCCTGCCCCTGTCTGTTATTCTTTCAAAAACAGAGAAAACCAGATGTGTCCTATCCCATGAGTGTCAGTCCAGTTGTCCCCCACACTTAACTTAAAAGTTAACCCATTCACAACATCTATTATGATTCTAGCAGTATACAAAAAGTGTATATTCTAACAGTAGGCATGTCTGTTTGCCAAAGCCCCTTACATGAGTACTTGGATTAATCAGTTTGTGTTGGTAAATCCAGTACATGTCATTGGATCTTGAGAACATTAAGGTGGGTAGGTGGTACGTAATAAACTGTTCCGTAAAGGTCCTCCCAAACTAAAGGTAAATCTCCTTTAAATTGCTGAGGAGGAAACTTTGAGGCTTCCAATTAGTGGACCCATTACTCAATGGGTAGGGATATGTGTCAGAAGTGAGCTGTGGGCAGAAGTCTGATGGCAATAATAATCCTTGCATTTAATATAGCACCTTATCACTTTGTCAGAACATCTCAAAATGCTTCACAGGATTTACTGTAAATTGTAGGGTCTGTGTAATTTGAAGGTGAACTGTGTAATTCTATGAGAGTTGCGAAAGCAGGTGGAGCCGATATGAGCAGACACTGGTCAGAAAGAACAGGATGAAAATGGCATGAGGGTGTTTATGAATGAGAGACGGATTAAAGGATGATCTCATTATTCAGGTGAGGTCACCTCACACCCAGGCTACGTGACAGCCCTGATTACATTACATACCACATAGATGACAATTTTATGACGGAGTTGAGAGGCACATGCAAACACGTATACACCAACACATTATGAAAAGGAAACTAGATTTTTGGGGGGAGGAAAGGTTGGAATTTAATCAGAAAAATTGCTCTTGGTCTGCATGGCAGTATGTGTGTGTGCATGCCACCTCCAAATGTAATGGTGTACCTCTGCCTCACAACTCTCTCCACACCTTTCAAGCCCACCTTAAGACCATTTTTTTTCTTTTCCCCAAAATTCCTCAGTTCCCCCAATCTTCCTCAGCTCTACCCTCCCACCCCAACCCAATCACAGCTCCAACCCACAGTCAGCTCTGTAAAGCACTTTGAGACAGCCTCCCAATGTGAAAGGCACAATATCAATGTAAGTTGTTATGGTTGTAATTTGTATTATTTTAGGGCATTCCTTGTGTTGTTTAAGGTTTGATCAATAAGTACCAGGAGAGGGGGAACAGCCCTCTCCAGATAAATGCAATTGTCCTCTTCCAACACGCCCAACAACTGTGGGGGTTTTGCAGAATTTTAAGTATAAGTTTTACTCTATTTTACTTGATTAATATATATTTTCTGACCTTGATCAATCTGGTCTCTTCAACCCTGCCTCCAGCTCCCCTTCTCTTCAACCGTGCCTTCAGCTCCCCTCTTGACTCTCTATCCCCTCCTCGCTCCCTCCCTTCCCTCCCCTCACCCTGACCATTTCCCCCCTACTCAGGTCCCAACCCAACTGTCCAGTGCCTTAGGACGTCCTCCTGACGTGAAAGGCGCTCTATAAATGCAATCATGTTGTTGTTGTTGTTGGTCTCTCTTTGACTCAGAGATCATTTTAAAGAGAGCCCGAATTATAGGCCTAGACGAAGCCTCATCTCAGACAAACAGTTTCACCAACATCTAAATCTTCCTGAAAAAATTATTTCTGTGCCAATATATGATCTCTTCCAATGAGGAAGGGCTTGGAGAAAGAAAGACTTGATGCAGCAGCTGCAGAGGTACCTTCTGAACTTATCCATCATTTTGACTGGATTCATTCCCATTCTTTTAAGGGCAGGGTTGACTTAAAGTTGCTCCAAAGTTGTGCAGTATCTTTCTCATGTGATTACACACCTTCCTTGCATGTGCCTTCCTTGCATGTGTCTAAATGTTGGCTGGAACATTGATACGGTAAATTGCTGCCTTTGTAGGTATAGTTTTGCATATGTAGTAAATGCATGAATAAGTATATACAGTATATCTATACCTTTGCACATATGTAATACCTTCAATATACTGTAGATGATTGGACAGTGTCTGGGTGCACATGTGCTGTATGTATGGGTATGTATATATGTGTATATTTGTAAATGCCCATTGCAGAACCTTCCCAACCAAAACTATTATGATGTTGCTTGATTGAAATGGCTATGAGTCGATAGTGATCGGGAACAGGAACCCTGGCTGTTTTTTGCGTTCTCTACTTACAGCACCAAGCATTGCATCTGCTAAAATCAGCCGATTCAGCGCAGAGCGGAGAATGAAGTTGTGACCTTCCTGGTCTGTGTGGTTCAACAAGTCAAGAGATAACATTGCTGAACCATAGGGAGAGCTCAGTGATGGGTTTCAGTAATTTACTTCATCATGTTATGTATACAAATCAAAGAGAACTAAGGTTCAATTTATCCAGTTCATGCATATCTAAGACACATATACATGGCCATAGAAGCACACAACAACAACAAAAGTTACAATTAAAAGGCGTCTTTCACAAAGGGCGACATCTCAAAGTGTTTCATAGACCTGAGCGGGAGCCCAAGCCGGGGTTGAGTAAGCTGAGGTAGGTAGGGAGGGGGAGGTGACCCAAAATGTGGTCGAAAAAAAAGTCTTGAGGCAGATTTTAAAGGTGTTGAGGCAATGGGTGAAAGTGGAGGCCTTCTGGGATGGAATCTACCCCATAGTTCATAGAATCCCAAAAATACGAAAGAGGAGGCATTCACCTTATTAGGTCTATGATAGTGCTAGCTGCTCCACTGGAACTAATAATTCTAATCCCAATTTACTGTTCACCTATGTACCATTTTATATTATATCTCTTCAAATATGTATCCAATTCATTTTTAAATGATATGGTCTTATCTTCAATAACCACTTGTGATGAAGCATTTCACCTTCTAAATCTAAAATATAAATTTTCTATGTCCAATTATAATTCTGATTCTCCCTACATTGGCATATGCGTCTTTTGCTCCTGGTCTGGCCTCCTTTAGCTGGGGTACAGTTCTATGGTTACCGGTTGCCTTCCATACCTTGCTCACGTTGGAGTCCTGTAGCTCAGTGGTTAGAGCACTCGCTTTGCAAGCGAGAGACCTGAGTTCAATTCCAGGCAGAGGGCGAAACCTTGGGCAAGTTTCCTTACTCCACACGCCTAATAATTATCCCTCCAAAACAAAAACAATAATAAATTGGTCATTTTTAATCCATGACTGTTTGTGGGACACTGCTGTGCGCAATTGACTGTCGCGTTCGCCCACAACTATACAGTCAATTCACTTTACAGCATATTCTGTGAAATGCTTTGAGACGTCTAGAAGACGTGAAAAGCGCTATATCAAATGCAAGGATTATTATTATTATTAAGTGATTCATGCGTGAGCCTCTGTGGTGAGTGTTGGCAAGTCAATTGATTCAGAGGGCTTCATTGCTGAGCACAAGTACACGACCAATAGAAAGTGCTGAATAAGGACCAGGAATCCTGTGACAGTTTTGCTCTCCCTTACCCTGAAGGTCAGGGCCAAGTCAGCTTTCTCATGTAACCCAGCTGAAACCAGCAAACTCAGGACAGATTTGAACCAGCGAATTCATGTAGTAAGTTGCAGCTCCAACCAGTACCAAAGCTTGATTACACTTCTAAACGTCCTGCACTTCCTTCCTTCTTCACTCTCAGTCAGCCATGAAGATCATTCAACAAGTAGGAAATCTTTCATTTCAATTCCAAGCAAATGTGTCCTTTAAATATGGACCAATCTTGCTGTTTTCATTGTTCTCTTTGCCTGGTTTGATTCACAAGTTCAAATGCTCCCCACTGGCCTATACCCCAAGGAACTCTGTCCCCTGGTGAAATAAGAAGGATGACATTGTGACACTCCAGGAACATTTCCTGAGGATTAATATCCAACCAGTATTTATTGTACCACATAGTGATTTCAGAAAGCTGCTTAAAATTCTGAATGGAGCTCCCACACCACACCCTAACCTGCAGGTATGGACTAGTAATATTTTTTATAATCAAATCTCTGGGAAAAAATATGAAAAGGGTGGGGTTACCAAAGGTACGGTGCTTACAAGGACTCTGTTTTTCATATATTTCCAGATTAAAGTGGTCGTGGGGGACCTTTGGGTTGAAATTAAATGAATATAGATTTTTGAGATTTCTAGGAGTTAATAAAGATGGAGATAATTTTGACTCCCATTTCTACATCATATAGATGTTGGCATACTGTGTCTCCATTTTGGACAGGCTGGCTAGTGTTGGGCATTGATATAAGGGACCAATTTGAAAAAGAGCCATAGCTATAGGTAACTTCCCCTCCTCAAACCCATTCCAAATAAGATCCCAAGTTAGGTCCCCTAATTTCCAAATGGACTAAAGGGGGAGGTCCCAGAAATTCTGCCTGTTTAGAGACTTAGACTAATTTCTTAACATTTGGGGGCATGCAAATTTTAGAACATTCTTAAATTCTGTCTTCTGCAGCTTGTGTCCTCTCCTGCACCAGGCTCCGTGACTCCATCACCCCCAAACCTCACCCGGCTCCACTGGCTCCCCATCCCCGAGAGGATAGAGTTCAAATTCCTTGTCCTCGCATTCAAGGCCCTCCATGGCCTTGTCCTTCCCTACGTCTGCAACCTGTTGACCTCATATTAACCTGTCCGCTCCCTCCACTCAGCAAGCTCTGGCCTGCTCCACATCTTTCGCCCGGCCCGCCCCACCATCGGCAGCCGGGCCTTCAGCCTCTCTGTCCTTATGGAACTCCATCCCACATTCCCTTCACCCCGCTCCCACCCTTGCCTCCTTTAAGGTGCATCTCAAAACCCTCCTCTTTGACCGAGCCTTTGGCCACCCTCCTACCCTCCCTGCCTTCCACCCTCCCCGATCCCGACCCCCAGCTTGAGTCCAAATCCCTGATTGTATAGCACCTTGGGACATCCTCCTGACGTGAAATTTGCTATACAAGTGTAATTTTGTATTGTATTGTCTTGTATCCCTTAATATCCTTACCTAACAAATATGTATCCACCTCCGTCTTGAAGATGTGAATGGATCCAGCATTCACAGCCTTTTGGGGGAGTGAGTTCCAGATTTACACTACCCTTTTGGTGAAAAAACTGCCTCCTAATTTCACTCCTTAAATGCCTAGCTCTAATTTTAAGGCTATGCCCCCTTGTCCCCTATCAGAGGAAATAGTTTATCTGTATCTACCCTATCGAATCCCTTTATTATTTTAAGAACCTCAATCAGATAACTCAAATGAATGAAGGAACAATTAATTTATGAATGCAACAATTATTAATTAACTATCAATAATCCTAAGTCAGTAACAATTTTAAATTAGTAAAACATTATTTATTATGTTGCTCATAATGTATTGATGAGCAATTTGGCCCCTTGAATCTGATTTGAGATGTAGAATACTTATTTATTCAGTCCCAAAAATAGAGCTACAGTTTCTCCTTTGAAAGTAGATCAGCTATTGGAATCTTTCTCAACCCAGTCTGTCCTCAGGACTTTTTCTCGGAATAATGTAATTGAAAGTTCTTTGAAAATGTATAACTAGGGCGAGACAGTCTTAAAGTAGACATGATTTACACAAAGTGGATATGACAAAGTATTTAATTAGTTGTTATTTAAGTTTGAAATTTAATTCTTTAGATCTGATGTAATAGCTTATCCACATTTGGAGCAAGAATTCCAAGTAAAATCTAAAACCAAGCAAGGGAGTTTCTCCTGGTGCCCTGACCCACAACCCTCCAGATAAATTGCTCAGTCACTTCATGGCTGTTTGTGGCATATTACAAGTTAGCTGCCACATTCACTTACAAATATACATTTATCATGCACTAACAAAGCAGTTATCATTGAATTACTTTTCGATATTATAGGCATTAGCTCAAACACAAGGTTTGTCATCCAGATCGTTCCGGGAGCACATTTTTGTAAGTGCGTAATAATTGGGGGAAGGAGGGATCAACTCCCGCTGGTTGTTCCTGTTTTAGCTTCATTTGTTATGCTTTTTTTTGGAGTTGCAAGATTCCTCTTTGAAGGTCCTTTGTTTTTGCAAAACAATAGTGCAACAGCAGTCAGTTGAGAATCCTATCACTTCCAACCACTAGCGTCAGTGACCTTTGTAATTCGGACCAGTCAGGAGTGATCACCATGGTTTATGTATCCGCACTCATCACAATATTTCGCCTCAAAATTACCATGTTCTTCCAGATTTCCACTGACTTTAGGCACATCATATAATAATGTAAGCACTGCTAACCTTCAGGGTAGTAATTTTGAAATGTAAAAATGTTTTCTGCTTAAAAACAGTGTAAATTCAGGTAGCTAACAAAGAGATTATTTCCTCTTGTGGTTCTATTATTTATATATACCTCACCCTCAGGTGACATTCAGCAGCCAGTTTAAGAACATTTCGACTGACCATCTGCAGCATCACCTTCGATCGATAATACTAATAATAATCCTTGCATTTGATATAGCGCTTTTCACGTCGGGAGGACGTCCCAAAGCGCTTCACAGAACACACTGTAAAGTGAATTGACTGTATATTTGTGGGCGAACGCAGCACAGCAATGTCCCACAAACAGTCGTAGATTGAAAATGACCAATTTATTATTGTTTTTGGTTTTGGAGGGATTATTATTAGGCGTGTGGAGTAAGGAAACTTGCCCAAGGTTTTGCACAGCCTGGAATTGAACTCAGGTCTCTCGCTTGCAAAGTGAGTGCTCTAACCACTGAGCTACAGGACTCCACAACAGTAAGGGAGCATATTTACAGGATGAACCAGTAAGGGAGCATATTTACTATCACCCACTATTTAATAGATTGCCTGCAAATACTGATTTGCTCTAATTTTTACCAGGCAAACATTCTTGTTTATTGTGTTGCTGCTGTTGGGGAAACAGCAGCAACACAATAAACTGAAGCAGATAAAATGGATCAGATGTAAAATCTGGCTTGGGTGCCTGTATGTATGGGGTCATGTATCATCCTGTTTCCAGCAGCATTAATAAACATCCAGAAACTAAGCAATGCATGGCCTGCAACAGACACTCATATCATATACTGATATCTTTCTGTTAGTCCCCTGGGTTTCTGATTTATAATATTTTATTCTTTTGGAGGTTCATAATCTCATCTTCCAAAATACCAATCCTACTAAAGCACAACAAGAAGGTGGTGTTTAAATGAATACATTGTTTTGACCTCAACCCCTCTTCGTCACGGCTGGACTACGGGAACTCTCTCCTCGTCGGCCTTCCCAGCACCTCCCTCCACAAGCTGCAGGTCATTCAGAGCTCTTCAGCTCGTGTACTGTCCCGCACCAGGCTTCGCGACCACATCATTCCCACCCTCGCTCGCCTCCACTGGCTCCCCATCCCCCAGAGGATCGAATTCAAGATCCTCATCCTCACCTACAAGGCCATTCACGGCCTTGCTCCCTCCTACCTCTCCGACCTACTATCCCCCTACTTACCTGCCCGTACCCTCCGTTCCTCTGGCATCGGTCTGCTCCACATCCCCCGCCCCAACCGCCCTACCATCGGTGGCCGGGCTTTCAGCCTCTCAGCCCCTAAGCTCTGGAACTCCATCCCCAGTGCCTTCGCCGCCTCCTCCCTTTCCTCCTTCAAGGCCGGTCTCAAGACCTTTCTCTTCAATTGTGCCTTCACCTCCCCTCTCGACTCTCTACCACCTCCTCGCTCCCTCCCTTCCCTACCCTCAACCTGACCATTTCCTCCCTGCTCGGGTCCCGACCCAACTGTCCAGCGCCTTGGGACGTCCTACCGACGTGAAAGGCGCTCTATAAATGCAATCTTGTTGTTGTTGTTCCTAAATACTCTATTCCAGCTGTTGGAAAAAAAGACTTCTCTGAGTCTCTCCTAAAATAGCACTTCTCAATTCTGAATATGGAGTTTCTTTTAAACTGGAGTAAAATAAGCAACTGAGTTTTGGGAGTTAGAATCTGGACTCACTGCAAGCATTTAAATGACCAGTTCATCCTGATTATTAAAACAGGAATCAATTACTTGGCGTCAATTGATATTTCTGGTTTCATCTCAGTAAACCTCAATACATTGAGGTTTTAATTTGCAGCATTCGGCTCATTCAGGAAACAGCGTCGATATGTGTCTGCCCTGTGGTTTGTGAGTTGTACAGTCTGCCTCTATTAATCGGATAATTTGTTTGAATGAGAACATATGCTCCAGGCAATCATTCAATTCCCCACATGTTAGAAATGGGAATTTTGTTCAGCATTTAGAGAGTCAGTAACTAATCCAAGCCTGGACAGAGGATATTATCGCCATTGGTCTCTTACAATAACACTCCAATAAACCCATAAAATGTGACACAGTCTGCACTATAACAACAACAACAACAAAATTACATTTGTATAGCACTATTCACGTCGGGAGGACATCCCAAGGCGTTGGACAGTCAGTGTTTTGACCTGAGCTGAGGGTCGGGATCGGGGAGGGCAGGGGTCAGAGGAGGGTGACCAAAGGCACAGTTGAAGAAGAGGGTCTTGAGACGGGTTTTGAAGGAGGCAAGGGAGTGGGCGAGGTGGAGGGACTGCGGGATGGAGTTCCAGAGAGTGGGGGCAGATTGTCAGAAGGCCCGTCTGCCAATAGTGGGGCGGGTGAAGCGGGGAACCTGAAGCATGCCGGAGGCTGCTGAGCGGAGGGAGCGGGCAAGTTGGTAGGGGGTTAGGAGGTCACAGAGGAGCAAGGCCATGAAGAGCTTTGAAGGTGAGGACCAGGATCTTGAACTGTAACCTCTGTGTGATGGGAAGCCAGTGGAGTTGGGCGAGGGTAGGGGGGATAGGGTTGCAAAGCCTGGTGTGGGAGAAGACACGGGCTGCAGAGTTCTGGATGATCTGCAGCCTATGGAGGGAGGAGTTGGAGAGGCTGACAATCAGGCAGTTTGCGTAGTCGAGCCTGGATGTGATAAATGCATGCATGAGCTTCTCGGTAGCCTGCGCTGTGAGACAGTGACGGAGCCGGATGATGTTACAGAGGTAGGGAAATATAGAGCAGATCATGGAATGTATGTGGGGTATGAAGGACAGTTGAGGGTTGAACAGGGCGTGAGGTGTAGAGTGCATCCTTGGAGGAAGATGCTGTCAGTGCCCGATGTACGGAGGAGCTGATGGGAGCGCAGCAGGAGGGCCTTGGTCTTGTTAACATTCAACTACAGGAAGTTTGCTCAGTGGAGTCCTGTAACTCAGTGGTTAGAGCACTTGCCTCACAAGCGAGAGACCTGGGTTTGATTCCCGTCAGGGTGAAACCTTGGGCAAGTTTCCTTACTCTACATGCCTGATAACAATCCCTCAAGAAAAAAAGCAATAATAATTTGGTCACTTCAATCCACGACTGTTTGTGGGACACTGCTGTGTGCAATTGGCTGCCGTGTTTTGCCCACAAAAATGCAGTCAATTCACTTTACAGTATATTCTATGAAGCGCTTTGAAACGTCTAGAAGACGTGAAAAGCGCTTATCAAATTCAAGGATTATTATTATTGTTATTATTATCCGAGACTTGATGTCCGACAGGCAATCTGTGAAGACAGCAGTGATCCTGGAATCGCAGATGGAGTCAGAAAGGTACAGTTGGGTGTTATCTGAATGCACGTGGAAGTTGACCCCATGTCTGCGGATGATGTCACCAAGGTGGAGCATATAGATGTTGAAAAGGAGAGGGCCAAGGACAGAGCCCTGAGGGATGCTACGTGTGATGGTGCGAGGGCTGAGGAGAAGACATTGGTGGCGACTAAGTGGAGATGGTGGGAGAAGTAGGATTCAAACCAGGCAAGCGCAGGTCCACAAAGATTGAGCTGAGAGGACATAAGCCATGAAATCTCAATATATGCCAAGAAAAAATAAAGAACTTGATTTTTTATAGCACCTTAACACATTGGAATGTCTGAAAGCTCTCTACAGTAATTACTGACATATGTAGTGACTATTTTTATTGTTAATAATTATAATTCTTGAATTTGATTTATTTGAATTTGATTCATATTGATTCATATTGGGAAGACAGTCAAAGCGCTAGCAAAGTGTAGTGACTATATATTTTGTAGGCAAAATTTACTGATTGCAGACCTGTTGCTCTCTCACGGCTCCTTTGGTAACGAATGTTACAAAATGCCTTCTTCAAGTGTTATAAAGAAGATGAGTGCATCCACGTTAACTGGTCACAGTAGAAGATGCTTAAGTGAGTCCTTTGAAGCATCCTCAAAATTTGAAACAGTTGTTTGTTAGTTTCAAAATCCTTTTTGCCAGAGGTGAGCCTAATTTCAAACAGTTTATCTGGGAGCTGTTTTGGGGGGAAAACAGCAAGTCTGAAGGAGAGCAACATCGAGAAAGAGAGCGAGAGGGAGAGAAAGGAGAGACCTGACCCAATTGACTGTTTCTATACTGTGAAAAAAAGTACCATTTTGCAAAACAAAACAGATTATCAGAAAAGCCTTCCTTATTTTGTTTGCTTAATTAGTTTATTTGCCACTTTCAAAAGTCTGATATCCAAACTTATCACATCTGTTTAGAATTTGGAATGAAAAGTATTTTATTGTTTGGTTGGTGAGATTGCTGAAATATTTCCATCCTTATTTTGTGGAGACTAACGAGTGATTATCGTTTGCATTGACGCAATCAGTACATGGTGCAGATTAGGCTCAAAATGGTTAGACAATCATGAATGCGTGACAAGGAGCAACACACAGTGATGCAAAGGACTACCAGCTGTATCGGATGCAATGATCTGGATACTGATTGTTGTTTGAAATAATGATGCAAAACATGTTTGCTACACTAGTTGAATTGCCAACCATACAAAGCCCACATGCAGTCTGTTACATTCCAGTGTCCAACTAGTGCTTCTCCTTTTTGTAGAGGAGATAAAAGAAGTGGTTCTCATAGGAGCTGACTCCAAGGTGACATGCCTGCTGCAATATTGGAATTGAGTCGATCCCCTGTGGTGTTCTCGGTAGCCCAGGTCCTGAGCCAGGCAGATCCACAGAACTTTGGCACTTTGTTAATGGATCAGCTAGCCAGGCTTATCAGCAACACTTGCAGAAGCAGACCAGCCATGGGAAGGCAGAGATTCTACTCACTTGGCTCCTGTTAACCTTGAAAAATCTGATGGGTAGGGTAGTCCTGGCCGGACAAGCAGCAGGAAGCTTGGCAAGCATTAGTAAGGCTTTAGCTGGTTAAACTCCAGAAATGCCCCAATGCACATTTCCTCAGAAATTCTATTCCAAAATCCCTCTACTTTGCCAGTTATCTTTCTGCTTTCAAATCCCACCTAAAGATCTACCTCTTACTGCACTTTCGGACACCTACTCCCCACCCCCAAGCTTCTTCCGCACAGGTTTTGTTAAGCACACACTCTCAATGTGAAAGGTACTACAAAATGCACATTTTTTTTTCCTGTTACTAATAAATTGGGCGTTAGCCTGGCTTTTTTTTGTTACTATTAAATTGGGCGTCAGCCTGGCCATAATGGGCCTTGATCTCACAGTCTAGGCTGATACTTCAGTGCAGCTGGGAATGTCTTGCATTGTTGGAGGTGCCGTCTTCCAGATGAGACTTTAAATTGAGGCCCTGTCTGGCTGTTCAGGTGGACGTTAAGGATCCCATGGCACTATTCAAAAAGAGAAGGGAGTTTCTCCTGTTGGTGATTCATAATTAGTAATTCACTCCATGACTGTTTGTGGGACATTATGATGTGCAAATTAGATGTTGTATTCACCTACAAAATACACAGTCACTACACTTTAATGTAAAAATCCTGTGAAGCAGTTTGAAAGGTCTATGCCAAATGCAAGCATCGTGATTATCATTATTACTAAACAGCCCTTAAGAAGTTTAGAGAATTAATTTTTATTCCTTTCAACACCTAACAAGCCATTGTAAATGAGTTAATGATTTTTCATCTTTAGTCCCTTCCAAGTGTTCTTGCTACGAATCAGGATCGGCAGATATCCACTTAATAGTATTTGCAACAGTATAAGGGGCTGGATAACGAACTCCCCATTGGCACACATGATTTTTCATTTAACTCTTTGGATACTCTTTAAGACTTTTATTCGGCTTTGACTATTTGCATCTCTTTGCTTTCAGTGAATGCTGGCAGAAACGATTTTGCTGCATGTTGCAATTAATCAATTTACTGCAATGAATGATTGCTTCAAAGCTAAATCCAAAAGAGGATAAAATCCTTGCAATTGATAACGCATTTTATCATGTTGTTGAGAATAGTGCCATAGGATCTTTAATGTCCAGCCGCACAGACAGACAAAACCTGGGCTTTATGTCTTACCCAAAGATCAGACAATGTAGTGCCCCCCAGCACTGTGTTGGAGAGTTGAGATGTAGGGAAGAAATACAAAATTGAATTCACTACATGTTTGAAAAATTCTTATTGTAAATTTGAGGTTTTTACTGTCAGTGCAGGATTTATAGTGAGTCACCTTGAGTCATGATTGTGCCCTCTGGCAAGTGCTTCTGAGAGCAATAACATTTAACATAGTGATGAATGAAAGCAATCACTTTTTGGTAAATGAAGACAAGCCCTCCCAGTGTTGTGACCAACAATCCCCCAGATAAATTGCAAACTGTTTTCTTGGCTGTTTGTGGGAAATTGCTATGCACAAATATGCTGATGTGTTCACCTCCAAAAGAGACATTACCCTTTACAACTGCTCTTGGACTCTACCCTGCTTGAGGGGTGCTATATAAATACAAGTTGTTGTTGTTGTTGATGCCCCAACTCTCTGCCTTCCTCTCAGACCAGAGGTGGTTTGCAGTCAATTTTTAAAATGAACCAAGATCTCCAGAAGCAGAGACAATGCTTGAGAACACCATTACACACAGCAAACAACTTGCTCCTGTGCAAAGCATTCTTCCCTTTGTTTACAAGACTTTTTTATAATACGTGTAGCCCTAGCAGAGGGTGGGAGTGTGGAAGTGATTAGTCCAGCACTGTATGTACCGAGCGCAATGGAGCAGTTATAAAATTCCATTAATGATTAATTGCAACAGTCTTTGTTTTGCTTTATTTAGTTTACTTTTGTGTGTGTGGCAATTTCTCTCAACTGGAGTTCTACCAGGAGCTTGGCACGAGCTGGGTCCCTCCTCTGTCTTGTGGCCGAGCTATGCTATTGAGTTCATTTTTCTTAGGATGTGCTCACGGCAGTTGCTCCAAAGCACAAGTGGCCAGATTCCACGCAATATTCTAACTGGATGATTGCTCTTGGCTCACTGGAAGGTGTCCGTAGGTTATGTGCTCAAGCCCCACATTAAGACATTTTCAGCTGACAGCTGACAATGCAGTGCAGAAGATGTGCTACATTGTTGGAGGTGCTGTCCTTTGGATGAGATGTTAAACTTAGGTACTCTCTGCCCATTAAGGTGGACGTTAAAGATCCCATGGCACTATTCGAAAAGAGGAGGAAGTTTCTCCTGGTGTCATAGCCAACAAACTGGTCATTCACCTCTTAACTTTTTATGGGAAATTGCTGTATATAAATTGCCTGAGGTGTTCACCTACAAATATATAGTCATACCCTTCACAATCAAAACAAATCCTGTGAAGCACTTTGAGACTTCACAATGATGGGATAAAGCACTGTATCGAACAAAAAAATTATTATAATGGAGAGGCTACAATTGATCTCAGGACTCTAGGCTGGCAAGACTGGTGAGCCAAGGCTTGGGAACCCCAGCGTGTGCGTTGGGGTACTACCAGAGCCTAACTAGCTAAAACTGCATAGTTCGAAAACAGTGTCTGGCAATCTTTCCCACTGCTTGCCCAGCTAGGACCTGCCTACCCATTAGGGCTTTCGGTTGCAGGGTCAAGGCTGCAAGGATTATTATTATAATTTCAAGGAAACCTGCTGCTTTTTCTTGGCACAATGGCACACCCATTTGGTTTGAAACAAATGTTGGTACGTTGTATGGATAAGGGCCATTCTCCTGATGTAATAGGCGCAATACAAATGTAGTTTGTGGTTATTGTTGTTGTTGTAGGGATAGAATACTTTGCTCAGAAGCCACCACTGAGGGTGAGAGAAAAGCAAACAGCGGGCCTCATGTAACGTAATGCAGATCAAGTCAGTAGCTTCTCTCTGCTCCTGTGAAAAGTTGGCAATTCATGTTTGCACAGTATGAGCCTGCGCATTATTTCATATTAAAATAAATATATAAATGACTTCCAGATTGCTGCAACACTAAAGAGAAGCAGTCAGAAGGAAATGTTGCCCACAGGGAAGTTAAGTCTGAGGTCACTCATAATGGCCAAGACACTTCATTTGCTTGTACTATTGTCTTGAAATATCTTAAAGTATTTGTTTGGTCCACAATTTGTTTTGGCTTGTTTCTTAATGGTTTGTTTCTTTTTAAGAGTAATGTTCCCCTATTTTACCTCTGATCCCACGGTCTCTCGAGACCATGTGTGAAGTACGTCTGAGAAGGTGGACCCCACAGCTCACTGCTCTGAAACATTCCTCTGGGAACATGTGGACAAGGAACTACACAGTGAATGGATTGCGAGCACAGAGCCATGTCCTGACACTCTGCACTGTTGTGACCAGGAGTTACATTCCCCATGTCCATTGGTTTGTAGCTGGAAGCACCACATCTAATCCAATGTCTGCACTTTATTAGTGTTAACCTTGTAGCCACAAGTTCTATGTGAACAATCAGAGTTAAATCTTCTGCTGACATCTATGCCACATGCACACCTGAGCATTTCAACAGTTTAGACAAGGGTGGTCCAACCTTTTGGCTGCTGAGGGTTGGATGCCCTATTTGAGTAACGTCCATAGACTACATAAGCAATATTTTTGTGTCTTTTTTTTAGAAACATAACATTTACGGGTTATGGAGTGAGCGGGTGAGCCAGATGAAATGGAGTGGTGGGTGGTGAGGTTCGGGGGGGGATGAAATTGGTCTGCAGGCCACCAGTTGGATCACCCTGGCTCAGATCATGGTCTCATCCATGGATCCCTCCCATAATAATTATAATAGTAATTGAAATACACCACTCACACCAAGAAAGCTAACTATCTGCTCAAAATGGATGACCTAAAACTAAATAGTAAACATTATACAGAGTTAGAAGAACAATTGAAAATAATAAAAATGTTCAGTAATGATATCAAAATGGAGTTTGGATTGGATAAATGTGCCAAAGCAACCTTTATCAATGGGAAACTGCAAAAAATGAAAACATTCAACTAGACCAAAGTACAACAATAGGAGAACTAGATCAAAATATAGATGAAAGTGTAATTAGTATAATCAATCGGAAAATCAAAAATCTGAAAAATATTGATAGAAATACGTGAAAGCTATTGAGCATTCATGGCCTACATGATATTAAAGCTGATGTCCAATGTACAATATTTATATACCAAGAAAAGGAGGAAGAGGCCTGATTGAAATCGAAACAATCAACAATTATAGATTTAGTTGAATATATCAGAACGATCCCCAAAGATAGTATCAAAATGATAGAAAAACATAAAAAATGAAAAAAAAATTCTGTCATTAAATAAATAATCAAGATCAAACACAAATATGATATTCATCAAAAAAAATAGAAAGTGGCTTATATGAACAACCAGAAATGGCAGATGAAATGAAAATTGTCCTGAAATTTTTTTAGTAGAAAAAAACAAATGAGAGAAGAAAATCACGTGGAGTCCTGTAGCTCAGTAGTTAGAGCACTGGCCTTGGAGGCGAGAAACCTGGGTTTGATTCTCAGCAGGGCGAAATCTTGGGCAAATTTCCTTACTCCAAACGTCTGATAATAATCCTTTAAGAAAAAATAATAAATTGGACACTTTGATCCACAACTGTTTGTGGGACACTGCTGTGCACAATTGGCTGCTGTATTTCGCCCACAAATATACAGTCAATTCACTTTACAGTCTATTCTGTGAAGCGCTTTGGAACATCTAGAAGACATGAAAAGTGCTATATCAAATGCAAGGATTATTATTATTATTACTATTATTATTATTATTATCACGCATGGTCAATTTCCAAGAGAAATGAAAGAACAATGCCTAGATGCAGAATCATAGAATTATACAGCACAGGAGGAGCCCATTTGGCCCATCGTGTCTGTGCCAACTCTTTGAAAAGAGCTATCCAATTCAATCCCACTCCCCCATTTACAACAACAACAACTTGCACTTATATAGTGCTCTCCATGCAGGGTAGCATCTCAGAGCGCTTAACAATGGCAGAGCCCGACTCCGAGCTGATGGTGGGGAGGTGACCACAAGCATGATTGAAGATGAAGGTTTTCAGGTAGGACTTGAAAAAGGGGAGAGAGGGGATATGGCAGAAGGATTGAAGGAGAGTATTCCAGAGTTTCAGGGCGTAGTGGCTGATATTCACAAAAACTAAACTGGTTGGCTAACAGGGATCTGAAAGCCAAACCAGAAGCTCTTATCACACCAGTAAAAGATCAATCTATTACTACAGCAACAAATTGGATTTATATAGCGCCTTTCACATTGGGAGGACGTCCCAAGGCGCCCGTTATTATCTGATTCAAAGGCGAGAGTGCTACCACTGTGCCAGGCTGACACACCATAGTGGAAATTGAAATTTTGTTTGTGTTTGCATCATGCTCTGCCACTGATAAGCGCTCTGAATTGCCCACATGAAGGGCACTATATAAATGCAAGTTGTTTTTGTCTGGTAGTCATGAATCAAACTGCTCCTGTTCCACTTCTTCAGACAGACTCAAAACTCCCAAGAGTGATCTCTGTTGCCTCAATCTGGAATTATCTGGGAGTTAATGAATGGCCCATTGCTGGTATCACAATTATACAATACAATTTACATTTATATAGTGCGTTTCACGTCAGGAGGAATCTCAAAGTACTTTTAGGTTGTATTGTGTACATCTGCCTCACTTTAACTTTCTCATCCGAAGGACAATACCTTCTGCAAAGCAGTGCTCCCCCAGTACTCAGTACCGAGGGAGCTACCAAATGAACCACACTGAAACTAATTGACAATTTAGTGCTAATAAACCTGATGTTCAGTGCTGCAGGTTAATTTCCGTAACTCACCTACTCAGAGGTTTATCTTTTGGGATAGTTTTAGTTGTGGCTCATCTCTTCCCTCGGGATACTCAATAAAGTAAGAGAATCCATGCCAGGCAACTTCTACATTGGTTACTGAAAGGAGTGATTTTGATGGGCTGAGTAGTTTCTTATTCCGTGATTTCTTGTGTTTCTTATATAATTGTTATCTCCGTTCAACAGCTGCGAGCAACATATTCCAACACTGTAATCAGTATACATAAATGAATGCAGACTCCTGCTCCAGCTTGTTTTGTGATACAGCAGACTATGAATCAGATAAAACCAAGCTCGCCAATTTGTACTCCTCCTTTCCTTGAATACACATACCTCTCACTGGCTGTTTTGATCTCTCTTTTGCCGTGTTCCTCCGTGTATCTCTGTCCTTGTACAGATGCCTGCCTGAGCCTTTATCTATCAGCAGCTGTGTCCTGCAACTCCTGAATTCTCCACATTTCTGGGTGTATGCCTCTCTCCCTCTCTCTGCAATCACAATCAATAAGTTTGTAAAAGAACAAAATAAATCTATTCCTGGAGGGGTGGTCCAGAGGGACTGAGCAATAGCCATTCCTCATTTCAAAGCTAAGATTGAATTTAAAATTGTTTCCCTAAAAAAAACTTCCTAAACTATGGCCTTGAGCTCTATGTTCATGAGCGAAGACAGAAGCCCGCCAAATAGCTGATAAGGAAACTCTCAGGCTTGGGGCGACAGCTGCTGGAAGGCGTTGCCTGGAGTCCGAGTTTGTGAACACACGGTCATACGTCCAGTGCCTGGAATCCATGTTGATTGGCCTCAGAGACAAGCAGCTGCTGCTTAAACGCCCCACCTCCAACTGGTGGAAACACCGTTTAATGGGGAGGGACATTGCATGCTGAGATGCGTTGCCCACTGGGAAGTTTGCAGGGAGTTCCTTGTATCTACCATCCACCTAGTGAGGGCTCAAGCTCACACTTGTCGGATGTTTAATGTCCAACTAGCGATTATCTTCCGGGGGTGGGGCGGCGGAAGGAGGTAAATGGGGTCTCCTTGGAGCTGAACTGGCTTCAAGGTGACGTGCCTAGCAATAGAATGTCGGAATCTAACTAGCCCTCTGTGGTGGTCTTGGTAGTCCCCTTCCTGAGCCAGCCGAGTCCGTAGTATTCCAGGGAACTGCAGATGACAGACCGGCCAGCCTGGCTCATCTGTAGGACATGGAAGGGAAAACCAGTCACTGGGGGGGCGGGGAGTCATCCCACTCAAAACAACAACTTGCATTAATATAGTGCCCTCCACGCAGGGCAGCGTCTCAACGTCTGTCTGCAAGCCAAAGCCCTAATGGATAGGGTGGTCCTAGCTGGTGCTGCTCAGATCCGCGTTCAGTAATGGCACAAAGAGAGGCATCTCCCAGCCAGGTGTGGGGAGGTGGGAGAATGCTATCCCCACACTGCCTCCCGTATGTCCAAGCAGCAGATTCCAAAAGATGTTACCCTACTTGAGCAATAATAATCCTTGCATTTGAGATAGCGCCTTATCACGTCTTTGAGACGTTCTCAAACCGCTTCACAGAATATATTGCAAAGTGAATTGACTGTATATCTTGTGGGCGAAACACGGCAGCCAATTGCGCACAGCTGTGTCCTCCAAACAGTCATGAATTGAGTGACCAATTTTTTTTAAAAAGAAATTATTACCCCCGGAAAAGCGATCTGCCAATTGACTAACAACCAGGTTTCTACTTATTGCTAAGTAAACAGAGGCATGTAGAGTAAGGAAATTTACCCAATGTTTCACTCTGCCGGGAATCAAACCCAGGTCTCTTGCAATTCACTTTACAGTATATTCTGTGAAGTGCTTTGAGACATCCAGAAGACGTGAAAAGTGCTGTAACAAATGCAAGGAATATTATTAATATTATTGTGAGGTGAGTGGTCTAACCACTGAGCTACAGACTACTGTTGACAGCAATTACCTGTGAAACTGTCTGAGTTGTTTCGACATTATAGGCACTGCATTACAATGAATGCAAGGATTGCTATGCCTTATATTATGAAAGTGCTTTTAATGTTGTTAGATTTCCAAAGGTTTTCTGGAGTCTTTCTTACAGTAAAGTGTGCCCTCAATTCCCATAAGCAGATCATGTCAACCAGGACTAGGACTGTGCCCTTTTTAGGTAACATGTGCCTTTTCAAGCAGAGTCTCTTTTCACAGTTTCTAACAACACAATCCTCACTAACTATTATATTATTGTGTAACCTCAGGTATGCCTCAGTCACTGGATTTACGATTGAAACATGGACGTAGCCATTTTGACCTGATTGAGTTGATTTTCAGAGAAGCAATTAAGTAGCATAAAGTTTAACACTTGAGCATAAATACTATGAACCTGGAGAATTAAACAATCTTAGAATGAAATTTATTTACGTTTAAGTCCTTTGTGAGTAGCTGCCTCTCCAACCACAAACTGGCACACAACCAAAGGCTGAGGAAAAAATACTCACATATATAATATATATATAAGCCTCTTATTTCACACCCTGGTACACAGGACTTTAAACATGTGGTTAGGTATCAATTCTTTGATCTACAGTGATACAGGGCACATTGAATTTGAAATGTCTCAACTTTCCCTCAATTTGCGAGAACACAAAGAGATTTCTGTTCCTGGGATAACATTTCTATTGTGCCTGAAAGCCTCCCTTTGATTACTTTGTCTAAACACTGTTTATAAGCTGACTGCCAAGGCTGAAGGTGTTCAAGGCTTTGTCATTTTCATCAGCTGAGTTGAGCTCACCAGCTACACACTCTAATTTCATTAAAATTCTTTGCACCTCCCAATAGTTTACATTGGCGACAAATAAGTAATAAATAATCCTTGCATTTGAACTAGTGCCTTTCACACTGAGAGGTTATTTCAAAGTGTATTACAAGATTTTATTACAATGTATATTTCATATGCAACAAGCAACCAGTTTGGGCACAGCAATATCCCAAAAGCAGTTATGAAGTGAATGATCAATTTTATCTGGGGGATTGTTGTCTAGGACACCAGGATAAACTTCCTTCAAATCATAAACCATAAAAATGAAGACCCGAGGCCCAAAAGTTCACTTAGTCTTGTTCTGTAACACTATTTTACCTTAAAATACAATATGACACAGATTTGTGGAAAATTCTTAAATTCAGTCTTAATTTGGAAGCTGTCTTTCTGTAGCTCTTAAAAAGAAACCTGGTTCCAAATTATGACAATGTAAGCCTAGTTCAGTTTATAGCACTCTTGCCTCTAAGTCAGAAGGTTGTGGGTTCAAGCTACACTTCGGGAAGTTGAACTCACATAAGGCCTAAGCTGATATTCCAATGTAGTGCTGGGGATGCATCGCATTGTTGGAGGTGCCGTCCTTCGATTGCAGTGTCCTTCAGATTTGAGTTAAACCGAAGTTCCGTCCGCCTGTTCAGGTGGCTGTAAAAGATCCCATGGCACTATTCAAAAAGAAAAGTGACCAACAAATACTCAGAAAAAAATTGGTCATTCATTTCATTGCTAAGACGTTATTGTTGTGAGAAATTGCTATGTGCAAATTGGCTGCCATGTTCACCTACAAAATACACAAAATAGTCACTACACTTTACAGTAAATTCTGGGAAGTGCTATGAAGCATCCTCCTGATGTAAAACGAGCTGTATCAAATGCAAAGATCATTATTCGTTATTAAGTCTAAATTCGAGATTGTTTCACAATTTTGCGTGATCTTGAATGGTAAAATAAAGTGGTCTTACAGGCTAAGGCAAGGTGGAATTCAGGCCTTAAATTAAGAGCATGACTGTGCTGGACCCCTTCCATTCTGTGTCGCTGGGAGTCTCTGTGACTTCACACTTGCATGACTAGCTGTTGGATGCTGTGGTAACGGGAGAGGAATGGAGCGCTCTCAGACATCCATCCATTCATTTCTGAGTGTGAGCCACAAATCATTGCCAAGCAATAATGAATCCCCCATAGAGTGAAAGCTCCTGCTCTTTCCTCCACTGTTAGTCACACAGTAAACATCAGAAAGAAATACTCCCTTCAACTGCAAAAACAAAGGACACAAAGAAACATGAATGATCCATAAACAACCCTCTTCCAGCAGCGTCTCTGAATCCCAAAGCTCTCCTTAAAGCATTCAAGTATAACAATACACTTCACTAATAAACTGGGTTAAGGTTACCAGACAATCTTCATACAAGGCGTAAACATTCCTTTGAAGTATTGAAATGCAAATTTGTAAAGAAATTCACAACAAGATTTAATAAAGGCTGAGACATTGGGGATGGAGGGGGTGGGGGCCGAGGAGTGGGGGGGGGAGTTCATCCTTCACCAGAGTGTGGGACTGCTGCTACCTTCCATGAATCTCCGTGATTCATGTTTAATCTTATTTTAAAGAAATAGTGTCTTCAAGTCAAAATTTCGGCCTGAACTGTCAGGGAGCTACAGATCAATTGTTACACTGCTGAGATATTTCAGCGTGGTAGGGTCATGAGGGGTAGGGTCTTGCAGTGCTTGGGGGTGGAAATAAAAGGATAGAATGTTACCACAGCTCCTTGGTCAGAATTTACACCAACTGTTTACTGATAGTGTTGCAGTGAAATAAACCCCAGTGCCAACATGTTTAGAGCAGAGCTATTACTACGGGAGGATCCAAGGGAATCAAAGCAGAACCCATCAGGCTTCCCAAATGCAAACATTTTTGCAAAAATTACTGTGCAAAAATTGGCAGCCCCATTTCCCTACAAACACCCAGTAACTACACTTCACCCACAAAATATTCATCCACAAAATATACAGTCAATTTACACTATATTCTGTGAAAATCTTTGAGACATCTTGAAGACCTGATAAGGCACTATATCAAATGCAAAGGATTATTAATATTATTATTAAAATCCTGTGAAGCACTTAGAGAAATCTCGCTGATGTGATAAGGCGTTAAATCAAAAATAATTATTAATACACTAAAAGTCTGGCTGACTAGAACAATTGGGGGGAGATTTTGAATTTCCAACTAAGAGTAATGACCGTCCCGGAACTGCATTTATCAACATTTTACGGCTCTGGCTTTTTTTATAAAGAGTCGAAAAATGCTGGTAAATGCCGGTACTGGCATTTGTAATTTAAGAACAATGTAATTTAAGAAGACAGTAAATAAGCTATCTTTTGCTTGTGGGATTCAAACTGGGTAAAGTTGATATCCGTGGCTACTGAAGGCCAACAAGGACTGTGAGGCGGGGGTGTGCGGGAGAGAGAGAGAGTGGGAGGGCGGGAGTTGACATGTGGGCCGTGGACATGTTTTTAAAAAATAATCCATTTTGGGCCCGGTCCGGCTAGGTATGAATTCTGGACACCCAGAGTTTAGCTGGGAGTTTAGTGTAATAATAATATTACTATTATTGTGGAGAACAGCCAGTGTGGAAACCCTAACATTGTTTACAGCTCACAACAGAAC
Source organism: Callorhinchus milii (assembly GCF_018977255.1). Taxonomy (NCBI): domain Eukaryota; kingdom Metazoa; phylum Chordata; class Chondrichthyes; order Chimaeriformes; family Callorhinchidae; genus Callorhinchus; species Callorhinchus milii. The sequence goes on from NW_024704744.1 coordinate 54,739,152, forward strand.
AGAAAATAAAATCCACTTGTAGAGTAATTAGCTCAGTGTGCCAGGGCGTCAACAAGCCTCCACAGACTTCATATTTTTTATACTCGGGGACTGTAAAGCCAATTATCCAACAACACGACAGGCACTTATATTGTAGTATGATTTCCTTTTCGTGCATTCCACTAGTTTACTCATGGGCTTACAGCGCCCAGAAGGCATTGGTTTATTAACTAATCAGAGTAAGTACTGACCTTTTCCTGCTTATTAGCAACATACTGTTTAGATTTGCTGCTGTTGCTCAGAGCCATGTTCGCTCTCCTACCCGAACATCTACACATCCTAAAATCACTGTAATGTAGAACAGCAACATGACTCCACAGTTTTGTTCCAGAGACATATATAAGTTGTTTGCTGTTGTTTCTGTGTTTGTAGTGGACGGTGGAAGAGGAAAGAGCAACGATCTATTGTTTGAGGAGTGTGTTCACACTGCACAAGTCTAATGTTGTGGAGCACAGATAACAATAAGCAGCAGGTGAGCCACGAAACTTAGTTAAAATGGTCACTCAACCACTGTTACCCCTAGTAACAGTGTTGCCACATCATCCTTATATAGACTTTTATCAGAACCCACAGGAAGAATTTTCACCAGTGAGCAGACTAGCCTGTAGCATAGTTGTTAGTGGTCTTTCCTTGCAAGTGTTAGAATTCCAAGTTCGATTCCTGGGCAGGGTGAAACCTTAGGTAAGTTTCCTTACTCCACACTCCTCTGTTTCCCTAGCAGTAAGTTAGAAATGCCGTCCTTCAGATGAGATATTAAACTGAGGTCCTGTCTGCCTGTTCAGGTGGATGTTAAAGAGCCCATGACACTATTCAAAAGAGAAGGGCATTTCTTCCTGTGTCCTGGCTAACAATTTTCTCCAAATAAAATTGTTCATTTTACATCATGGCTGTTTGTGAGACATTGCTGTGTGTAAAACAGTTGCTGTGTTCACCCACGAAACACAGTCACTCCACTTCAGAGTAAAATCCTGAGAAGCACTTTGAGATCATTCTCCCGATGTGAAAAGTGCTGCACTATATTAAAAGCAAAGAATTATTACACTGCTGCATGGTGTGGTGTAAATGGCAGCTGATGATCATTTAACACTTTGGCCAGAAGCCCCAATAACAAAATCCTCAGGCCTGTGTGTTATGGCTGACATTATTCTCAAGCTGAATGAGTTTGGGAGAACAACACTCTTGTTGCATTTTAGAGATTCTTAGAGAGTAATTCTGCCTGGGTCTAGATTTACTGTACTTTATTAATGAACCATTTTTGAATGTCCAAAATTTGGCAAATTCTTAAATGTAGCTTTAATTTTGAATTTGATTTTCTGTAAGCTTCTTTTAAAAACTACAGAAAGCGAGCTTTAAAACTAAGATGGAATCCAACAATTTGCCAATTTCTGGATATCCCACCACTTCCCCCCAACACCCACACCCTGTTGTGTTTCCCCTGACCTCTACCCCCCTTGGTTTCGCCATCAAAATATACAGTTAATTCACTTTAAAGTATATCCTCCAAAGGACTTTGAGATGTCTCAACAACATAAGGTGCTTTATCAAATGCAGGAATTATTATTATTATTATTCTTGTTGGCACTGCCTCAGCTTTCATTTCCTGTTTGTAAAGCTCCCTTCACCTCCTGAAGCTTTCAGTTGACGCACTTTGGGGTTGTTGTATCTTGTCACTCTGAGTTACAATTTTATCTGATTTGTAACTGGTAGGACCTGAATGAGAATATTTTGGCTCAAAATTAGGGTCAAATTTGTAATTCCAGTTAAGATTGGAAGCTGGTTTTCTGCAATTCTTAAAAATGAACAACTTCCACATTAAGACTGAATTTCAGAAGTTTAAGACAAAAAGTAGTCTTGTAGACTGATACAAGGTGGAATTTCAAGTCTGTAATCAGGCATTCTATTTGCATTGGCACTTACTGCCATACAATGGAAATGACATTTCATCATTTGTTCAACTGACACACCCGAACCTTTTCCCACAGCACTTAAAATTATGCACAATCATACTTTCTATTTTATTATCAATATCCATGACAAAATGTGTTTGTTCATTGTTAAAATCCATTCATCTGTCATCGCTGAGAGACCGCAGGAACAGTTGGACACCATTTTCCTGTCTACAATGTTCTGGTTTAACCACATCACCATTTAACCATTTTGTGGAGTCTTCTAGCTGAGTGGTTGGAGCACTTGCCTCGTAAGCGAGAGACCAGGGTTCGATTCCTAACAGGGCGAAACCTTGGGCAAGTTTCCTTACTCCACACACCTGATAATAATCCCTCAAGACAAAAAAAAATAAAAAAAATTGGTCATTTCAATCTGTTTGTGGGACACTGCTGTGCGCAATTGGTTCCTGCGTTTCACCCACAAATATACAGTCAATTCACTTTAGAGTATATTCTGTGAAGCTCTTTGAGGCATCTGAAAGACGTAATAAGGTGCGATATCAAATGCAAGGATTATTATTATGATCACCTCATTTAATTTGCTAGTTTATGTGTTTTTCTTGCAGTATCTTTACCTAGGTTGCTAACCTATATTGTAATCTTCAGAGGTCCTCTGATCATTCTGAGAGGACCATGGGGCCTGTAGCCGCTCAATCAAAGCTTGATATATGTTGTGAACCCTCCTAACCCCTCACCCCCATCCCGTCTCCTGTCCCCCGCATCAGAACAGCTCTACAGAACTGATAGTGAGATATTCTATATTATTGTGGAAAGTCAAGTTAGTGAATAGGCTCTGCCTTTCAGACAGGGAAGTTTGGATATCTCAGTGACTTAGTTTGGATGCTCTTAAGCATGGCAATGAGTTTCCACATGTGTCAGACCAAAAAAAGAAACATCCTCTCCTTGCTTTTTGTTTGGAAAATGGAGAATGTAGGTCTTGCAAAATGTGTGGTATCATTTGCCATTCAAAATTCATTGAGCCTTTCATATTGCAATTGAGCAGGTGATGCTGAATTATGCCTCTTGAAAAACACAGAAGTATTTTTACTACTACTGTAAAGTTACCTGCTGGCTTCTGATTGCCATGTTCACAGCTCTGCTCTTAAAAACATATCACTGATCTATAACACAGTAATGCAAGAACAAAAGGGAATTGGGGCATCGCTACTCACCTCTCCAGAACATAAACTCTCTCATCCTATTACAGGTACTTATTTTATGAATAAATCCCAATTTGTGATTGCATACTCTGGTTAAAACTTTTAGAAAAAATGTATAGCAATAAATCAGCAATGTTATTAGCATAATGCCCTGAACATTTACAAGCACTTTAAACACTTTAGTTGTCAGCCTGGTTCAGTTGGTAGCACTCTCACCTCCAGGTCAGAAAGTTATGTGTTCAACCCCATATAAGGACTTTGAGCTCATGGCTTATGGGGAGATAAAATTGGTCATTTATTTAATGGCTGTTTTGGGGGAGATTTCTGTGCTGGGTTGCTGGGTTCATTGACCAAAGCACATTTTGCAGAAACTTTGAGATATTATAGATGCTATATTAAACAAAGAATAATAATTATTAAGCAAAAAACTGTAATCCTTACATTTCATGTTGTGTCTTTCAGTTTGGGAGGACATCTCATAGCGCTCACAGGATTTGCTGCAAAGAGAAGTGACTATATTTTGTACGTGAACATGGCAGCCGGTTTGCACACAGCAATGTCTCAAAAACAGCTATGAAGTGAATGAACAATTTGATTTGGGGGATTTTTAAACATCCTTCTGAACAGGCAAGGGCATTATTGTCTCATCTGAAGGGCAAAACCTCCAACAATGCAAATCTCAATAGCACTGCATTGGAGTGTCAGCCTACACTATAGTCCTGAAGGACTTGAACCCAGATTCAGAGGCAAGAGCACTACCAACTGAACCAGGCTAACACAAAGAGATATCTGAGATATCTTAGGCAATGGTTAATAGAGGAGAATACCAGTTGAAGATAACTAAGAATTTGAATTTTTTTTACCTAAAACAATAGTCCAATTAACTATTGTTGTAGTTTGTCACGACAAGAATGAAACGCACAATGATATAAAATGCAGAGAATGCAGACAGCAATGTCAAACATTCTAGTTTCTCCACATATTTGCTCAGAAATAGATTCTGTGAATAAACAATGAATTGCTTCCTGATAATTGACACGCAAGTTATAAATGCAGATGATATTCACACTCACACTTGCCAATAATACAGTCACTACACTTCACGGTAAATCCCATCAAGCACTTGGAGATTTCTCAAAGCACTTCACAGGAATTATAATGAATCATAATAATTCTTGCATTTGATATAACAGTTTTTCATGTCAGAAGGACGTTCAAAACACTTCACAGGATTTACCGTGCAGTGTATGTATTTGTAGGCAAACACGCCAGCCCATGTGCACACAAAGAGCCATGGAGGGAGTAACCAATTTTATTTGGGGGATTTGTTGGCCAGGACACTGAGAGAAACTCCCTTCTCTTTTCAAATAATGACACGTGATCTTTAATGCCCACCTGAACAGGTAGATGGTGACTTGGTTCAACATCTTATTGAAAGGACAAAAGGAAGAATATCTCGCTATATGCTTTACCAACCAGCAGAGAATAAGATATGACCATCTCCTGACGTTAGTACATTTGTCAATGATTCGCAGAAGCATTCACAGAACTCAAAAGGGAGAGAGGCCACATGGGGATGTTTAGAGGTTCTGTGATTTCAGAAACAACATCAATATTTCCATTTCTGTTTGTTTAGGAAGAGAGAAAGAAGTAACTACAAGTGATGGCCACTAAAAGTGAAATCGGATTACAATGACAGTGTTGTTTAGATACTTAAGTCTATTTGTACGTGCTGTTTGAGCTATGATAAAAATTGATTTTCAAAATGTTCTTTAAATTTCACTCTCCCTGCATTCCATCGTCCAAATCCCTGACTGTCCGGTGCCTTGGGATGCCCTGTCGACCTGAAAGGTGCTTCAATGTAATTTGTTGTCCTTTACGAAATTGAAAAACACCCTCTGAGTGGACATCTCTCCCTCTTTTAGCCTCATCGGATCCCTCTTACTTTACCCTGAAAAGACAAACCCCATCCCGTTCTTTCTCCAGAATCGACCTCCCTTCTTTTATCATGAATCACCAAACCAGAAGATAACAGATTCAGATAAAGAAGATCCTTGACCTGATCTAATCTCCCTGAATATTCACCCTATCACTATATATTGAAAGCCCTCACATTAACCTTCCCATCACAGTGTCAAGTTGTTTTTTTTAAATGAGTCCTGGCTTCAACCACCCATCCTAGCAATCTGTTCCATTCATTATTTAGCCTCTGGGTAAAGGAACCTCTTTCTCTCTGTCTTGCCCCACATCTGAACTTTACTTGATACCTACCAAGAAATTACATCTGTCATCTAATCCTTTCTGGATTTATTTTTGGACGGTCACATTTTTTAACCCAAACAGGTTAAATGAGTAAAGCTTTAATTAATGTGAGATTGTTATAAGGTTGGACCATGATCTAGCTGAATAAAATCTGGTGAGAACACAAGAGCAGTATTAGTGGTGGCACTTCTTTGTATCTGACAACCTCGAACAGGATAAACCTTATTCTTTAAATAGTAACATCATGAGCTCAGTGGAAAGTCCAAATGCGATAATTCAAGGGAGTGTATCACGTCACAGGAGTCATGCACGCATACATCAAAATCTAACATGTTTTGCAATATGGAGATGATGAGGATGAATTTGAGGGCATCCAATATATAGCGACATCAGCCAAAAAATCACTGTGAGTTTTTAATAATAGTGCTTTGGTTAACTGCAGGAAGATTGTTTCTTTTTAATAAAGCATTGCATGTCTGAAAATGAAGGCTGGATATCATGATGGATATCCCCCCCCCAAATGGCGCTGGGAAATTTTTACTTGGAAAGCATGATGGGATCAACAACATTAACTAATAATTATTTTTACATTTGATATTGTACCTTATCACATGATCGAGACGTCTCAAAGCACTTAACAGGATGTTAAGTAAAGCGATGGGGTGGGGGCGCGGATGTTTTGTGGGTTAATGCGATTCCACAGATAGCCATGGAGTGAGTGACCAACTTATTTGGGGGATTGTTGACCACGATTTTGAATCGTGCCATGGGATCTTTTACATTGGGCAGATGGTACTTTGGTTTACTGTCTCATCTGGAGGATGGCACCAACAATGTAGCACACCCCCAGCACTGCATTGGAACAGTCAGCAAACACTATATGAGTTCTATGTCCCACATGGGGCCCTGGGATGTCCTCGCAACGTGAAAGGCGCTATACAAATGTAATTTTGTTGTTGTTGAACCCACAAGCTTCTGACATAGAGGCAAGATTGCTACCAAGACTGAGCCAGGCTGACACGACCGCACTTATAATTGTGCTTATTTACCACCTGTCATGTAGGAAAATGCTTCACAAAGATAGTGTGGAAAACCGGCGAAGGTGAGAAATAAAGGGGTAGGAGGGAGATGGCTGAACATTTGGTCAAAGTAGTCTTTCAGATGAAATGTGGGTTTCAAATATATTAATGGTTTGATAATCGCATTTGTTCTTGAGCCTGTCTCAGTTAGTAGCATTCTTGTCTTTGAGGCAGAAGGATGTGCATTCAAGCCCTACATTGGGATTTTGAACTCATAGTCTAAGCTGTTACTTCAGTGCAGTTCTGGGGGAGTGCTTCATTGTCAGCAGTGCTGTCCTTAGGATGAGACATTAAACTGAGGTCCCATATACCTGTTCAGGTGGGTGTTAAAGATCTCATGGCATTATTTGAAAATGAGAAGGGAGTTTATCTCAGTGTCACGAACAACAGTTCCCCAGATAATATCGTTCATTCATAGATGTTTGTGGGACATTGATTCTTGTGAAGTCCTTTGAGATACCTTAATGATGTGATAAGGTGCTGTATCAAATTTATTTTGGTCAGCCACGTTTCTAATGCATGTAGAAATCAATCACCATGCTTAAGAGTATCCAAACCAAACTAAGAGTTTCATGCATCCCACCTATCCATAGGAATTCCAGAGATGTTTATTGGAATGAAATGTGCATTCTCTCCCTGGAGGGATGTATCTTGCTTATCTAATTCTGGAAAGTATTAGCACAGGTTAGTATGACCCAAGGCTTGGGGACACCAGAATGTTCATTGGGTACCTTTGGAGTCTAACCAGCTAAAATTGCATAGCTTGCCATTGAGAGGACTGTCTGGCAAGCTTTCCAGTTGCTTAATCAACTAGGACCACCCAACCCATTATAGCGTTGGCTATATCAAATGGAAAACCTATGGGTTAGATAGGAACTTCCTAGTACCTGCCCGACACTCACCCTTGCAATGACCAGGCATTATATAAAATGTTGATTTAAGTGTTCAACATGAAGTATCGGACAATTGTTTGATCTTCTTAAGACTAACCTAAAGTTGTCCATTGATATACACTTTGCACATAAGAGACTGATTTGGGTGGAACTCATTATTAAAAGTTACTGAAAAGTATTTCATTCTGAAAAGAAACAAGGGACACTTATTGTAGAGCAAATGCCTTCTGTAGCATGAAGACAGGTTCTGAAATACTCCGATATCTTATTTTGAGCTGAGTTGTGTGTTTGGAACATTGAGATTGTTGTGTAATTTCGATGGACATCTCTTGTGATTGACACTGGCTGCAGCTCCAAAGATGAGTGGGTCCATTGTTAAGAGGATAGGCAGTCAATACCTTATGTTGTCCACCAATCACAAAATCAGGAAGACACAGATGACTGTCCACCATCATTAGTTGGTTTCAGCAAATAAACGAGAATAGGAGCTGGGCTTTCTATAAACAAACCTCCATTCTCCAAGCCTCTGTCAAGGGTGAACGATGGAGGGAAGTGGAAAGCTAAGCTTCAGTAACTTTTAATGACAGAATCTGTTAGGGTTAAAAAAGCAATGCTGCCATCACACAGTGATTAGATCTGATTAGGATACATCAGCCGCACTCCCCAAAGGCTGCCTTCTTGTATGGGGCTTGGATGTGCCTTTCTGTCTCTTGTTTCCATTGTAAATAGGTTGCTACGCCTGCATGATCGACAAAGGAGCAGCCAGGCTACCAGTCTGAAGCCGGGCTTCCATTCGGCTTTTAGAGTCTTATCCTTTATTACAAAAAATTATCATCAAATGACACATTCGCTTTCAAGCCTGTCAACATTTACTTTAAATTCTGATGACAATTGACGGAATTTTGATACGCTGAATGTCAGATATCTTGGCCCCCATTTTAGCCCCTGCGGAAAAGCATGACCTAGTTTAAAGGCGAGCACAGCGATAAGGTTAACGTAATTCCTAACTTAACGTGCTGTCCTCAGCTTTAAGTAGGAGTAGAATTGTTGAAGATTGGATTTTTTTAATGAACCTTACGAGAATGTGTCTATAGTATTTTGTGAGATAGTTTCTTATTCAAAAGTGTCCAACTATTTTCCTGAAAGTGCTCTGATCTTTGCCAAGAAAAGTCTCTGTGTTTTCCATAGAATTTCAATTTGCTTTCTGTCGAGCAATTTTTGCATCATGTTAACTGTGATGCTGTTTGGTTTATAGTAAAAATTGCCACAATATAAATGTGCAATTTCGTTTTTTTAAAAAACAGTGATTCCTTCTGTCTGTTGTTAGAATATTAGTACATGAGCATTTTGTCAGATTTAATTCATCATATAATTAATATTCCTTGAGCAAATATCTTCATTTCTTTAGCTCTAGAGGGCTTATGCAAATATTTTTGTCTTGCGTCTTAAGTATTGTAAGCCATGGATTCGCATCTGCAGTTTATTTCGGGTTGCTGTGCTCGCCTCAAGCTTGACAGCATTTTCTTTTCTTTTGTCTTTGTGACCCAACCAGAGTAGACACAGGCAAAAAACTCCCCGTCTGGAACTGGGTTTGCACACAGCACTCATCGCTGGCAGCAGCGCGTTCGTGAGGTAAGTCACGTACGAGGTAGCAGAACTTATACCAATGAGTTGATCGAGGCTGACTGTTCCACTTACTCTGCTTAACAAATATGCCCGCAAACAAAATTGGACACGCATGGCAATTCACTAAAAATGCCCTTGCCGTGTCAGATGGGATGGCCGACGCCTTCACGGACTGTTGGATACGCTTCGGCAACAGCTTTGCAACAGTCCATCACACAGAATAGATTGCTGCAAATACATTAATCAGCACACCATTTCTTACGTTGAATGGACTTTTTTTCCCTTTCCCTCTATTCCCTCACCCTTAATATCTCCGTTCATTAACATCACACTTTTCTTTCGAGTGACAGGTTATTAGTTAAAAGTGCAGTGCAATGCATTTTAGGAAAAACACTGAACTAGCTGACATTTCAGTTACAAAAGCACTTCCCGCTGTTGAGAAATTCCTGCGAGCTAGGTTTCTAGTGGCTCTCAGACCAGAACCGCTAGAGCAAACAAAGAGGCCAAACCTGTGACTGCTTTTCAAGAAGAAAATCTTAGATTGAGCCAGCTAAACTCCGTTCAAAACATCACAAGATAAAAGTATGAACAAAATGATTTGCAATGTTCACATGGCCTTGAATTCGGAAAGGGCTTTATAGAATCCAGATAAACCAGTTAGGGTAATAATAACAACTTCCATTTATAGAATTAAGTGAATATTGTTTTATAGGTAAACACAGTAGCTAATCTACTCCAGTAGCATCCCATACACAATAAGAATGTGAGTGAGTTAATTGGAATTTGGAAGTAAATTTGGATTAGGGAAGGAATGTAAACCAGGATAAGTGAGAAAAGTAAAAACTTTATTTTAAATGGTAATGGCAGGGCAGTCTTTTTATGCCTATCGGAACCTCAAGACATTGAGTGGTCACCTGAAAATAAATGATAAAATTGTATTTAATATAGAATGCTGCTATGTGGACAAACATGGCAGCAAAGTCCCACAACGAGGCAGAGAATCTGTTCTCATTGCGGTACTGAATTTTACTGTTTATTGTTGGTCTCATCTATTCACTTGTGGTAGCCATTTTCCAATATTGCTTAACTTCCCATACAATTGTGCCTTTTACCCTACCCTTATTCGCACACAGGATTCAAATGATAATGGGTCAGCAAGAAAAGAGATGGAAATATAACAACAAATGGATCTGCTGTGACCCTGACATCTGGAGTTTATTTTAACATTTCAACAGATGTGTCCAAGGACATAAACAGAAATTTTACACAAAAAATCATTTAAAAAAATAAAATTAGACTTGTGCTACATTCATGGGTTCATAGATTAGTTTAGCCTTCACCAAGAGCAAGAAACCTAAAGGGAGAGATTTCACCCAGATCCAGATTTATTCTATTAACACAGCATTTTTGAGTGTCCACAACTTCGCAAATTGTTGAATTCAGTCTGAACTTTGAAGCCTGTTTTTCTTTAGTCCTTAAAAAACTGGCTCCAAAATTAAGGCTGCCATTAGGAATTGGTCAAATTGTGAAGCTACAAAATACTACATAAATAAGAGTAAATCTAAGCCACAGGTGAAATTTCTCCTCACTTAATTGTATATTGAGTATAGTAGAGATGAGAACAGTCCTGTTGATCTTTGAACCAAATCTATTATTTCAATATATTGGAAAGATTACAGAATTGGATTTAGAGTAATTAGGGAGGATCTGACAGAAAATTAACTTATAATTATAATAATCCTTACATTTGGTAGAGTGCCTTTCATATCAGGAGGATGTCCCAAAATGCTTTGCAGGATGTACTATAAAGTGGAGTGACTGTATGTGATGTGGGTGAACACAGCAACCAATTTGCACACAGCAATGTCCCACTTTTTTTTGAGGAATTGTTGGCAAGGACACTGGGAGAAATTTCCTTTTCTTTTCGAACAATGCAATGGGATCTTTAACACTCACCTGAATAGACCTCAGATTAACATCGCATCCAATAGGCGACACATCCAGCTCTGCAACACACACCCAGCACTGCATTGGAGTGTCAGATTAGAGTATACTATATGAGTTCCAAGTCCCGACATAGGGTTTGAACCCATGATCTTCTGACTCAGAATAGAGAATGCTACCAACTGAGCCAGCCCGACACATTTAGTCTTGATATTCCTTATAGCCTCCTGTTAGTCTGTAATTTTTATAATTCCAGTATAATGTAATGATTCCACAATGACATTTTTATTTTAATTACATAATATGTTGCAACACAGAAACAGGCCACTTGGCTCATCTGGTCTGTCCTGGTGTTTATACTCCCAATGAGTCTCCGCCCCTGTCAATCCATTCTCCTCTACATCTCTTTTCTGGGTGTCTGATTCACTGGGGACTAACTTGAGATATTTAGCAAATGGCCAAATTGTGATTTCTGAAAGCTTCCAAAGTGCAGAAAAAATAGTTAGAGAGTAAAACCAACTTACATTGCTCTCTGACATGTTCCCTGGAATATGGCAGGTTTGGGAAATAGCAATTGACCATGTTGTGACTGTATCAGATTAGCAATAGACAGACTCCCTGTATCCTGAATTTGGCAAAGTCATGTGCCGAATCAAACTAATAGTGTTAGATCAGAGTGTGTTACATACAGGATAATAGACAGGTTGGAATGGAATGGCTGAATCAACAGGTATGCTTCAAACAGATGGCTGACTCCATTGATCAAAATATATAAATCATAGTTAGCTGTAACTCTTACCGCAGCAATCATGACTAGTGATATTGAGGTCATATTTGCAGTGTTTCGTAATGCATTCCTGGTGATCATTAGCATTTTCCTGCCACAACATTCCTTAATATTTACTTCCCGTTTGGATCAAGTGTCATTGCAAACACAATTCTTGTTTGGGAAGACAGAAAGATAATTGTAAATGGTGTTTATTGGTGCCAAATGCACAATTAAATGCACTATTAAATGGCCTTTAATTAATCTACATCACTCCCACCCTCGCTCGCCTCCACTGGCTCCCCATTCCCCAGAGGATTGATTTCAAGATCCTCATCCTCACCTACAAGGCCATTCACGGCCTTGCTCCCTCCTACCTCTCCAACCTACTATCCCCTACCTACCTGCCCGTACCCTCCGTTCCTCCGGCTCCGGTCTGCTCCACGTCCCCCGCCCCAACCGCCCTACCATCGGTGGTCGGGCCTTCAGCCTCTCAGTCCCTAGGCTCTGGAACTCTATCCCCCAGTGCCTTCGCCTTGCTTCCTCCCTTTCCTCCTTCAAGGCCGGTCTCAAAACCTTTCTCTTTGACCGAGCCTTCAGCTCCCCTCTCGACTCTCTTCCCCCTCCTCGCTCCCTCCCTTCCCTCCCCTCACCCTGACCATTTCCCCCCTCCTTGCTCCTCCCTTCCCTCCCCTCACCCTGACCATTTCCCCCCTGCTCGGGTCATGACCCAACTGTGCAGCGCCTTGGGACGTCCTCCTGACGTGAAAGGCGCTTTATAAATGGAATCTTGTTGTTGTTGTTGTTGTTGTAATAGCGTAGCACATCCCTGCGGATGTTACAAACCTCTTCAAAGGTGCTGTCAATTGTAAATTTACATGATTATATAAACTACATAGACCACGAATTATGCCTCCACAGTAATTTTTATTTACAAAAAGTAGATGGCCTCTAGTTTCCCATTGATATAATTCGTACATGCTTTAAGGTCAATAGCTTATTGAAGACTATGTCGATGGTTTACACTATTTTGTATTATTACGGTTCAATAAAAGGGGCTTTCAAATCAGTTACAGTGAAAGCCTGGTGTATGAAATGGATCATGAGTGAGGCAAACATGTACCTCTTAGTGCACCAGACACTTAAATGCTTTGCCTAGATAATAGACTTCAAACACAAAAAAAATTATCAAACAGGTTCAATTTTCTGGGCAAAAGTTCAAATTATCTAGGTGACTCAATATAATAATAATAATAATGATAATCCTTGAATTTTATGTAGCACTTTTAATCTTGGGTGGATGTCTCTTGCTGTAAAGTGCAAGGACTGTGTATTTGTAGGTGAAATGTTATAGCATTAATAATAAGGTTTGCATTTGATATAACACCTTATCACGTAGAGATGTCTCAAAGCGCTTTGCAGGATTTTTTTGACTGTGAGACAAAGTCTGTGTTTTGTATGCAAATGTGACAGCCAATATGCACATACCAATGTCCTACAAACAGCCATGAATTGAGTGATTAATTGTATTTGAGAGACTATTGGCCAGGACGCTTATGGAAGTGAAGAAGAAATGTTTTCGTAATTCTTTTTTTCACAGTACATTTTGTTCTTGGTTGGGATTTCTTGCGCAGAAATCTCCCCAAGAAGACCACATGAGTTCTTTGTCTCTTAAATTAGAAGTAATTTTATCCGGAGGATGAAAAGAGTAATGGTTCTCTTTAATCATGCAGTCTAATGGTAGTGTTAAATACAAAAAGAACAAGGTCTTCCATTGACAGGCACTGTTGGCTTTCAGTTCAGAAATATTTCTAAATGTACAGGTCAATAAACTGTGAACAGTTGGCTGAAACGGTAGTGTTTTAAACCTTTCTGAATTGGTGAATCTTTGAACCTTTATGTGAAAGATCACATGAACAGACTTAACTGGGAGGATTGTCGGCCAGGATAAATTAAAATAACTCACCAATGCATTTTCTAGTAGTATAAAATGCAAAAAAAAAGTCAAAAGAAACATTTCACTTAGATTAAATGTGTTGGATGTCAAATCTATTGACCGATCCGATTCATGTATTTGCAGAGACACCATAGATGCTTCAACTTGTACAACATTCCAAAGTAACACTACTTAAAGATTACACTGAACATTTTATGGGAAGGATCAGAGAATGCAGGCTTGAAAGTACAATGGCCACATGAAGCAGAGGGAATGAATTGAGCTAGGAAAGCACAAAACCCTCAAAGCTGGCACATTGTGCTTCTCACTGAATTTGCTTACAAAAAACAGCCTCAATGCCCAACCATAATTACCTGTGAGGTAATTGAGCCAGCAATTTGGCTCCCAAATGAAAAAAGCCATTGGGGACGTACCAACTGAGTATAATTGCAATATTTCAGTGTATTAAAGTGATACAAAAATCCTTTTATGTTTCATATGTTTTCCTAAAATTAAAACATTTAATTTGCAATCCTAAAGTTCCAAGATCTCTTTCAGATTCCTCCTTCCCCTCCTTCCCCTTGCATGTTTTTCCTATTCTTACTTCCTCTATGTAGTGCCCTGGATTTATCTGTATTAAACTTAATTGCCAATTATTAGCCCATGTGCATACCCTATCAAGCTCACTTTGTAAGACGTTTGATACTCTCTCTGATTCTTCAGTGTACTTCATACCGGCATTAAATAATGAAAAATGCAATTTAATCTTTTATTTTTCACATCTACCAAATCAAGTTCTGGAATTTTATCTTGAAGAAGATCCTAGTGTAGAAATGAAGTGCAAGACTTCTAGGACATTTCTCAATGGATGCCATTCTTCAAGCTAAGTAAAATATTTCCTGTGCCAGTTACACTGTCTGTGGAGTGATGTGGTGAGACGTTTACATTGTTAGGTTCAGCCAGGAAGGTTCACACTGTTGATCAGGTTCACACGGCCCACTGTACAATCCTTTTCACGTGCACAGGTTGATGTAATTTTTCAAGAACCAATCACACAACTGTCTATTTTTAGGGATATTAATGATACTCCGTTGAGTATGTTCCCGAACATTTCCAAGGTTTTGCCTATTGGCTTTGAAAGCACTCTGAGATATTTTGATGCGATAAGATGATTTATCAAATACAAGGATAAAATACACACACTGCACACAGTGAAATGAATATGCTACATAGTAAATGTATCAATCACTATACAGAATGGATATTTTTGGTCAGCTGAGTGTCTGACACACGTGGAAACCCATGTTTAAGAGCATCCAAACCAGATTGAGAGTTTCACATATGTATGGCTCCTACATATGAAAATGTGAATTTTCCTGGAATGGGTGCTCTGTCCCTGCAGGGACACACCCTGCCTATTAGAGCTTTGGCTTGCAGTGATAACAGGAGCTGAGTGGAAAGAATCTCTGCTCTCACAGTGTAGCCTGCCCCTCCAAGGCCTACCGATGAGCCAGACTGGCTGTGCCCTGGAGTATTGCGGACCTGCCTGGCTCAGGGACTGGACTACCACAGACTTGATTCTGACATTCCATTGCCAAGCATGTCACGTTGGAGCCAGTTCAGACCCCGTTTACCTCCCTATATATATATTAAAGTGAATATATATTGTTGTATACTGTAATATATGCCCTATGCTGCGACTGTTTGTGCTCAATTGGCTGCCGCGTTTCGCCCACAAAATACCACTCTACAGTATATTCTGTGAAGCACTTTGAGACATCTCGATGACGTGATAAGGCGCTATATCAAATGCAAGAATTATTATTGTAAGCATCGATTAATCATATGCAAACGCTAGGTTAAGAGTTTATTATGAATATTGATATCTGCAGTAGTGAAATACTGTACTATATTGTGGGTTATAACATGTAAGTACCTCCACAGGTGATGAGATACCAGGAGCATCCTCCACGAGGCAGAGACTGGTTAGATTTCATGCCGACTCTCAGACCTAATTGGTTTACATTTGGACCTGCTGCTCAGGGGTATTTTTGAAAGATTCCATTTCTAAAGGAAATATTTCATTTTAGGGACATGGGATGGCCTGGGCTGAAAACATAATGTTTTGCAGAGCCATTCGAGCGGCCTAAAGTAGTGTCTTCTTTTAATGTTCCTCTTATTTGCTCCAACTGTTTAACTAGTGCCTCGCAGTCACCATCTCGGAGGTAGTGGTGCATAACTTGAAACTCTCTAAACTCTGTGGACTCATGTAGGCAGGATAATAAATGGGTGGCTGGGATTGCAGGCACTTCTGAATTAAAGTGTTTGGATCATCTCGTAGGGTTGCGTGAGTCAAACTAATTTATTAAGAAAATAAAACTTAACTGATGATAAATCTGTCAACAAATAACAGTAAACCTCAAATTAGCGCTTCATTTAGAACTTTTGCAACATCAAGTGACTGCATGAATCATATCCCCGGTAGTGACTAAAGTTTGTGAAAACAAACGTGAGGCGACATTGTTACAATTTGAGACCTTAGGTTAATTCGGGAGCAGTCTTCATGAATTCCAACAATATGTAAACTATATGGTGGGTGGATATTAAAATCAATTGCAAAACATTCAGTGACAAAATGACACCATTCTGCCAGCAGGGTCACTCACTCCATGGCTGTTTCTTCGGACAATCCTGTGCTGTCCCATTTGCCGACAAATACACATAGTCATTCCATTTTACAATAAATCCTGTGAAGTGTTTTGAGATGTCTTTCTGTAATAAGGTGCTATACCAAATGCAAGGATTGCTATTATTGTATTATTATGCTTTTAGTGAAGCTGATGTAAAAAGGCAGCTGAGTGGATCTTTACCTCTCAGAACTGAGCACTGTAAACCCATCAGTGTTGTATATCTGACATTAAAAATAGTTAATAAATCTCTGCTTGGTATGAGGAATAAACTTCAATGGATGGTGTCACAATAGTTAGATTCCTTCACAGGCTCAGTGGGTCTTCAGATGTTGGGTCACTCTGCCCTCCACATTGTTTGATTGTTTGATATCGCCATTTTGATTGTAATCTCTAGGGTAAACTAAGGGGCACACAGATTAGATCATTGGGTAGACTGCACCTGAAATGCAACAACAACAACTCGCAAAGCAGTGGCAAGCAGCGGAGAGTGTGCGAAGGGAGAAGGGCTCAGGTGAAGAGGTACGGTTTAACTCAAAATGTGAAGACAGATAAATGGGACTGAATGGATTGGTCTTTCAAAGAACTAGTACAGATACAATGAACAAAATAGCCTTCTGTGCTGTCCTTTTTGATGGTTTCATGGTTCTTTGACAATGCCTTTGATCATTTCATTTTTTGCCCCCATCTCCCAGCTTATTAGGACCTTCAGTCTGTCTCTGTAAAACATGTTGAGACACAATGTGAAAGTTGCTGTAAAGATGCAAGTTGATATTGATATTATAAATTCAGAATTGATAACGGCACTCCCGCAAAGTGTGAGAGTGACTCAGACAGACTAGCAAGATTGCAGGGTCAATCTTAAAGAGATCTCAGGTGGGCGGTGGCAGGGAATCCCTTGTCTGTCCTGCATTAGCTGATGTCAGGAGGACAGCAGGAGGGGAGGGAAGGTGAGAGGCTACAATTATCCTCAGCAATAGGACAATGGGGATCTATTCCTGATCGCTGTCCATGATCCCCACCAGAAAGTGCATGTTGATTTGGGTTGAGAATAGGATAAGGTTTGGTTATACTTATAATGGCCTTAGAGTCTCTTAGGTTGCTGAATCTCTTTGATTGGGCACACTGCTGATGAAAAATATTTGGCATTTCCCTTTTGCATACCAGCTGTCTTTGAGGCTCCTATGATTGATACTTGCTGATCCAGTGTCATGGCTGATTCATTCTACAGACTTGTATTAGCTAAGAATTTTCCTCCAGTCTGAGCTGGATTTAAAGAGGTGAAAGGCCAATAGACTAACCCACTTACCACACAATCTTCCCACGTAGTTCATTTTAATTAGATCAAAATAAATAAATTTAACTGGGGAGTTACTCACCCATAAAACAAATTACACTAAACAAAGTTATAAGCAAAATAGTGAACTCAGAGTTCACAAAAGCATAAGATTTGTTTGGATAAAGAAGGGATCCAGTGTCCTGGTTTCAACCATCCTTCCAAACAACCTGTTCCAGTCTTTAATTACCATCTGGGCAAAGAAATTGCCCTATTCCAACCCTAAACCTATGCCCAATTGTTCTACTGTTTTGGTGCATCCTAAAGTATTGTTCTGCGGCTCTCCTGCCTCTATTTTTGGACACAGTATCGGAATCTTCTCTGGATTCCCTGTACATATTTTTGTCAGAAACCCAATACTGTGAGTGAATTACAGATATTGATTGACATCTGTTTTGGCCTGTTCTAGCTCTGCTTGGAGAGAATGTGTTCAAAATTTGGAAAGGTGAAGTGGGAGCGTTACTGGATGAAAATTCCATCAGGGTTACTTGAAGCACCTTTGACGATGTGTGACCATAATGGGAAATCACATTGAAAGCCAACACAGCCAAAGACACTGCGTAATGCTGAATGGAATTTTTATTGCTGCATAGATTGCATGAGTTCATAAACTCAAGTGGCGATAACTCCATATTATATAAACTGATATTAGCAGTGAATACCTTGATGTAAACAGTTTATATAAAGAAAAGACATGTGTTGTTATGAAAGTTAACTGTACTTAAATCAGACTGGAATAGTTTTTAATGAGCAGTCTGCATTCCTTAAAAATGCTTACAGATTGATTTTTACAATGTAAAACTGTATTCTATTTAGTCTCTGTAAGATAACAAACCCTTTAGAAAACCTTAGGAAAACTGAACTTTTCTGACATTTTTGTCCTCAGCCTTTAAGGATATGTTTCATTTAATGTTTCAGGCAACTACCTTTACCTCAAAGTTACCCAAATTACACCAAGTCTTAGCTTGTAACAACATTTTGCCTCAAATTTTAAGATGACACAGAATTGTGGTAAATTCTTAAAACTCTTGATTTAGGTCCTGGCCCTTTTTGATAGTACAAAACTCATATCTCACCATAATTGATTTTTATTTACCAGCTGTCTGACACCACCTAGATGTGATCACTGCTAATACATTGTTATATTTCAGCATTCCGAGACACTACCTCTCCCTGATCTGCCCTCCAAATCCTACCATCATGTCAGACTGGCGGGTCTGTCGTCAGAAGTGCCTTGGAGTAGTGCGACCAAACTGGCTCAGGAGCAGGACGACCGAGACTGCCACAGAGGGTTGACTCGACTCCAACATTCCATTGCCATGACAGTCATCTTCACGCCAACTCGGCTCCAAGGAGACCCTGCTTACCTTCTCCCTTAAATAATTAAAAGATAAAATAACCCTTACATTTGATATAGCGCTTTTCACGTCTTCTAGACGTCTCAACGTGCTTCACAGAATATACTGTAAAGTGAATTAACTGTATATTTGTGGGCGAAATGTGGCAACCAATGTCGCACAAACAATTGTAGATTGAGTGACCAAATCGTTATTGTTTTTTTCTTGAGGGATTATTATCAGGTGTGTGGAGTAAGGAAACTTGGCCAGGGTTTCTCCCTGCCGGGAATTGAACCCAGATCTCTCGCTTGCAAGGCGAGTGCTTTAACCACTGAGCTACAAGACTCCACAAGTTCAAATGTTTGCAAGAAAATAAATACTTGAACATGTTTATAATATTTTTAAAGAAAATATCCATTCTGGATCTCCTTTAACTTTTAGGCTTTTAAGGCTAAGACTAGATGAAATATCAGTCTCGGATTTGAACATTTTTTTGGATGCTTGCAGCCAAACTGACTGAGCATTTGAATAACATTTGGAATGTATTCACTGTACTTTGCTCTGGTGCCCACCTAGAATTGTCAAACACTTTGGGATGCTATATGAAAGGGTGAAATGCATTATCTAAGTGTAAATTGTATTGTAAATTATATTGTATTGCCGACCTTGACTTTGAATATTCGGTTCTAAAATCTTGACACAAATTATAAGAAGTCAGCTACAATCTTCCAATCTGAGAAATGTAATTAAACTAGAGAGGAACTCTGCCAGAATCATGGAGTATAAGATGATTGTATCTTTTTTTGATTGGCTGTGGGTTGTTTTCAAACAGATTATGATTGAAATCTCCATGGTGTGTAACCCTGTATGGAAAACAAATTCCAGAGGGTTTTCAGTCCATAAAGTTTCAGCAGATCTCAGTACTCATCAATAACTTACAGTGTGGTTTCCAAGTGATGTTATCTGTGTCACCTTTTCAATTAACATTAATATGATTTGGGGAGAACTGCGCATAAAATAAAAGGTGTAGGTGGATATTAATGAATAAAAATTATATCAATGGAGAAGTTCTGTGAAATGATACCTCTCATCTGTGAAGAGGAATCTGACTTTCCCTTCACAGTTTTGTGGAGAGCAGGCTGAGACTCTCTGCTAATTGGATGGATGTGCACATGTGCCACCGGAGTGGAGAATTGGGTTTTTTATCTCCAAAATGAGAGCCAAAAAATGCTCAGTTTTGCATCAGTGCATTTGGATCTATTCTGAAATGAAATGTCATAAAGCTTGAAATGGAAGTTTTTCTTTACGCAGAGGGTAATCTATGACTTTAACAGCTTATCATGAAAGGTGGTAAAATCCAGGACCCTGGACTCATTTAAAAGCCGCTTGATACAGTGATGGGGGGATGATGGTAGGTTGAATGTTGTGGAGGGATGAGATCCAATGGGCTGAAGGGCTATCTTCATCCAAACCAATCTTGTGTTCTTGTGAAATCGCATTTGAGGTGCAATTCTCTGAAGGTGATTTCTGAGGTTTGCTGTCAATGTCTGTGTAACCTGTATACAACAGTCAGGCAAGAGTGCAGTATTGAACTTGCCTTTTTGCAGGCCCCCTCTTGATGAGTGTGGATATTGGCCTTTACTAAACTTCTTTTCATGCTATAAAATTCTAACAGTCTTAATGACATTTTGATTCAGAGCATCGCAAAAGAGTACACCATACATGAACACCCCATACCTTCAGGCTGGATAACCACTGGATGAAGAGTTTTGTGTTGCTCTGAGTTCCTTATAGCTAGGTTGTAGAAAGATGCAGGAAGACATGAGCAGACTTGCACAATGGGTGGATAGGTAGCAGATAAAGTTTAATACAGAGAAATGTGACGTGATTCTCTTTAGTAGGAAGACTAAAGAAGTTGACTATATTCTGGATGGCAGGAATCTAAGAGGGGTAGAGAAGCAAAGGGACCTAGATTCTAAAGTTGGCCATAAATAATTTAAATAGAGTTCTTGGCTTTATGTTCAAAAGAATAGTCTAAAAGTAGGGAAGTAATGCTAAATTTACATAAAGACTTAGTTTGACCAGATTTGGGGTAAAACAAATGCAATAAACACACGTAGATAACCATCACTGTCCACTTTAACCGCAATGTTCACCTACAAAATCGACAGTCATTGGACTTTACAGTAAATCCTTTAAAGTGCTTTGAAATATTCTCCAAAGTGATGAGTACTACAGTATATTAAATGCAAAGATTTTTGTTATTATTTTAAGGCTTTGGAAGTGCAATATACATTTAAAAAGACGCATTAGAGGTCCCTTCTGCCTGTTGAGGTGGCTGTTAAGACACCAGCTCATTATTTGAAAATAAAAAGGTGGGTTTCCTCCCAATGTCCTGGCCAATAATCCTCCAGGTAAATTAGTCACCATTTCATGGGAACATTGCGTGCTGTGTTCGGCTACAAATACAGTCACTTCATTTTACAGCAATTACCTGTGACATGTTTTGAGATGTTTTGATTTTCCCCTCAGTCTCTAGGCGCATGCTCTCTGAATGACTACTGTTTTCTGCAGGATACTGACTATATGGTACTGTACAGTTGGAAGGAGATCAACTGGCATCGAATGCATATTTCAAACTCATGACAGAAAAAATATACTTTGTTTAAAAAAAGAGGCAAGTCTATAAGCTACTGTGGATTCTGCCACCAACCCTGGTCACTGATGGATAGGATACTGAGATACTACACAGGGCACTGTGCAGATACAGCAGATATGTTACCTCTGTGTGGTGAACTTGTCAAGTCTGAGTTGAGTTGGATTCATGGTTGGGCAAAATAGTTGCACACTAAACAGTTAATTTGGGGTTTTAAGTACGAATCAGTGTTCACACCTAAACACGGCAGAAATAGGGTGGATTAACGCCATGCACTGTAAAACAAAATGAATACAAAAACAAACATTTGTATATAATTTCCTGCTAACTACTGACATCAAAAGGCCATGAAAAGACATATGGCAAAAAATTCCAGTGAGCACAGAGCTGTTGGCTACATATGACTAATGGAAATCCCCTTTGTGGCCAACTTCCATATACAATGCATGTAACAGTCACCAGAATCTTTCCCCTATGGTTGGATATCATTGAGAAGAAGGTTCACAGACTTAAGCTCAGAGAAGGAAAGATGATAGATAGTTCATATAGTGATCACAGTGGTCCTGTTTGGTATTGTTTTGCCCACAAAATACAGTCACTACACTTTATAATATATCATGTGAAGTGCTTCGAGGTATCTCGACGACATGATAAGGAGTTATACCAAATACAAGGATCATTATCATTATTGTACATTCCTGTGTTCCTATGTATCAGAATGATACAGAATTTTGCATATGCCTAGCGAATGGACATGGCAAAATGATGTGTTTTGCATGGACAGTGGTGTCTTCTTAAAAGGGCAAGGCAAACAATTCTGGCAACCCAAACAAAGTATTTGGCTAAATTACACAAAATCAGTTTAACCTTCAATGCAATGGTGCGGGCAGACTTGAACGAAACAGACAAAATGAAATTTAAAGAGGTGAAGAATGAGGCAACAACAACAATATTACATTTGTATAGAGCCTTTCGAGTCGGCAGTAATGAACCTCAGTCAATTGGCCTCAGTGTAGGCCTGACTATCTGGGTTTGTTATTTTATGAAAACTGACTTTCACACTTGCCTTATCTTGGGAATTTTTTCATCTGGAGAAGTGAAACCGATCAAAATCATATCTATCAGATGTACTCATCATTCAGGAGAATTACATCATTGCAATTATTGTACAGAATGGAATTTTCATATCTTTGAGAATAATCAAAAAAGAGAGACACATGCAGAGACAAAAAAGAAACACAAACAAACACACATACACATTCTCCACAAACACGCACACACATGCACACACCTCTCTCATACATGCACACACACAAATACATGCATGCATACACACGCATACATACACAGCACTCATACACACACAGGCACAAAAATACACACAAATTTTCATGTGTACACAGGTGCTCCCACATGCGCGCGTGCACACACACAACCATACGTGCACACAACATAGCAAAAGTAAGAAATAATATTAATTAAAGAATAATATTAATAATTCAATTATTACCCAACAATGAAAAGTTTTACAAGCTTCTTAAGAAAAGTTGATTGTGCCAAAATATGAAGCTGCCAATAAATTCAGGAAATGCTTTGGCAATAAAATGTTCAACTGAGATTCTTGGCAGATCCATGGTTGTCAGGGTTGACGACAATGCTGCTGGAAAGTACAAAAGAGCCCCCTCATTAAATGTCACTGTTCTCTCACATTGGAATTGGGGCCTATGTGTTTAGACTGACATTCTCAATCATTGCTGGGAGAATGCTGCATTCATGGAGGTGCTCTCCTTCAGGTGGACACTAAAATAATAATAATCCTTGCATTTGATATAGTGTCATCACATTTTTGAGATGTCTCAAAGCACTTACAGAATATACTGTAAAGTGAATTAACTGTATAGTTTGTGGACGAAACGCAGCAGCCAATTGCGGGTAGCAGTGTTCCACAAATAGTCAAGGATTGAGTGACTAAATTATTATTATTATTTTTTGGGGGAAGGGAAAAACAATCTGCCAATCCACTAACAGCTGGATTCCTACTTATTGCTAGG
Organism: Callorhinchus milii; assembly: GCF_018977255.1. Taxonomy (NCBI): domain Eukaryota; kingdom Metazoa; phylum Chordata; class Chondrichthyes; order Chimaeriformes; family Callorhinchidae; genus Callorhinchus; species Callorhinchus milii. Next base: position 54,762,870 of record NW_024704744.1, read on the forward strand.
TGAACAGAGGTGAGTGGAGTCTATTCTGTGAAGCGCTTTGAGACGTCAAGAAGACGTGAAAAGCGCTATATCAAATGCAAGGATTATTATTATTATTATTAAGAAAACTTGCCTAACATTTCACACTGCCTGGTAATCAAATCCAAATCCTCTTGCTTGCGAGGCAAGTGCTCTAACCACTAAGTTACAGGACTCCACAAAACCAAAGCCCAATGTATCTGTTCAGCAGGGCATTACTTGTATGAAGGGTGCTATATAAATGCAAGTTGTTGTTATTGATGTAAATATCTTATGGACTATGTGAACTGATAAGTGCGTCTCTCCCACTGAACTGATTTAACAATTCACCAGTTAAGTTAATCATTCACTTCATGGCTCTTTGTGGAAGCTTGCTCTGCTTAAAACAGCTGACACATTTGCCTTCAGGTATACATTACAGTAGCCAGCAATTACCTGTGAAGCATTTTGAGACTTTTCAACATCATAGGGGCTGTATCAAATGTTATTGTTCTCTTTCTGGGCTGTTTGACCTAAAAACGGAGCAAGTGGACCTTCTGCTGGCAAAAGTTCCAAGTCATTTCCTGATTGATGGAAACTTCACTTTCACTGAAACCTGGATGGGAGTCAAAATCCTTTAGCCTCCAGCTGAACGTGGCATTTCCTTGGTAACCGTCACAAGTGACATCGTAGCAATCATTACCTGGATATTTTCCAAGTTCATAAACAATATATCAGGAAACTGAAACGCTTTTCACAGAAATGTGCAAAAGAAGAAAACGTTTAATATTCAGCAAGCATAAGGCTGATAATACCATGCAAAACAGTTTTAAATGTCTTATCACATTTATTTTCTGATCAATATTTAAGTCTAGTGGGTTTTGAGGAACAAGTTGAACAATCAAAGAAACAAATTCTCCACTAAAAGTGTCCCATCAGGAATTCAGGTGAAATGATCCAGAGATAATAATCAAAATCTAACAATCCTTGCCTTTTTAATATAGCGCTCTGTCACATCATTGGTATATCTCAGAAGGCTTCATAAGATTTTACTGTGAAGTGTAGTGACTGTGGGTATTTTTGTGAAAGCAACCATGACAACCAATTTGAGCTCATCAATGTCCCCAAGACAGCCATGAAGTGAATGACCAGTTTTATCTGGGGAATTGTTGGCCAAGGAAAGATTGGGGTAGCTGGGATATACTATTCTTCTCATTGTAAACACTAAGCAGCCATTACATTTTACAATGTAAACTACATTAAGCGTTACATTCTGAATATCAAACAGCCAATATCCTATATAGCACCTCAGCATGTTGTCGATATAACTCAAAGCACTTCACAAGATTTTACTGCGAAGTGCAGTGACTGTATTTTGTAAACGATCATGATAGATAATTTATACTCAGCACTGTCCCACAAACAGGCGTGAAGTGACTGATCATGAAGAGAATGACTAATTTATATGGAGGCTGAAGTTACCCCAGGATACTAGGCAAAACTCTTTTCTCTTTTGGAATGTTTAACACCCAGCTGAACAGTCAGGATCTTGCTTTGAGGTCTCATTGAAAGAACAACGCCTCTAACATTGAAACCATTCCCCAACACTTCACTGGAGGGTTTAGTTTTCCAAACCATTTTTTATCAAACGTGACACAAAGATAATGAAATTGTGAAACAATGAGTGCAAGAACTTGATATATAGTTATATTAATAAAAAAAATCTTTATATTTGGTGTCGTACCTTATATCGTCAAAATGTTTCAAAGAATCACACAGGAATCTAATGTAAAGTCTAGTGATTGTGTGTTTGTGAGTGAATGCGACAGTTAATTTGTGCCCAGCAATGTCCCCAAAACAGCCATGAATTGAATGATCGTTCGTATCCAGGAGAAACTCTTATTTTTATTTTGAATAAGGTTATGGGATCTTTAATATCTTTAACGTACCGGCATGAAGTATTTGGGATGAATTGGCTGTCTTATAATTGTAAGTAACTGCCCTGGAGTACTGTGGACCCGCTTTGCTGAGATTTTCTATCATTAAGACCACCACATAGGATTGTTGCCAACTTGGAACCAGTTCATTTTCAAGTAGATTCTGCTTACCTCCCCGTGAATGAGGGTAACTAATTATACAAACATCATGGGAATCCAGACATTCTCTCAGCTCTACTGTCTGCAACGATGGAGCTAATCCCTCTTTGTTGCTTGGTTTGAATGGAATGATGGAGAGAGTGTAAGAAAGGAACAGCAGTGTATAGAAACAAAAACAAGAAGATTGTCCAAGATTTGATAGATGATGTGTAAGTGCCTGTTATGGACTTTGGGTTCATAATAACACCAATACATTCAATACAATGAACACAAACACTCACCACCACGCCCAGCTAAAAGTGTAGACTGATTGGATAAGCAATTCCCAGCTCCTGCTCCACATATTCGTCACTCTCTGAGCAAATTGATTAAATCTGAACTGTCTGTGCGCCTTCCTCTTCTGAGTTTTACACGTTAATTTATATCTTTTCCTCTTTTAATCACACACTCTCACACAGGGCGTTGCAGTGACTTGAACATTCCACACTAAAATTGCTGTCGATAAACACAATTAAATGGAAGGGCTTCTGATTACTTTTGAAGAGAAATTGATATGCTTTTACGGGTTAATACTTTAAACGAAACGTCAAGTATGTTTTATGCTGTAGCCCACACAGCGCACAATAAATTACCAGCAATGATTGTGTCAGACAGTACAAGTGCAATTAATTAAAAACACCAGGTGCTGTTGGAAACAGTGTGGGACAAAGCTCCGGGGTGATATGAAGATTTCCTTTTGAAACGCATTGCCACAAGTGGAAAAGGCACAGATGAAGGTATCACTCTGGCACTACAGGTATCAATTACATCAACATGCAAAGGTAATGGTACTAGAGTGGGCAACTCCGAAGGTTGGTTTGAAACCTGCTGTGGCAGATGTATAATTTTCAGATGTGTACTTTACCGATGTGTAATTTGAGCCTGGGCTAGAAAGATTACCACAAAGCTGGATTTTGTAAAACTCAGGGGAAGCAGATCTGCCATGGGTACATGTGGCTCTTGTCACTACTTTATTAACTTAGACTTATTACAACATCTCTGTGAAAGGTAGCGGTTCAATGAGAAAGCCCCTCATCGTCTCAGGGCAACCAGAGATAGGCAATAAATGCTTGCAAAATGATAATGTCATCCACATGCTGAGCAGAGAACAATGTAGTGTAACAATCCTGATGACTGAGTCAGAGAGAAAGATATAAGCATTGTTCACAGTTACATTCATTAATTAATTCAATCATCACGTGTATCCAAACCATGCAGTTCCTGAATCATTTTATTTCATAATTTAATATTTGTAACTATATTTGATAAGAGTATCCAAACCAAGCAGAGTATTCCATGCATCCCACCAAGACATAGAAATTCCAGAGATGGATTGTTGGAATGAAATGCACACTCTCTCCCTGGATGGGCGCAGCCTTTGTACCTAATTCGCATTAGGAGCACGTTAGCACGAGCCAAGGCTTGGGGACCCCAGATTGTGCTAAAGCCACATAGTTGACATTTATATCGCTGTCTGGCAAGCTTTCCGGCTGTACAAAATTATAAAAATAACCTCCTAAACTACAATTTAAAAAATTCCCTCACTCCACCATCCTTTCTTCACTCCCTATTATTATTATTAATAATAATCCTTGTATTTGATACAGTGCCTATGCCATCAAAATGTTTAAAGCTGCTTCAACAGTTGTCATGTCTAGTAACTATGTATTATAGGCAGCTATATTGTCACTAAACATTTCCATTCCCTTTCTGATCTGTTACGCTTCATAATCTTCACTTTTTATACCATTTAATTTTATGTGATCTATCTTTCCTCGACTTCTTCTATTTTTTTAAATAAAACTGTTGCCGTTTGATATTGTCAGTGGTCTCCTTATGCAGACTACCCCTACTGTATATCTAGTGAGGTGGATGGTATCAGTGCACTGTGACAACATTTCAGGGGCAATACTTTAAGGACAGGATTTGTGCTTCTTGAAGTGTCGTTGGTGAAAATTCAAGTGATATTGTAGACAAAATGTGTCATGAGCACAACATGCTGGAGAATATCTTAATGTTTTGTGGGAAATGTCAAATGTTCTGAGTCACAAGCTAAACATTAGAGGAGAGATGAAGCTCCTGGGCATATGAATCACAAACAGAATTCAATATGGACTGAGCAATGCAGGCTAATACATATTGGCCCCACAATTACCAAATACAGTTACAAATATTAAATTATGAAATAAAATGAGTCAGAAACTGGACAAGCCATCAACAGCTAGCATGAAAGGTAGCTGTTTTGTTTACAAAAGCGGCACTTAATTAATTATTTGGGAAGCTCTTTGAACTGTTTCAACATAATGAGACACTAAAGAATGCATGAGCAAAGTCCCATTCAGCCACAATGCGATTGACCAATTAATGTGATAAAATTTGTCAATAATAACAACAATTTGCATTTATATAGTGCCCTTCACACAGGGTAGTGTATCGGAGTGCTTAACAGCAGTGGAGCTTGATCCTGAACCAGGGAGAAAAGGGCAGAGAAAGCAAAGGCAGGTTCAATGAGTTATTCTTCCGTTATGTTCGACACAGTCGATCACGCAATCCTCCTCCATCGCCTGTCCTCCATCATCCACCTCACTGGGACTGCACTCGCTTGGTTCGAGTCCTACCTTACAAACTGCCAGCACTTCATTTCTGCAAATGGCTTTTCTTCTCGCTTCCACCCGGTCACCTGTGGGGTACCCCAATGATCCATCCTAAGACCACAAGACGTAGGAGCGGGAGTAGGCCATTCGGCCCCTCGAGCTTGCCTCACCATTTAATAAGATCATGGCTGATCTTCTAACCTAATTCCGTTTACCCACCCTATCCCCATATCCCTTAATCCCTCTATCCTTTAGAAATCTATCAACCTCAGTCTTGAATATGTTCAAGGACTGAGCATCCACACCTTCTGGGGTAGAGAATTCCACAGATTCACTACCCTCTGAGTGAAGAAATGTTTCCTCAACTCAGATCGAAAAGGCTGACCCTTAATTTTGAGACTCTGACCTCTAATTTTAGATTCTCCAACCAGGGGAAACAGTCTCACGGCATCTACCCTGTCAAGACCCTTAAGAATCTTGTAGGTTTCTATAAGATCACCTCTAAGTCTTCTATATTCTAGAGAATATAGGCCTAGTTTACTCAACCTATCCTTATAGGTCAACCCACTCATCCCAGGAACCAACCTAATGAATCTACGCTGCACCCCAGCTAAGGCGAGTATGTCCTTTCTTAAATAAGGAGACCAAAACTGCACACAGTATTCTAGGTGCGTCTCACCAAGGCCTTATACAACTGCAGCAAGACTTCCCTTCTCTTGTACTCTAACCCTTTTGCAACGAATGCCAACATGGCATTAGCTTTCCTAGTTCCTTGGTGTACCTGCATACTAACTTTTTGTGCCATGTACAAGGACACCTAAATCCCTCTGAACACCAGCACTACCTAGTCTCTCCCCCTCTAGAAAATAATCCGCTTTTCTATTTTTACTACCTAGGTGAATAACTTCACACTTCCCCAGTTTATACTCCATCTGTCACCTTCTTGCCCACTCACCAAGCCTGTCTATTTCCCTTTGCATTCTTTGTGTGTCATCCTCATAGTTTACTCTCCCACCTATCTTTGTATCGTCCGCGAATTTAGATATGTTAAGTTCTATTTCCTCATCTAAATCATTGATATAGACTGTAAATAATTGAGGTCCAAGCACTGATCCTTGTCTCACTCCACTAGTCACATCCTGCCAATCTGAGAAGGACCCATTTATCCCCACTCTATTTTCTTCCTGTTAGCCACTCTCCAATCCATGCTAATTTATTACCTTTAATTCCATGGGCTCTAATCTTATGCAACAGCCTTTTATGTGGCACCTTATCGAATACCTTCTGGAAATCCAAATACAGCACACCTACTGGTTCCCCCCTATCTAACCTACTAGTTACATCCTCAGAAACTCTAAAAGATTTGTTAAACATGATTTCCCTTTCATAAAGCCATGTTGACTCTGTCTAATCACGTGATGATTTTCTAAGTACCCCACTACGACGTCCCTAATAAAGGACTCTAGAATTTTCTCTACCACCGATGTCAGACTAACTGGTCTATAGTTCCCCATTTGTTGTCTCCCACTCTTCTTAAATAGCGGTGCTACGTTTGCGACCTTCCAATCAACGGGAACCATTCCGGAATCCAGGAAATTTTGGAAGATCAATACCAAAGGATCCACTTCTTTTAAAACCTTAGGACACAAGCCATTTTTTTTTAATCCTATCAATTTCTCTAGTATCCTTGGCCCCCTTGTCTTCCTCATCTATATGCTCCCTCTTGGTGATGTCATTCCCAGACACAGGGTTAACTTCCACATGTTTGCGGATGACACTCAACTTTACTTTTCCACCTCCAGCTGTGACCCCCAGTCCCCTGATGTTCTGTCAGCTTGTCTGTCAGACATCAGGAGCTGGATAAGCGCAAATTTCCTGCAGTTAAACGTCAACAAGACGGAAACCACACTCTTTGGCTCCCGCTGACGTCTTCTGTCCCACGGTTCCGACCTCCTCAACATACCCGACCTTAAAACTCTCTGAACTTGTGCACAACTTAGGCACCAGATTCGATCCCCAGTTATCCTTCTCCCCCACATTCGGTCCCTGACCAGCAACGCTTTCTGCCACCTCCGCCACATTGCCCGTCTCCGACAATACCTCACCCCAAAAGCTGTCAAAACCCTTGTCCATGACTTTGTCGCCTCTCCGCTGGATTACTCTAACGCCCTCCTCGTCGGTCTCCTCCCCCCACTCCACTATTCACAAAATCCAGCTCATTCAAAACTCCGCCACCCGCATTCTCACTCGCACCAAACTTCTTACCCCGATTACTCCAGTCCTTGCCAAACTCCACTGGCTCCCTGTCACAGAGCAGATCAACTTCAAGATCCTCACTCCTCATTGCCAAGGAATGGAGTGTATCAATTCCTTGGCAACCACAATTCCTTGTGGTTGCCAAGGAATTGATACCCTCCATTCCTTGGCAACCACAAGTTGTTGTTGTCTTCAGGTGTGAGCTGGAGATTGGCAAGGAGTGGGCAAGGTGGAGGGATTAAGGCAGAGAGTTTCAGAGAGTCTTGCGGGGTACTGGCTGAAAGCACAGCGGCAGATGATGGAGCGTAGGGGATGTCATTCAGCTCATAGCTGTTTGTGGGATGTTGCTATGTGCAAATTGGCTGCTACGTTTGCCAATAAACACACAATCCTTACACTTCACAGGAAACCTCTGTGAACTAATTTGAGACATCTTGATGCAAGGATTCTAATATGATGTTTTGTTGGCCAGAATACTAGGATTCTTGAACAGGCAGAATGGGACGTTGGTTTAACGTCTCATTTGAAGGATGGCTGATGCATGGGATGTACAGAAACTATACAGTATTCACCATTGCCTGGAATTAGATAATGCTGCTCTGAATTTAGGGAACTTGCAGTGGGCTTGTTCTGCAGCATTAAAAATGATACGTGCTGCAAATGAACCACCAGTACCAAATCAACACAAAAATATTTCCACCAGCAGATTTCACAATGCAATCTGCTATCTGTGAGTGGGGAGATCACAGCAATGACAAACCATTTATCCAGCTAAGAGCTGTCATTGCTCCACACCTGAACTCTTCGCAACTCATGCCTGACTAGCCTGTACTTATTCCACAAACCACTCAGTAATTATCTGTTTGATGTCTAACTACTGCTCATATAAATTGAATGCCAATCCATGCCCCAGGAACATGGTATTCTTACAAAAGAGCATTGCTCACCTTGTCAATTATGACGTTAGCACCTGTTAGGAAGCTGATATCATTGCATTGTGCCAATTGCAAGCCACATGTTTTTGCCTTTCATCTATGAATATTTACCAGCGAGAACATGAGCAAGCATGAATTATTGATACCAGACAGAAAAGACTTTCACGAATGAGTTGTCTACTCCAGTTATGTACAGCACAGAGGACTATAATCATACAACATTACGTATTTCGTTCCCTCCCCCTTCAAAGAATTTACTTGCTACCATAATAATAATAAAAATAATAGTCATTGCATTTGATAGAGTGCCTATTCACTTCAAAACATTTCAAGGAAATTCAGGTTTTTGTTCAATGAAGTGTCGAAATTGTATTTCCCGCCTGAAAACTTTCTTCTTCGACCGTACCTCTGCTCACCTCTCCCCTCCCTCCGGCTTGAGACAGGCTCTGATACTGTTAAGCGCTCCAGAGATGCTACCCTGTGCGGAGGACGCTATATACCTCTCCCAAAAATCCGCTGAAACCCCGGTCCATGCCTTTGTCACCTCTCGGCTGGACTACTCCAACACCCTCCTCGCTGGTCTCCCATCCACTACCATCCATAAAATGCAAATAATTCAAAACTCTGCCGCCTGCATTCTCACCCGCACGAAAATCCGCTCCCCGATCACTGCAGTCCTTGTCAGACTGCACTGGCTGCCTATCCCAGAGAGGATCTATTTCAAGATCCTCACTCTTGTATTCAAGTCCCTGCACTCCTCTCCTCTCCTACCTCTCTGACCTCCTCTCTCCTGAAAACAGTACCCGTTGCCTTCGTTCCTCCGGGTCTGACCTCCTCCTCGTCCCCCGAGTCCTCCGCTCCACCCTCGGTAGCCGTGCCTTCAGCCACTATGCCCCGAGGCTCTGGAACTGCCTTCCTCACTCCCTTCGTCTCGCTCCCTCCCTTCCCATTTTCAGTTCTCTACTGAAGACCTTTCTTTTCGACCGCGCCTTTGATCACCTTCCCCCCACTCCCCCTGGCTCGATCCCTGGATCTGTTAATGTAAAGCGCTCTGAGACGCTGTCCGGCATGGAGGGCACTATATAAATCCATGTTGTTGTTGTTGTATAAGTGCAAGTTGTAGTTGTTGCATAAGTGCAAGTTGTTGTTGTTGTAGATGAATGGGTCAGCTAATTTTGGAATGCAGCATTCCACTGGCAGCCATGAAATAAATGATCAATTTTATTTTGAGGATTGTTGGCCAGGATACCAAGGAAACTCCTTTCTCTTTTTGAATATTGCCATGAGGTTTTTAGCATCCACCTGAACAGGAGGATGAGGCCATAGTTTAATGTCTCAACTGGAGGACAGCACCTCTAATAATGCAGCGCTCCCCCAATACTGCACTGGATTGTCAGCCTAGATATGAGCTCAATGTTCCAATATGACGTATTCTGAAGATGTTAATGCTGCAAGGTACCTACAACTCACCATAATTCACTGCTTAGAGCAAAGTAACCACAGGTTCCTCTCATCTGGACCAGACTGTCAGGCTGGACCAGATAGCATATTAATGAAAGTGCTTTCTGGTCAATATTGCTCAGTTGGTAGGACGCTTATTTCTGGGTCCGACAAACATCATGTCATAAGACAGTGTTGGACAACCTTTATGGACTGATCTTGACTTGTGCGAATGTTTGTGGGGCCTCTTCTTGACGGCCCCACAGGTCACTTCCAGTCTGCACAGAGGAAAGTTTAGCCGTAGGTTGACCACCACTGTCACAAGATGAAAGTGCCCTTTTGTATGGAGCACCATTAAGAGAAGATCCTAAATCCTGCTTGATCTCCTGGGTGGGGAATGGTGCATTGAATGCAGGGTTTGGGCATGAGGGAAAACTGGACAGCATGTCAGAGCTGGCATAACATGTCATTGGAGCCAAGTTGAGGTGGGGGGGGGGGAGGGGGGGGAGAAAGCACGAAATGAATAAATCTTTTGATATTTATGTTTATTTTTCCTTTTCAATTCAAGTAGGAAGTGAAGGCTTAACACATGTGTCACTGTTTCAGGAATTAATGCAATAAGCAGCCCAATTTTTGCAAATCCTCAATTAACAATGGCTTTGTCACCAACCATTATGTTGTTCCCCAGACAACCACAATGTATTGGGTTTCCTGTATTGTATTTTTATAATTCTATGGTGACCAGTATTGTAAAGAAGCCCGTAATAATGACATTAACAGGTCCAGTTGGTAGGTATTTATATCAACAACTTGTACCTTACAAAATATAGTTTACATAAAATATATTTCCCTTTGATTACCAATAAACTTCAAAATAAAAGTGGTCATTCACTTCATGGCTGTTTGTGGGACACTGTTGTGTGCAAATTGATGCCCTTGTTCACTTAGAAATGACACAGTCACTGTGCTTTACAGTAAATTCGGTGAAGCTCTTCCAGACATCCGCCTGATGTGAAATGGACTGTATCAAATATAAGGATTGATATTAACAACAGCAACAACTTGCATTTATTATGGTGCCCCTCAAGCAGGGTAGTGTCCCAGGGTGCTTATATATTATTAACTTCACATAATTTAAGCATTGAAAAATTGATAAGATCACAAAAAAGTATGTATCATTCAGCAGTCTATGTGACTGGAGGTCAATGCAAGGGCACCCATTCCTGGCCTTGACTGATGCTCACAGACAAACACTTACCAGAGGAAGTCATTGGATACTGGTGGAGGTCTGAAATGCCACCTATTAGCTAACCTGAAAGATTATTTTGTCTTGAAATATAAGATAGTCCAGAATTATGGAATATTCTTGATTTAGCTTGATCTTAACTTTGGGTCTTTTTAAGGAACCGCGGGCACCCATTTTCCAATTAAGACTGCATTTAAGATTTTTTCCAGAATTCTGAGCCTGCTTAGATTTTAAGACAAAATGGTCTCCTTGGCTAAACTTAGATCAAATAATAATTCTGAATAATCCTTATCTTTGATATAGGGCCTTTCATGTCAGGATCCAACATCCCAAACAGCTTCACGGGATATAGTGTAAAATGGAGTGATCGTATGTTTTGTGGGTGAACGTGGCAGGCAATTTCATAGAATCACAGAATCATACAGCACAGAAGGAGGCTATTTGGCCCATGCGTCTGTGCTGGCTCTTTGAAAAGAGCTATCCAAATCAGTCCTTCTCTCCCGCTCTTTCCCCATAGCCCTGCAAACTTGTCCTTCCCAAATAATTATCTACTCTCTTAAAGGTTGTTATCGAATCGCCTTCCACCACCTGTTCAGGCAATGTATTCCAGATCCAAACAAATCGCTGTGTGAAAAAATTTCTCCTCACTTCCCCTCTGTTTCTTTTGATAATCTTTTTAAATCGGTGTCCTTGAATTACTGACCATCAGTGGAAATAGTTTCTCCTTGTTCACCCGAGTAAATACCCTCATGATTTTGAAAACTTCTATTAAGTTCTATTCGACCACATCAGTCCCACCCTCTCTCGCCTCCACTGGCTCCCCATCCCCCAGAGGATTGATTTCAAGATCCTCATCCTCACCTACAAGGCCATTCATGGCCTTGCTCCCTCCTACCTCTCCAACCTACTATCCCCCTACCTACCTGCCCGTACCCTCCGTTCCTCCGGCTCCGGTCTGCTCCACGTCCCCCGCCCCAATCGCCCTACTATCGGTGGTCGGGCCTTCAGCCTCTCAGCCCCGAGGCTCTGGAACTCTATCCCCAGTGCTTTCGCCTTGCTTCCTCCCTCTCCTCCTTCAAGGCCGGTCTCAAAACCTTTCTCTTTGACCGAGCCTTCAGTTTTCCTCTCGACTCTCTTCCCCCTTCTTGCTCCCTCCCATCCCTCCCCTCACCCTGACCATTTCCCCCCTCCTTGCTCCCTCCCCTCCCCTCACCCTGACCATTTCCCCCCTGCTCGGGTCATGACCCAACTGTGCAGCGCCTTGGGACGTCCTCCTGACGTGAAAGGCGCTTTATAAATGGAATCTTGTTGTTGTTGTTGTTGTAAGTCTCCTCTTAACCTTCTCTGCTCCAAGGAGAATAATCCTAGTTTCTCTAGGCTCTCCCGATAACTGAAATCCTTCATTCCTGGTACAATCCTGGTAAATCTCCTTTGCACCTTCTCCATTGCCTTGATATCCTTCCTAAGTGTGGTGCCCAGAACTGAACACAGTCTCTAACTGAGCCCTAACCAGTGTTTTATAAAGGTTCATCATAACTTCCTGACTTTTACATTCTGTTCCCCTATTTATAAAGCCTAGTATCCCGTATGCTTTTTTTTTAAACAGATTTATCTACCTGTCCTGCCACCTTCAAAGATCTACTTATATGAACCCCCAGGTCTCTCTGTTCCTTCACCCCCTTTTTAAGATTGTACCATCAACTTATATTACCTCTCCTCATTCTTCCTTCCAAAATGCATCACTTTGCATTTCTCCACATTAAACTTCATCTGCCACGTGTCTGCCCATTTACCAGTCTGTCTATATCCCCTTGCAGTCTGCTAATATCCTCCTCACTGTTTACTACTTTTCCTAGCTTAGTATCATCTGCAAACTTCTGAACTTGTACTATTTGTGTAAAGCAATGTCACAATGGAATGGTAGAAATACTCTAATATTCGTCTCTCCTCCTCCCCAGTGATGCCAATTATAGCATTTGTACAAATATATATCTTTACTTAGAGAGTAATTAACAGCTGAAACACATTACCAGGAATTGTGGTTAAGGCCAGAATGCTGGATTCATTTAAAAGACAGTTTGATGCTGTGATGGGAAGATGGTAGGCTGGATATTCTAGAAAGATGAGATCAGATGGGCTGAAGTGCCTACTTCACCCAAAGCAATCTTGTGATCTTGTAACCTGTTGCATGAATGTAATTGCCCCAAAATGCAGTAAGTGTTTTTTAAACAAAGAAATTGAGAATGACCCACGGTATCTTTGGCTACAAGTGGGCTATGGAGTAACTACTATTTGGATCAAACTTAGTTCATGCTATACTGTGGGTAGATCCCATGTCAACATGTTCAGGAATGTTAATGCAATAAACCACAGCAAACAGGGAGGGTCTGTTGAATAACAGTTTAAATACTCAAGGTTAGCCAAGGTATTTGTCTACTAGATATAATGGAAATGTTAAAGCCACGCTCCTCACGGAATGTGGTTTATTATTATTGCACCTTATCTTCTCAGATTACTTGCTGAGATTTATAATGAATAAAATGACCATGAAAAAATACTTCAGTGATAAAAAAAAGGAACCTCAGCTCTAACAATGACACTTGGTCATGCCACCCGGTCAATATCCCTAATGATATTCTTTCAATCTGCAACCAGGGCACTCTGTGCCTCCTCATCCTTCTCAACCACTCCATCCATTGACCATTCTATCCATCTCCACTGTCTTTCTACCTGGCTCCAACTCCATGGTGCTGTGGTGTTGTAGTGTCCTGTTCTACTTTTACCTGTCCCAGGGTCTGCATGATGGTCTTTAAATAGATTTTCCCACCTTGCAAGGTTGTTTGCAGTGTTCTTCAAAGATCTTTCCTTCATTTTCTCCTCTTCCTCATTTACATCCTCCCCTCAATAACAATATCTGCTAGCATGGCTCCACTTTTACATGTATGCAGATGTCACTCTATGCTACCTCTTGACCTCAAGCCTTGGCTCCCAGACGACTCATGAGCAATCATCAAACATCAAACTCTGAATGGGTCATATCTTCCCTCACAAGATTACAGAATTGCTCTGGATGAAGAAGGCCCTTTGGCCCAATCTGATCTCACCCCTCCAGAAAACGACTCTACCATCTCTCCATCACTGCATCAAGCTGCATTTTAAATGAGTTCTATGTCCTGGCCTCTATCACCTTTCCTGGCAACCTGTTCCAGTTGGTAATTACCCTCTGCATAAAGAAAAGCATCATTGTTTTTCTTGTGCAGATAAGAAAAACATAAAGAAAAACTGGGAGCCAGTGAGAACCTCCTCCCTGCATTGATCACATCCAAGCTTGACTATGTCAATGCTCTGCTCTCCTCTCAGACTGAGGCTCTAGCCAGTATAAATGAACATAATGGAGATTCAGTTGAGTGCATGTGCAACACTCCATGCAAGTGAGCGAAGTTACTAGTCCCGCTATTTACTCGCACTGTGCAACTAAATTATATCTTTAGTCACCTCAAGCGCATCTGTGAGGCTGGATTACTTTGGCTGATTTCATGAAATTAAGTGTTCATCATTGTGTACAGTGTAAGGTTAGAGGCTGAGAAAAGATAGTCATAGAAAGCGAGAGATAGAAAGTTGGAGAGATTCAGAGAGACAGAATCCAAATAGAGATAAATTGACGGGACGTTAACATTAAACAGGAATTTGTTGTTCAGCCTCTCACTTTCTCGAAAGAGGAGGCACAACAACTACTGAATATATGGCAATGTTGTGCTGTGTGCGCAATCCCATAAGAAACAAGGCGGAGACTACGCAATCTCTTCCTTTCCACTTAACCCTCTATAAAGGGCTGATATTGAGCAAGCACTCATTAGTTGTTGTTTGTCATCCAGCACGAAAGAACTGATGGCATTAGGATACGTTAGACTAACCTGTACATTAACACAGTGTTTGGTTACCCTGCAAATTGCCCTCTGCAGCTATTAGAGTCAGGAGATTTTAATCCCATTGTGCGTAGGCCCTGGCCTTGAAGGTTGTATCAAAGAGTTTTGAAGACTGTGCCAATATTCATTGTGTCATCCTATGTCCACAATGCTTTGCTGCAAATGAATTGGTACAAGACACACATTCTGAATTCGGCTGGGACCTGTGCTCAACCATGCTATAATTAGCACAGAAACCTGGGTGTGTACACATGATAAACCTCAAGCAATCTAATAAACAACACCACTCAACCAAGGATTTAATCCATCATTTTAGGCTGAGACGTCACACCAGTCAACATTCCCATTTATAGCATAGGAAAGATTTCAGAGAATTACCTTTTTTTTCTGTCAGGAATTCCTGCTGAAGTTTGGGATTTTTTGTCCAATTCATGATCGTAGATGCCAATAATTATGGAACTGGCTTCAAGGAGAGCCTGAGCTCCAAAGTGAATGAGCTAACTTAACATATAAGTGTGAAAAGGCGAGATTGTTGTAGCACCCTGGATTAGTGACAGTCGGCCAAAAATAGCATGTGAGGTGCAAGACTTGGGACAAAATCTGAGATCAGACGAAAGCCTCAGGGAAGATTGAATTGCAGGAAAAATGAGAAAATCAAACAAGAAAAGCATAGGAGAATTTAAAGTATTTGAAGACTTGATGTATTCGGGTCAAATATCATGGCATATTAGGAAATGGAAGATATATTAAATGCTCCAAGACACTACCCTGCATGAATCCCATAATAACAATTCCGGTCAGAAATTGGTCTATCTGCCCAGGCACCTAATTTCACTCAAGATTCATTCAAATACGCACTCCTGCTAATCAGGTGAACCATGACTTAATAACAATAACTTGCACTTGTATAGAGACCTTTCATGAAGGAAGAACATGTCAATGGACTTTCTAAAGCTATATTGGGACCCTGACCTGGAAGAGAGATGGGAAAGTGGGTAGGTGCATTCCTCTCCAAAGTCCTGGAATGAGTCGTCGCATCCCAGCTCTGCTCCTTTCTCTCTCGCCATTCCCTCTTTGAACCCCTCCAATCCGGCTTCCGCGCTGCCCACAGCACAGAAACAACCCTGGTCAAAGTCACTAATGACATTCTGAACATCTGTGATCAGGGCTCCCTCTGCCTCCTTGTCCTCCTCAACCTCTCTGCCGCCTTTGACACTGTTGACCACTTCATCCTCATACACCGCCTCTCCGCTTTACTCAATTTTCGCGGACCTGCCCTTGCCTGGTTCACTTCCTATCTCTCTCATCGTCTCCACTTCGTTGCCTCTAATGGGTTCTCCTACAGCCCCCGCACTTTCACATCTGGCGTACCCCAGGGCTCTGTCCTTGGCCCTCTCCTCTTTAATATCTGCATGCTCCCCTTGGTGACATCGGCCTCGACCACCCTTTCAGGCAATGCGTTCCAGATTCGAACAACTCGCTGCGTGAAAAAATTTCTTCTCACCTCCCCTCTGCTTCTTTTAGATACTATTTTGAATCTGTGACCTCAAGCCACTGACACACCCACCAGTGGAAACAGTTTTTCCCTTTCTAACCTATCAAATTCCCTCATGATTTTGAAGACCTCCATTAGGTTTCCTCGTAACCTTCTCTGCTCCAATGAGAATAATCGCAGCCTCTCCAGCCTTTCCTCATAATCAAAGTCCCTCATTCCTGGTACCATTCTCGTAAATCTCCTCTGTACCCTTTCCAATGCCTTAACATCCTTCCTATAGTGTGGTGCCCAGAACTGGGCGCAATATTATAACTGAGGCCTAACCAGTGTTTTATATAGGTTAATCATAACCTCCTGACTCTTGTACTCTATGCCCCTATTTATAAAGCCTGGTATCCCACATGCCCTTTTTATAGCTTTATCTACCTGTCCTACCACCTTCAATGATTCATTTACCTGAACCCCCAGGTTTCTCTGCTCTTTCCCCCCCCTTAGGATTGTATTACCAGCCTATGTTGCCTCCCCTCATTCTTTCTACCAATATGCATTACCTCGCATTTCTCCACATTGAAATTCATCTACCATGTGTCTGCCCATTTTACCATTCCCTCTATGTCTTCCTGCTACTATGCTTCTCACTGTTTACCACCCTACTTAACTTTGTGTCGTCCGCAAACTTGGAAATGGTATTTGCTATACCCAAGTCCAGATCATTTATGTATATTAAGAAGAGCAGTGGTCCTAATGCTGATCTCTGGGGGACTCCACAGTACACTTCCCTCCAGTCAGAAAAGCAGCCGTTCACCACAACGCTCTGCTTTCTGTCTCCCAGCCAGTTCTGGATCCTTTTATATCAAGGGCTTCTATCTTTCTTACAGTCCTTTCATGTGGCACTTTGTCAAATGCCTTTTGAAAGTCCATATAAACTACATCAACTGCACTACCTTTCCTCTCCGTTACCTCATCGAAAAATTCTATTAGATTTGTTCGACAAGATCTGCCTTTAACACATTTTTGCTGGCTGTCCCTAATTAACCCATATTCTTCTAAGTGAAGATTTATTCTGTCCCAGATTATAGTCTCCAGGAGTTTCCCTACTATTGATGTTAGGTTGACTAGCCTGTAGTTTCCAGGTTTTCCTTCTGTCCCTTTTTGTACAGGGGAGTCACATTGGTCCCTCTCCAGTCCTCTGGCACCACCCCTGTGTCCAACGAAGATTGAAAAATTGTAGTCAAAGCCTCCGCTATTTGTACCTGTGCCTCCCATAGTAATCTTGGTTGCATC
Source organism: Callorhinchus milii (assembly GCF_018977255.1). Classification (NCBI taxonomy): domain Eukaryota; kingdom Metazoa; phylum Chordata; class Chondrichthyes; order Chimaeriformes; family Callorhinchidae; genus Callorhinchus; species Callorhinchus milii. The sequence goes on from NW_024704744.1 coordinate 54,780,178, forward strand.
CCGTCCGGACCCGGCGACTTATCTACCTTCAGCCAAGCCAACCTTTTCGGTACTTCCTCTCTGTTTATACTTATCCTATCCATTTCCTCTACCCTCTCCTCCAATACTGCAGCATTTGGTGCATCCACTTCTTTTATGAAGACAGATGCAATGTACTCATTCAGTACATCAGCCATGCCCTCTGCCTCCACAATAAGATTTCCCCCTTGGTCCTTAATTGGCCCCACCCTACCTTTCACTAAGCTTTTTTCTTGATACGTTTGTAAAATATTTTAGAATTCCCGTTAATGTTACCCGCTAACCTTTTTTCGTATAATCTTTTTGGCCCTCTTATTTCCTTTTTCAAACCTCTTCAGCACTTCCTATATTCTATTTGGTTGTCTTCTGTGTCTTGGGTTTCACATTTGTCATACGCCTCCTTTTTCTGCTTCATTCTAGATTCAATTACCTTCGTCATCCAGTGAGGTTTGGATGCCCTACTTTTCCCTTTGGAGAAATATATTTATTCTGTCCCTGAGCTATCTCATCATTGAAGACTTCCCACTGCTCTTTAGTTGTTTTATCTGCCAATCTTTCTTTCCAGTCCACCTTGGTTAGGTCTCTTTTTAACTCACTGAAATTTGCCCTCTTCCAGTTGAATATCTTCACCTTAGATGCTCCAGTAAAATCCTGTGAAATGCTTTGAGACATTCTTCCAAATTGAAAGGTGCTATACCAAATATAAGGATTATTATTATAATGTGTATGATTTTTTGACTAAAGACATGTGCAGAAACAAAATGAAGGAAATCTGCTGGAGAATTAAGAATCGAAAGACTCCCAGATGACTCAGAGTAATGTTCACATACTGGCGGGAAACCTCTATCTGTGCTGAGTTAGCAGACCTGCAAATGACAGTCTGTGAAATAAGACTTTGCAGCTATTTTCCAAAAACAATATCACGGCACAACTAAAACTTAATATCCTGTGTATTGTTGCTTAAGTATTTTATGAAAATCCGCAAAAAGTGCACGTCACCAAACCCAATGAAAATACAGTACTGCACAGTGACACACGGCAATAATATTACTTGTAAAACATGATTTAATCTGGTTCTATAATCTAAACTCATGATAACTCATCACTGAATTATTTATTTATGACACAGTACTTAAGCATGCACATATATATTTTTATTTTATCCTTAAGTATTTAACTGAGGCTTATATTTAATCTTGGTTTGATTAAATCCATGTTTGTCTACTTAGCCCTGTTGTTTCTGGTTCCAGACTGAGTACTGAGACTTAAAAACAAATGTCATTAAATTCACGCTCACTTTTTCTACCAAGCGAAAAAAAAATTGGTTAATTAATACGCAAATCAATATGTCTGTTCGTCTGAAAAATATACAGTCAGTACACTAAAGGAAGCACTTTGAGATGTCCTCCCAACATGAAAGGTGCTATATCAAATGCAAGAAATATTGTTCTGATCAAGGTGGGAGATAGAAGTAATGAGATATAGAACGCATTTACACCACATAAAATCAGCACAGAGCACTCACTGTTGGTTCAAACTATGTAATGTAACATAGAGCAAGCTCAATTTGCTTTAATTCTCAACATTAGCATCAACATGCAGCACTATACCTACCCTTTAATTTCCTACACCAAGTGTTTGAATGGCTATTCTCAGTCAGATAGCCCTGAATTTGTCCTGAATTATTAATAATTGAACTGCAATTGCCTAAATGGTTCTAGATCCAGAAGGAAATTCTCACCCGAAGAGAGGGAGAAGCACAATAAAGATGGACTGAAAGAAAAGTGAGAGGGAAAAGAGGTGGATATAATAGGCTTCCCGCAGTTGAAAATTGTACCTGCAGTTTCTTTGGAATATTTTGATTTGGACAACATCCCAGCATAAGTTTGATGCCAGGCTTCAAACAAAGCAAGAAATGTGTGGGGGGCCCACATAACTTGGAACACACCTATCTCAGGATCTCATCTCCTACGGTTAAATAACTTGTTGCAACACCATTTACTGGAAAGAGTGAAACAGCTCTTGCAGGCCCTTATTCATCACTTTTCACCTGAGAATGTAATTAATATGTGTGAGATTTTTAGAGAACAAATATTGAAATTGGACAAATTGAACATTTTAATGAATGTTGGAAAGACAGCTTCCAGAAATAACTTCTGCAGGCATATTGTACCCTAGGCTCCTTCGAGACTGGAAAGAGCAAATCTGAATATCTGATCACACTTCAAGCACCACAGCACAAAGCATTAAAGGGAACGTGTTTACATGATCTTTATTTCTTCCGGGAAAGAATAATAAAGTCATTTTTGTCATAGTAATGTCACTCCTAAGTGGCGTGATGATACGTGTCTACATAGGTCCACTTTATGTCACATTATATGGTTGCCTTTAGGAGTGTTTGTGTGGCAGTTATTTTTCTTTGAACATCCATCATCTGCTGTGATGTAGCTGGGAGCCCACTTTGCAACAGGATTGTGGAAAATTCTTAAATTAAGTCCAACTTGAAAGCCGCTTTTCCGCAGGTGTTAAAAACAATCGGTTTCCAAATTAAGACTAAATTTAAGAATTTTCAGCGATTCTGTATAGTTTTAAAGTTTCAGACAGGCTAAAAATACGTGGAATTTTCCACATATGAGAATGTGTGTACCCTGTGATCCAACACCTAGGGTTACTCTGCACATAAGATTGGCCGCTCCTATTTGCAGTGCCTGAGGGAGTTCTAAAATCCACTGGTCCCAGTGATCGCTGAGTGCCACTATTCCAACACTGAGCTAGGCCATACTGTAAGAATATTTGTTTGATATTTTTTATTTCCCAATGCAACTTTTCAGGATGTTTTAATGCTGGTAGATCACACACAATACAATTATAGAATGCTACAGCACAGAAATAGGTCATTCGGCCCATCAAACATGGGGCAAAGTCCAATTGGAACTAGAATCACGATAAGAGTGTTGAACAAAATAATTGGATGTTTTAAAATAGCTTCCCTGAGAAATATATACCATGGTTGTTGCTTAACCTCCCAGGTATGGTTAACATATAAAGAAATTATTTCAGCTTTCCCATCCTTCTGTTCATTCCCTGTAACCTTGACAATTGTATATACAGTATTCTACCATCCTGGTTTAGGAGTGTCTCTGTGATTCCTACCACAGTGTAATTAATGGCCACCACAAATGTCTTCAATTCCATTATTTCACCTGGAATTCTTTTCTTACCTTGTTCTACTCCTGAGTCACGGCATTTACATCTCTTCACCCACACAAACCCACTTCCGTGTGGAGTTAAAATCCCCAACCACAAATTTGGGATTTTAAATAACTCATTCTTTCCCCTCATCCACAAAAAATCACAAATGTTTAAATTTAAAAGCTAAGAAAAACACAACAAATTGAACAAATGACCGCCTCTCCACAAACAAAATGACCAAAGGATATGTTCAATGAGCATATGATTTGTATATTTTGCATTGTCATTGTCACTATCTCATCACTGGGTTTATTTCGCTCGCAAAATACACAATTAGTCCACTTTAAATATATCTTGTGAAACAGTTTGAGATGTCTTGATGATGCGATAAGGTACGATATAAAATGTAAGGATTATTATTATTTATTTTCATACTGTGTTGTGGGTGCTCAGCGATAGAGTGAGTGTGCCTTCCTGCTGTTTACTATTAATTTCATTCTGCTTCTTCGCTTAACGTGGGTGGATTAGATCAAAAAACCACACAGCCGTGTGCCAGCTTCTGCAGACTAGGATCTCAAAACTCTGGAAAGAACTGAATGACTTTCTTGCTCGTTCACTTTGTTTGCCCCAAGCTAATAAGCTGAGGCATCGCGTGCAATGGGCAAGTGTTAGCATAACTCAGCTTTACATAAACTGAACTTCAGGTGAGTGACAAATAACAGGTCTATCTGGGTTTCTTTTCCACAGTGTGCAAGTTCAAATCAAAGGCGTGGGACAAAAGACAAGCAGATTAAACCAGAATGTTTTAGAATAAAATGTCACAGTGTATCAAATAATGACTATGTTCCCATTACGTGTCACCTTTCCATTTAAACCTCATGGTGAAAAAATCTGCCCATGCTAAATTCCAGGAAGCCAATATTTGGCTATTTTAAATATCATAGCTGTCTTCTTCTCACGAAAACAGAGAACACAGCGGAGATAACAATTGTCAATGCATTTTTGCATTAGTGAAAGCAACACTTTCAGTCTGCACTTTAGCTTGTTACCACGTGTGGCCATTCAGCATCACCATCATCTGAAGATCACAAGCTTCTCACATGGTCAAATCGCCTTGCATTATTGCAGGTGAATATACAATCCCAATAAACACGAAAGTGTTACGGCAAAGCAGTAACAGATAAAACCAATAATAAAGTATAACCCCACAATACGAAGGGGTATAGCCAATACCGGGAAATCATTGAAGTTTTTTGGGCTCGGGTTTATATTGCCCTCACTCTGGGAAATAAGGTTGTGATTTCCTGACACATCAAAACTGAGCTGGTTATATAAAGCGATTCCCACCATGGGGTACTGACTGATGCAATGTAAGGCAAACCACCCATCATGTGAGATGTTAAAGCAATGTCTCGGCCTGTGCTACTGGGTGAGATGGGCATTAAAATATGTATTGCTCTATTTTGAAACCTGTTGCTGCCAATGTCTTCCTCATCCAAATTCACACAAAATCCCATCTCATTGCTTTTGTGTGACATTAACAACAAATTACTATACATATATTATTCAACAGAGTAGCTGCCATATAATACTTAATAGTAGTCGGTTTAACAATCATTTAACAGTAATCGGTGAGCCAGAGAGCACCAAGCATGGTAACTCTTCTCAGACACCCTGTTTCTTGCCTGTGTAGAATTACTGTAATTCAATTTTTTTCTCCAAATTATGGCAGACATTTTAATTTACATAATTAATGCTTAATACACAATTTCAACCCAAATGATGGTCATTGAAGAACCCGTGGCTATCGCTGACTCGCCAATAATGTTAAATATTCCTGTGTGGTCTCATACTAAAGGGTCTTAAAAGTAAAATGTTCTATATTTAAAAGGCACTTTGTTATTTGTGCAGTGAAATGGCAGTTCTAATATGGACAATGCAAAGCAAACTGAGATGACAAGCTTCCCTAAATTGGTTAGCCAGCTCCTAATCCTGGAGTTACAGGAACCAACTCAACATAAACTGCAGGAATAACCAGAGCATTATCTAATTGTTATCCAAGGTACAGATTAAATTGCACCATTGTAAATCACACTGTGGTGGCTTTATTTGTGATATAAAAATAACATCCATTGTTTTAATTGTTTAATTGAACTTTCTGTTCCATCTATGTTTCACCAAGTAGTGACATAGTCTTTATGCCCAAAAGAATTCTGAAAAATGGTATTGGACATATTTTATTGTAATATTGTGTGACACATTTTGTGGGCAAGGTGACTGGTGATGAGTTATAAAATTAATAATAATTCCTGCATTTGATATAGTGTCTTTTCCATCAGAACCACTTCACCGGGCTGTTTGACCAAAACAGATAAAAGATTAAAAGTCACTGTGTAAACCAGTGGTGAAAAGTCCATGACTTGCAAGCCAGTAATTCCTACACTGAGGGTGCCTTAAGCACATCCTGAATATGTAATGAGTATCAAACTTATTGCTAAATTGATTCCCTATTGACACTACTGCAAAATGCAACCAGGTTTATTCAGTGATTTAAGTGGGCTGGGTTGTTCTGGTACACAATCGGCTTTTTAAAAAATCTTTATCCTCAAATAACACATTGTCTCTCACACCCCATCTGTGTAAGCTGGGTCTCTCCCATCCCCCGCCTTCTTGAAACATAATAATCCAACATACATGTTTTAAACACGTTTTAGCCTCAGGCTGTCACCAGGTCCAGGGAAACTCCTCCCTCACGTGGACAACTGGTTTTGTCAGTTTTCAGATCACACTTTGTGAAGAAGAATTCAAGACATAAAGAGACCCAAATATCAATTAATGAATATTATCTTGAAGTTACAAATAACAATGAAATACAACTTTGAGTAAAAGCTAGAAAAAGCATTTGAATTTACTTGGCTTGGCCATCTGTTTATCTTCCAATCTCTCCTTATTCTTTTTCCATTTTCTTTTTCTCTTTTCCTAGTTCACAACATCACGTTCAGGTGAAGACCTTCGGCCCATTTGATCTCATCCTTTCAGAATTCCCATCCTGGCTCTGTGACACTATCACCCCCTCCATCCCCCAGAGGATAGAAATAAAAATCCTTGTCCTCACCTTCAAAGCCCTCCAAGGCCTTGCTCCTTCCTACCTCTGTGACCTGCTAACTCCATATCGACCTAACCCCGCTCCCCTTGGACGCCCCACCATCGGCAGTCAGGTCTTCAGCCTTTCTGCCCTCACTTTGGAAATCCATCCACAGTGCCTTTGTCTGGCCTCCTTCAAGACACATTTCAAGGCACTCCTTTTAGACCTTCAGCCACTCTCTTACCCCTCCCCTCCCCACCCTCCTGATCCCAACCACCAGTTCAGATCTAAAAGAGAGAGAAATTGTTCGTAATGGATACAAATGTAGCTGCCATATAGGAGTGGAGTGTCACTTAAAATCTCCAATGTAAAAAAACATAATGAATAACCTGAGCCATTTGTTTGTATGCAGATAAAGGGCATATGTTCTACAACTAGATGGAGCTGAGCAAATAGAGATCAATAATACCACTCAAATAAATTCGAACTAAGCTCCATTCAGTTAAAATATGATAGAATGTCATTTAAAATAAAATGTGTCCAATATCACAATTTGTAATTTTAGGTGTGTGAATTAGCCAATATCCATTTTGTGATGGGAAAAGGGGGAAGGATGATTGCTGTCAAATGTAAGGACTGGGTATTTTTAGGATACATGCCATCCAATTTGTCTACTACTAGTGGATTGGAAATCACTTTGGACAATAAGATCCAAATAGTAAACACTTCAAATGAGCTCTCTGCAGTTAAAATATGGCCACTCACTTGAAATGTGCCGAAGCATGGAAGCCAACACTTCACCAGAATTGACCTGGTTCCATTGTAAACAATCAGACCCTTTAAATATCTTTAAGTTCCGAAATTATGTTCCTTAAATACTTTTTCGGGGTCAGCCGGGAGTCTGACACATGCAGAAAACCATCACCATGCTTAAGAGTATCCAACCAAACTGAGAATTCCATGAGAATACTTTTCAATGTAAAAAAGGGAGGAGAGAAAAATTCTGGCTCTTTGCAATCGTTGGTCTCTGTTTCCTTGTTTGAATAGTCATTGATGCAAAATTAAAAGTACATCTTCACTTGCTGTTGGCTGAATTGGGTGAAAAACAACAACAAATTACATTTGTATCGCGCCTTCAATGTCGGAAGGATAATTACATTGCACATTCTGCCCTGGATTGACAGTGTACCATGCGACCCTATCTCCTCCCTTGGAAAACAGATTTAACTAATTGACCTGAGTTGATATGCAGGAGTTGATATTTATTCAAGGGTCAGAGCGAAGCTAACACTATCCCCAGCTAATGCGGGGAGGTGGTGGTGGTGGGGGGCTTTCCCTTTGTTGAAACAGACACAGCCATGTCCATGTGAAGTTTTGGAACGGGTTTTTTAGGAGAAGACAAACACGAGTGTTAATTCTGAACATGAAACATCAAAGCCGTAAACGTTTTCTGAAGGAATCTTCAGAGCAAACTGGATCTGTAGCAGATTGCACATCTGGCTTACTTCAATACTTTCACCCAACAACAACAACATGAATTTGTATAGCGCTCTTCACACAGGATAGCGATCCGGAGTGCTTGACAGTGACAGTCTGACCCTGAGCCAGGTGGAGAGGTGACCTTAAGATCGATCAAAGAGGAAGCTCTTTAGGCTGGATTTGAACTTGGGGAGGGAGGGGACAAGGCTGAGGGATTGAATGTGTGTGTGGGGGTCCATGTGGGTGTATGCATGGTGGGGGAGGCAGTGAGATTGGGGGGCAGTGAGTGTGTGGGGAGGGCAATGAGTGTCTGGGGGGCAGTGAGTGTGTGGGGAGCGGTGAGTGTGTGGGGGGGGTCAATGAATATGTGGCGGGGGAGTCAGTGTGTCAGTGGGGCAATGAGTGTGTGGGGGGCGGTGAGTGTGTGGGTGGCAGTGAGTGTGTGGGGGGCAGTGAGTGTGTGGGGGGCAGTGAGTGTGTGTGGGGGGCAGTGAGTGCGTGGGGGGGCGGTCAGTGTGTGTGAGTGGGCGATCTGTGTGTGTGGGGTGGGCGGCCAGTGCGTGTGTGGGAGGTTGGAGTGTGTGGGGAGAGGTCAGTGTGTGAGGGGGTCAGTGTGTGTGTGGGGGGGTCAGTGTGTGGGGGGGGGTCAGTGTGTGGGGGTGGAGAGGGGGCAGTGTATGTGGGGGTGGTGGGGAGGGGGCGGTGTGTGTGTGGGGAGCTGGGGAGGGGGCAGTGTGTGTGTGGGGGGGAGGGGGCAGTGTGTGTGGGGTGGAGGGGTCAGTGTGTATGTGTGGGGGAGGGGGCAGTGTGTGTGTGTATGGGGGTGTGTGGAGAGGGGCAGTGTGTGGGGTGGTGGGGAGGGGGCAGTGTGTGTCTGAGGTGGTGGGGATGGGGCAGTGTGTGTGTGGGGTGGTGGGGAGGGGGCAGTGTGTGTGGGGTAGTGGGGAGGGGTCAGTGTGTATGTGTGGGGGGTGGGGAGGGGGCAGTGTGTGTGTGTATGGGGGTGGTGTGGAGAGGGGGCAGTGTGTGTGTGAGGTGGTGGGGAGGAGGCAGTTTGTGTGTGGGGGGGTGGTAGTGGGGAGGGGGCAGTGTGTGTGTGTGGGGTGTGTGTGTGCCTCCTCTGCCACAGCCAGGTGGAGAATCAATTCACTGGCAGTCAGTAAGCCCCCACTGCGGATAAAACATATGTATTGAAATTTCATGTAAAATGGATGATCTTATCCTTGTTTTCTGTGTGAAGTACAGGGTGTTATCTTTGCATTTCCACAACTATTTTACTGCGTGGGGCGTGCGTCTTCCAGGGACGTTAACTTTTACTAGAGAACATCTGGTGAGAATGCCAAGCGATTTGCCAACACGAATTCCAGCAATCTTCACGAGTTAGTGAGTCTTCACCCTTGCAATAAATCTCTTAGAATTTGATCCAAAGGCTGTTTTGGCACTTCAGAAAATCTCCCACAAAAATGTCAATTGTAAATCAATTGCTGCAGTCAGATTGCCTCCTTTTCTTTTAAGCAGTTTTCACTATATTGTACTGTTGTATAACTGTAAAAATACATTATACATACAGTTACAACGATAGTGCTACGGTCTAATTTTTCATGTACTGTATTTTTGTTAGGCAATAAGTCTTGTGGGAGTCCTGTAGCTCAGTGGTTAGAGCACTCGCTTTGCAAGCGAGAGACCTGAGTTCAATTCCAGGCAGAGGGCGAAACCTTGGGCAAGTTTCCTTACTCCACGCGCCTAATAATAATCCCTCCAAAACAAAACAATAATAAATTGGTCATTTTCAATCTACGGCTGTATGTGGGACATTGCTGTGCGCAATTGGCTGCTGCGTTCGCCCACAAATATACAGTCCATTCACTTTACAGTGTGTTCTGTGAAGCGCTTTGGGATGTCCTCCCGACGTGAAAAGCGCTATATCAAATGCAAGGATTATTATTATTATTATATTATTATTATTGTGCAATCTCTATTTAAAATAATATTCGTACAGGTGTGTATGCAACCACCCCATCCAACCAACCCCAAAACCTCAGATGCTTCCTTGTTGAGTGTTTGAGAAGCATTCAGCCTGGGAGGCGGTAAGGCGAGGAGCTCCACCCAGTGCCCGCAAAACCATGGCTTACAAATGCGCCTTAATGTTTGGTTTAACGGTTTGGTTTAATCCTCCGGAATAACCCACTCGAAACCGTCTCAAAACAGGTGCCGGAGGGGAACGATCGATCATTTGACAAACAAAGGGGTGTAATAAAGTCAGTGAGACAGCCCCGGGGCTCACTGCAGAGGCAGACAGTCGAACATACTCACAATTTGCAGTATATTATGCAAAAGGAAATCATTATAGTGACAATTATTATTATTATTATTAAGTCACTGAAGGGTGGGGGGGGGGGGGCGGGGGGGGGGGCAGAAATGTCCTGAGTGAGTGATTCCTGGGGGAATATCTCCCACAAGCGGGTCTGGAGCACCCAAACCTGTGTGGGGAGTGACTGAGCTGCAGACGGTGGAGGTTTTGCTTTAATTGGGGGTTTGGCAAAAGCGCTGAGTGTTCATTCACGAACCCAACAAGAAACCGGGGGTTACAAGGGCTCGGCTCCGGCTCCTCACTGTGTGGCTCAAACATCCGCCGGTCGGTCTTGACCGAGAGAACAGACCCGACCGACCCCGGGGAGCGGCGCGGCGCGGCTCAGCTCGGCTCGGCTCGGGTGGGCTCGGGTGGGCTGCGGAGCCGCAGGGCAGCGGTTGGACTGGTTTCCTTCGCGCAAATCCGGGAGTACGGTTGCAGTGTGAGCAGCAGCAGGGCAGCCCGGGTGGGCAGGCAGGGCAGGGCAGGGTGGGCAGGCAGGGCAAGGCAGGGTGGGCAGGCAGGGCAGGGCAGGATGGGCAGGCAGGGCAAGGCAGGGTGGGCAGGCAGGGCAAGGCAGGGTGGGCAGGCAGGGCAGGGCAGGGTGGGCAGGCAGGGCAGGCAGGGCAGGGCAGGGTGGGCAGGCAGGACAGGGCAGGGTGGGCAGGCAGGCAGGGCAGGGCAGGGCAGGGTTGGCAGGCAGGCAGGGCAGGGCAGGGTGGGCAGGCAGGGCAGGGCAGGGCAGGGTGGGCAGGCAGGGCAGGGCAGGGTGGGCAGGCAGGGCAGGCAGGGCAGGGCAGGGCAGGCAGGGCAGGGTGGGCAGGGCAGGGTGGGCAGGCAGGGCAGTCAGGGCAGGGCAGCCCGGGTGGGCAGGCAGGGCAGCCCGGGTGGGCAGGCAGGGCAGGCAGGGCAGTCAGGGCAGGGCAGTCAGGGCAGGGCAGGCAGGGCAGGGCAGTCAGGGCAGGGCAGGCAGGGCAGGGCAGGGCAGGGTGGGCAGGCAGGGCAGGGCAGGGTGGGCAGGCAGGGCAGGGCAGGGTGGGCAGGCAGGGCAGGGCAGGGTGGGCAGGGCAGGGCAGGCAGGGCAGCCCGGGTGGGCAGGCAGGGCAGCCCGGGTGGGCAGTCAGGGCAGTCAGGGCAGGGCAGGGCAGGGCAGTCAGGGCAGGGCAGGGCAGGCAGGGCAGTCAGGGCAGGGCAGTCAGGGCAGGGCAGTCAGGGCAGGGCAGGCAGGGCAGGGCAGGGCAGTCAGCCTTCGCCGCTGTTGCAAATGGGGGGAGAGAGGGATGAAACATGTGGTGTGTAGCCCCAACTACACATTCACATCCCACTGACAAATGGAGCAAAAGTGCGCAATTTGATGTTTCGGGTCAGTTTGGGATCATGAGGTCAGACACACACACACACACACACACACACACAGGGCAGAGGTGACCAGGAAAACCGAACTGCAATTGCGGCAGAAACGACTCCAGGACTCCAGGACTCGAGTTGCCGAAAAGAAAGAGGTTGAGAGTTTCATTCTCCGGAGGAACATCCCGAGAGAAACCGAGAGTGACTTCTTATTTAAAAGATCAGCCATCGACACCGGTTTTGCACATTGCCTGTGGCGGCGGTGGGGAGGAAGGAGAACAAGGATCGTGATGTGTGACATGAGTAACATCGCTGGTAACATTATAATGACTACATTAAAATTAATCTTATTCACCGACAGCCCTCACGTTGCTGTCTCGCTTCTCTGCTTTTCGCTTCGGGGGTTAAATTAATCGAGAGAACTGAATCATATTTTTAAAAAAAATAAATATCTGCTGCAATGAAAGGGATGAGCAAAATGGGGATCTGCGGAGAAATAAAAGGAGAGAAGGATCTTAACTGCGGGTTTTGCGATAAACCCTTAATCCATTTAAACCGTTGCTGAGTAATAAAAACATTCACATCTCGTGTACTGTGTTAAAGACCAAGTCACTGCCATAGGAAACAGGAGGAGAGATCACAGACAGAAACTCTTGTCAGATCTCCTGTGTTTTTTGGACGGGAAATCCACTTCTAGTATCAGGTTATGATATAGTGGAGTGACTGAGATTACATTTAAATGGTCCCCACAGTTGTGGCAATGCGAGTCCCGCACGCAACTCGCAAGACATCAGCGTCAAACTCTCACATGGAGTTTTAAACACTTTTCTACCCGCAGATCCGAACTCGGACTGAAGCTGAGATGCAGTCAGTCTCTCTCACAGAGAGAACCATCTTGCAGAGACAACATGTTTATTTTGCCGCTCTGATGGGGGGAGAGAGGGTGGGGGTGGGGGGGGGGGGGGGGGGGGAGAGAGGGTGGGGGTGGGGTGGGGGGGGGGGGGGGAGAGAAGGTCGTTTTATCTGCCGAGGTGATTTATGGAGTGATCCGATTCGTTGATGACTTAATGAACCTTTAGGTGCTGACATGTGACCGTAGGGAGTAAGTGTTAAAACCCGCTTGCAACCCGCAGAACCTCTGCCAGAGTACATGAAGCCGAGTTTAGTGAAGTGCCCACCAGTTTTAATGGGATATTCTGCAGTGATCTGCAACATGCGGTCCGCAGGGACGATGCCCGTCTCACCTTTACTGCAATACAGCGAGTGCTCCTGTCGTTGACAACTTGTTTGAAGGAATATAGCAAAAACGCCAGGATAGTTATTGCTTATGCGTGCATTCATATATATATATATATATACATATATATATATATTACAGCTGCAGCTGACAACTGTTGCTCAAACCGTGAAGCTACTAGTCTGATGTGAAGGCGATGCAGGCGGGACAGCTCAGCAAATAACTTATCGCTCGAACAAGGCGAGAACCGACGAAAGGGGGTGTTTTGAGCGGCGGCGGCGGCGATGAACGCGGTGCGGGTGCTGGCGGGGCAGTTCACGCAGTCCATGCAGCCGGTGCTGGCGGTGGCGCTGGTCGTGCTGACGCTGCTCCAGGTCTGCAAGTGGATGCAACAGCCGTCGGAGCAATGCCGGAGGAGACCGCCTGGCCCCTTCCCCTGGCCCATCATCGGCAACGCGACTCAGATCGGCAAGGTCCCCCACATCTCCTTCTCCAGGATGGCCCGGCGCTACGGCAACGTCTTCCAGATCAAGTTGGGCAGCCGCTCCGTGGTGGTCCTGAATGGAGAGGAGTGCATCAGGGAGGCGCTGGTCAGGAAAGCCGAGCAGTTTTCCGGGCGCCCCGACTTCGCTTCTTTCAATGAGGTTTCCGGGGGCAGGAGCTTGGCTTTCAGGAGCTACTGCGACCGGTGGAAGTTCCACAGGAGAATCGCCCACTCCACGGTCAGGGCTTTCTCCACCAACAACCCGGACACCAAGAAAACCTTCCAGAGGCACGTGGTGGGGGAGGTCCAGCAGCTGATCCAGCTGTTCGTGGAGAAGAGCCAGAGCGCGGGTTACTTCAACCCGACCAGCAACCTGGTGGTGGCCGTGGCCAACGTGATGAGCGCCTTCTGCTTCGGGAAGAGGTACAGCCACGACGATCAGGAGTTCCTGTCCTTGCTGTCCAAGAACGACCAGTTCGGGAAGACGGTGGGAGCGGGCAGTCTGGTGGATGTCATGCCCTGGCTCCAGTACTTCCCCAACCCCGTCAGGGCGGTCTTCGAGAACTTCAAGGGGCTCAACCGCGACTTCTACACCTTCATCAGGGACAAGGCTCTGCAGCACCGGGAGACCTTCAGGGCCGACACGGTCCGAGACATCATGGACGCTTTCATCCAGATCATCGACTACGAGAAGACGGTGAGCGACAAAGGGGTCAAACTGGAGAGGGAGTACGTGGACTCCACGGTGACCGACATTTTCGGGGCCAGTCAGGACACCCTGTCCACGGCTCTCACTTGGATCATCCTGTTCTTGGTCTGGAGATCCGACGTGCAGGAGCGGCTCCAACACGAGATGGACAGGGTGCTGGGCAGGGATCGCATCCCCACCATCGACGACAAGCCTCACATGCCCTACCTGACGGCCTTCCTCTTCGAGAGTCTGCGGTTCAGCAGCTTCGTGCCCATCACCATCCCGCACTGCACCACCACGGACACGCAGCTGAACGGCTACCACATCGCCAAGGACACCGTGGTCTTCGTCAACCAGTGGTCGGTCAACCACGACCCGGACAAGTGGCTCCAGCCGGAGACCTTCGACCCGGGCAGGTTTCTGAACGAGAACGGGAGCCTGAACCAGGACCTGCTGAGCTCGGTGATGATCTTCTCTCTGGGCAAGAGGCGCTGCATCGGCGACGAGTTGTCCAAGATGCAGCTTTTCCTCTTCACCTCCATCCTGATGCACCAGTGCACCATCACCGGCAATCCCACAGAGGAGCTCACTCTGGATTTTGACTACGGCTTAACCTTAAAGCCCAAACCTTTCAGCATCAAGGTGACCCTGCGAGGCGCCGTGTAACTCCCTCCCTCCCCCCCCCACCCACCTCCCACCACCACCCCTCACAGCTCATCCACACAGTCCCATCCGAGGAGGTTAAGGGGCAAAAAAAAAAAAAGCGGAGTTATGATAAAGTTGTAACCTTGTTCCAGACACACCAAAAGGGTTAATGCTTCCTTTCTGCTCTCAGTGCTCCCCCGCGGGCTCGGTGTGAGTTAGCACCAGGTCCACAGGCAGTAACCCATCCTGTGCCGAACACATACATACACTGATATCCTGCTCACCCCCTCCCCCCCCCCCCCCCCCACCCCCAACCCCTCCACCCTCCCCCCCCAATATCAGGGCAAGTCTGGGTCGGGACGTTTTTGAGTCGAATATTTCAGTCCCAATTGCTCGTGTGCCCCCTCCCCACATCCCCCCCCCACCCACCCCGGGGTGATCATTGGGATGTTTCGGACCAAACCCCCCCTCCCCCCACCCTCTAAATAACAGGTCAACATTGAAAAGCACTGATGTAAGTACAGCACGAGATGTTTTGGTGTGGAGGGAGGGAGGGAGGGTTGGGAGGGTTGTTCTTGACATGTTCTTGGAAAGTGCAAGCGGTGTGTTTGCTGAGTACAGAGGAGGGCGTTATTCCTGGTGTGTGCGTTCAGCAACAACAACAACAAGATTGCATTTATAGAGCGCCTTTCATGTCGGGAGGATGTCCCAAGGCACTGGACAGTTGGGTCAGGACCCGAGCATTGGGGGAAATGGTCAGGGGGAGGGGAGGGAGGGAGGGAGGGAGCGAGGAGGGGGAACACCACCGGGCGGTGCACAATCCTTTGGAAATGGCAGGACTGATGCTGCTGGGGTTGTTGGGTGATATTATTGATGATTATTGATGATATCCTCGACCGCAATATACTTACAAAGGTGATTTTCGCCTGTTTTCCCGATCCCAAGAGAGAGGAGAGAGGAGGGGGTGGGGTGGCAGAGTTTGAAATGTTATTTATTAGTTTTGACTACCTTCCGACTGATAATTTGCTGGTGACATACACCCCCCCCCCCCCCTCACCCCCCTCCACCCCCCTCCGAGTGTGCATTACGTGCCCTGTATTGGAACAGTTTTATTTACACACATACACTCCAGCATCAATCCCTAATGCATAGTCCGGGCTTGCTCTAACCTTGCCCGGCGTTTTCCTGTGTTATTTTGACATTGCTAAGGGAAAGTAATGGGTTAATGGGAATAGGCGGCACATTTGGGGGAGAAATTCCACCTGGATCTAGATTTACTCTTGTGCTGAGACCACCATTATTTGGCAAATGGTGGAATTCGGTGTTAACATTGAACCTGGTTTTCTGTAGTTTCTTAAAAGGAAACAGCTTCAAAATTGAGGCTGTATTTAAGAGATTACCAGATTCTGGATACTCTGAAATGCTGTGTAAATAGGGTAAATCTAGATCCAAGTGGAAGTTTTCCCCAATTGTTCAGGGGAAGGTTTGCTGGTCTCCTTGACAGCCTTTGGTATCTTTCCTCCCTCTTATAACAACCGCCAAGGATAGTGGAAACTGTGTGAACAAGATATTTTGGTGGCACAGAGATGCTTTTGTTTGGCTAATTATAAAAAATGGTAAAATTGCTGATCTTCCCTCATATCACAATTTTTATGTTTTGTTTTATTGGAAATGTGCAGCTAGTGTGTATGGTTTTCAGAGGTTTTTCTAACACAAGCTCACTACATTTTAATATGGGTTATCTCTCGGTGAAATATAAATTATGTGGAATATTATCATCTGCAACAAAACATGGCCATAACATTGTATTTAAGAGAATGGCCAAATGAAGCTCAAATGCAGCAAGCAGATTTTCTGGAAATTAATATTCACCTGTGTTTTTTTTGTAACAAATGATTCACTGTGCTTCTCTGAATAGAATTGATGACTATTGGCTGTGTTTAAGAAAAAGAAACAGGCCTTCCCTTTTAATGTACGAGTAAAATGATCGGGAATGAGCTCATTGTGTTAGACACAAAATATTTATCCATTTAATACACTGTAATATTATGCTGCTAATGGAAATAACATTGCAAGACAAATCAGCTGAATGAAAACCAACAACAATGAAAGGAATTTGTGTGAAAAATGTTATACGTACTAGTCCCAATTCTAAACAAAAAACAGGTGGAAGGAAGTTTGTAAGGTGAATTCAATGTCAGCTTTGGCAGCATCAAAACAATGATAGCTTCCATGACCTCTGCCTGGTACAGCAAAAGGCAAACGATGGAGAATTATTCAGAAGATGCATCACAATAAAAATGTTAGGCAGGTGAATGAGTGGATCAGTTGAATAGATCTAGTTTTTCATATGTTCTTGCTCCAGGTACAATCACCCTGTCAAAACAGTTGTATTTGAGGAAATGCACAGCACCTGTATGTTACCTATCATGTATAAATATTAATTTGCCTGAATCCATAGTGTTTTGTTTATTTCTTATTATTCTATTGACTGGTTGTAAGAAAACTCAGTGATTGTTAGAAATAAGTAACCTCTCCTGTGGTCCAGTTAGTGAAGGCACAGTCAAGGCTAGCAATTCAAGCTTTACAGTTGCAGGTTCCAGTGTCTGGGTTTATGCTGAAACAGCTGATTTCAACTGGGGCAGCACTTGAGTTCTTCCAATTGGTCTTAGATAGGGAGGAAGAAATTCATCAGTGTTCCCAGTCCTGATAGTCTTGCAAGGTGGGTGAGGAAGGCTTGGGTTTGGTTACAATCTCTGTGTTGTTGAAAAGCCTGTTCATGTTCACACATGAATAATGACCACGAGGAGCTGGTATCAACATTTGTCTGTGGACTTGAATCCCATAAGAAGCAAGGAGTCAAGTGCCTTTGGGAGAGGAGAAGTAAGTAATGACAGAAAACTGGACCTGAATATAAGATTCAGACTGGAGCAATGTGCAGGACCTGTGTTGTCCACCATGCCACTCTCACTTTCTAAGTTCACAAATATCTTAGGATATTCTACTTGTTACACTCTTCAGTTGAAACTCCAGATGGGGCTGGTTTCATCAACTATAGTTTTGTTTTACCCTAGTAAGTGACCGAAGGCTAACAAATCAAGCAGTTTCTCAAACTGATAAGAGGACTAAAAATCTAAATATCTTTTGCGGCATCTTCCTTATTATGAAAACAAACGTCAGCAGTTTTCTTTATAAAACATTAAAAAAACAGTGTCCTTATCTCCCTATCCAATACAGCCAGGATTATAGCAAGTGATGAACTTAATCAAATACAACAAGTTTTTTTTGATTAAATAAGACATTTTTCTTTTTAATATAAGGCCTTGTCTTATCAGTTTTTATGTGGGATGAATGTAAATAAGCCCAGTCACAGCCTCTGAGGATTATAGTTGACATATCAAGCAGTACAATATCCTTGTTGTGGTGTTCTGATGCACAATGTCAAATCATACGTCCCTGAACAAAATTGAGTTTTAAAGAAAATCTATATAGAAAATGTAAGTAACTGTCAACATCTTCCTTCCATTGTAATTGCCTTCAAAATACAGTCACTACAGTAATTCCTGTGAGCGCTTTTAAATACCCTCATGACATGAAAGGTGCTGTATCAAATGCAAGGATTTTTTTAATTCATAAATGACCTCATTATTTTCCAGCACTGGAGATTGTCCTTCACAAGTAAATGCCATGAACAATAGCTCGACATTTGAATTTTAGTTCAAATCATTAATACACGGTAACAGGAGTAATGTTTATAAAATAGTCCTAAGTTAATAGAATCAAAATCTAATGATGTTCTATTGTAATGAACAAGAATCTAAGTAATAGATGGGACCAGTATCTGAGAATAGCATGAGTAAATTGGTGTTGATCAGTGAGCACAGTTTTGAGTTGTAGCTTTCTAAGCACCAAGTGTGACATAGATTGACAGTTTTGTTTTTCTGATGAATTACCTGACAATTCAATGGTAATCTCATACATTAAGACTCAAAGGATAATCTCTATATGCATGAAGGTTGCCCCCAAATGGCACCAGCATTATGTACATCACTCTTATAAATTACGTTACAAATGTTTGGAAGGAACAGTGTTACAGTATTAAAGGTCATCTCTGATTATAAAATATATTTTTCTTTGATGTTGCTTTTTTTAATATAATGGCAGATGTGTGTCCTTGCCACAATTTTGTATATTTTTCTTCAAGACCTCAGTAGAAATTTTCTGAAACAGAAAATAAAACAGAGAAGCAGGCATGTGTTTTTACCAGTTTTGTACAAAGGATATAAAAGGATCCTGAACAAGGATACTTTCCTTTTTAAAGGAAAATTAAGTCCCCATCACCCAATCTTGAGTCCCATTGTTATGCATACTTGTTCCAGCTTTGCTCCTCAAGAGTGCAGTTGTATAAGAATGGTAATTTTCTCAGGTGATTGTCCTTAATGTGGAATCCCCAAACTTAGCTTACATCTGTGAACATCTATAAAATCCTGAACAGTTAATTCCTCTTATTTTAGACTGAGTTGCCATCAAGACAGCGTATTATACATTATTTCTTTTTATAATCATTTTGAATGTGATTAACATGTCCTCTAAATAGGAGTTGTAATTATACATTATTACATTTGTATTGTATTACATAAGGATCATATGATAAAGCCTTATTTAAGATCTGTTTGTATTTTTGTATTGTTCCATAAGTTTAACGCATTTAGATGGCTGCTATTGATTCTTTAATTTCCTTGTTTATTGTTCTCTAATTTAACTTGCACATCACAAATGCTGTGATTTGATTGCGTATTTTATATATTAACCGAATGTAGAATAATCAAAACCAGTGGTTGTCAAAAGTCATTACAATTACAGAATTTTATAAAGTGACTAACTATTTGATATCATTTAGTGTTTAATCATTCTTGTCTGGAATTAATTCCAGTTGCAGTGGGTTGCTACATCACTGCTGTGATTTGCAAAATGAAAAGCAGGAAGATGCACTTTGAAAATGTTGTATGTTAATTTAGTTTGCAATCCAATGTTTAAATAAAAAACAGTTCTGATCAACGTGTGGTTTTGCTGCTGCATAATTTGAATGAAAGCAGATTAATCTCAATCGGATAAAATTGGAATTTCTAGCCTTATAATGCTTTACCCTGTCAACATGACTTGCTAATGAGATTGCCAAAATAGTTCAGTTATCAGGAGAGGCTAGAAAAGCTAGGATTATCCTCCTTGGAACAGAGAAGATTAAGAAAGGACTTAATAGAAGTTTTTAAAATTATGAGGGGATTCGATAGGGTGAACAAGGAGAAACTATTTCCACTGGTGGGTGGGTTGGTAACCTGAGGGCACCGATTTAAAATAGTTGTTAGAAGAAACAGAGGGGAGGTCAGGAGAATTTTTTTCACACAGCGAGTTGTTCGGATCTGGAATGCACTGCCTGAAAGGATGGTGGAAGCCGATTCGATAACAACTTTTAAGAGAGAAATAGATAATTATTTGGGGAGGCAAGTTTGCAGGGCTATGGGGAGAGCGCGGGGGAAAGAGCAGCAGAATGGGATTGAATTGGATAGCTTTTTTCAAAGTGCTGGCACAGATGGGCCAAATGGCCTCCTTATGTGCTATATAATTCTGTGATTCTATGATAGGGAGATTTGTGCTGGATTGAGGGAGGGAGTTTCAGTGCTTCGAGGCATAGCGGCTAAAAGCACGAGCAACAATGGTGGAGCGGAGGGGGCGAGGGACAAACAGGAGACTAAACCTTGGGACTAAACCATGGAATTACAACAACAACAAAATTACATTTGTATAGCGTCTTTCATGTCAGGAGGATGTCCCAAGGCATCAGCTGGGATCTACTGGAGTTGATGTGAACAACAGTTCTCAGACAAAGTCTATGATGATCACACATTCAATTGCAGGCTTTTAATTTCAGTTTAAAGCTAGGTTTGACTGCTGTTTCACTTGGTGAGTGGGATGGCAGCCTTTTCTCTGCTAAACAAAATATTCGCAGTAAATCTGCCACCCCACTAATAGCAGTCAAGAGCCACTATCTGCCAGCCAGCAGTTGAAAGTCTCAAATGCTATAAAAGAGAACATGAACCCCCTGAATTCTGCTCTGCCTCACATACTTGCCCTTCAGCAAGTGTACCCAGCAAGGATTTATTTTTGGATGTCTTTTGAAGTGGCACAGCAACAAATGGAAGTGTTTGAGATAACGTGGTTTTTATAATTCATTATCNTTTTTTTATTCTGGACATCCTGTCCATTATCAGCACAGAACTCTAAGCCAATCAACTAGCAATTGCGTGCGTGAGACCAGATAAAAACAAATTATGATAAGATTTTTAAAATCAGAATTGCCATTGTGAATAGCTTTGAGAGCAATAAACATTATTACAAATTTGGAAGTATGCAGGTAGGTACTGTATTGTAAGAACAAAGCTGCTTGCTCATACAATCAATAGCTTTGTTCATTCTAGTGGTTAAACATCTAGTCCACTTTACAGTTTGACCTCTTGAGATACCTTCAAAATTTTATTACTTAAAAGACCCTATATTTTGGTAGAAAATATGGAAAACATCCTACAATGCAGCAGTAATAGAAGCTTTGCATATGTTTGTCTGCCGTCTTTGTGGATCAGCTTAAACAGAAATTTAGCAAATAAAACAAAACAAAACCCTTGCCTTTGTTATATGTCGTATTATGGAAACTCTTGGACAAATATCTTGGTGCAACACAATATTTCATTATCTGTTTTAAATTACTGTAATGAATTACATTTTGAAATTGTATTTATAAAATGTAAGAGGAAAAATCAAAGCACAAATCAGAGGGGAAAAGATGAATCTATTTTTGTGAATATAAAGAGCTAACTCTAATTTTGCTTTCATGAAATAATGGTAACTTGTTCATTAGGAACATTTAAATATAATTAAATAGGTGAGAACGACAACGGAAGTCAATTCCCACAGTTGAGTTTTAGAATGTGACATTGCCAGTGGCAACAGCTCCTTTTAAAAACAGTCACAATTAAAAGATCTAGTATTCACTCTTGATTTACTGTGCATATTTTGTGGTTTATCAATATTTGATTATGATTGCTGCATCTACTATCTTATTCAATATTTACTGATGCATTTCAATAGCTTTGCTACATTCCGAAGCTGAGTGTCTGATTGTACTAAGAAATGAAGCTCAGTGCCTTGGTTATCTAAAGCACACGCACAAGAACTGTATTTACCCATCTTGAGATTACACTTGAAGACTTTACTCTTTGATCATGCCTATGTTCACCTCCCCTTTCTCCCCAGCTTGGCATCAAACTATGTCATTGCTCCGAGATGCTACCTTGAGTGAAGGGGCTATATAACGCTGGTTTATTGTTCTTGTTTGTGCAAGTGGGCCTTTGGACCAGGATTTTGAGCAGTATATTTTTCTCATGTAACCTTTGTGGATGTTTCTGGTGTAGCCTACTGCACGTCCCTTTGAGAACTACCCAGACCATTAATTTAGGATATGTGATGACAGTAGAAGAAGGGGACATAGGTTTAGAATTCTAAAGGGCAATTTTCAGGACAGAAACCAAGACCTTTTTCTTTACAGAGGATAAACACTGACTGGAAAAGATTGCCATCAAAAGTGGTGGAGGCCACAACACCGGGACTTGTTTAAAAAGCAGCTTGAGGCAGTACTGGGGGGGACGTGGGAGGATGGATGTTCTGGAGTGATGAGATCGAATGGGCTGAAAGGCCTTCGTCATCCAAACAAATCTTGTGAATTTTCAGAAGCATATTTGTGCTTGATGCTGTTTGTTGCTCTATGCATTTTTGGGTTTAAACTCAATATTTCACCCTCAGTTCAGGTCCTCCCGATGTGCTGTTTTGCAAATATATGATCAATATTTGCGGCTGGTCAATTGTGGATGCCGAGTTGAAAAAATCAGAAGAAAAAGCTATCCCTGAATAGCTATATTGTCTGTATCCTACTGGCAGTTTACTCACTGAACTTTTCTTAGACATAACTGATCTGAGATTTACCAGCTGCAAATGTTGCACTCGGTGATCTTTGCAAATCAGAAGTCATAATTAATGGAACAAATTTGTTTTGCAAAATATTGCATTTATAACCCCCTCTCCTTCATTGTTGACTTATTCTGCCCTGGAGTGCTATATCCACATATTCATTTTATTGCCTTTATTTGGGGGATTGAGTTTGGAAGATCAAGTGCCGAAGGTAATGCAATTGCAATGTTCACCGATTACCTGTCTTACTAACATCTCGTAATATCAACAATAGTACGATACCTTTAATGTTAAATATCTCAAAGTACTTTACAAATAATTGCTGTCAAGTAAAGTGATTGCATAGTTTGGTTAGGTAAACATGGGAACCAATGCAGAGAAGTCGCCCAAATAGCCAGTGGGAGAATAATCAATTATGTGTAAGATTATTGCTCAAGACACCAAAAAAACTCTTCTCTTTTTGAATGGTGTCATTATATTGTTAATGGCAGACCAGGCATATGGAACTGTGGTTTAATATCTCATCCAAAATATGGCTCCTCTGATAACATCAGGCTCCACCAGCACCCCATTGAAGTGTTAAATAATAATAACAATCCTTGCATTTTAAATCTGACACCTCATCCTACTTACATTGTGGAGATTTAAAAGAAATCTATCAAGGTAGTGATGTTAAAATTGGGTGCGTCTTCCACAGTGGCCGAGATACAGAGTCAGGGAATCAGGAGTCGTGTCTGAGCCGACGAGAGCTAAGCATTTCCACCACCTACAGCCTAGTCCTGTTCCTCAGGCAGTGTTTTGTATTGTGACATTTGTTATAAGCTCTCACGACACATGATTCACTCCAAATTAAACTGGAATGAAGTGGAGCCAACTGGATTTTCACGCAGCCAATTGGGTGCGTCGGACAAGCTTTCATTCTGTTTTATTTCAGTAGGAAACATTCAGAGGGATAATGACACTACTAAATACTTTGATTATAAAAACAAATCCTTTGCTGAGAATAAATACAGAAATACTACTTAGACAAAGGAAGGGTAGTCATTGTACTGGACATTTTTTTTGCCACATGATTTACTTAATGAAAGTGAATTATGCAAATTCAGATCACTACAGGTTTGTGATTTACAATTGCAAACTGCTAGAAAAAAATGTGTTACATCTGCTGCTCATGTTACTAACGCAGTTAAGACCTGACTTTGGAGTTTGGCAACTCTCCTCCTCTTTCATTAGTACTGTTATGCCAAGATAGACCCTTTGCTTATTGGTCAAAAAGTATCATTAGCACAGTAGCAACAAGAAATCTATGATTCGTTTTTAGTTTCTTTCTTTTCAATTTTGTTTCATTCCTTTGTTCTCAATAATAATAATCCTTGCATTTGATATAGCGCCTTTTACATTGGAAAACACATCTGAGCACTTCACAGGATTTACTGTAGTTTAGTGTAGTGACTGCGTATACAGGATTCCTGTAGATTAGTGGTCAGAGCACTCAACTCACAAGCGAGAGGACCTGGGTTCAATTCCTGGGCAGGGCGAAACGTTAGGCAAGTTTCCTTATTCCACTTGCCTGTTTACCTAGCGGTACGTATGAACTTAGTTGTTAGTCGAATAGGGGATCGCTTTTCTGGGGGTAATAATCTGTTCAAAATAATATAATAAATTGGTCATTGAATCCATGACTGCTTGTGGGAACCGCTGTGCACA
This sequence comes from Callorhinchus milii, assembly GCF_018977255.1. Classification (NCBI taxonomy): domain Eukaryota; kingdom Metazoa; phylum Chordata; class Chondrichthyes; order Chimaeriformes; family Callorhinchidae; genus Callorhinchus; species Callorhinchus milii. The sequence continues at coordinate 54,804,432 of NW_024704744.1, forward strand.
ATTGGCTGCCGCGTTTCACCGACAAAATAAAGTAAATTCACTTTACAGTATATTCTGTGAAGCGTTTTGAGACGTCTCGAAGACGTGATAAGGCGCTATATCAAATGCAAACGATTATTATTATTTTATGGGTGAACACAATATCCATAATTGATGCAAAATAAGGGTCGGGGTTGGAAGAATTTGAAGTGAATTGGTCACAAAATGTAAGTTCTGCTTTCAGTAAAGGAGCAAATAACAAGGGGGCAGTTTTTGCTTTGATTAACATACAAATTATATATAGGATATTAATTATGCAATATTAACTAGTTTATTCATGAAATGCGAACTATGGCAGCAGAAATTAATCCAAGTCTCTCCTGTTGTTAAGAACAAACTTTGTTTGTGCACAATGTATCATAGTAACAGGTTTGCTACGTGTGTGGGTGTGGAGCACACAACACAACCCATTAATAAAAGCAGTACAATTATTGATCTTGTATGGTGCTATTATTTCTGAACCAAACATTTTAAAACAAAATCAAACTGGTAAAAATGTATTTTTACACAACACCTTGTGTGTTACGTTTTACTGTCCTTTTGCGTTCTCTTTTCTCCTGCATTGTGAATGTCCTCCCAATGTAAAAGGCGCTTTATAACTGCAATTTGTCGTCGTTGTTGTGAACACTGTAGGTAGGATCCAGTAATACATCTACCACACCTGTGCCACTTTCAGAAGCAGACTGATTGCAGCTGGAACACTTCCAGTAACTCATGATGAGACATATTTATACTTGTGCTACTTGTACATAAGCAGTCTGGATTTCATCCTCTGAATTTCTCTCCCACCACTCATGCCTTTGTAATTTAAGTTGCAAGCTGAAAAAGTTCTAGGGCGATTAGTTGACTTATCGCTCACTAAATCAAAACAGTGTGAACACCAATAAACAAGACAAACATGATGCTGTGTTATATTGCCAAATCTATGTAGTCTATTCTCCTGGAAGGAGGGAGGAGGGAACTGGAGTCTCCTTGAACTGGCAACAGCACTTTAGAATAAGTCAATCCTCAACAGGCTGATCTGAGTAGTCTGGTTCCTGAGCAGTTTTCTAGGGCAATGCTGGTGACAGACCAGCCTGCCGAGCTTATTGTTAACACTTAGAAGGGCAAACTGGAGGCATGGGTTATTGCCACTCAGCTCCTGTTAACCTTGCAAGCCAAAGCCCTACCCAGATAAGCAGCTGGGTCACACGCACTCTGGGGTCCCAAGCATTGGTCTTTACTCTTCAGATTTACAGGGTGCTGTATGGTGAGAGGGTCATACTCCATCCAGATATTGCTATATATAGATATGAAAGGCAAAATACTACAGTTGCTGGAAACCTGAAATAAAAACAGAAGTCACTGAGAACACTCAGCAGGTCAGGCAGCATCTATGGAGAGTGGAAAGTGAGCTAATGTTTCAGGTCGATGACCTTTCGTCAGAACTCATTAAAAACAACTTGATGCTGTGATGGGATGATGGGTCTCCTGAAAAGATGAGATCAAATGGGCCAAAGGGCCTTCATCCAAACCTTTCTTATAATCTTGTGAACACTTCAACAGGCACATGACTTAAGCCAGCTACGAGAATTTTTTTTTGTCATAAAAGTATTGACTTCCTCATTATTTACTCATTAAAAACAACCATTGGGAAGAAACATTTCAAAGCCCAAAACTAATACATCGTATGCACTGTGTTACATACAAAAAAAACCTTTAATCAATCAATCTCAATTTATAATAATAATCCTTTCATTTGATATAGTGTCTTATCACGTCATTGAGATATCTCAAAGCGATTCACAGAATATACTGTAAAGTGAATTGACTGTATTTTGTGGGTGAATTTCTATATTTGCTGCAGTAGTTAGATCCTTAATGACCCATTTGATCTGATCCCTTGTGACATTTTGGAAAGGATTATGTTTTCACAATTAACACCCGTAAATTCACGTCATGCGGCATGTGCCTCACATCCTAGGTTACCTCACTGGATAGCTATTGTGAAAAAAAGTTGCTTTAATTGTGGATTGCATTGCTCCACACGAATTGAACTTGTTGTGTAAACGAGACTTAACGTTTTGTGCTTTGATCATCACATTGCTGTGTAAAGAGTTAACATTGAGCTAATCCACTGTGTAAAGAATGAATCAGCTGCCGTGAAACTCTTGAAATGACAAAGCGAGGGCCTGGTTGCCTGTAAAAATGAATGGTCAATGCAACCAATTGGAGTAACAATTAAAGCATATTTAAAAGAAGTGAAAATATGGCCATGTTTTAAATGGCCATTAATCATTTTAAATTTGTTTTACAGGATGTCATTTTTCCATACTTGCCTCCCTAAACTATTACCATCCATTAGTAATCCCCCTTTAAGGCTTTCTTCAATATAAACTATAGGTGGTAAGGGTGTTGGTTTAAGATTATAATTTGCCGTTAAGACTATAAAGCAATGATTTGAAATTTGAGCAAAAGACGTAACAGGCCAGGTTAGGTGGAGGTTAAATCTTATCCCTCACACCACATAAAATATGGCACATTGGCTCTATTAGTAGCACTCTTGTCTCTGAGTCAGAAGTTTCTGGGTTCAATACAATACAAAATGCAATCCAAAATTACATTAGTAAAGCACCTTTTGTGTCAGGAGGACGTTCCAAGGCGCTGAACAGTCAGGGATTAGGGATTAGGATTCAAGCCTCATGTTGGGACTTTGAACTCACAGTTGAGGCACACTATAATGCAGTAATTGTTGGAAGTGTCAGCTCTCAGATGTTAAACTGACTCGCAAGTCATCTTTTGAGTCATTTATTATCGGCCCATCAATTTTAGAATGCCGTGTGTACTCTTCACCAGTAAGTCAATCCCCTCTGTAAAGAGTCTTTTCTTCACATGAGGGAGAGGGGAATAGCAGGGTGATAGGAGGGAGAAAGGAATGGGCGAAGACACATGTGGAGTATAAACACTGGCATAGACTGGTTGGGTGAGTGGCCTGTTTCCATGGTGTACATTCTTTGTAAATCTTTGAAAGCAAATCTGTTTGCGAGGGAAGATTATGCCTTGGGAATGGAGTGCCCTATCTGTAGTTCTTCTCCAGAAAATCTTAAAACACTATGAAGATTTTTCAGTTTTATTGCACTCAATTCAGAGAACAAAATGCTGCACACAAATTACATTTTACAAAGGAAATCACAAAACGCAAACTTCACTGTGAAAGAAGAATTCCCTTTCTCTGTTAAAAGCTAGTGCAAATTTAAGCGTGATCACATTCAGCTACATTCGTCAGTTGTTAATCTGAAAATTTATAAAATATAGTTATATCATGTAAATGCATCATTGTAACCAAATATACTTTATAGAACTCTTTTTAAAATCTATAATACAAGTGGATATTTATGCTTTTGGATGGTTAAGAATGCCAGTGCTTTGAGTCACATTTAGGGAATGAAGTTTTTGGTATAAATGTGAAGTAGTGTCTTATAAGTTACTAAGAAACATCAATTGTCCAAAACTTCTTTTGCTGTTCCAGCAATCACAATTCTACAGAACAGCAACAAATAACCCACAAACAATTGTTTTAAGAATTAGATCTTTGGTACCACAGATATTTTCAAGGTGCTAAGAATGTTAGTGAGATCAGTTACAAAGGCCGTGGACCAGATCCCCCTGAGGTATAGTAAAAGATTTTTTCTACCATGATTCAGTGATTTTTTGCTGCAATTATTTCTATCAAGTCCCACAAGAGTCCTTTCTGCTTGTATTGCTCCATGTACTTTAATTGAATTACTCTGCACTTTGAAATTTACAATACATTAAATCAGCAAAGTCGAAACATTTAATTTTTCTCGCATAATTAAAACTGAAGAAGTTCTATGTTATTTACTCCAGCTGATTCAGCAGTCTTTCCAATTCTTTCTGAGCTTTCTGGTCCTGCAAAGAGCATCAGGTGGAGTGGGGGGGGGGAATAAAGATTGCACAAATTATTTTACAAAACCTCTCTTCAAGCTTGGATTGGTCATTCACACAAGACCTTACAAATTTAGCAAATTTCAAAAAAGGAAGCCACTGTGAAATAGTAAAACTAGCCAAAGAGTAAAAAGCATGCAAGTAAATTGTCTGAATTTTACTCATCATTCATCTGCTCCTAATAGTTTTATTAGGAGCATTACCCATTAGTTTTGTACTTTTGATATACATATATCAGTCCAGATCTCTGAGATTCACCTGTAACCTTATGGATGGTACTTGGTTTGACAATATAATGCAAGTATTTTAGAGCTTTGTCAAGATTATAATTGCTGCTGTTACTAATAATTCCCTGAAAAATTGTAATAGAATTTGGAACAAAAGGGTCATCAGACCATCAAGTTGCCACCATAGAACATATATGCATCAGTAACCTGGCTGACCAAATAAAAATTAAAATAATAAACTCTTCATAACTCCTTGATCTCCTGATTTTCTGCCTCAGTCTTGCAAAAAAAATAGGATACTGGAATGTTGGAAATCTGAAATAGGCCTGGAGGACTATCAGATCAAGATCAGCTCATCAGGCCTGATCCCTCATCAGACGTGGAATATTTGGGTGTGAAAAACTTTTAAAAAAATAGGATTGAGTAAAGCAAAGAGAACCTGCTCCAGAAAACAAGAATGGGAAGAGGCCAAACTTCACATCTTTCCACAAGGAGGTAACAAAATGAGCCATTAACAAAATGTTGTTGGTTGGTGGGGGTGAAGCTGAGCCTCCTCTTCGTGCAATTCTTAAACCTGTGTATCATCCCAGATGGACATTATGCTAACTGTTTAAGGCACACAGACACACACCAGGCGAATAATATCTGAGCTGGCGGAATGAGAGCATGATTAGAGACATCCTAATATCACAGGTATCAAAAGTAACTCTCCCAAAGGGGCAAGTCACCACCCACTCTCATTTTCCCCGTGGGAATCAGTCACTTGTGCATTGGCGAATGAAAAGAAGACTGATACTGCTTGCAAACTGTTGAAGTGACTTGATTTTCAGATCACTAAGTCTGGAAGAGAACTTCCCCTGGTAAGTGGATGAGTGGCACTTTCCAAACAGGAGCACACTCTGAAACGAAAATGTGAGGTGACTGAAACATGGGACTATCCAGGTTTCAAGGAAGAGGAAAAAATACGGAATCAAAAAATCATGGGTTAGAGAATATTGTGCCTTTTGATAGTTCATTTGTTTTACTCACTGATGTATCAGCAGAGAGGATGGAAATATGGTTGAATATATCTTGTTATCCCAGAAAAGGAGGAATAGAGCAATGTATGTGGATTCAGCTGGGTAATTGCAGCAGTACTCTAATGCACATTCTCCACAACTATACCATACATTCTCTGGGATTAGATAAGAAAGATGCATCCTCTGTGGAGAGAGTGCACCTCCCATACCAGACAAAAAGCAATTTCCATGCATATGTGAAATTCAGTACTTTGGTTTGGATACTCTTAATGATGGATGTCCTCGTATATCACATGCATGACTGAGCCAGAAATACCTATAATCTGTTGCATTCAGTTTCTGTCTGGGAGGTGGAAGAGAACAATTAAAATAAATCTCTAGAGTGCTTGTCATTTATCTCATTGCTGTTTGTGGGATGTGGTGGCAAAGAAGGGCTGATGTGTTTGCCTATGTAAGAGTCCCAACAACATTTCAAAACAAAGTATTGTGTGAAGGCATTGCATCAAAGGGGTCAACATTAAATGCAAGTATCGTTTTGGTACCTCAGCAGAAACTACAGGAAATGTTGCTGCATTATCACACCATTGTTTTGCTTTGATGTTCTGTCCTTGTTCTCTGTAACACTAAAAAGTGAAAAGGCATTTCTACATATTTTATTGAACAGCTTGAAAAATCACAGCACACATGACTTGTTCTTAAAATAGTGATAATATTTCTAAAGTGTAATATATATAGCTTACCTTTGCTAAACAGATGCAATTATACATGGAGTAATGTGGCTGTAGTTCCTCAACCTGGAACATCAGAGGCAAATTTAATATATAGCAAGGAATATTCATTTCTATTCCAGAATATAAGCAACTTGCCATATCGTGCAATTAACAGTGCTCAATCTACATTAACGTCTGTTAATTCTACATAAATATTTTACAGAACTAATCCAGGAAAACTTTTATAGTAATTGTATAACATTTTCAATTTGTGTGTGATGAAAATGTGTTACTGATTGTACAATTTGGATCCCCTATCTCATTGGTTTCTTGGCAATAAAGATGCAATAATGGAAGGCACCAGAACTGTACATGGCCAATATCTGCAGTGGCTCTGAGACAGAAGTCAAGTCAGGCTGCAATGTCAGGAATTTAGTTTAGCTGTATGCATGGTGTTCTGGATTGTAATGTTAATGAACTGGAACTGTACAAGTAGGTGCAGATTACAGATGGACAGTCACACAAGCACATATCACACAAACACAAATTATCCAAACTGTTTTGATATCCACTGAGAGGCTGGTCTCAGTTCATGCAGATATTCAGCTCTGCATAAATATATAAACCGCCAACTATATCAATCAAATTCTTCCCCTGGTTGAGTAACTGAACTGGAGACCAAGCAAGATATTTAGACTATAAATAACCCTGAATTGCATTCCACACAACCTGAATTGCATTTGGCACAAGCTGAATTGCATTACCTTGAGGAAACATCTCAAAGCTTCCCCTATGGATGAATTTGGTGGGTCTCCGAAGAGTGTAGCAGCTATATTTCTTTCAAACCATGACAACTGAGAGACCTGAAAGCAAATGTGTCAAATGTCTTCAGCAAGTACAGCGATGCCTCAATTCAGTGGGGCAAATCTCAACGAATGTCATACCATTACAATGCACAGAAAAGTGTCAATTTTGGAAAAAGAGAGGTACATTTCTTATACAATAACATTCAGGAAAACTATATTTATAAAGAGGAATTGAGTTCTATTTTACAACTGTTGTTTTAAATGCTTTCAAAGTACTGCATCTCATTTGCTTTAAGCATGGTGATGGACTTCCACATGTTGGGACACCTGGTTGACCAAAATAATTCTATGTAATTCTTTGTAAAGGTAGTTTCATTAAAAACTATGTTTTCTTTACATTTCGCTCTGATCTTTTTTGCCCCCTTCCTTTTTGTTCCAACATTACGTTTGCCACATCTTCTTTGTATGCAACAGTGCCCCACAGGTTTAGTGCAAGATGCTTTGTACTCCGTGACTAATTCAATAGCTCAAGTTATTTTTTTAATTCTATTAACTTTGTGGACTCACCAGGCAAATCTCAGCTGGGCCACTAGATGGGAGGGCTGCAGAGCAGCCTTATCACATAATTACAGTAATTATTTATACTCTTTACAGTGAATACCGTCAAGTGTAGGGACAGTTTTTGTAGGTAGACACAGCAGCCATTTTGCACACAGAAAGGACCCACAAACTGACATGAAGCAAACGGCCAACCTTATCTGGAGGATTGCTCACCAAGTCACCGGGAGAAACTGCCCTCTCTTTGTGAATACCATCATTAACAACAACAACTAGATTTAATTTATAGAGCACCTTTCACGTCGGGAGGACGTCCCAAGGCGCTGGACAGTTGGGTCGGGATCCGAGCAGGGGGGAAATGGTCAGGGTGAGGGGAGGGAAGGGAGGGAACGAGGAGGGGGTAGAGAGTCGAGAGGGGAGCTGAAGGCACGGTCAAAGAGAAAGGTTTTGAGACCGGCCTTGAAGGAGGAAAGGGAGGAAGCGGCGAAGGCACTGGGGGATAGAGTTCCAGAGCCTCGGGGCTGAGAGGCTGAAGGCCCGGCCACCGATGGTAGGGCGGTTAGGGCGGGAGATGTAGAGCAGACCGGAGCCAGAGGAACGGAGGATATGGGCAGGTAGGTTGGGGGATAGTAGGTTGGAGAGGTAGGAGGGAGCAAGGCCGTGAATGGCCTTGTAGGTGAGAATGAGGATCTTGAATTCGATCCTCTGGGGGATGGGGAGCCAGTGGAGGTGAGCGAGGGTGGGAATGATGTGGTCGCGAAGCCTGGTGCGGGACAGTACACGAGCTGCAGAGTTCTGAATGACCTGCAGCTTGTGGAGGGAGGTGCCGGGAAGGCCGGCGAGGAGAGAGTTCCCATAGTCCAGCCTTGAGGTGATAAAGGCGTGGACCAGAGTTTCAGCAGCGTGAGGGGTGAGGTAGTGCCGTAGTCTGGCGATATTCCAGAGGTGATGGAAGGCGGTGCCAGTTGTGGCGCGGATACGAGGAAGAAAGAACAGCTCAGGGTCGAACAGAACAGAATTAAATCACATCATGGAATCTGACAGCTACCTGAAGAACAGGCTGCCTGGCTTGTCACTCCCCAGAGGGTAGAGTTTAAACTCTTGTCCTCACTTTTAAAGCCCTCATGCTCTTGTCCCTCCTTATATCTGTAACCTGCAAAAACCTTACCATTCTGCCCGCTTCCACCGCTCACCGGCGCTTTCCTGCTCCATGTTCCACGTCCTGCCTGCTCCACCATTGGCAGTTGGGCCTTCAGCTTTTTGTTCCCACCCTCTGGAACGCAATCCTGGAGTCCATTCGCCTCGCCCCCTCCCTTGCCTCTTTCAAGGCCCATCTCAATACCTTCCTCTTTAACCGCATCTTTGGTCATCCTCTCACCCCCACCCCCCTTGCCCTCCACCTGTCTCAACTCCAATACCCAGCTTCGGTGCAGACCACTCTTGACTGCCTAGCTCCTTAGGATGTCCTCCCAACGTAATATAAATGCAATTTGTTGTTGCTGGTGTCAGTTCAGCGTCTCATCTGAAGGACATCTCCATCAATTCAGCGCTCCTCCAAGATTGCACTGAAGTCTGAACTGAGACTGTGAGCTCAGATTTCAACATGGGGCTGGAGGTGAAAGTATTACCAACTCAGCTAAGATGACCAGCCCATGTTAAGATTGGAGAAACTGTCAGGAAAGATCTCAGTTAGAGAAGATCACCATCCACTGTATAGCTTCAGCATGACTTCTGGGCATCTGAATGTAACTGATTTGGTAATGTACTCTGGCAGCCTAGCTTCAATGCTTATTGATGCCTCACACTGTTTGGACATGGTGAAAGATGAGTGAAACTACCTCGCTTTCAATATACCCCGAGGCAAGTTCTATCCCAGCCATGAGTCTCCACTTTGTACTTCCTATGTACATCACCATTGAACTTCATTTGGCAGCAATCAGCCCAGGTGCATACCTTGTTGAACAGAATAGAGTGCAGGGCTGTAGGCTAGAAAGAACTTTGGAAAGGAAAGGAAACATTGGGAAGACTTGCTATGGGGGAAAAGGTGCGGGGGGAGGACATGGAACAGGCCAGTGCCTGCCAAAATGGGGAGGGGGGGGTAGAAAGTGAGAGAAATCATTTCACTATCTTTCCCCAGTGATCAGAGAAACAACTTTTGTTGAAAAAAGGTAACTCAAATTCATCAACTTACTTCATAGCACCATCTTCCCAGCAGGTAGTATAGCTGAGGATCTTGTGGCCTCAGTTCAATTGCTTTGTCTATATGTTCCTATGGATTGAAATGTCAAGAATGAATTTAGCAAATGTGAGCTTATTAGTATAGAATACCACAATGTGTAATGGAAATCTAACAAGGGTAAAAATAAAGACATGCACTATTTCAGAAAACACTGTGCTACTCCATTTTCTGAATGCAACATTTCTGGACAACCTTTAACCCTGGGGTTTTAAAATATGTACAGCAAATTGTATTGTATTTCTTTTCAATCCATTCCCAGTGGCCTATTTGGGTTCTCGCATTTCAAGACAGTAATTTATCCGACCAGGAATGCAACCCACTTTTTTGGGGGGATTTGACTTTGTAATTCTGATTTCATATTTGACGGCTTTATATTTGCACCTATTGTGGTCATAATACAGCTCAGAATCAACACACTTCATATTTGTGCTTGTAATTCGTCTGAACATTATTCTACATTTGTAAAGAACTACTGGAAATGGCAACTGTCGATTTACCAACTGACAGTAGCATTAAGTGAATCAGACAAAAATCAAAAAGAGGGCTCTATAAATTCAAGTAGCCAAGTTGAAGCTTAGAATACATACTGCATACGGTACAAAACCATTTGTTGTTATACAGTATCACTGCAGATTGAAACAAATATGAGAAAACTATGAGAACATTTCTGTATGAACAAGTACAATTCATCTCATGATGGAAACATAGGCGTAAATCCAAGAAGTTCCCTCAGGCTGTTCACCAATCGGAAACTCAGAGCTTAGCAAAGAGAATATTTAAGTAGTGAGTATTATAGCAGTGCAGCTGATTAGCAAGACTGCCCAATTTACCTTGAATAGATAGCCATTCTTGATTTTGTTTTGAATACTTTCACTCATTGAAAGATAGCCGCAGAGAACTGCAAACCTACAAATAAGCCAAACAGAAGTGAAACATTCGTACATGTTCGACCAAGGGCTGTTGGCAGAAAAGCACAGACACGTTAATGCTTTGGTAATTGGATACAGAGAATATTGAAAAAAAATTAAAGTAATGACAATTCAAACCTCTGCAGCACCTCCCAAGCAATATATTTAATCTGAATTGTCTATTGATCTAAATTGAATCATGCAATTCATTAGAACTCGTGAATCTACGTTTTTTTTTAAAAATTGCAATTCCCTTTATCCCATTCACCCGTCAGCAGTTGCAATCTTCTCTGTACATAATTTCAATTGATGCCGACACCCATTTATGTTAACAAAGTTAGGTCAAAACTTACAGAACCAGAGCTTATTTTGTAAGTACTTACACAATATTGGATAAAAATTCTACATCAGACATTGTGAGAGAAACCACCCAAATTCTAGTCAATGAAAAGACCCTTCCTGGTCCATCCCACATTTTGTCTCAGTCCCAAAAGACAGCAATTACACATTCCTACTATGAGCACTGAAGTTATCGAATAATGGGGGTGGGGGGGGGTGTGCTCCTTGGTGACAAAACAGCCACAACAGCCTGTAATAAGTTTGCTATCTCCCATTCATTCTCTTTTTTAACCCTCTCCTTTAGGATTAACGTCATCCCACCTTCCCCAACTACCCTCTTATTTTTCGGGGGAGGTGGGGGGTGTTATGTTTTGCATTTGGACTATATCTCTTTTCAGGTCTTTCTTAGCTCCCTTGATCTCTGTTAGACCTTGTTCTGTACTGTCTTGTATTCAGGCCCTTCCTTTCTCCTTGTAAATCTTCCCTTTTCGACTTAATTTCTTTATTTTCCTGTTGATCTATTTTGAGTGTTTTTGCCCTGCCACAATGCGGTAGGTGCTAGTCCAGCATGGACTGCAGAATGTTTTTGAAAGATATCTGTTGATCTTAAGTAGAATCATGCAATTCATTAGAACTTGTGAATCCACCTTTTTTTAAAAAAATGCACTTCCCTTTCTCCCATTCATCCGTCAGCGATTGCCATCTTCTCTGTACATAATTTGAATTGATGCCGATACCCATTTATTGGGATTCTTCCTCTTATGTTATCCTCAACTGATTTGTCCTCGAGTAGCCCATCATAATCCATGTCACTTAGCTGACATAAGAACATTAAGAACATAAGAAATAGGAGCAGAAATATACCATTCGGCCCCTCGAGCCTGCCCCGCCATTCAATAAGATCATGGCTGATCTATTCTAACTCCACCTACCCGCCTTATCCTCATATCCTTTTATCCACAAGAAATCTATCAATCTCAGTCTTGAATATGTTCAAGGACTGAGCATCTACAGCCCTTTGAGGTAGAGAATTCCATAAATTTACTACCCTCTGAGTGAAGAAGATTTGCAGTAAGACTTTCCTATTCTTATATTCTAACCCTTTTGCAACAAATGCCAACATACCGTTAGCCTTCCTAACTGCTTGCTTTACCTGAAAACTAACTTTTTGTGACTGGTGTACAAGGACACCCAATTCCTTCTGAACGCTAACACTATCTAGTCTCTCCCCTTCTAAAAAATAATCTGCTCTACTGGTTTTGCCACTTAGGTGGATGACCTCACACTTCCCTACATTATACTTCATCTGCCACCTATTTGCCCACTCACCTATCCTATCTATATCTCGTTGCATTTTTTTTAATGTCATCCTCTGTGTTTACTCTCCCTCTTAGTTTAGTGTCATCCGCAAATTTGGATATATTAAGTTCGATGTCCTCATCTAGATCGTTGATGTAGATTGTAAATAGTTGAGGCCCAAGCACTGATCCTTGTGGCACTCCACTGGTCACATCCCGCCAATTTGAGAAGGACCCGTTTACCCCTACTCTTTATTTTCTTCCTGTTAGCCATTCTTCAATCCATGCTAATATATTCCCCTTAATTCCATGGGCCCTAATCTTGTGGATCAACCTTTTATGCGGCACCTTATCAAATGCCTGTCTAATCATATTGTGATCCTCTAAGTATCCCACTACAACATCCTTAATTAAGGATTCTAGAATTTTCCCTACCACCGATGTCAGACTAACTGGTCTATAGTTCCCCATCTTTTCTCTCCCACCCTTCTTAAATAGTGGTGTGATGTTTGCGTTCTTCCAATCAATGGGAACCGTTCCAGAATCCAAAGAATTTTGGAAGATTAGACACAAGGCCTCCACTATCTCATGAGCTACCTCTTTTAAAACCCTAGGAGGCAAACCATCAGGTACAGGGGATTTGTCACTTTTTAATGCCAACAATTTCCCTAGCACCAATTCTTTGCTAATGTAAATTTCCCTAAGTTGCTCCCTGTCATTAGCCCCTTGGTTCATCTCTATATCTGGTAAACTTCTTGTGTCTTCTAACGTGAAGACAGAAGCAAAGTATTTACAACAACAACAAGATGGCATTTATAGAGCGTCTTTCACGTCGGGAGGACGTGCCAAGGCCCATGTCCCAACTGGACAGTTAGGTCAGGACCCGAGCAGGGGGGAAATGGTCAGGGGGAGGGAAGGGAGGGAGCGAGGAGGGGGTAGAGAGTCGAGAGGGGAGGTGAAGGCATGGTTGAAGAAAGGTCTTGAGACCTCCATTTATTTAGGGACTCTGCCATATCCTTATCCCCCATGTCTCTGCCTATAATGGGCTCACATTTTCTTTGCTGGCCTATTCCATTTAATGCATTTATAAAAACTCTTACAATCTGCCTTAATGTTCCTAGCTAGAAATATTACTCATTCTCCACATACCCCTGACGTTTGCCTGTCTAAAGTTGTACTAGAGATTAGTTACATGATTGTGTCGTTTTCCAAGACAAAATGATTGTTGTTGAGCTATTGTGGTCACTATCCCACACTCATTAAAAGAGAATTTAATTTCCACACAAAAGAATAAACTGGGCAGTCATCTTCACTGTTTACCGGCCATTCAAAATGCTTTACTTATATAAAACTTGTGGTCAGTAAAAATGAATTTAGGTGAGATGCATGGCTTTCTCAGTGAGGAATGTTGGTTGCATTATAGAATAAATTTAGAATAAGTCACATATTTATGTGCTTAGTTTCATACAGTGTTTGTGTTTTCCATATAAAGTAAATAGAATTGAATCTTCAGCATTGCCACTCCAGCTCTCAAGCAGTTTTCTAGGTTTCTTGCCTGCAGTGTCACACTTGCACCAGCAGAGGGAGAGTTTTACCAACCTCGATGGATCTTCAAGTGGAGGTAAAAGTTGCCTGTGGGGTTTCTGGAAGGAGGGGAGAAGGTGGGACTCAGCAATAACTTTAGAAGTTTTCCTCGAAGTATCACTCTTTTTGAAAAATAATAGAACAAGCTCTGTTCTGACCTGTTTACAAGCTTGCTGTTAAAAATATGCAATGCTTTGGATTTCTGCCAGGCTTCGAAGCATTGGTACAATTGAAGAATCTAAAAAAGTTTATAATAATCCTAGAATTTGTATAGAGCCTTATCACGCTGTTGCGATTTCTCAAAGTGCTACACAGGATATACTGTAGTGACTGTTTAGTGACTATTTTGTTTAATGATTATTTATAGGTGAACTGTTGAAACACAATGGTGATGTGTTTCAAATGCCTCTAATATTACATTATTGTCCCAAGCGGACAAGAGCTACTTTTCTGCTTGTGGTCAGTAATTTGACTTAAGTGAAACACACTTATCTTTCTAGATTTAGAAGATAAAAAACCTAAAGGTTATTTATATTGGTTTAATTAATTTATATTGGTTTAGTGTGAGAAATATTTGGCCGTGATATTTTAATTCAATGGAATAATCTCCTGGAGTGCTCAGTGGTAAAGGTACAGCTAGGGTTCAAATAAGTATATGGAGTCTGAATTTTCCTGGTTTAATTCCTGGCCTGTACTGAATCAGCTGATCTCAGCAGGGGTTCCACGCAGTCTCAGATATACACGCACAAGGCAGCAATACCCATGCATGAAGCATTTTTCCATTTTTCCATATTGTATAGCAGTGTTATAAAATACATTTATTACATTACAGTAAGAACAATTTTAAATTAAACTGAATAACAACATTGATTGTTCGGTTGTTCCATTTCCCTACGTCTGATCTCGTTTCATTTACCTCTGTAATCCTAGTTTTTGATATTGCGCCTTTCATATCAGGAGGGCATCTCAATAGATTTCATAGGATTTGTTGTAGTGTAATGATTGTGTATTTTGTAATTTGTAGACAAACACACTTCACTGTGTCTTACTTACTTAAAAAAGCCTAGTTTTAAAACTGAGCTAATTTTCAACCTTCATTCTTCTTTCTCCTGGTTCCCACTGTCTATCTTGCTAGATACATGCAATTTTGTTTTCAAAAATGTTTAATTGGCTGAAAACAACTCCTGGATTTGGACTGATAGCTATTATAAAGCCAAATGCATGAAGATTTGATCACAGATGTGACCTGGTCTATCTGACGTTTATAACTGCATCAAAACAGGAAAAGATCTTGACAGCTAAGTAAAGCTTGTTGGCAGCTCACAGCGAAAGCATTCCTGGACCCGTAAACACGTCCATGGTGTGAATGTTTAATAGATAGCTATAAGAGCAGGAGGATTGGTTGATTTCAAGTGATTGCAAGGCATACTAACAGCTCCCGTACGCTTATAAAATGAGGCTCCCAATGGAGGGGATGCGTCCTTTTGGAGCCATTTAATCTCATATTAGAATAACATTCTGAAATCAGATTTAAGTAACCAATATATATCAGAAAGTGTTGAGATAGATCAGGGTGGTCCAACCTTTTGGTTGCCATGGGCCACATTCTCTATTTGAGAAAGGTCCGCGGGCTGCATGAGCAATATTTTGTGTTTCCCTTCCAGAAACATAACAACGTTCACACAGCACCTTTTTCATGTTGAAAGGACATCTCAAAGTGCACAACACTGTCGGCTGAGCACCTGAGCTGTGGGTGGGAGCTAAGAGAGGTAGGAAGGTAAGGGAAAAAGATGACCGAAAGCGTTAGGTCTTGATGTGCCTTGAAAGAGGGGAGGGAGCAATTAGGAGGGACTCCAGGAATGGGACTCCTGAGAGCGGGAGCAAAATGGCGATGGTGGGGGCAGATGGCATGAAGCTAGCTGGTGTTTGCTCTGCAAAGAAAACAGCCAGGTTGGGAGGTCGCAGAAGGAGGGTGGGGGGGGGGGGGGGAGGGGGTGGAATGAAGGACATAGATATGTTGTTTACTGGAGAAACAGCGAGCTTTCGGTTAGGAAACTGCAAGGCACATATCTCAGTGTGTATGCTCGGTCCCACACACCCACCATCGCGGCGACTGAGGGAGACTACGATCGTCTGTTTTAATAGTGAACTACGGAACGCTGCCCTCAATTCTCCCCTCTCTCACTCTTTTTCTCTTGCTAATTACTCTCTCACACCCTCTCCGTCTCTCTATTCCCCCCTCTCAATCACTCTCTCTCTCACACACTCTCAATTACTCTCTTACTCCACTTTTCTCCCCCACATACTCTCTCTATTCCCTCTCATACTCTCTTAATTACTCTTTCTCTCTCAATCTCCCCCTCTCAATCACACACACTCTCTCGCTGCCTTCTCACTCTCTCTCCCACTTCTCAATCTCTCTCTCTGCTCTCTCCCTCTCAATCACTCTTTCTCTCCCCCTCTCAGTCAATACATTCCCTCTTCTCACCTCTCTCTGACACACCCACTCTCCTCTCTCTCTTAATCATTCTCTCTCCCCCATCACCCTCTTCCTCCCCCCTCTCCCTCACATTCTCACTCTCTCACACACACGCACACTCTCTCAATCACCCTCTCCACTCCTCCCACTCTCCCACTCTCTGTCAATCTCTCTCTCTCTCAATCATTCTCTCTCCCTATCTCTGTAAATTACTCTCCCCCCCACATCCCCTCTCCCAGTCAGTTGTGTGGTTCACTATCTGCAGCAACAGGAGCCATCAGTTGCTAAGGAAGCAGTTAGTAGGAGACCCGCTTGCCTTCCTGACAGACTGCAGTCACGGACGGTATAATTTTCACTCTCCACGCTGCGTCCTCCCAACTGCCGGCTCCTGTCACTGCCCTGGGTCAACCTTCATTAACAATAACAACAAAATTACATTTATAGAGTGCCTTTCACGTTGGGAAGACGTCCCAAAGCGCTGAGGGAGGGAGCGAAAGTTGGAAATGGTCTCAGGTCAGATAAAATCACCAGCCAGGCCGGATGCGGCCCTCGAGCTGCCAGTTGCACAACACTGAGATAGATGAATATTGTGCAAGGAGATAATTTGGGACAGTTCAGATTTCTTATCCTGTGAATCAACAACAACAACAAAATTACATTTATAGAGTGCCCTTCACGTCGGGAGCACGTCCCAAAGCGCTGAACTGCCAGATGTTGGGGCCCGAGCATGGGGGAGGGGTGGTGCAGGGGTGAGGGAAGGCAGAGAGGTGGGAGGGAGAATCAGAAAGGAATGTGGATGTTTAAGGAGGACTCAAATCCAGGTGTAGTTTAATGCCTACCAATACAACCTCATACAAGAATAACTGTTAAAAAAAAATTCTTCATCTAGCTCTTGTGCTAAGAGGGAACAGTTGACTAACTTAGTATAATTAGCGATTAACTGTGTGGGACCAACGAGACCGATATGAGCATTTAGTATTGGAAATGAGAACCTGTTTGGCTCCAAATCCTTAAATCTATTTCTTTCACAAATAATGGTCTAATTTCCTTTTGGATTTGACAACACATCTGCCTCCGCTTCATTCCACAAACTCACTCTATCTTCCAAAGTGAGTTCCTCCCAGTGCCTTGACAAACAATCCAATCAAAATTGGTTGATTGGTACAAAGTACAGTCAACACTAGAGGAAATCCCATGAGGAACTTTAGAGACATCCTCACGATACGAAAGGCATTTTATCTAATGCAAGGATTATTTATTAAAGTATTCTGACTGCTTTCCCTCTTCTGAGTTTGAGTTGGAGTATGTGCCACAATTGTTCCAGATTTTGTGACTGGAATGAACAGGTTGAGCATCAATAACAGTAAGAACAGTCAGCCTGTTCTCAAGTCCCTGGTCATAAACTGGTAACTGAAAACCACTGGTACAACAACTTGCATTGCCTACTCAACAACTTTCCCTACTCCTCCCTTGCCTAAAGGGTCAAATACTTTACAATAATAATCACAAGTATGTTAATGATAGCCAAATCAGTCCAATTTTTTAAAAATCCCTCAACAATATTGCGGCACTAAGAATGCTATCAGAAATTGTACCACAGACAAGCCAACTTTTTTAAGTACTCCTTGTACAAATTTCACCGCCATGTCTCTAGCTAACAAACTCGCTGAGGGAGGTCTTGGAATGTGGGTAATCTGTGTCGAGAATTTATTGTCCACTCTAGTTGCCTTGAGAGGATGGATATAGGCTTCTCTTCAAACTACTGTATTCCTTGGGGGTATGGCGTGGATTCGAGGAGTGTAACCTAGGGAGTTATGATTTACGTCCAGGGCAGAATCAACTTGGAGGGGGTGGGGGGGTGTGGGGGTCACAAGATTAAAGGGAGCTTTAGCTGAAAAAAACCCTTTCCCTCCATTTGATCTCATATTTCTAGAATACCCACACTACCATCCTCCCATTATAGCATCAAGTTTTTTTAAAAAAAATTAGTCCAGTGTTGAGGCCTCAACCACACTTCCTGATAATCTGTTCCAGTCGTTAATTACCCACTGGATAAGAAAAACTTCCTTGTGTCTGACCTGAAATTGCCTTTTGTAACCCCGATTCTGTGTCCTCTTGATCTGGTGCATTTAAAAATATTGTTCTTGGTTTAATTTCTCAATCCTATTTAAAATGTTATAAACCCCTATAAGGTCCCCTCTGAGATTCCTCTCTTCAAGACTAGTAGCTTGTTTAATTGTTTTTCATAAGATAGGTCATTCCTCTAACATGGAGTCATCCTCATTGCTCTCCTCTGCACTACCTCTGGGGCCTGGACATTTCCCTTACACTGCGACCACCAACATTGTGCACAGTTCTCTAGATGCAGTCTTCTGGCAATTACGCAACTAAAGGCAACGTGAAGCCTGTATAACAAAAACTCCATTAAAAAGAGAAAATGAACACAATGCCTCAGGTAAGGAGGCAGAAAATTGGGTGAGTAAAATCCAATTATTGAGGAAAAGGCTCTGGGACTGAATGGGTTGCTTTTTAAAAAAGCCAGCACAGACACAATCAGTCAAAATGACCTTCCTCTATGCTGTAAACAAGTATACTCTTCTTCTTGATGGTGGAGGTTGCCAGGCCGGCAGAGCATACAGTAAAATGGTACAAACTGTGGGAAGAGGGAGTCGATTGTGACTTGAGTGGCCAGGGTGCCAATCAAGCAAACTGTTCTCTCCTGCATTATGTCAAGCTTCTTGGGTGATGAAAAACTTGAAAAATTGAAGGTGCAGCTCTCATGTTTCTCCAACTCTCAAAGAATGTAGCAAAACACCAGACCACTTGCATTCTAATTTTACTATTGAACGTTGACCACTTACATTCCACAGATGACTGAAGTCTGCTCCAAGCAGCACAGGAACCAGTATTAAATAAAAACACTTCATCCTTTATAAACGTTTTAAATTATATAACGTAAAATATATAACTTTTAAACAATAACCTCATTAATCAGATTTATTTTTTACATGTCAATTTTCTTCCTTTCCCACCTGAGGGCATTGTGTTCATTTTCTCTTTTTACCAGTTACAGGAGTCAAGTATCCTCCACTCCCTCACATAAATAGTCTTGCCAGTGAGTGTTGGAATCCTGTTCCACAATGCAGGAGGGAGGGTGGGGGGAAGAAGCAAACTCCATCCTGTGATCATGTATTCTCCACACAGCAAAGTTGCTCGATACTGATTAGAAGCAGCAATCCTGATTAAATTCTCTTTTCCCTTATTGGAGCATTCTTACTCCCACTAGAGTTTATATGAGCTAACTCAAAAAAAGATAGAAACATATATGGAAATATTCAAAACACAAAATCATGTGCAAACAGAATGGGTGCCACACATGTTAAAAATAAATGACATTAAGGAAGAACCTCATAGAAGTTGCCAACTTCCTCCTCTACTGGTTCATTACTGATTAGTTAAATGCCCCCAAAAATCTTTGGGATTTGACCTTAAAACTTTATTATGTGCCAGATATAGGATCTTCACAGGAAGATAAACCAAAACAACGTTGAATGAAGCATCCCAACATGAAAAGCACTATACAAATTTAATTTGTTGTTGTAGTGAACATTTTAGGATGTCTCCACGGACCACCTTACAGTTGGCAGCTCTTCTTATCTACAAGGTGACCCAGCATAGACCAGGAATGAACTTTTACTTTCTTGGTACCTCTAAGGCTGCTGCAAGTCATCCCAGAGGATTCTTTTGTACTCAATTAAAATCAATAATTTCTATGACCAAATGCAACTTAATAAACAGTGCATCAGGAAGCTGGGAATGGCTGCAAGACAAACATTAATTTGCAAGTACTCAAAAGAGTCCTGTTGTAGCATGAGTGTTGGCTTAAAAATGTTAAGCTTAGATGGATGGATGGAGCTGAAAGATTATAATGACATCATCTTGTTTCAACGATAAATGTTTCTCAGTTTTATTTTAAGGCTCAAGAAGCTGCATCAAGTACAAACCAGTATTAGCATTGCACAATCTTACTGAGACATGTCAATGACAAACATTGAGGTACGAGATAAAGTGCCCTGTAACTGAATTTTAAGCAGCTCATTACTTACCTACAAAATATGCTGTGTGCATCTCATTTATTGCTCCCAAATCAACTTTTGAATGATTAGAAGTGTGGAGTTTCAAGAGGCTTTTCCATCCACCTAATGTCATGGTTAGATCCAAGCCAGACATAGGAATCCCACATTTAAATCCTCACAAATCCTTATACAGTGTATTTAATATAATCCTTTCATGTCAGGTGGACATCTCAAAGCACTTCACAGGATATACTATAAAGTGCAGTAACTGTGTATTTTGGATGGCACGTTTTGTTTACTCAGTAACAAATGTAAACAAATTAAAAGTACATTTTAGCTAGATAAACTGGAAAATTAAGGTCTCAGTGCTATGAAATTAAACGCCTGTGCAAATTAAGAATAATTCACTGCTGCTTTAATATGTTGGAAGCCCTCAAATAATATAAATGTGGTAGTAATGTAATTTTATATCACTGAATGTTATTAATCATGTTGCATTTGTTCTGGAAGTTACTTGTCATTGCAGCAGACTGCTAACACATTGGTACTTGTATGAACAAGACAAGAACAGATCTGTATAAACGTCTTGCCTGGGGGGGATGGGGAAGAGAAAAGTTAACAGAACAATCAAACAGGGCCATATGGTGGATGTCTCGTTCATGTCAATCAAGATGATTAAGAAGCACTTCCATTACTTTTGATGAGTTAAAGCTACAATAAAATAAATGGTGGCAAAAGGAAAGCACCATTAATTAAAATTTCCACTTCAATTCAAAACCAGTCATTTTACAAAACCATCAAGCAATGTTTTATTAACCTGCATTTCTTTATAGTTACTATTATAGTTGTCCATTAGCTACAAAACTTGTTTTGGATAAATATCAGCTGAGCTCCAAAGTGATATGCTTGGCAACGGAATGTCAGAATCGAGTCAATCCTATGCGGTGATCTCAGTCGTCTGGTTCCTGAGCCAAGCGGGTCAACAGTACTCCAGCACACTACCAATGATAGACCAGCCAGCCTGGCCCATTGACAGTTTTCAGATGGTCCACAAGCCTTAGCTCTTGCCAACCCACACTTAATGCTATCAGGAATTATATAAGTGGGTGGATCCCTCCAGGGAGAGTGCACATTCCATTTCAGACACAGGGAAATTACCATGTATAAGTGGCATACATGTCTGGATACTGAATCATAGCAATGGGTTTACACATGTGTTAGACACCCGGTTGACCATAAAAAGACCTTTATATTGAACACTGTGAGCAGTACAAAGGAGTTGGATGAATTTATCAAATATGGGCTACATATCTCTCCTGCTGTAGGCAATGAGATAGCAGACAAAATGAATTGTTGTTTGACCCTGGCTCATCAGCAGGACTTGGGAGGGTAGGCCAATCACTAGGATTCTTCCCAT
Source organism: Callorhinchus milii (assembly GCF_018977255.1). Taxonomy (NCBI): domain Eukaryota; kingdom Metazoa; phylum Chordata; class Chondrichthyes; order Chimaeriformes; family Callorhinchidae; genus Callorhinchus; species Callorhinchus milii. The sequence goes on from NW_024704744.1 coordinate 54,826,076, forward strand.
TCAAAATAAATTGGTGTTTGACCTTGTTCAACAGTTTCAACAAGCTGACAACGAAATGTGCCACAAGCAGAGATCAACGAAGCACATGAATTGGCAGAAGACTACATAAGTAAGCATGTTTTTCCCTGGTAGCTTATGGCTTCATAAATGTAGCCTTGTGTTGCCAATTATGTGCCTTAAGCCAAAAGGGTAAACTCAGTTTGTGAACTTGGAGGATTAAGACAGAAGGTCAGAAAATTGAATGGTCACAAATTGAGTGCAGAGAAAAAGTGCAACCGGAAACCAAAACACACAAGTCACTACACTTTACAATATATCCTCTGAAGTGCTTTGAGATGTCCTCCTGATGTGAAAAGTTCTACTTGAAATACACTATATCACATCATATTTGCATCAATATCCCTTCTAACCTAATGTTGTGGTTTATGTCAATTGCATTGTTTTTTTCAAGTTATTTTATTTGGACTTCCCTTTCCTTCTTTGCACAATAATTTGCATTAGCACCCTTCCTTAGTGAGTAACTATTTGTTTGTATAGACGAAGGACTACCATTGGAACATATTTTTACAGATGAGGAACAAAGGAGTAGAAGTTGAATTGATGTTAGAGATCCAGAAGGAGGAAGCATGGTTTTAAAATAAGAGCTTAAAATAAGAGCTAGAAGTGAAATTATATAAAGAGCTGGGAGAATGTGGAACGAGGGGAAATGGGATTAACATATTTGCCATAATTAAATAAAATGCTAGAACAGATTGATGGGTAATTTGGTCTTTCCCCATACCCATGTACAAGACTTTTCCCTGAATATGAATCAAGCCTGACTCAATTGCTAAGCATATTTCACTAACCCAATCACATTGAATGCTCCATTTAACCACTTCTGCTTTTTCCTCTCTTCCCCACCTCCCTAATGACAAAGTACAGAGGTAGGGTCAATCGATTGGATAGGTGTACGGACACCGTGGTACCTAGAAATTGAACCAGGTAGTAATGAAATAAAGAGCACAGGAGCAATCCCACACATAGGTATATCCCGAAGAATATTAAATCAGATTATTGCACAAAATAACAGATTGAAAGTTTTTTGTTTAACAAATTGTATTCACTAATTGTTGTATTGACAATTTTTACCGTCAACAATTTGATCTCACCAAAAGATATCACCTTTATATTCTAGGTCTGAGAGGTTGTGCAATGTATTGAAACAGAAAGGAAATAGTTTAATGCGTTTGAAATTTGTGGTAATTGACTTAACAAGTGCATGATACACCAGAAACTGTTGACTATTCATTTGACACTTGGTCTTGTGGCTGCTCAGACTTACCACAAGTGGCTATCAGCACTGTTAGGGTCCACATTAATTGCCTCCTCAGCTACTTGCTTACCTTAAAAAGGAAATTACAAACACTTATTTGACCATTCCATGTTTGTGAGTGTTAATACCAGCAGCATTCAGCATTTAACCAGATTAATATTGACTCATGCATGTAAAAACAAGTCCAGATTCCACATATCTCTTCAGAAATTTAAAGGACCAATGGTTCAAGTTTTTAAAAAAAAATGACATTAGATGACTACCTCTATCTGTTCAAACGAACAAGCAGCTTGCTTTGTGGCAGCGAAGTAAAATATTTTCCAAGTATAGTTTATCTATCTTAACAAAAGAAAAAAATACTTACATGTTTTAGCTACAGTAACAATCACCCAGTAAATAATAAATGTAAAATAAATACATAACTGTCAACCCAAGCTAATTAACTGATGTAAAATGCAGGCTTGTGCTCACAATTCCACATATTGGCTGCATAATAAAAAATAACATTATTTGATTGCATTTGATAAAGCCCCTTATCACGTTGTTCAGACGTCACAAAGTGCTTCTTAGCCAGGTTATATATTATCCAGGTTGTACATTTAGCACCTCTGCCAAACACATTTTTTCAAGTTGAAGCTTTCTTTAAATCAATGCCGCTTTGCTTGTCTACAAGTAAAACACTGGCATTGATTTAAAACTGTGTTTGCCTACAAATACAGTCACTACACAGTAAAATCCTGTGAAGCACTTTGAGACATCTTGATGATATGATGAGGCACTATCAAATGCAATTCTTAATATTATTATTATAGGTGAAATTACCACCAACTGAGCCAAGCTAACATGGCCTAGAAGGGATTTATTTAACACAGCATCACATTGTATTTTAGATATGCAAAGTTCTAGGGAGTATTGAGGGGAAAATCAATGCTCACCAGTTGAAGCATAGTTTTTCTTGTCTTCTTTATCTGAAGTCATGTCATGCATATCACCATATGCCCGTGCCAATCTCCATAAAAATTCTACTTGGTCTCCATACTAAAATAATAGAAAAAAATCCATGGTAAATTTACTATATTCCTTACAAATTACCATTAAATATTACACAGAATAATCTGAGAAATGTAGTTTCCTATAAATAATTGCAATACTGTTTCAGCATATTACATATAAGGGCCAACAAACTAAAATATACCATGTACATTTACTCTTGAGTTCTAAGTTGGGGCCTAAAATTGGCGAGTAACCATGTTCAAATGCAGGAGAGTCCTCAATATTATTTTGTTTTAGTCATCTCAAAGGAGATAAACAGGAATTTAATAACAGCATTTCTCTGATACAGTACCAACCAATTTGGGGTTTCATGTCATCTGTTTGATACAGGACCACCCGGTCTGGGATTTAACGTCATATCTCCGATATGAAACCACCCAGCCTGGGGTTTTACATTATCTTTCTGTTATAGGACCACCCAGCCTGAGGTTTCATGGAAATAAAGCCTTGATGAAAGCCCCATCAGATCTTCTGTATGTTGTAATAAGGATCACTAAAATGCCAATCAATTTTTTTTTTAACAAGCATCTTCTAACGTTACCACACTGATGTCACTGGAATTTTCCTAATGCACCTCACATCGGTTCGTGACCTACTTTATTCTAGTTTCACATCAAAAGCTTAATAACCACTAAGGTACACCTTGTAAATCAAAAGTGTCATCAAAAGGAAATAAAAATACTAAATACAAATTGCATTGAAAAAGTAACCATGATAATAGAAGCTCTTGCCCGACCCAAAACATAACATTTCCAAACATTTTTTCATGAATGGACAAGTACACTTTCAAAATTCAAACACAGGCAGGGACATTCCAGTGAGTAAAACAAGACATCAACACAAGGATAGAACTTTGATATTGCAGGCAATTAAAATAATACAGCACACTGGTCACTTACACTTATGCTAGAAAATCTTGGACTATTCAATCTTGAAAGGAGACAAAGTATAGAAAATTTTGAATGGGATTAAAAAGTAAGACCAAAATGATATTTTTGTATTCACCAAGACAGTAGGACAAGAGGACATAGGCTTAGGGTTGCAAAGGGCAATTTCAGCACAGACACCAGGAAGCACTTCTGGTATCGGAGGGTGGTAATTAACAACTGGAACAGGTTGCCAGGACGATAGGGTGTATATTCTGAAAGGCAAATATCAAATAGTCCAAAGAGCTTACTTCATTCAAGCCAACATTGTAATCTGAATTACAGCCAGGTCCTCAATTAGAAATTAACCTTCATAAAGCAACATTGACGGTCCTCGTTTTGTTCCTGCCATAATGCAGAAATCTTATCAAGTTTCATGGATATTTATACTACAAACTGCTGGGAACATAGCATATATTGAAGCCAATGTACCCTAACAAAAAAAGCACTGTACTCTAACAAAAAAAACACAAAGGAGGTTGGAATGTACATGTCAGTTTCAAACAATTGCCAATTTATTCTGTGAAAATGCTATGAAGTCTATCTGATAGGAACGGTTAACCACTGTGGTAAAATATTGTTGTTAATACTGTACACAGTAGCAGTGACATTGGTCTGACCTCAATGGGTAAATGCATTGAACAATGCAGCCCAACACATTTCCAGGTACAATACGATATGTTGAGTCAATTTCTACCAGGCTGGCACCACAAGGGTATTATTGTCCAGAGCACAAGAAAGGGGAATGGAAAGAAAGAGGAAATATACTTCAGATCATTATGTACCGAAACTTGCTTGACAATGCACATTGTGTGGATATCAGTTGAAGAAAGGCTTAACTGGGGTTGTCCTCATTGTTGAGTATGCTCAATCACTCACCAAAATGGATTACCAAAGCACAACAGTCACTTGGATGATATATGAGTTATATGAGTTAGGAATTTCATTTTTGCATGAAATGGAGAAGTTATTTGGTGTTTTATTTTAAAATACTTTGAAAGGGAGCCATTTGTGTGGGGTAGCTCCAGAAGTACAATACAAGAAAATATGGCCAAATAGGATGTGAGTGTTTAAATCAGTGTCTTCATCAAAATCTTCATTCAAACCTCTACACCCCAGCTGTAGGAGCAAAGTACTCAGTACTAATAAAATGGTCTACAAAATACAGTCACTGGAATTTACAGTATATCCTGTGAGGTGCTTAATAGATATCCTCCAGACATGAAAGGCGCTATATCAAATGCAAGGATTATTACACTCACAACATCTGCTGCATGCTATAATTCCACCACATTATTTGATACTGAAATAAAAAAGAACTCCATTCATAATGCAACCCTCATGAAGGGGAGGCAGACAGAAAGATAATTTGGTAATAAGATAAAATACATAACAGTGTGCCTCTAAACTTGGGGCCCATCTGTGGCTTCTGAAAAATAAAGTGGAGGCAGCTTCTGGGCCATCTTGAAGGGACTACTGCTTACAAGATACATTAAATTGCAGTGACTAATACTACCACAAGGAATACATAGCTCATGATACTAACATTGGAGTCTGATGATATGGCTATTGCCAATGAAATTTCTTAACAAGCAAAGTGAAATGTGTCTTGTTCTGACACAATGTAATTTCAGAAATCATTTACCGCAGCTTGATGTGATGGATTTGCCGTTCCTCTGACTTGCAGAAAGCCTCACTCAGATCCCTTGTTTAGGATTACCATTAGAGCAATGGACCCATATCAGAACTAATGGTCTTGGATACAAGTCAAGTCCTGTGGAGTCCTGTAGCTCAGCGGTTAGAGCACTCGCTTTGCAAGTGAGAGACCTGAGTTCAATTCCAGGCAGGGCAAAACCTTGGGCAAGTTTCCTTACTCCACACACCTAATAATAACCCCCCCAAAAAAAATCAAAAACAATAATTAAATTGGTCATTTTCAATCTACGACTGTTTGTGGGACATTGCTGTGCGCAATTGGCTGCCGCGTTCGCCCACAAATATACAGTCAATTCACTTTACAGTGTGTTCTGTGAAGCGCTTTGGGACGTCCTCCTGACGTGAAAAGTGCTATATCAAGTGCAAGGATTATTATTATTATTATTATTATTATTATTACAAGCCTCAAACTCATCTCCCAATATTTTCATTTGTTTTTATTCTGTGTTATGAGACATGTTAGAATGCTCCAAAGCAAAATATCTGGCACAGCAAACTCTGTTTTGGAGGTGCCTGATAGTTACAATTCAGTTAAAAAAAAGTCACTGCTTGATGTACTATAGTGTATATTGACCTGATCTTTCTTTTCGAGCAGCAGCCAGAACCCCTCCTCCTTTTCCTCAACGGTCCCACTGTGTAGATCATGTGCTCTCTGAATTATGGAATCAAATTCACTGAGGTCTTCATGCACATTGCTCACTGGACTTTCAAATGCAGGGTTTACTGCAGAAGGGATCACGGTTTCCTCTTCAGATTCATCTTCTGTGTCTGTGAATGCTGTGATATAGCTGCAATTAAAAAAATGTGGGTACTTCAGATTCCAGCAACAAAAGTGATAAAAAGGACTGCATATGATGGTGACAAATCATGTATCATGCTATTACAGACTCCTTTAAAAAAATTAACATGTATTAAATGTAACATATATTGCAATGCAGCAAATCATGCAGCAAAATGATAATAAAATTGAAATGTGCTATATTGTACCACTAAGCATAAGTTCACTGTAAATTAGGATTTTATATTTCATACACCTCCAACTTTGATATCAATATCAACCAGGGAGTTAACACGTTCCCTCCTTGGGAAACAAAACAATGACCCATTTGTGTACAACAACAGATGTCTGGGCCTGTCCTGTGTTCAGTATAACCATTCCAGTGACCAATTTTTCCAGACTCTGCCTTACAATTAATGGCCAATTAACTTTACCCCTTCCATTGTACTGCTCAAAAGATTGACAAATTTGAATTACTTTACTTATACAATACTTTAGTTTGTATTTACTGCCTCATAACATTAACCGAGAATCTGAGATTTCAGTCTTGAGAAACTAGTTTGTTCTTGTGCATCACTGATTGCATTTGTTTTCAATCAAAACTGTGGTGAGAAGATACTAGAAAGTCATATTCAATAAGAAGGGATAATAACTGCCGAAAAGGAGGAAGACAAATTAAAATGGTATTGCGGTGGAATACAATGAGTTGCTAATCTTTAAAAGAAATTCCTTTGAGACATAATTCTGGCAAACAAGGACTGACAACAGTCTGGGTTTTGAAAGCCACAGGAATTTGATAAGACTTCAAGTCTTTCTTTCATGGAAGCCAGATTTTTAAAACTGGTGAAAGATTCACATGCCTCTTCCATTTTGTGAAAATGATTTTTCATACAGAAGACTGCTCACAGGAGCAGGTCTGTTAATGTTATGGTAACAGTAAAATTTACATAGTTGTGTTTTGTCAGGAGTTTTTGTTTGGCACTTCCACCAAGGAGCTATTCTTCATTTAGTTCTGCACAATGTTCTGGATTACAAATCAAGGAGATTGCAGGCGCATACTGACAGTTTCTTATTCTTTTTCTGTAGTCAGGACCCTGGCGTGCCCAGACCACATCGCAAAAAAAGTCAAACCTGTTTGCTACATTCACAGAGGAGCAGAGACAGGGACAAAAACAGACTGCCCAAAGGCTGGAAAGTGATGATAAAGCCTGTGCATTATAGAAGGATGAGCTCAGGAGCAGCAAGACATGCAAACGCTGGAAGGCAAAAGAAGGTGAAAGATGAGAAAGGTAACCAGATACACGGGAAGGGGAAAAAGAGGAAAGGGAAAGGGGAATAGGGGAAGACAATCAAAAGTAGTTTTTCTCATTCAAAAGTATGGATGATATGGTGTCAAAGGACCAGCAGCTGAAGAGTTCCTAGAGGACGAATAAGATATTGCCTTTGAAGTCCTCGTTACATCTGTTTGGAGATGTGCGGGAAGTATAAAAAAGAGGGAGAGTGTGGCGGACACTGTAAGGCACATTATGTTTCTGTGTGTGGCGGCGTAGTGGGGCGCTGAATCATGCGATTCAATCATGGGATGGAATAGAGGAACGTCTAAATTTGAAAGGAAAGGAAGAAATCAGCTGTCTCAGTAGTCTCTCTTGAGAATTTCGGTTCACTGACAGTGCTGCAGGATATACAATGTGCCCTACAACAACAACAACAAAATTACATTTATAGAGCACCTTTCATGTTGGGAGGACGTCCCAAGTCGCTGGACAGTCAGGGGTCACGACCCGAGCGTGGGGGATGGTGGGGTAGGGGTGAGGGAAGGCACAGAGGTGGGAGGGAGACCGAAGGCACGATCGAAGAGGAGGGTCTTGAGACCGGTCTTGAAGGAGGCAAGGGAGGAAGCGAGGCGAAGGGAATGTGGGATGGAGTTCCAGAGTGTGAGGGCAGAGAAGCTAAAAGCCCGGCCACCGATGTTAGGGTGGGTGATATGGAACAGACCGGAACCCGCTGAACGGAGGGAGCGGGCAGGTTGGTAGGGAGTCAGCAGATCAGAGAGGTAAGAGGGGGCAAGGCCATGGTTGGCCTTAAAAGTAAGGATGAGGATCTCGAATTCGATCCTCTGGGGGATGGGGAGCCAGTGGAGTCAGGCGAGGGTGGGAGTGATGGGGTCGTGGAGGCTGATGCGCGAGAGTACACGAGCTGCAGAGTTTTGGATGATCTGCAGCCTGTGAAGGGAATAGGTGGGAAGGCCGATGAGGGAATTTCCATAATCGAGCCTTGATGTGACGAATGCGTGGGTGAGGGTTTCGGCATCCTGAGGGGTGAGCCAGTGGAGGAGGAGAAAGGACAGTTCAGGGTCAAACAAGAGGTCACCCTATAGTAACAATAATTGATATAGTGCCTTATCACGTCTTGAGACATCTCAAAACGCGTCACAGAATATACCGTAAAGTGAATTGACTGCATATTTTGTGGGTGAAACGCAGCAGCCAATTGCGGACAGCAGTGTCCCACAAACAGTCGTCAATTGAGTGACCAAATTATTATTTTTTTAAAATTGATTATTCCTGGAAAAGTGATCCTCCAATTGACTAACAACCAGGTTCCTACTTACTGCCAGGTAAACAGAGGTGTGTCAAGTAAGGAAACACTATTATTATTATTACAATATAGGAAGTCAAATTTAATTCTGTATGAAAGTCAAAATATATCATTTTTTTAAAAAAGATGCCAACACAGAAGACTTTAAGAAATTTTTGTGTAATGTTTTCAACAGAGATAGCCACCAACACATCAATGCAATTTACCAAAATTCAGGTCAAATGTGGAATCATCCATCTGTTTAATAAATGTTGAAACACATTGCTTTAAATTTGACCTTTTGGGGAGAAGAGTGGAATTTACAGAGGTCACTGAGACAAATACAGTACTACATTGATACTTAATCCACTGAATCATTCCAATTTCAGTATTCTGCCTGCAGCAAAAAGTCTTGGTTAAGTGATCTCTCTCTGTATCAAACTGATGACACAGTGTTTTTGTGGTGGTGGTTGGCTAATTCCCATTTAAATAAACTGAATTCCTTTGTTTCTCAGGTAACATCCTGATCAGCAATGGGAACATATGTTGGACAATACTGCACACCATCAAGTCTGCAAAAAATTAAACTAGGTTGTAGGAATGCACAAAGAGGTTTGGATGAAGGACCTTTGGTGCACAGGTTTTCATTATTCCAAAATACCCATTCAACCGCCCTTCTATGACTGCAGCAAAATAGTTCTAAAATAAATTAATGGCGAAACACCCCTAAGTACTGTAAAAATAAAACCAGGGAATGGGAATGGCCAAGCAGATGAAAAATGTGCAGCAATGATAAATTGTTACTCAGTATAATGTAAATCCACATTTGCAAACACCGCAAATTGAACCAACAATAACAACACAGAAGTCACTGGGAACACGCAGCAGGTCAGGCAACATCTATGGAGAGAGGATAGTGAGTTAACGTTTCAGGTCGTTGACCTTTCGTCAGAACTTTGACTCAGTTTCACACTCAACTAAGATTTGAAACAATCATTTCCTCATGATTTGTCTCACGCTGTGGTGGGCTGGCAAAACAAAACTTGGAACAAAATTACAATACCTTTGTTGCAAGTGGAATTCTCTCTCTCTCTCTCTCTCTCTCATAAATCTGAAAACAATTTCACTGAGGACATAACAGTAAAACTGGAAACAAGCCCAATGTGCTAATGAAAGATATTACTGAAGGCAAGTGTGGCCAAAAAATCAAAAGCTTGATGTAATGTGAGGAAGTGTGAAGTTATTCACCTAGATAGTAAAAATAGAAAAGCGGATTATTTTTTAGAGGGGGAAGAGATTAGGTAGTGTTAGTGTTCAGAGGGATTTGGATGTCCTTGTACACCAATCACAAAAACTTAGTATGCAGGTACACCAAGGAACTAGGAAAGCTAATGCCATGTTAGCGATCGTTGCAAAAGGGTTAGAGTACAAGAGAAGGGAAGTTTTGCTGCAGTTGTATAAGGCCTTGGTGAGACGCACCTAGAATATTGTGTGCAGTTTTGGTCTCCTTATTTAAGAAAATACATGTTGCCTTAGAGGGGGTGCAGAGTAGATTCACTAGGTTTGTTCCTGGAATGAGGGGGTTGACCTATGAGGATAGGTTGAGTAAACTAGGCTTATATTCTCTAGAATATAGAAGAATTAGAGGTGATCTTATAGAAACCTATAAGATTCTTAAGGATCTTGACAATGTAGATGCTGTGAGACTGTTTCCCTGGTTGGAGAATCTAAAACTAGAGGTCATAGTCTCAAGATTAAGGGTCAGCCTTTTCGAACTGAGTTGAGGAAACATATCTTCATTTGTGGAATTCTCTACCCCAGAAGGCTGTGGATGCTCAGTCCTTGAACGTATTCAAGACTGAGGTTGATAGATTTCTAAATGATAGATGGATTAAGGGATATGGGAATAGGGCGGTTAAATGGAATTAGGTTAGAAGTTCAGCCATGATATTAAATGGCGGGGCAGGCTTGAGGGGCCAAATGGCCTACTCCTGCTCCTAAGTCTTATGGTCAAATGTGAATATTGAAGTATACCGCAGAAAGAGCAGATATTTGAAGTTGCACTGGAGGATTCACAACTGCATTTTACTTTAAAAAAAATTCCAAACTTGTCAAATAATTCACTTGAAACTTCGTAATTCAACCAAGATATTTTAAAAGAAATGTAATTCATTGTTGCACCAATTGCTGCTGTTTTGGGCTAATGATTTTCTGCACATTTCAATTCCAGTTTATAAAAAGACACAAAGATTACAGCAATGCATGGAAAATTAATGTAATTCAGACAATGAGTGTATGCTAAAAAAATTAGCATTCAAATCTTCCTTCAGTTGTCAAAGGATTAAAGGTAAGCTTAATTTACTGCAATTTACAACAGCAGATGAGCAACTGTTCCAAGTTACCTGTAACGTTGAATACTATAAATAAAAGTCTTACTTAGGAAATGAGATTCTAACTGGAGATTAAAAAGTGAACAGCATTTTTGAAAGCAGCTTGGAAATTCAGATTTAAGTGAACCATTTCAACTATGAAATACGTATTGGTGTCATGCTCACCCTTCCCACAAAATGCTACAATGACGATTTATTTGTGTTAACAACTGAGCCAAGTAACAGTAAGGGTGATAGGGGGTCAGGATGCTGGACTGCTTTTTAAAACAGCTTGATACCGTAATGGAAAGATGGTAATTTAGATATTCTAGATCAATGAAATTAAATGGGCTAAAGAGCCTTTTTTAATGGCTACATGAGAGAGAAGGGTATGGGAAAGATGGAAACTCATATGGAGATTAAACATCACCATGGATTAGTTTTGCTATATATTCTGTTTCTGTAATTCAGTGTTCTATGTAATTCTGAACTTCTCTAGTAATCACATTTATAAAATTAAGTTTAATTCTTTAGTTACTAAAAACGACAACAAAATTACATTTATAGAGCGTCTTTCACATTGGGAGGACGTCCCAAGGTGCTGTACAGTCAGGGTCAGGACCTGAGCATGGGGGTGGGGTGGGGTAGGATTGAGGGAAGGCAGAGAGGTGGGAGGGCGACTGAAGGCACGATCGAAGAGGAGGGTCTTGAGACTGCCCTTGAAGGAGGCAAGGGAGGAAGCGAGGCGAAGGGACTGTAAGGAGCAATATTCACTTCAGATTTGAGTTAAAAAATAATTAAGTTTTTAAGCTTTGTGGTATCCCAAGTCAGTAATTGAGCACACACATTGAAGCATATGCAGTTTCCAGCTCAACTCCATACCAAAAACAGAGCCTGCAGTCAAATAATAAGCCGATTAAGACTGACATTCTGTAATCATTGACATGACAAGATAGCATTCAAATTTATAGACAAGACCCAATTCACCAATTCACAACATCCATTATATAAAAAACTTGGATGATGAGGAAATAATTTTTCAAATTTAGCAAAAATTATGGTTATGGTTGCTTCTTCTAGGTATAGAAATAGGACACTTGTTGAAATGGAGGCAAAATCACACTTGAGGATCACACATTGATGGATGGATTGCATTACAACATTAACCTTCTCTATCAGGTCAGTAATCCATTCGCGATGTTAAATGTATTGTATCAAAACTGCAATGAATGAGTACACATGAAATGTTAAAGGAAAATGGGACTTGTTGAAGTTCAAGTGTTAGCCCTAGCGCAAGTGCACACACACTCACACTTGGCCACTTCTCATACAAAATGTTAATAAGGCATTCCGCTTTACTTGTCACTCCACTTAACATGTAACTAGTCACATTCTAGGAATTCTTATATCTACTAAAATAACGTAAAATTGATCAGATAATTGGTGCTATAAGATGGCATTGTTCATCACAGAGGCCCTATGTGAGTGGTGCGGGCGCTCAGTGGAAGTGGGCTTGCGTGCTGAGATACATCGCCAAAGCCTCTTGTCTATTGGAGGGCAGTGCTGTGGATTCCCGCCCTGCCTCCCACCGTATACTGTGACACAACAGGGTGGCAGGGCATGGCACGACCCTCCAACAGACCAGAGGCCTCTGTGTTCTCGTTCACCCACAAAACACAGTCGCTTCACTTAATAGTAGATCCTGGAAGGGCTTGGCGACATCCTCCTGATGTGAAAGGCAAAATATAAGGATTATTAATAATACCGATCCTTGCATTTGATATAGCGCCTTATCACATCTTCGAGACATCTCAAAGCGCTTCACAGAATACACTGTAAAGTGAATTGACTGTATATTTTGTGGGCGAAACGCAGCAGCCAATTGCGCACAGCAGTGTCCCACAAACAGTCATGGACTGAGTGACTAATTTTTTAAAAAAGAATTATTAACCCCGGAAAAGTGAACCGCCAATCGACTAACAGCCGGGTTCCTATTTACTGCTAAATAAACAGGCGTGTGGAATAAGGAAACTTTTCACCTTGCTGGGAATCAAACCCAGGTCTCTCGCTTGCGAGGCGAGCGCTCTAACCACTGAGCTACAGGACTCCACAATAATACTTCATTGGTTAAATCAAATAATTATGGGCACATGGTTAATTTGTACATAGGCAGTTAACTTAACACCCAATAAGGACCCCCTGATCTGCTCCTGTCCTACTCCCTGGCTGTATTTCATGATTGCTGGATGAGCCTTCAGCTAATCTGCCCTCTTTGACATGTACCTTCGGCCACGTCCCGCCTTCTTCTTCAGCATGCTCACCTGTTCAGGAACTTTGGATGTCCTTCCGACATATAAGGCACAATATGAATGCAATTTGTTATTATTGTTGTCTCATGAGAGTGATAGGCTCAAGGAGTCTGCTGAGGGAGAGGACAGGGGCTGAAGAGCTCTGGATAGTCAGGAACTTGTGTAAGGAAGAGCTGGGGAGTCCGGTGAGCAGAGCATGGTGTAGTCTATCACGGATGTGATAAAAGCGTGAATGAGGGTCTCAATGACCCAATATAATAAACATTATACCAGTACCACAGCTATGCAGCTAAAGCGTTCTTGCATTCAAGTTCACATCAGTACAATTAATAATCTGCAGTTGATGCAATGATTTGAGTAAAATTACTATAAGTTGAGGCACTTGTGATTTAATTTAAGCAATCATCGCATCATAAGATATATGCATGAAGAGCATGAATGTTCAGAATAAAAATGTCACTGCTTAAAATAAATTACATTTGAAATGAAGTAGGTTTTCACCCTCCCCATTAACAAAAAGTTTGTTGACAAAATAGAACTTGTCTAAATTTACCACGGGCATAAGTTCTTTGGAACAATTCCAGGAGATCAATGAATGTTACTTTGTCCTTCTCCCAACTGGCTGCAGTTCAAACATCAGAATGCAAGAAATTTGCAAGTAATAACAAAGACATTGGTTAATATTTCATCGAGTTTCAAAACTGTATGTTACATTGCGATAGGATAATGCTAGGGCCCATCTTTTTATGCATGTAACTGTTGAAACCCTCAAGACTGTTCTGCCATTCTATAAGATCATGGCTAGTCTGTACCTCAACTCCAATTACCCGCCTTTGCCCCATATCCCTTGATACCCTGATTTAACAAATAACTATCCACCTCAGTCTTGAAAATGATAATGGATTCAGCATGCACAGCATTTTGGGGGAGTGAATTCTAGATTTTCACTACCCTTTGGGTGAAAAACTGCTTCCTAATTTAACTTCTAAATGGCCTAACTTCAATTTTAAAATTATGCCCCCTTGTTCTGGATTCCTCCACCAGAAGAAATAGTTTCTTTGCATCTACCCTATTGAATCCCTTTATTATTTTAAAAACCTCAATCAGATCACCCCTCAACCTTCTAAACTCAAGGGCATAGTTTATGCAACTTGTCCTCATAATCTAACCCTTTAAGCCTTGTGGAGTCCTGTAGCTCAGTTGTTAGATCACTCTCACCTCAAAACAAGAGACCTAGCTTCAATTCCCGGAAGGGAGAAACCTTACACTTCCTTAAGTTTCCTTACTTCACACGCTTCTGTTTACCTAGCAGTAACTAGGAACCCGGTTATTAGTCGGTTGGCGGATCACTTTCCAGGGGTAATAATTCTTTCAAAAAAAAATTGGTCACTTCAATCCTCGACTGTTTGTGGGACACTGCTGTACGCAATTGGCTGCTGTGTTTTGCCAAAAAATATACAATCAATTCACTTCACACTGTATTCTGTGAAGTGCTTTGAGAAATCTCAAAGACATGAAAAGGCGCTATATCAAATGCTAGGATTATTATTATCATTCTGGTGAATCTACCCTGCACCACCTTACAGAGTTTCACAGGATTTACTACAAAGCAAAGTCAATGTATTCGGTAGCAAACATCTACTCTTTTCATGTGGAGTTGAAAATATATCAAAAAAAGTAATAATAATACTTACATTTGGTATAGACCTTATCATGTCACCGAAATATCTCAAAGTGCTTCATACCATTTACTGTCAAGTTCAGTGACTATATTTGTAGGCAAACACAGCAGACAATTTTTTACACCAATTTCCCAGTCATGAAGTGAATGACCAATTTTATTTGGAGAATTGTTGGCCAGGACACTTCTCTTTATTGAGTAATAATCATGGGATCTTTAACATCCATCTGTACAGGCAGATTGGACCTCGGTTTAACATCTTATCCAAAGCATAGCAAATCCAACTATGCAGTGCACCCCTGGCACTGTATTGAAGTGCCATCTTCGACTATAAGTTCAAGTCCCAATGTGGAGCTTGAACCCACAAACCTTCTGACTCAGAGGCATAAATGCTACTAACTGAGCCATAATGACACCCAGAAGAATGTAATTTTTTTTTTGCTTTGCGACCTGCCACTCTCAGATTCCAAAAGTCTTTTCCGCTCTTGTACGTTCCCATCTTCTTCGACAACAAGAATGAATTCTATTGATGCAGTGGTTATAAACCCTAATTATGAGGATGAATATCAACACATCAGAAGAAAGTCATGCCGGTCATGGCGCGGATGTGGGGGAGAAAGGACAGTTCGGGTGTCAAACAAGACACCCAGGTTCCTGCCTGGCTTAGTGAGGTTGAGTTTGTAGCCGTGGAGGCTACCCAGCGCCTTGGGACGTCCTCCTGACGTGAAAGGCACTTTATAAATGGAATCTTGTTGTTGTTGGTTGATGCTGCCAGCGCCCGAGGTGCAGAAGCGCTGGCGCGAGCCGATCAGGGGAAAGGGAAAAACCTGGACGGAGTGTGGGGGGAGAGATATTTGCACTTTGTGCAAGCATGCCTTCTGGTGGAGTGAAAATTAAGTTACATTAGAAACTCAGATCTGAACTAAAATAAAGTGGCTACATCAATTTAAAATAAGATGTAGGTGACAGAAATATAGGGGGAAAAATAAGGTAAATGAGTCTCTCACCATTAAACATGTTAAGCACCTAACTGAACCCAGCAGAACAGCCACACAGATTGTATTACTAAATAAAACTCCAGACTCCCATTGGGACAAATGGAAAGGCGCAAGAATTTTAAAAAAGAGTGTAAATCAGTGCCCATTTTAATGATAATATTGCAGAAATGTATTCAAAATATTCAGCTGTTTCGCTCCATGATCCCCATTGCTGCTTGCTTTCCATTGTCCATTATCACTAAACAATTTTGATTGTTGGCTTCTTGACAACTGTCACCAATGGCACAGGTCTGATGGAATTTATTTTACATTGTGATAGGTGCTAAATAATCAGGTGTTTCATCTACTGGCTTGTTCAAGATCCAACAATCATCAATCATCAAGCAAAGCTGGATATGAACATTTTGAAACAAGATTCACATCCAGGTCAGAATGATTAGTCTGTATATTTTTAAATCAAATTCAATACCAGCCAATTATTAACCTTTGCTTGTAGTGCTGACGCACTATATTTCACTTCTCATGAGGAAATTGTGTAACAATTGCTTTTGTACTTATTTATGTACATCTCGAAAGCTTTAACAAGTATAGTTAATTGTGCAAATACACTGTACAATGATCCCCCCCCACCCGGAAAGCACATTTGCTATATTCCCAACATCAGTAAAACCTCAGTTATAGCGCCAACATATTTGAGCTTGCATCAAGCTTAATTTCTCTAATTATTTTAATTATTAAAATAATTAAACTAATTAAACATTTTAATTATCAAAAATCAATTCACTTTACATTATCTTCTGTGAAGCGCTTTGAGACATCTCGTGATAAGGCGCTGTATCAAATGCAAGGATAATCATAATAATAATTATTATTATTATGATATCTTTCATCCCTAATCTTTCAGTCAGGAAGGCCTATTCTGCAAGCTGCATACTACCAGGAGGCAGGTGTGTTTCCAGCCCCAAACCATCAAAGTGCTGGTCTGTTTTGTAAATGTTCTGAGGGAGTTGCCGGTAGGTTGCCGGAAGGAATCTCAATTTAACATAGCCAGAAATGGCAACAATGTGCTTTGATAAATTTTATTACATTCTGGCAGGTTTCCAATCTAACTTAAGGAAAAAAGCAATCAAATGGTCTCTTCAGTATATCTGAAACGGTCCACTTTGTAAACAGGATGAGGACGTGAACAAGCTTGCATGATGTTAATTGCAGGGTGCAAGAATGAATCCAGTTATCCTTTGTGGTTTTCCATTTTAATTCCAATATTATCAAAGCAATTAGCAGTGTTTTCAGAATTAAATCATAAGATTTGTCATTTTACATTATGTTGAGTTTACCATGGTAATGGGGGGGAATCCAAACAAAAAGGGTCCCTCTTGGCGACATCATCCGCAGACATGGGGTCAACTTCCACATGTATGCGGATGACAATCAACTCTACCTCTCTGCCTCCACCTTCGACTCCAGGACCACTGCTGTCCTGACAGAATGTCTGTCAGACGTCAAGTCCTGGATGAGAGCTAACTTTCTACATTTGAACATCAACAAGACCTGAGTCCCTCCTGACTGGCTCCCGTCAGCGTCCACACCTCAGGCACTGACAGCATCACCATCCACGGATGCACACTTCACTGAGCCAGTCTGGAACTTTGACTCTCAACTATCCTTTCTACCTCACATCCGTGCCATGACCTGCTCTGTCTTCCCCCACCTCCGCAACATCGCTCTGCCACTATCTCACACTGAGACCCTCATACACGTATTCGTAACATCAGGCTCGACTATGCAAACTCCCTGCTTGTCGGCCTCCCCAACTCCTCCTTCCCTCCATAGGCTGCAAATCATCCAGAACTCTGCAGTCCATGTCCTCTCCTGCACCAGGCAGGGTCACCGTCTTTGCCTGACTCCACTGGCTTCCCATCACACAGAGGATTCAGTTCAAGATCCTGGTCCTCAACTTCCAAACCCATCATGGCCTTGCTCCCCTCCTACCTCTATGACCTCCTAATCCTCTATCAACCTGCCCGTACCCTCCGTTCAACGGGCTCCGGCTTGCTTCGTGTTCCTGCCTTCCCCGCCCAACCATTGGCAGGCGGGCCTTCAGCCACTCTACCCCCACCGTCTGGAAGTCCTTCCGACTCGCCCCCTCCCTTGCCTTCTTCAGACCCGTCTCAAGACCCTCCTCTTTGACTGTGCCTTTAATCATCCTCCTTCCCTCCCCATGACTTAACTGCACGTTAAAAAGGAGTTTCAAAGATCACCTTCATGTTAACTTTGGATGTTTATCACAATTTTTGCTGGAAAACAAACTTGATAGCAACATAGATATAGCTCTGTTGGAACTGAAGGAAGAAATAAGTGCTTAATTTATATATATATATTTTAGTAGCTCTTTAGATATTAGAGGTTAGTGAATGTTACTCCGACAATCCAAAGGGAATCAAGGAACAAACCTATTATGAGAGGCCGGCTAGCGTAACATCAAGACCACTGTGTGAGATGCTAAAGAGCCCAGTTACAGAATTATAAAGAGCATGTATAGTTTTAAAATCAACATCTCATATCTTGCACATCTACCAGATTTCTTTGAGACAACTAAGCTGGCTGAGTAATGCCCAATTGCAAAACAGTATACTTGAAATTTTCCTTGTGAATAGCAGAATTTGTGCAGTTTTTGAAGAAGCCAAAAGACAAGTGAATGCAATTAGTGGAATTACTGACAAGTTATCCAAATTTGGTAATTCACTCACCTATGTTTATTGTAGTCAGAAAGACAAACTTGAACTAGGCCTTCAAAGGCTATCTAAACTGTCTAAATCAAACGTCAGGTTCACAACGCACTGCTGGATAGTGAAAACTAAAAGAGACGTTGAAATGTCCCTAATAGCATTTAAGTAATGTGGATTAATAGGTGGTCCTTTGACCTCTGATACAGTGTTGGGAGTGGCGGAGTGGAAGCGTGTTGGACCCATAACCCAGAGGTCGATGGATCAAAACCATCCTCTGCTAATGCATGTATATTCTCACAGTGCTGGGAAAGCGCTGCATCCTTCAAACGCGCCTGTAATTAACAGTAGGGAGAGAGACTCTCTCACGATTGCGCAGTGCCCCCTGCTCTCACAAATGCTTCACCAGACACGCGTGTGCACTCGGAGGAAAGGTGGAGAGCGAGAGTAACACATGCACACTTGGCACAGTAAGGTGCTGCCAAGAGCGAGCAGTTTACCTTAGAATTTAGTAACTATTTTTGTCGTTTTTCTGGTATTTATTGGATAAACACCATTTTCATTTTTTTAAAAATTAAAGTGTATTTTATCAGTTACAACCGAAAATCAGATGCTCTAATTACTGAAGTTTGAAATGATTCAAAATGTTTTAAACAACAAATGAGAGTATGGCAGCATCATGCCAAAAGGTGTTCAGCCCCTCTCTTCCAAAATTAGAAGAAATGTATCTGTCCTACTGATGAACCTTTAATCTGCTTATTCAGCTAAAGTGTAGAAGGAAAACTGCTTGCCCTAAATGATTGTTGTGCATTGCTTTCAGTGAATTAGGTGGATGAAAGATGCAAGAAAGTGCTGATCAGTCACAAGGTATTTTATTTCCACAAGGAGATGAAGTCCAAGTATTGACCTCTGAAGAAAATATTCAAACAGCACACAAGGTTTCTTTCTAGCTTCCTGGCCCTGTCACATAAACATGCATGCATCATCATACTCCAGGCTCATTTTGCTATTGGGATAACATTTATACCAGAAATTAAAACAAAACCACAAGATAACTAATCGCAGACCAAAAACAAGATCTTTTGACTTGTGGCTTCTGTTTGAAATTGGCATAAAATAAAAGAAATGTAGGTAGTACAATAAACCCCAATTAATGAAAAACATATGTTTCAAAAAATATTACATCTTACATGCTAGGATTATTTAGTGTGCAAAAAAGAATCTTACTGTAAATGCAAATCAATCCACAGAATGCCAAGTAAACTACACTGACAGAGAAAAAGAACGCGCAATTTTACAGTTCCTTATATTCAACTCAAAATGGTTAACAGGCAGTTACCATCATGACAGCATCTCTGACAACATAGTATTGAACTGGTGTTAACAGCTGAGACTACGAACTCAAGTCCCATTGTCAGGCTACTGCATGCCGAGCAATAGGAACGTATAAGAGTAGATATGTTTTGGGGTCAGCCAGGTGCTTAAGTGTATCCAAAACAGATAGAACCCCATAAATGCACAACATGTACGTCTGGTATAAATTCATACTCTCTCTCCGCAGGAAGGTGCTCTGCTTACCCAATTCTGGAAAGTAGAGTGGACTAGATCTTTAAAGCCTTCAATCTGCTCAACACGTCCCGGAAGTTCTTCCACCCTCCAATCAAATAAATCTCTGCCATTGCCTGTTTGGATCTCATGCTGCTCTGCATAATGCTCCCTCTGGAACCCAGACATGCTCTTAGGTCTGTTGCAGAACACCAGACTTGTCCAACATGGTACCCACTCAGAGGAGCCCCTCTGACCAACTGATAAGGGGACTTCAGCCATAGAATTTTTGGGGGGAATGCTAATGAGCAATTGTAAACAACAACAACTTGCATTTATATAGCACCCTCCACGCCAGACGATGTCTCAGAGCGCTTAACAATGGTGGAGCCTGAGGCCGAGCCAGGGGTAGGCACGGTCGAAGAGGAAAGCCTTCAGGCGCGACCTGAAGATGGGGAAGGAGGGGGCAAGGCAAAGCGGTTGAGGGAGAGTTCCAAAGTTTCGGAGCGTAGTGGCTGAAGGCACGGCCGCCGATGGTGGAGCGGAGGATTTGGGGGACATGGAGGAGGCGAGACCCAGTGGAGCAGAGGCAGTGAATACTACTGTGGAAGAGAGGAGGTTAGAGAGATAGGGGAGTGCCAAGGAATGGAGGGATTTAAACACTAGAGTGAGGATCTTGAAGTCGATCCGCTCTGTGACAGGGAGCCAGTGGAGTTTGGCAAAGAATGGGGTAATTGGGGTGCGGAGTTTGGTGCGGGTGAGAATACGGGCGGCGAGTTTTGAATGAGCTGAATTATGTGAACAGTGGAGGGGGGAGACCGGCGAGGAGGGCGTTAGAGTAGACCAGCCGAGAGGTGACAAAGTCATCCACAAGGGTTTCGGCAGTTTTTGGGGTGAGGTATTGTCAGAGACGGGCAATATGGCGGAAGTGGAAGAAAGCGGTTCTGGTCAGGGACCAGATGTGTGGGAGGACGGATAACTGGGGATTGAACCTGATGCCTAAGTTGTGCACGGGTTCAGAGAGTTTTAAGGATAGGTTGGGTAGGTTGAGGAGGCCAGAACTGTGGGACAGAAGACGTGGGCGGGAGTCAAAGAGTATGGCTTCTTTCTTGTTGACGTTTAACTGCAGGAAATTTGTACTCATCCAGCTTCTGATGTCTGACAGACAAGCTGACAGAACATCAGGGGAGTGGGGTTCACAGCTGGAGGTGGAAAAGTAACGTTGAGTGTCATCCGCAAACATGTTGAAGTTAACCCCGTGTCTGGGCATATAGATGAGACAAGGGGCCAAGGATGGATCCTTAGGGTACCCCAAAAGTACCGGGTGGAAGTGAGAAGAAAAGCAATTTGCAGAAATGTATTGCTGGCGGTGTGTAAGGTAGGACTCGAACCAAGTGAGTGCGGTCCCACTTAGGTGGATGATGGAGGAAAGGCAGTAGAGGAGGATGGCATGATTGACTGTGTCGAACGCGGCGGAGAGGTCCAGCAGAATGAGGAGGCAGAGGGAGCCCTGGTCACAGATAGAGAAGGTATCGTTTGTGACTTTCATGAGCGCTGTCTCTGTACTGTGGGCACGGCGGAAACCGGACTGGAGGGGTTTGAGTAAGTTGTGGAGGGAGAGGTGTGCGCAAAGTTGGTTGGCAACAACGCATTCCAGAGCTTTGGCAAGGAAGGGCAGGTTTGAGATAGGGCGGTAGTGGCTAAACGATCTTTGCAACAGTACTAGCTAGCTCCAGTAAGGTTTTTAGGGCTGCATTTGCCTAATAGTTCTCTTTCCTTCTGTAGATATCTTGATGGATTAGTTATGCTTGTGGTCAATTTGATTAGTTCCAAACAACAACAACAACATGCATATATATATATATAGCTCCCTCCACGCCAGGTGGCGTCCCAGAGAGCTTAGCAATGGCTGAGTCCAATGCTAAGGCCAGGGGGAGGGGGAAGGTTACCATAGGCACAGTCAAAGAGGAAGGTCTTCAGGTGCACCCTGAAAATGGGGAAAAAGGGGGCAAGGCGAAGGGATTGAGGGAGTTCCATAGCTTTGGGGCATAGTGGCTGAAGGCACGGCCACTGATGGTGGAGCAGAAGATTCAAGTGATAAGGAGGAGGCTGGAGTCAGTGGAGTGGAGACAGCGGGTAGTGCTATGAGGAGAGAGGATGTTGGGGATTGAATCAAGGTCTCCTTGAAACTGAACTGTCTCTAAGATGGTATGCTTGGCAATGTAAAATCAAAATGTGGCATTTTCAATAGTCTTGTGCCTGGTTTAAGGATGCATAGTACTCCAGAGCACTGCTGATGCCAGGCCATCTAACCTGGCTCATTGGTAGAACTTGGAAGGGCACTGTAGGCAAGGATTCTTCCCAACCCTGCAAGCTCCTTTTAACCCTGCAAGCTAAAGACAATATTTGAATTGCTACTGCAGAAGTGAACCAGCTAGCTGAACTGGCTATCTGAACTCAAGAGAATAACTGCGTGAGTTTGTGGCGTGTGTGTGTGTGCGAGGCGGGGGGAGGGAGAGGAGGGAGGGATTGGTTACACAAGATGGTTATCAGCTTATATCGCTGATGATAAAACACATTCAGAAGCAAAAAATTGCCAGTGAATTTCACATATTAAAACAATTGATTTTCAAATGACCCCGACTACAAACATAGAATGTTTACGGCACAGGAGACCATTCAGTCCATCATGTGTGTTTGTTGGTGTTAGCTCCCCAAATGTAACAATCACTCTGCTTTATTTTGTATTTTTAAGAGAAATAGAGCAAAAAGCAATCCAGAGATTGCATTTTTAAGCAGCAAATGTTACCTACCATATGTCATATAATAGTCAGTTCAATAAAAAACACAAAAGCAAGTTTTAGTGAAATTCTTAAAAATTAAGTTCAATTATAATGTAATGTCTACAAATTTAGGATACAGTCACTGGAGTTGCCAAACATAAACCAGGATTACTCTTGAGCATTCGGATATTTGGCGAAAACAGCACATCTACTTCTTATCAATGTGTGTGCAAATCTTGGGGTGCGAGGATTATCATTATTTGTTATTACTGTGTCAAACGCACCATCATGAACTGAACATTAGCTGGAAGACACTTTAACAGTACTGTAGTAAGTTAGCTAGTAGAAAGCAATTATTTGCAAACAAATGGTGCACTCAACAACAATTTACACCTTTCACATAGGATAATGTCTCAAAGTGGTTTACAGAAATCATGAGGAAACCTAAGAAAAGTGTGATATTTGAGGGATGAAGGGGAAAAGATAAAATGAATGTATAAGCATGATCAAAGAGAATTTTTTTAAGGTGGGTTTTCAAAAACAGGGAGAGAGGGCATAAGACAGAAGGGATATTGGAAGGAGATTCCAGAGAGTTAGGGGGAATAATGAGGAATTAACCTGATCAAATTGGATTAAAATGATGAAATGTGTTAAGTCTAGGTTGATTTCATTCAGCAGAATATTAATTAAAAGCAATTTAACTGGTAACGCCTCCCAGGAATAGAGGAATGAGGTATGAACAACAATTAGACAAGCCAATGCTCTTCAAGCTTGAAAAGAGATCGTGAGGAAAGACCTTATAGAGGCACAGTCTAAAAGATTTAAATGGGATTCACAAAATAAATTCAAAACTATGCTTTCAAATTGCTACAGCAGGAGAACTAGAGGGCACAGGTTCAGTTTCAAGGGCAAAGTCAAAACAGGCACCGGGGAATATTTCTTTACTCAGAACATTATTAATGACTGGAGTGGGTTAACTAGGCAACAGCTTAATCCTGCAATTGGAAGGACAGTAGGATGGGTATTCTGCAAATATGAGATCAAATGGGCCGAACAGTCTTCATGCGAACCAAGCTTGTAAATGATTTATTTGAATCAGTATACAAACAGAAGCTATACTACAATTATACATCCTACAGAGTGGCTGAATTGTACAAGTCCTGTATGCAACACATTATTCACAGTATACAGAGACGTCAGGACCCAAAGTCATACAACAGCGATTTGCAAATATTTTATTCACTGATTGTCACGTATAATCCCTGTGGATGAGTGATAAAATATTGTAGCTTTTTATAATAGTTCTTGCATTTAAGAGAAATTACTTATCATATGTCACAAACAATAACAATATCTACATTATGAATATTGATGTAGTCAGAAAAGTGCTTCACAGGTATTGTGGAATGCACTTCCAGTCTAGGTTTACAAACATTAGTTAACTTACAGGAAATAAATACTCTAGCTATTCATTGTCAAATAGCATCATATTGGAGCATTTGACCATTTCGTCATTTGTTTTGTTCACCCTGATGTTAAAGATCCCATGAAACTACAAAGAGGGAGTTTCTCCCAATCCTCCAGCATTACTCATGGGACCTCACTGTGCACAAATTGGCTCCCAGGTTTACCTACAAATAGTCACTACACAACAGCAATTTCCCATGAAGCATCTGAGATGTTGACATTAATAGGCACTAAAATGCACCAAATTCAAGTGTAATGTATTTCTCAGGTGGTTTAGGATACATTGTATAGATATTATTAGGACTTGTGACAATTAGTTAGTAACATTTTTTTAAGTAAGGGGAAAGATGCATCATTTTAGATTATGACAATACAAACTAGTGATAGTGGCAGCAAAAAAAAATCTTTCCTTCAAAATGATATGGAAAAAACTATGGCAAAGTGTGCTATATAGCCGTAAAAGGGCTCTGGGACGCTACCCAGCGTGAAGGGCGCTATATAAACGCTATACAAGTTGTTGTTGCCTTGACTGACAGGTCCATAGGCCAATCAGAGATGAAGACATCCTGATTAGTAGCATGTGAGACCGAAGGTGGCTACTGAATTGGGAGTGGGGCAAGTCGGGAGGTCGCGGGTTGGGAATGCTAGGAGGACTGTCTGTGATCATCCTCAGGGATCAGCTTGCCTTAAAGAGGTAAAGATAGGTAAAGAGGTTCTAGCCACCCATGGGTGTCACACCTCTCCCGTGAACCGGGGGGGGGGGAGGTTGGGGAGGTTGTGCGGGGGGAGGAAAGTTTCAGAAAAGGCACTCCAAATCAAAGACAATTAAACTCACGTTGAATTAAAGTGTCCATTAACCAGGGAAAGTAGATAAAATCTGTTAACTACTGTATGCTCTAGAACTGCCATACAGTACTCTCAGTTCATGACACCATGGCATGAACTTTGTTAATCTTGCTGAGCAAATACATGGGATGCAAAAATGAGTTCTTTGCTCAAAACTACTCTGAAAATTTTGACATAAGCAAACATACATTACAAATAATGCTACACGATTGGCAGGTGGATATTCCATGTTTATTTTCTGGGGTAGATACAAGGTTGCTGAGAACACACAAAAAATACAAACATTATAAGATTGATGGCTCACAAAACGTACTGGTTCAGCTGCTACTTTTATACACACATGGATTAGGGAATGATGCGTCAAACTGGATAATGTAATTAAGTTTAAATGGATTTAAGTATTTAACTATTGACTTTGTACAATTTATTATCTGTCAAAACATTAGCAAAGCAGGTTTCCCAACTTTGAAACTGCAATCACATAAATCAACACATAACACATGCAACCTCTGCATCAAGGACCCATGCTTCTCAAATAGTCATTGGAATGTATATTCTGCACTGGAAAATAAAGCACAGTATTATTGTTTCATCATGTCTTTGATGGCTAAATTATGGTTTTAATTCTCATTTGTGCTTTCCTGGTAAATAAAAAGCAACGATTTCCCTTTTCCATTCCATATGCTGGATCAACATTCCTTCGGCATCCACCTACAAGTTCCAATGCATAAAGCCATTTCATTTCAGCTGCTGCAGTGAAGCCAATAAAGCACTTGAATGTAACGTGTTGATTGAAATGTTGCAGTTCAATCTGAGTAAGTGACAGATTACACTCAATTCTCCCATTTTAAATTGAGAAACAGGCAAAGGGTCAAGGTCAGTAACTGAAGAAAGCAGGCAAGAGAACAAGGCAAGTGTAGATGTAGTTGTTAGATGATCCTAAGCTTACAAAACAGCCAATTGTAGGAGGAAGGAAAGACTTAGGAATTGCAGAGTTTTGAGATCCTGAAAGAGAATGAGTTATTAATTTGAAAACAGTGTTTACAACACAGCAAGGATGCAGAAAAGGTGATAGAGCAGTCTTTATGAAATTTAAGAAAAGCAAGAAAGCTTTGAGGAACAATAGTCAATAAAACAAAAAGTGTAAAAGCTGAAAGAAGGCTCAAAGATGAACAGAACTTGGAAACTAAGAAGATGACAACTAATGAAATATTCATAATTATTGTAAATATGTCAACAATCAGTTGTGGAAAAGACACACCATGTCACACAAAGTTTATCAGCAAATCTACACAAATTGAAATCTAGTCCTTTTTTTGACTTTGTTCTGCATCGTGAATTTGTGGTGTTAAATAATCTGAGGCCCTGAGAACTTAAATTGGAGATGAGATGCTCTGCAATGGGGCAAACTCAAAAGGCCTTTATCACATCTCTTCACAAGAAAAAAACAGCAACTTGCATTTATACAGGATCCTTCATATAGGACAATGTCTCAGAGCATAAAGACAGGGTCAGATACTGAGCAAGTGAGTGGGGGAAGAGGAGATATGTGACCACAGGCTTGATCGAAAAGTCAGTTTTAAGGCAGGACTTAAAATCAGATAGAGAAGGCAAGACGCAGGGAGTTCCAGAGGTTAGGGTGTAACATCTGACTGCATGGCCACCAGTGTCTCAGGCAGGATTTTGGTCCTGTCAAACATTTCATTGTATGAAGTTTCATTATTTAAATTTGTACTACACTACCCACAGAGATGCCATGCCAACTACAAAGATCCAATCTGTAGGGTTCATCTCCATTAATCCATGCCATTTACAACTCATTTAATATTCTCTACATTTAAATGACTTAGAAATGCCAATACTGAACTGATATTGCAAAATAACAAACTTAAGTCTCCTTACAACTCATTGCTTTTGACCAATTCCAGGTGATTTCCATGCTTCAAAATACAGCAATGAATTTCACCCACATAATACAGTCATACCACTTTACAGTGTATCCTGTGAAGCGCTTTGAGGCATTTCGCCAAATACAAATTATTATTATCATCCACTTCCCAATCAATTCATCTTTAAGCATCCAGTTTGTCATTGAATTTAATATTTTTTATGTTAATGACAACTATGAGAGGCTTTTTATAGATGAGTGCAGTCTGGCACTTTAGGATCAAATTGTATTATACCTACTTTAACTATATATGGCGTTTTGAATAATTATTTGTGTTACTACCACATGTACAGATTTTAAGAACAATGGTATCAGAGAGATGCTGTTAATATTGTTAGTAAATTATTAAATTATAAATTTATAAAACTGACTTCCAATTGTTGTTAAGTAGCCTTTCATACAAAGGCTGTGTTCAGCCTTGTGTTCAGATAACAACCAAATCACAAATTTTGTACAGAACTATTTGTGTTACTTTTACCAGCATAGGATTTGACATTTTAACTGTAACAGTATGTTCTCTTTCATCCGTCTCTTACAAGAAACATTTTAAACGGATGAACAAACATTCTGCCATTAGTATTTGCTGCATTACTTAGAAATTAACAAGTGACTTTTATTCCTGTTCTCTGAAAATTTAAACGATTTGCATTTGGCACCCACTGTATAACCAAAACCACAAGCATCTGAGGACCTACTGGATACAATTTTTGTATTGTCACTTTGAATGCACCAAATTCACCTGCGAAGCAATTCAAGATTATTCTTCCAATATTAAAACCATACTAAAATCAGGTCCTGTCTGCCTTATGAGTCAGGTGGGCACAAAGGGGCCATTTCTTTCTTCTCTTCCTCACCTTCTTTTAACCCTGCCTCTGTAAGATTCTGTAATTAATGTGTTAAATAATACCACAAACTATTTTTGAGACATATGATCAATCTCATATGATAGGAGCTGGTTGTGATTAGCTTCACAGAAGAAACAAGACTGTTTATAAACAAACTGTTTTCAGTCCTTATCAGTCATTTTCTCATGGAAAAATGGTCTACAGCTGGAGTTGTATTTGTGTTCCACAAAGGAACCATCTTGCAAAAGAGAACAGGTGATAGGTCACCTAACCAACTGTATAAATGGAGAGCAAGACGGAAAGAGAATTAGAAGAAAGAATTGGGGAACCATATTGGCGTTGTGAACCATATTCCAGCATCCAAGGAAGAAAGACCAAGACTACGATTTAAACAACAGTCAACGTATAACAATACCTGGATACTTTTGGTTGATCGAATTGAACATACAATAACACCTGGATAGTTTTGGGTGACTGAACATACAATAATACCTGTGAACGAATAGCGAACCTGTGAACTGGCTCCCTAGGGAGACGGTTGAGGCAGGAAGTGTTGGTTCTTTCAAACATAGATTAGATAGTTCTGTTTTAGGGAATAACGTAATGGGATGTTGTACATAGGTAGTTTGGGACATAAGTGCATGCGACCGCCAGGAAGGTGGAAGGTGAACTAGATGGACCTTGGTCTTTTTTCGTCTAGCATTTCTTATGTTTTTAACATCCATTTAATTCTAAATCAATTGTACTCTGAAGGCACATTGAGCCATTTATTATGTGTAAAGCACTGTATACATATAAGTTATTTCGACAATAAAAACTCTATGGCAGGTGATGAACATGCACATCTCCTCACTTATTTAATGCACTTTGAGGAAGTGCTCAAATGAGCCTCCAGACCTGCTGGTTGTGGATACGTTACTGAACGAACTGTGTGAACCATATCCAGGGCACACAGGTGCATCTAAGAAGTCAATGGCATCTTAGGATTGCAGCAGTTTTCCAGGTCCTTTAAAATTTGCCTGAATCCCAAGTGAATGTAATGCTCAGTTTCCATCCCCTATAAATTCTCAAAACATATGGGTTTTCCTTTTCAGTGAGACATGAATTACAGTGATTTGGAATAAGAGGATTTAGTGTTGTATGCAACAATAAAGCTAGCATGAGGTTTTCTTTCTGACAGGGCATCACTTTACAGCAACAATCAGGACCCTGAGAGCAACAGTACCTTATGTCATAAGCACCTTTGATGTGTATTGAAGACTCTAGATAATTGATGCTGTACTTCACGCACCAACCCCATCACCCCCTATTAAATAATGTATACGTGTGAACCACTACGGAATAAACAAATAGCTGTCAAATCTGTAAATGTCAGGTGTACCCCAGCCAAACAGTAAAACAAGACGACATCCTTTAAATCATTCAAGGTAATTCCAGGGGGTGGTCTTAACCATTTCTAAGCATTTCTCATCAGAGTTAGGATATTTTGCTGAGGCACAATAGCAACTGTACTGAGTCGATACTCAAGTTTACCAAGAATGTGCTGACTTATGAGGAGTGTGTGTGTGTGGGCGGAGGGAGGAAATCTGTATGTTATTTCACTATTTGACAAAAATAGCCCAGATCGCTGCACTAAGATCACAAGATTGGGATCACAAGGATAAGGCCCTTCGGCCCATCCAATTTCATCCTTCCAAAATACCCATCCTTCATCCCCCAACCCTGCAGCAAGCTGCTTTTCAAATGAGTCAGTGTGCTGGCCTTGACATCCATAGCATGACCACATTTTGTAAACCAAATCTAGGATACATGTGCAAAAAATTTAACTCACCACCATCCCTGATGCTGGCAATACTGGAGAAGCTTGTTGTATTAATGGCTGTATTTCTCTGATGAGCGTATCCGTTGCAGTGTTTTATTGTTCTTGCGCACCTTGTTGCCCAACTCAAAACGGCGCAAATTTGGCCCCAGGGACACAATACCTCATCCGGCGACTGTCCACGGAAATCGGGAATGTACGAGGCCGAGCTACTTTAGAACGCTTAACCTACGGTCTCTTGTTCTAACCAGCTCAGGGACGTGAAGCGCCTCGGGACGCCCCCCCCCCCCGACGCGAAAGGCGCTGTGTAAAGGTGACTGGCGTTTGCATCGCCTACGGCGGCGGCGGCGACGACAACAACTTGCATGTATAGAGCCCATTTCAGGCGGAATAGCGTCCAGGAGCGCTTGGAAGTGCTGACATGGTTGATATGAGGTGTGTGTGCGTGTGTGGGGGGTTACTTTTCCCAATCCCATTTAAAATATTGCACACACTTAATTGAACAGACAGAAAGACACATATACACACATACATATATACACACACACATACACATATATATATACACATACACACATACACCCACACACACACACACACACACACACACACACACACACACACACACACACACACACACACACACATACACACACACACATACATATATATACATACACACACATATATACACACACACATATATACACACACACATATATACACACACACACACACACACACATATACACACACATATACACACACACATATATATACATACATACACACACATACACACACACATATACACAGGAATGACAGAAGAGAGCGATGAGACCTCACCCTCCCTCACTCTCCGCCTCCTCGGAGCTGACCGACCGACTGGCACCTGCTGCGGCTCTGCCTCCATCCTCGGCCTCGCTCCTCCTCCGCCTCTTCCTGGCAGCCGGCAGCTCGCGGCTGGGGCTGGAGCCGTGGCCCCTGGTGCCGCGGGCCGGGCCGGGCCGCCTGGCTCGGGAGCTCTCGAGGCCGCGCAGACCGGCCAGGGCGGCCCTCAGGCCCAGCACCTCGCCCTTCACCTCCTCCACGCCGCCCAGCAGCGCCTCCAGCTTGGCCAGGATCTCGGCCTGGCGCTGGAGCTGCTTCTCGGGCCTGGCGGCGGGGCCCGAGTTCCAGCCCGGGGCCGCCTTCCGGTCGTTGTGAAGCTCGGAGCCGCCGCGGCGCCTCTCCCTCCGGTACCAGAGCACCGCCAGCGTGAGGCCGGCCGCCGCCCCCACACCCGCTCCCGCCAACAAGCTGAGCCCCACCAACCGGCCCTCCAGCTGCGCCATGGCCGCTGTCCCCCCCCCCACCCCCGGCCCTGCCCCGGGAGTCAGGCACCGGACAGGCGAGGAGAGCCGCCGCCGGCGAAAAGGCTGCTCGGCCGCGTTAAAGGGGAGGGCGGGAGGTGGCCGATCCCTTTAAAGAGGCTCTTCTGTCACACACCCCGCCCTCCAGCCTCTGGGTCCTAGTGCCCGCGGAACCCCAGCGGTAACACGGGGGCGGGGCGGGGCGCGGGGTTGGCGGAGTTAAGAGGAGTTTTGGGGGGGAGGGAGGTAAAAATAACAATAATCCTGACACTGATATAGCACCTTTCACGTCAGCGGGATTTTACTGCAAAGTGCGGGGGCTCTGTAATTTTTTAGAGAAACGCGGCACCTGGTAATAATGATAATAATAATACTTGCATTTCGTATAGCACCTTATCGTGTCGTTGAGACGTCTCAAAGCGCTTCACAGAATATACTTTGTGGGCAAAACTTCACGAGGTCACAAATTTGGTCTGGGATGAAGAAGGCCAAGACCAGATTAAGGGATAAGGGGGGATCAACAACATTTGGGGGGGCTTTTGAATGATGCACACAAAATACGCAAGAATACCTTTTTAAAATACTTTTTTTGCGTGACTTCATAGTTGCAAACTTGTTAACTACATGATCAAAACTTAGTATACATGTCAAATCATGCTCGTTAGACACGATTGCGAATAATAATAGTAATAATCCTTGAATGCATTCAACCTATCCTGGATCATTTGTAGATCTGAGTGAACTTTTGATAAGACTCATTCTTTGAGAATGAATCTTCATCTTTACAGACTGCTACGTGTTCAGAAGATACAAAGAGCAACAGCCACATTTGGAAATGTTGATCCCACCAAGTGATTCATTTTCCACCAAGGGTGGTGTGGGCCTCATCTCCAGGTCCTCACTGAGTCTATCCTCTTACTCCTCTGGATCCTTCTCCTCATTTGAGCACTTCACTCTCTACAATCCCTCCAATCTCTCCTTAAAAATCCTCATCTATCATTCCCCCCAAACCCTTCTCCACTTTCCTCTCTGACATCTCCACCCTCCTGCCTTCCCTCTATGTCTGTTCTAAAAGCCTCATCATCTTGGGCGACTTTAACCTCCACTTCACCCCTCTTGCTCCACATCTGTTGACTTCTCCTCCTTCCTCTCACAACCTCTCCCTTCACATCAACTCCACCACTCACATCCATGGCCACCCACTAGTGATCACCTGGGGCCTTACTGTCTCTGTACCATCTCTGATGTCACCATCACTGACAAAGACACTTTAGATCACTATTTTATCTCCCTTAACTCCTCAATCGCCCTACTAACTGTCCCCTGCCACTGTACCCATCCCCCTAAAGAGAGCCGTCATCACCCCAACCCCTAAACGTTCCCTTGACCCATCTCTGTTCTCCAACTACAACAACAACAACTTGGATTTATATAGCGCCCTCCACGCCGGACGGCGTCTCAGAGTGCTTTACAATAACGGATCCCGGGGCCGAGCCAGGGGGAGAGGGAGGAAGGTGACCAAAGACGTGGTTGAAAAGAAAGGTCTTCAATAGCGACCTGAAAATTGGAAGGGAGGGAGCGAAATGAAGGGCCTGAGGAAGGCAGTTCCAGAGCCTCGGGGCATAGTGGCTGAAGGCACGGCGCCGAGGGTGAAGCGGAGTTCTCGGGGGACGAGGAGGAGGCCAGACCCGGAGGAACGAAAGCAATGGGTTCTGTTTTGAGGAGAGGAGGTCAGAGAGGTAGGAGAGGAGAGGAGTGCAGGGACTTGAATACAAGCATGAGGATCTTGAAATCGATCCTCTCTGGGATAGGCAGCCAGTGCAGTCTGGAAAGGACTGCGGTGATCGGGGAGCCAAGTTTCGTGCGGGTGAGAATGCGGGCGGCAGAGTTTTGAATGATTTGGATTTTATGGATGGTAGTGGATGGGAAACCAGCGAGGAGGGCGTTGGAGTAGTCCAGCCGAGAGGTGACCAAGGCATGGAGCAGGTTTCAGCGGCTTTTGGGGAGAGGTATTGGCGGAGATGGGCGATGTGTTGGAGGCGGTAGAAGGCAGTGCTGGTGAGGGATCGGATGTGGGGGAGGAAGGATAATTGGGGGTCGAACCTGAGGCCTAAGTTGTGTACGGGTTCGGAGAGTTTCAGGGGGAGGTCGGGTAGGTGGAGGAGGTGAGAGCTACCGCCCCATTTCAAACCCCATTTCAAACCTTCCTTTACTATCAAAGGTAATGGAACAAGTTGTGGCTTCCTAGCCTCGCTCTTTCCTCTCCCAGCATTCCCTCCATGAACCCCTCCAATCTGGGTTTTGTGTTGCTCACAACACAGAGAGCCCTGGTCAAAGTGACATATGACATTCTGTTCACCTGCGATCAGGGCTCTCTGTGTCCTTGTCCTTCTCGACCTCTCTGCTTTCAATATACTGTTGACCACTCTATTCTCCCCAGCCTCTCCTCTCATCTCCACCTCAATGGTTCTGTTCTTGCTTGGTTCCAATCCTACCTTTCCCACCATCTGCACTTTGTGGCCACCAATGGCTTCTCCTCTAGCATTGTCACTTGTGGTGTCCCTCGGGGCTCTGTCCTCGGTCCCCTCCTCTTCAATCTATACATGCTTCTGGTCGGCAATATCAACCCCAGGCATGGGGTCAATTTCCACATGTATGCGGATGACACCCACCTCTATCTCGCCGCCTCCACCCTCGACTTCAGGACCATTGATGTCATGGCTAATTGTCGTCTGACATCAAATGCTGGATGAGAGCCAACTTCCTCCAGCTCAATGTTGGCAAGACAGAGGCCCTCCCGGCAGTGCCTCCTCAGCTCAGCCGCTGACATTATTACCATTTATGGCTGCACTCTTCATCTCACTGAGCCAATCCGAAACCTCGGTATCCTTTTCAACCCTCAGCTATCCTTTAAATCCCACATTCGTGCCATGACCCGTTTTGCCTTTCCTCACTTTCACAACATTGCCCGCCTCCACCACTGTCTCCCACCGCAGGCCACTGAGACCCTGATCCATGCTTTCATTACGTCCCGGCCTGATTATGCCAACTGCCTACTCATTGGACTTCCAACTCTTCCCTCCACAAACTGCAGATTATTCAGAACTCTGCAGCTTGTGTCCTTTCCTGGACTAGGCTCTGGGAACCTATCACCCCCATTCTTGCCCGGCTTCACTAGCTCCCCATTCCTCAGAGAATCGAGTCCAAAAGCCTCGTTCTTACCTTCAAGGCCCTCCATGGTCTTGCTTCCCCCTACCTCTCTGATCTCATAACCCCATATCAGCCTGTCTGCTCCCTCCGCTTGGTGGACACCGGCCTGCTCCAGGTCCCCCTGCACTTCCCACCCCATCATTGGTGGTCGGGCATTCAGTATCTCTGCCCCCACACTCTGGAACTCTATCCCGCAAACCCTTCGCCTCACCCCCTCTCTTGCCTCTTTCAAGTCCCGTTTGAAGACTTTCCTTTTCGACCGTGCCTTTGGCCACCCCCCACTCCCACTGGCCTCCTCCCCTTCTGACCCCAACTCCTAGCTCAGGTCCCAATCCCCTGATTGTCCAGCACACTGGGAATGTCTTTCCGACGTGATGGGCGCTATACAAGTGTAATTTGTTGTTGTTGTACTACGTTTTAATTTGCTTTCCTTATTTGGGTCGGTGAACCGCGTGCATTCCCTCAGCTGTAACAAAGCACCCTCTACTTCTGCTACTGCAGTTAGAATTGCCTCTTTGGGCCAATTTTAACATTTTAATTTCTTCAGTTCGAAGGCTTTGCCTGTACGAATCTCTATACGCTAAATACTCTATTTCTTCATCAGACTCATCACTGATTTTTACACTAATGACCCCGATTCTCTCTTGAGTTACTGAATTGGTAGTAGCTACGCCTCGTTCATATAGCCATTCCCTCATCAGAAGTGTTTCTCCGTGTTAACCTTGTATGTTTTGAGGAACGTGGAATGTTGCTTGTTAGCTATTTGTCCTGGACCCTTGCTGCATTTACCATCATCTACCAGATGTGAAAGGCTATATCAAATGTAAGGATTATTATTATTATTTTAAAGTAAACTACAGCTGAAACTAGGACACTACTTGCCCAGCTCATGCAAAAGTGCAGAGACGGATTATAATGTTCCTAAAATGATAGTTATTTTTTCCAACTTTAATAATAATAATAATAATCCTTGCATTTGATATAGCGCTTTTCACGTCGGGAGGACATCCCAAAGCGCTTCACAGAACACACACTGTAAAGTGAATTGACTGTATATTTGTGGGCGAACGCGGCAGCCAATTGCGCACAGCAATGTCCCACAAACAGTCGTAGATTGAAAGTGACCAATTTATTATTGTTTTTGGTTTTGGAGGGATTATTATTAGGCGTGTGGAGTAAGGAAACTTGCCCAAGGGTTCGCCCTGCCTGGAATTGAACTCAGGTCTCTCGCTTGCAAAGCGAGTGCTCTAACCACTGAGCTACAGGACTCCACAACATGTAAGGTACATTTTTTAGAAAAAAACATGAAACCTTGAAGTGCAGCTGGGAAATATTGTTCATGGCAAATTGTCCCAATGAAAGGTCACTTGCTCTGCCTTGATAAAACCACAGCCTTGAATTTTCTAGATGTATCAAAACAGACTCAAGGTAAATGTTCACTAGTTTCCATAAATAAGCGATTCTGTATTTAAACATCTCTATGGCAAAAGTAAAATAAGTGAAACAGATAATAAACAAGGCAGCAACATGCTACATGGGTTTGGATGCCATTATTTAGCATGACAACAGGTCTTGAGTTAAAGCCTGGATTGTACTCTCAAATATTCTTTTTGTCGTACTATAAATATCTTCATCTCAGTGGATAAATGCACTGAATAATATGACATTGCCCTTATGACTTGGAAGGTCTGAAGTTTGTATATCATTCTTTGTACAGTTACCTGATTTCAAGCGGCAATGCTTTGAATCCCAATACCCTACCCTTCCACAATACCCTCTTCATACCTCTGCTACCCAAGTATCAGCTTATTTCTTGTTTAAATACTGCATTCCTATTAATTACACCTTTTTCTGGGGCGGAACATTCTAACCCTCAGTTGTAACCCTCTTTGTTCTGATTTTAAGGCTGTGCCTGATCCCGATAACGGATCCCTCTAATCCCTCTACAAGAGGGAAGATTTGTCCACGATTTAACCAGTCAATTCCTTTCAGTATCTGAAATACCCCAATCAAATTACCCCTTAACCTGCTCAAAGGAATACAATGCCAGTCTACGCAGCCTCTCATCATAGTTAAGATCTTTCATTTCCAGCTATTAACCTAGCGAACTATTGATGCCAAGCCCAGTACATGCAAATTCCTGCTCTAACATTTAAGTATCTTTATTGTTTTAAAAAAATCACAGCTTGTTTGTAGGTTCTAAATGTCTCCAGATTGTATTTAGAGAACAGCTCCTCTTAAGTCATTCTTGGCAACTTCTGAAAAACAGAACCATCCATCATTGAGATTTAAGAGATGTCAATTCAATTGTCCTTTTTCTGTGCAGCAAGTTGCCTGTCTCTGATCACCATTTTTCTGTAACAATGATTTTGAGATTGAGAACTGAGAGGAGTGGGGCAATGCAATCAGTCTGTGTTACTCTGGACTAGTTAGCATCCTAGTACATCATTAACAAATAAAGAAATATTAGGTACAAAGTGCTGTAGACTTAGTTACGTTTTTTTAATAAATTCAACCATCTGCAGGTATTAAGAATAAATTAAGTAGAGTTAAGCAGTGGCTGCTCAAACACATTTTTTTCTCTCTTCTCAATGCAGTAACAGCTAATGGTACAATAGTGCAGTGAGTGGAAGAGAAAAGTGGGGTATTAGTTAGTGAGAAGATTCTAGCAACATTTATCTGGCTTTATAAATAAATATAGTGCTGAGACACGTTGAGATTAACAGACAAATTGTGATTGTTCTGAATGGGAGAGTTGTAGCATTATTTACAATCACCACCTGTAACTGCAGCAGTTTTAACAGCAGATGTGAAGATGACACCAGTCATGAACTTCTGCTTCTTTTTAAGATCTACTCAAGGATTAATCAGGGATCTGTCAATCAATCATGACAATCTGCACTCAGGAGGTCACTAATGCTCTGCTGTCGAAGGCAGCCCAGTGCGTACATGCTCCTTAAATAGAGCAGCAATTCTGAATTGCCATAGCTTGGTTTCCAAGGGCACCTTGTGGCACTGAGTGCAGGTTATGTGTAATATCTTTGCTTACTTCAATATTAAATTGTCGGTTTCCAGGTTTATGCAAGTGTTGTGTCATGCCCATTATATCAATACATAACTGCAAGCTCAATGAACAATTTTAATTCTGCCTCAATCAGCTATGAGCAGAATCTTAAGGACATGAGTTTGATACTTTGATGGTTTGTCAGGGAATGATACGCTTGTGACAATTGTAGGGATTACCTTTACTCACAGCTAATTCAATTAAAATATTTGACGTTTGACCAATGTCTTCGCTAGGTTTTCCCAAGATTTAGTATACATCACAAAGCTGGGGAGAAATTCCACCTAGGTTTAGATTTACTTTGTTAATGTAACTTTTCAAAACATTTCTTAAATTCAGCCTGAATTTTTAAGGCAGAGCATTGTTTTGTCATGACTGGTGCTTTGTTTCAATCAATTTTGTAGGATGAAAAATCTTTGTCTCTTGGTCAGCCATAAGAAAATGGAGCTAAATCGGTTTTAACATTGTGAAACAGGCAAGAGTACCATAGCACAAAACAGCACTGAACAAGCAATGACATTTAGAGAGGCTACAACGCTTTTTGATGTGACAAATGCAAAACCAAGGGTCCGCATGTGAAATTCTGAGCTAGATCATGGAAGCAAAAGCTCAAAATGGAAGCTGATTCCTCTGGGTTGTTACTACTTATAATGTAGAGCAGCAAGATCATCATGAGTCAAAACAATTTCCATGTAGACTCCCATTCCAGTAATAAGACATCCATCCAATGCAAAAGGCACTATATAAATGTACATTGTACTATATTTACCATAATCTATGAATACTGTGATTTTTCTATTAAAGCAAAACCATGAAATTGGTTGATACTAACAACAACAAAACTCATTTATATAATGCCTTTCAAATAATCTAAAAAGATTATGTGTTAGTTTGGTTCAACAGAACTTGAAGACCCAGGCCACCCAGCAACAAGTATATATTTATAAATGTAAGAATGCTGAACGTGTATATTTGATAAGATAATCTACATGCCATGAGCACAATGAATGTTATGCAGAACATGTTATCGATAGAGAATAATTGCGAAGGAATAACTGATAACAGCACTAATTCGAGAGCACAGTTCATTGTACAGTATCTCTTGCAACAGTGATAATAACTGAAAGATCCACTGTGGCTCTTCTTTGTCCACACTTCCAATTATTCATTCACTTCTATGGTTCTAGTACTCTTCAGTTATTTAAATGCTCAGGTAAATGCAGTTTACAAAAATATAACAACAATAAATTGCATTTATATAGTGGTTTGTACACTGAGAGAACAGTCAATGGTTTGCACCTGAGCTGGGAGTTGGAATCAAGTGGCGTGGAGGGCAAGGGGAGTCAAAGGGGAAGCATGGTCAAAAAGGAAAATCTTGAGATGGGCCTTAAAGGAGGCAATAATAATAATCCTTGCATTTGATATAACCCCTTATCACATCTTCAAGATGTCTCAAAGCCCTTCACAGAACTTACTATAAAGTGAATTTACTGTATATTTTGTGAGTGAAACACGGCAGCCAATTGTGTACGGCAGTGTTCCACAAACAGTCGTGGATTGAGTGGCCAAATTATTACTATTATTTATTTATTTTTGAAGGGATTATTACCCCCGTAGAAGCGATCTGCAAATCGACTAACAACAGGTTCCTACTTACTGCTAGGTAAACAGAGGTGTGAGGAGTAAGGAAACTTGCCCAAGATTTAACCCTGCCTGGGAATCGAACCCAGGTTCTCTCGCTTGCGAGGCGAGTGCTCTAACCACTAAGCTACAGGACTCCACAAGGGAATGGGAGAGGCAGAGGGGCTCCGGGATGGAGTTCCAGAGAGTTGGGGTAGAAAGCCCACCCACTGATGGTGTGGTAGACATGGCAGGGGACATGGAGCAGACCAGTGCTCACTGAGCGGAGGGAGCAGGCAGCCTGGTAAGGTTTTGGAGATAGGAAGGAACAAGACTATGGAGGGTTTTAAAAGTGAGGATGGGGGTGTTAGGTTCATGGAGCTTGGTATAGGAGAGGACATGAGCTGCAGAATTTGAATAATCTGTAGTTTATGACAGAAAGGTTGGGAAGTCTGGTAAGCAGGGAGTTAGCTTAGTCAAGCCTGGACATGATGAAAGCATGGATAAAGGTATTGGTGGCCTGAGGGGAGAAGTAGTGGCAGAGGTAGGCAATGTTATGAACGTGGGGGAAAGCTGAATGGGTCAAGGCACGGATGTGGGTTTCATAATGTCTCGGTGAGGTGGAGAGTGCATCCATGAATAGTGATGCTCTCAGCGCCTGAGGTGAGGAGGCGCTGATGGGAGACAAGCTGGAGGGCCTCTGCCTTGTCGACATACAACTGGGGAAAGTTGGCTCTCATCCAGGACTTGATGTCTGACAGCCAAGCCATCAGGACAGCAGTGGGCCTGGAATTGAGGGTGGAGGCAAAGAGATAGAGTTGGGTGTCATCAAAATACACGTGGAAGTTAACCCCATGCTTGTCGATGATCTCACTGAGCGGTAGCATGTAAATATTAAAGATGAGAGGAACAAGGATAGAACCCTGAGGAACTTCGGAGGTGAAAACATTAGCAGATACAAAGTGGAGATGATGGGAAAGGTAAAAATACAGTCATTACACTTTACCGTGAATCCTGTGCAGTAGCTTTGAGAGGTCCTTCCAACATGAAAGGCGCTACATCAAAAGTAAGGATTAATATTGCTTATGTGAGAGTCACAATATTTGTTGTTAATTTCACAACAGAAAACTTGCTTTAAATAAAATTCAACGTTAATTTAGAAAAATGCTCAAATGTAGGTGAATAAATGGCTCGGGGAAGTCCAAATAGTAAAGGATAGAATCTCAGATTTATCTATTGAAGCTGTTGTTAATTACTGGTATTCTTGACCTTATTAGATACTGTATGATCTAAAATAAACAGAAACTAACCTCACTATGATTTACATCAGAAAATGTTTTATGTGAAAGCAACATGCATATATTGTAATATTAATGGATATTATTCAAAGTTGCTCTCTTACAGAAATGTGCATCCAATTCCTAATGAGGTTGTTATATTTTAAGATCTACTTTCTCTTAATATACATATTTGGGGCAACAGTACAGTGATTTTCTGGAATGAAGCAAATTATTGCATATGCTTTTGTAAGCCTCACACTGCACGAGTTAATAAGAACAAAGGGTTTTGCTTTGAGAGGTGAAATAAGATGCTCTATGAATGAAGAGATGTGTTTACATAAGTATGTGCATTTTCACATATAACACTGTTTTCACATTTTATGTTCATAACATAGGTAACAAGGGTTATTGTTTTGCCCCTATCTACCACCATTTAGTGAATGTAAATGGGATATGCATTTCAAAATATTCATTTTACTTAAATCCCAGTAACCATAAAGTTCTTGACACCAGATAGGTGATAATTCATTTTCATCTATCCATGAACTTCAATGTAGCAGGTCATTGCCAATACTATGCGATGCATGATACAAATCTCATTGAGGAACACCCTTCTTGTGAAACGTAATAGGTCTGTGGATGAATTCATTAAAAGATAAGATCCAATGATACGTTCTGACTTGTTTAATTCACTATGTGCAGGTGAAGGATGGTGGTCCAATGCGCTTGTCAATCACTATAGAAATCTAAAGTGTTTGTACTACCTGAAGCCTGACATTGGTCTCCTCAGTTTATTACAAGTGCACAGTATGATACAACTACTGCCTCATTTCTTTTATGAACATGTGGCACCTCCTCCGAAACACAAGGAGTGGATATTGCACTTTCGGAGGTGCAACCTTTTGGATAGCAAGACGTTAAACCAAGGTCACATACTAATTCACTATTCCAACCATCCTACCTGCATCAGTCATTATATGGTCTATAATGACAAAATATCCAGAAGTACTTCACAAGGAATTACTTTCCAGTTCAGTGACTGTTTTTGTAGGCAAATTTAACAAACATTTGCAATAATTTTCTTGAAATTGAGACTCATTTTCTGTGTAAATTCCCATCTCTGTTCTCAAAAGTGCTTCTGCAGGAGACTGATAAACATCCTGAATATGTCTCTGAGATATGGGACCTGCAAAGCCTGACACTCTGGAATGAAATAAAAGATTTGTTTCAGACCCTTTCGACTGCCAAGGAAAAAGAATCACCTGTACCTAGTAACTAGGTTTGAATTTAAGTTACGTTCCCAGATGTCAAAGAACCATGCTTTTAAATATGTAAATTGTATCTCTATAAATACGCAACTTCAATTCATATGTAAATTTATTCATTGTTTTGTCTGCGGAACACTGAGTTTCAGGTCCCTGTATACCTTTTGGGTTGACCTTTAATTTAATTACAAAGAGATGTACTAAAAGGTTGTGAAAATGAATTAATTGTTAGTTACACAAAGAAGGAAGTTCAAATTACATCATAAACTGTGGGAACCAGATGTGAGCAGTGCAAACGCATCGTCTGATTATGTCAGTGTCTCAGTTAACTCCAACATGTCTGATTTTAACATATATATTTATTTTATGACAGACATTTACCCTCTAATTTATCTGAACAGATGTGGTTCTCAAGGCTCCGGATGTCAAACAGGTTTGAATGACATAACCTGTGTTTTCCTGCCTTCAACAAAAGGCACCTGGTCTTAACTCAATGACCCTGTGGTAACACATCTCTTATCTGGAGTCACTATATAGAAAGTCACAAAGTGTGAACCCAAATTTTTTCGCTCCACAATGCAGCATGTTGCACAGTGAAGCGAGGTTGGTCTGGGACACCAGCTTTTTATGTTACACAGCATATTAATGAGTTGGAAATAGGAACAGAGGACAATATATCAATGTTTGCTGATTACCATAAACTGTGGAGGTGAAAATTATTGTAAACTTTGTAAAGCACTTTGAGATGTAACAGGCATTATATCAAATGCAAGAATTATTATTACATTGTACATAAATAATAAATAAATTCTGCCAGGGGTAGCCAACTTCTCTCACAGACGTTTATAATGACAATGCTCGTCTTTGCTAAAGCTGCTTCCCTGAAAAGTTGTGTGACTGTGTATTTTATGGCCAAACATGGCAGTCAATTTGTGAATAATAACGTCATCCAGCCATGGAGTGAATGACAAGTTGTACGATTGTCGGACAGGACATCAGGATAAACTCCCTTCTCT
The DNA here is from genome assembly GCF_018977255.1 of Callorhinchus milii. Taxonomy (NCBI): domain Eukaryota; kingdom Metazoa; phylum Chordata; class Chondrichthyes; order Chimaeriformes; family Callorhinchidae; genus Callorhinchus; species Callorhinchus milii. Next base: position 54,868,584 of record NW_024704744.1, read on the forward strand.
TTTGATTAGTGCCATGGGATTTTTAATGTCCACCTGAACATGCAGACAAAACTCTTTTGTATTTTGTTTTATTATTTTTCTGATTATCTTTTCTAACTTCTCACTCATGCAGTTTTTCAAGAACAAATAAGGTGTTTCATAGTTATAGTTACAAAATCCAATAGTTGTGGAATTGAGGGGAATGCTTAAAAATAAATGGGTAAATATTTGGGAAGGATATTAAGGAATATAGAATAAATCAGGGAAATTAAATTTGAAAAAATTGCATAGAATGACATAGAATCTACAGCACCAAAACAGATTGTTGGACCTAACTAGTCCTTGCCAGTGCTTATCCACCACATGAGCTGCAACCCACCCTAATCCCTCCTACTTAATGCCCCCCAATAACCTCTTTCTTTCTCTTTCATGTAGGCATTGAGTGTTTCTCTTAAATGTGTTGATACTTTCTGCTTCAATCACATCTTCGGCAGTGTTCCACATTCTCACCACACTCTGTGTGAAGAAATTCCTCCTAAACTCCCCTTTAGATCTGTTAGTGGCCTATATTTATTCCCTCTTTTCGTCTCACCCACAAGTCTACTTTGGGTCCACCTTATCGAATCTTTTCATATTTTTAAACACCTCTCTCAGGTCCCCTCACAATCGTCTAAACAGGTTAGAAAAGGCTCAGTGAGTTGAGTTGGCCTACTTTCTCTTAATGTTCGTGAATGTCCTACTAATAAAAAAGTTACAACTATCATTTAACAACAGCTCTCCAGTTGAAGTTCATTTTTTTAGTAAAAAGTCCCAAATAAGAACATAAAAAATGCTAGATGAAAAAAAGACCAAGGTCTAGAACTACCTATGTACTATATCCCATAATGTTATTTCCTAAAAGAAAACTATCTAATCTGTATAAATAATTGGTAAGACCATACTTAGAGTACTGTGTACAATTCTGGCCGACGCAGTACATAAAGGATATTGGAGAAATCGAGAAGACAGAGGAGGGCAACCAAAATAATTGAGGGAATGGAAGGACTGGACTATGAGGAGCAACTAAGTAAATTGGACATTTTTACACTGGAAAAGAGAAGATTGAGAGGCGACATGATTGCTGTCTCTAAGATTCTAACGGGGCTAGACAATATATATCATGACAGGCTGTTTCAACTTGTTCCAGAATGATAGAACCAGAGGACAAGGCCTGCGATTGAAGGGGGGTAAATTCAGAACAAATCTATACAAACACTATTTCAGTGAGCGAATAGTGAACCTGTGAAACAGGCTCCCGAGGAAGACGGTTGAAGCAGGAAGTGTTGAATCTTTCAACCACAGATTAGATAGTTTTCTTTTAGGAAATAACATTATGGGATATAGTACATAGATAGTTTGGGACATATGCGCATGCGACCGCCAGGAAGGTGGAAGGTGAACTAGATGGCCCTTGGTCTTTTTTCATCTAGCATTTCTTATGTTCTAATCTGTGTTTGAAGGAATCAACACTTCCTGCTTCAACTGTCTCCCGAGGGACTCTGTTCCACAGGTTCACTATTCGTTCACTGAAAGAGTGTTTCTGTAGATTTATTCTGAATTTACATCCCCTTCAATCGCAGGCTGTGTCCTCTGCTTTTACTAAGTAGAACGTAGGGCAGGGTAAAACTCTGTTGGCTTTGTTTTGTTACTTTTTGATTTTTTTTTAGGAACTCACTTATGCAGTTATTCCAAGAACAAAAAACTTGATTCATAGAAGATATCTTTGCCAGAACTCGAATTGCCAGAAGCAATGACAGTTCTTAGAGGTTTTCAAGTGATTTGATTAAAAAATGCTTTGAGCACGTAATTTGGGAACAAGGTTGTATTCATGCTGAGATTATATAATCCCTTTATTTGTTTACATAGGAGTCAACAACAGTGATAGGAAAGCTCCTGTATTGTGAACTTGGCTGTTGTAACCAGAAAGGAGATTACGTTAAGCTCAACAGAGGGCGACTATAATTCCTTAAATCTGGTTGAGTAACAAGGCATTATTGTTTGTAATACTGATCTTTTGCTCTTTATATTTTCCTTAATGTCTCTACATGGTCTCTGTAAAATTCCCTAAATGATTACAAACACACACAATCTAAGATTCTGCCACGGTCATATGCCACTCTTGTGTGTATAGGCTGTGTGGTACATAACAGCTGCCCCAATTAGCTCACGCTCAGATGTTAGGTCTCTATTGATGAAGTAAGGCACCTCCGCTAAGCAACTGTCTGGGACTCCTTAACTAAAATTAGCAACTTATTCGACGGTGAACCCATGTCCTGCTAACACTCTGACAGATTGTCAGTTTCTTTAATGGAACCCGTTGCCTAAATGTGTGTGGATTCATTTGTTAAATCACTTTTCAGCACCTTTATTAAAGAAACACTTTGAGTTCTGCCACTGTTGTCTATACAGATCTCCTCAAATTTTTCCAAGCAGTTATGTTCACTTTTCTTGCTCCATATAGACTGTGCCCGAATAAGACTTTACCAGCCTTTCAAAACCATATCCACTTGTGGGCTTCAAGTGCTCCACATATCCTACTTATTTGCTTATCAAATAGCCCTACTCTTATTATTGGTTACTGTACTATACTTTGTTATGTCCTTATGTTGTACTTTACATCAAAGTTGGATTTTACAATACCAAATTACATTTGTATAGCCCTTTCACATCAGGAGGATGTCCCAAGGCGCTGGACAGTCAGGGATTTGGACACGAGCTGGGGTATTCTGCGTTTAATGGTTATTTCAGTTTCCATTCAGTTAAACCCTTACAGGAACCCTATAAAGACAGAAGCCACAGTAAAGAAACTCAGGGTGGGAACCCATGCCGGAGGTTTGAGATTCAGCAGTCACCTGAGACTCATTCTCCAGTTTGAGGATACTTTCTTTATAAAAGCCACGTTTGGCTGCATCTAGGCTGATTTCAAAAATAAATATTAAACCCATGTACAGTGCACTCTGCACATTCATGCCCATATTTTGTTCTAAGTATATATTTTTGGCGAGCTTAACTGCAGGATAATTAACATTAAATGAAAGGGCAACCAACATGAGTGCAACATGTCAAACACAGCAACAACAACAATAACAAAGTGTATTTGTATAGAGTGATTTTCACGTCAGGAAGACAACAAATTGTTTGACAAGAGATTGTTTCAAAGCAGATCTTAAAATGAATATTGAAGTTCAAGGGGTGTGTACTCTCTTACTCGTCTGTCATGCACTTATGAGGGAGAAAGGAGTGGAAGGGTATGAGGGAGAGGAGTTTGGAAGCTTGTGTGGTGTAGAAACACTGGCATGGACTAGTTTGGACTGAAAGGTCTATTTCAGTGCTATAGATTCCATGGTGTAGATTCTACTTTCGCTTACAAATACACAGTCACTACCCTTTCAGTAAGTCAGCTGCGTGAAGCTCTTCGAGACATACGTCTGACATAAAAGGCACTACATAAATGTAAATTGGGTATAGCAATGGAAGTGGATGAACTTACCTGACAAATGCAAGGCTAATTCTACGTGCAGTAACTCTGAGCTGCCACAGGGTGTCGAGCAACTTTACGTTATGTTTTCAATGAGGTAGAGAGAGAAGAAAGCCTTTGGTGTAGGTAGATTAACACTGGTTTCAAAGCATATTTCAAAGCATAACAACACGTTAATTTGATGTTTCCTAAATCTTTTAATCTACTTTTCCTTTTTTAAAAAAAGTTATAAATATCCTGAAGACATAATCTTGGGGGGGTGGGAGATGTCAGTCAAAGCTCTTGCTCCAGATCACCATTCAGTTATCAACCCAAACTGATAAGCGATTGTAAGGGCACATCACATTCTGCTGTGATGCTGTCCATGGTCAAATATCCTATCAACACTCGAATAGGTCATTTGACGAGGTGCTGGAAGGCAGGGTGATCATGATCAGATACGCCTTGATGAAAGACGTGAAAAAATCTGAAGGTAATGTGGAGAAAGTTCACAATTCCACAAACAGGATTATAAATCTTGCTTATTCTGATGATGGTTAAAGGAAGCACCATCTTGATTACTGATAGCAAGAACAGGATACACATCTGCCTGATAATGTAGGAGATTATAGAGACAGGTGCTCACTGAACTGAAGACATTTTGCATGGTATACAATGATTTCTGTATTGTGGGGAGGGGAAAGAGGGGAAATCATTTGTGCGAGGAAGGAGCCCAGCCTTCAAATAATATTTGGGGTGAATGAATACAGTATTTTGTTTTACAGCCTTTTCTCCTGTATATCCAAAGATGGAAACAAAATTAGAAAGAAAAAATGATAGCGGTGTCCATCTGCCTTGAGCTATAAGTGCTGAAACTGAGCAGTGTAGAGAGCATAATATATTCATCCCTTTTTAAAAAAAGTTACAAATAGTCTGAGGACACTAATCTTGGATTGCGGGTGGGGGAGATGCGGGGGAGCTCTTGCTCCAGATCAGTGTTCAGTGACCAACCCAAACTATCCCAACCCAAACAATCCAAGACTGTTTGTGGGACAATGAAGTGCACAATTGACTTCCATGTTTCAGCCACAAAATATACAGTATATCCAGTGAAGCGCTTTGAGACGTATTGAAGACGCGATAAGGCACTATATCAAATGCACACATATTATTATAATACTTGGATTTGATATAGAACCTTATCACATCATCAAAACATCTCAGAGTGCTTCATAGAATTTACTGCAAAGTGTAATGACTATATTTGGTACTGAACGTGGCATTCAATTTGCACACAGTATTGTCCCACAAAGAGCCGTAAAGTGAATAAGCAATATTATATGCACGATTGTTTGTGTGGACACAGGGAAGGTCTCTATTCTCTTTTTGAATAGCGCTGTGGAATCTTTAACATTTTCCTGGACAAACGGGGCTTTGGTTTAACTTCTCATCTGAAAGATGGCACCACTGACAATGCAACACTGCCCCAGCACTACATTGAGGGGAGTGCCATAGACTCTGAGCTCAAAGTCCTGACTCGTGGCTTGAACCCACAACCTTCTGACTCAGTGGCAAGAGTGTTGCCAACTGAGGCAGGGGCTAATCGCTGAGGCCCTCTTCTGGGACCAGGGTAGAATCATTTGAATGATTTCAGGAATGAGAGGATTTAAAGTTATTACGATGAAAAGTTTAATGATAACATTGGCATTCACTATAACAGAGAGAGCGAAGAGGAATTCAATCCAAATAGTGAAAGCCAAATCAATTACAATGTTTAAAAAGGATAAACATTTGAAGAATGAAGATATGAAAGGGGAAAGAGCAGAAATGTGGGATTAGAGGAGTACATAATTTGAGGGGTGGGGGGAGGGGGGGGAGTGAGTGCGGAAGAGGAGTTGCATGGCAGACCCTGAGTTGTCTAGCCAATACAAAATGCTGCTGCCCACATCCTCATGCACACCAACTCTACAAGCTTATCACACCAAACCTCACTGGGTTCCAGTGGCTTATTTTTTCCAGCGCCTTGGGACGTCCTCCCAACGTGAAAGGTGCTATACAAATGTAATCTTGTTTTTGCGAACAGATCGACCTCAAGACCCTCATCCTCGCATACAAATCCACATGCCAAGCATCTTCCTATTACTCTGCTCTGTGCTTACCCCCTCTTTTGCCATCCATTTTCCCGCAACTATGACAGCGCTCTACATGTTCCTCTGACCCCTCCGAGCCACCATTGGCCTTCAGCTATTACACCCCTAATCTCTGGAATTCCCTGCCTCAAACCCTCTGCCTCGTCCCCTCTTTATCTTTAAATCCCGCCTGAAAACCTACCTCTTTCACCACGACAATTTGGTGTCCAATCCCGCCACTGTGAAGCGCTCCAAGACATTATCCCACACGAAGGGTGCAAGGTATATAAATACAAGTTGTTGTTGTTGAATGATATACGTTGAAATGTAGAATTCTAAATTAAAAGACGATGAAGCATTACTCCCCTTTGGAATTTAGGAACAGGAGGCAGCTGTTTAACCTATTGGCCTATTCTGACAGTTTATTAGATCATGGCACTTTGAATCTCATTTGCCCAAAACTTCATTATACCCCTATGAACCCTTATGTCACAAATATCTATTCCAATCCCTTTTAAACATCCTGATTGAATCTGCCTCCACAGCCTTCTGGGGGCAGTGCATTCCACAATTTCTCAACCCTCTGCATTAAGAAATGTTTTCTGATCTGATTTCAAACCATCCTGACTCTAATTTTAAGATTCTTATTCCTTGTTTGTATCCCTCTACCAAAGGGGTAAGTTACCCACTGCCTAGCTTGACTATTTTCAAAATTAGTTGAAATATCTCAATCAATTAATTGTCTCAATTCTAAGGAAGGTAATGCCAGTTTACAATACAATACAAATTTATATTTGTATAGCATACATCAGAAGGATTTCTCAAGGTGCTGGCCTGTCCAAGGTTTGCAGCTGACCTGGGGCTCGGGATGAGGGAGTGGGGATGAGAAGGTCAGGTGGGAGGCGGGGCAGGTGGCCAAAAGTGCAGTCAAAGATGAAGATCTTCAGGCAGACCTTGAAGGAGGTGAGGGAAGGGGTGAGTCAGAGGATGGAGTTCCAGAGATTGGGGCAGAAAGGGTGAAAGCCAGACTGTTGATGGTAGGACGGGTGGGGTGAGGGTTATGAAGCAGGAGGGAGCGGTCATGTTGGTAGGGTTTGATGAGGTCGCAGAGGTAGGATGGGCAAGACCAATCAAGACCTATCAAAGCTAAGCCCCTTCACCCCAGGTACTAATCCAGTGAATTAGCAATGCACATCCTTACTAAAACTGATCCTTTAATAACAATTTATTCTTAAATGACCATTATTTAGAGAATAGATATTCTTCAAATACCTTTTTTAAAAAAGGCTGAGTGGGAGTGATACTTCAGTTGTAAATGTGGGCTTTGGCCTATCAGTTAATTGTTCTTTAAACTGCTACTAATTAATAAAAGATATTACCTGGTGCAAGGCATAGCACCTGCAATTTTATGATAAGATCAACAACACAACAGACAAACGATTGTCACAGTTTCTCCATAGCCCAGAGCACATAACCGATGAGTTCACAAAGACGTATTCATATTTAATGCCGACATTACACAATTTCCATTATCTGTCTGTACAGATATATCTATCTGTATAAAAATCATACATGTATAATTGAAGCAGGATTTTTACAAAACAATAAACAATGGCACCAATTATGAACAAATGCAAAACTTAAACTTGGTATTACCTTGTAACCCTTTTGGCACATTTACTTCCATGTATTGCTGATCTTCATTTACCAAGTCTCCTTAATAATAATAATAATCCTTGCATTTGATATAGCACCTTATCATGTCTTCAAGGCGTCTTAAAGCTCTTCATGGAATACACTGTAAAGTGAATTAACTATATGTTTTGTGGGCGAAACGCGGCAGCCAATTGCGCACAGCAGTGTCCCACAAACAGTTGTGGATTGAGTGACTAAATCATTTTTATTTATTTTGAAGGAATAATTACTCCCGGAAAAGCAATCTGCCAATCGATTAACCACCAGGTTCCTACTTACTGCTAGGTAAACAAGCGTGTGTGGAGTAAGAAAACTTGCCCAACATTTCGCCCTGCCAGGGATCGAACCCAGGTCCTCTCGCTTGAGAGGTGAGTGTTCTAACCACTAAGCTACAGGACTCCACATTAATACCTTCATTGTAAAAAGGTTGACCTGACAGTGGTTAAGAGCACAAGTGAGAAGGGTTACAATATCAAGGCTACTTACATTGCTAACTCACAAGCCCTAAAACATTTTTAGGACATTAGGCAGAATGGCTCATCAATTCCTATCCTCACCTTCTTGCCTCTCAACATCTCCCTCAATCCATTCTCTCTCCAGAATGTGTTGAGTTACCTCTTGATCCAGTTTATACTATCTACTTCACGATGCCTCTACTCATTTCGTAAATAAAAAATCTCATTTGGATGGACTAAAAGGAATTAGATAAGTTCTAAAATGGAACAAGCGATATGCAATCTTTTATGTAATGACATTAATTAATTAATAGCATAAATTCATAGCAGATTTTCTTATAAACTTATAAAGACAATAAGTTGTACTTGAATAACACTATTCATTGAAAAATAAACGTCTCACTCAACAAAATAACTGATAACTGAACTCTGTCTCAATTTGTCATTACCATCATTGCTGTCAGTATGCCGGCCACAATTATTTATGTATTTATATGTATGTCTAACTCGCCAGTCATAACTCATCACTGAGTCTTTTTCACTTGGAGTGACGGGTTATCAGAAATTTACTGTATAATGAATTAGAAGTGAAATTCCACATACGAAATACATGGGTCACTATCCTTTACATTAAAGTCCTTCTTGGCAACCTCCTTGTGTTATACATTTTATATCAAATGCAAGGATTATTGTAACTGTATTATTACAAAGTGAATGTTACTATTTAGGCCCCAGCATAAACAAAGAGATAAATTATTCATGAAAGCTGGATTCTAAGAGCAGCTGACTGACAGACAGCATGGTCCAGGAGACAAAACACTGTAAGCATAATACAAATCAACTATAATCTTTAACATTTCACATAAATATGTGGAGTCCTGTAGCTCAGTGGTTAGAGCACTCGCCTTGCAAGTGAGACACCTGGGTTCAATTCCAGGCACAGGGCGAAACCTTGGGCAAGTTTCCTTACTCCACACAGAGCCTAATAATAATCCCTCCAAAACAAAACAATAATAAATTGGTCATTTTCAATCCATGACTGTTTGTGGGACATTGCTGTGCGCAATTGGCTGCCGCGTTTCGCCCACAAATATACGGTCAATTCACTTTACAGTATATTCTGTGAAGCGCTTTGAGACGTCGATAAGAGGTGAAAAGTGCTATATCAAATGCAAGGATTATTATTGTTTCCCATTCTCAAATTCCATAGTTCTGTCAATTGGTTTAAACTTCCCAAGGCTAATGGTGACTGGATTTTGATAAGCAGCAGATTGTATATTCTGTCGCTTTATATATGTTACAGCTTTGGTGCAGTTTATTTTCACTTCACTGTTACTTTGGCCTGACACTCAGTCTCAGCTGAGTGCTTCACATTCCTAATAGGGAGTAATATAAACTTAAAAGTAATAAAAGTAGTCTGCTCCAGCTATATAGCAGGGAGGAGTCAACAACCATGTCCCCAGTTCAAAATTGGGTTGGAACATTTACTAGATGTAAGCAGGCTATTTTTATAATTTAAAAAATTGAGTGCACATTTTTAAAGCTAACAAGACTAAAGATGTTAGTCTTTACATGTTTCTCCCACACAGTAGATCTGTGGAAGAGACTCCCAGCTGTTGAAGCTAAAGAACGGAATAAGTATCTGGTAAGCAACAGCAGAGGACGTTATAAGAATAAGTGCAGACTGGGTAACATTAAAAGGATAATCCATGCGTTAGATACAGATCTTTGTCATACTATCAAGATGTCTCAAAGCACTTCACAGGATTTACTGGAAAATGACTGCCAAGTTGCACACAACAATTTCAGACATTAAATGAATAGCCAATTTTATTTGGGGAATTGTTGACCAGGAGAAATACGCTCCTCTTTTTAATTAGTGAATTGTGCCATTTGAATCCTTTTGAATGTCCTCCTGAGGAGGCAGACAGGACCTCGGTTTAATAGCACCTCTGACAAGGAATCCTCGGCTCCCCTGACAATGCTGCCCCAGTATTGCATTGGAGTGTCAAGTTAGACTGTGAGACTGTTGAAGTCCTGAACGTGGGGCTTCACTCACAACCTTCTGACTCAGGAGCGTGAATGCTACCAACTAAGCCAGACTGACATGGAAGTTCTTATTCTACTAAGAGAGATATTGTCTGTGGAGGAGAGCAGACTAGCAGGAGTGACAAGTGGAGATCGTACGAGGCAATATTTCTGGAGTGTTGACTGAATACTTTTGTGAATAGCGTATTATTTGAATAGTGAATCAAATGCAAGGATTATTATTATTGTTTCTGCAGGATTTGCTCTTGGGATATTATTTGGACAGGCTTGTGTCGATTTGGCCCCTGTGGCACAATAATCTGAAACGGTGGCAGTGGTTTATTTCCATCATGTGACAGGAAATTTAGATTCAAAAGGAATCATGTGAGTTGTGTCTCTGCCAGTATTTTGTGACAGCAAGAGAACATTCAACAGAAAATATCATTGCACTTCAATAGCATTTATATTACTTTTATATATTGCCACATATTCAGTTTGTTGGATGCACACTACTTTGAAGCTTTTCAATTTTACCACTCCAACCAAAGAAATGTTACTTTCCTATGGGACTATTGATCAGGGAAACACCAAACAATTAACAATGTGTTTTCGATTTAGCTGTGTCAAAATCCCTGGTCTGTTGTAAATAGAAATGGAAGGAAGATTGTAGAGCTGTAGTGTTACGTGACAGAATGTACAAGATTGATAATACAGTGAAATGAAAATCTGAACAGTTGAACAGAATGCTATTCACATGATTCGAAGACGCTTCATTTGTTCAAAAGTGATGTGCTTCGACAGAGTGTCAGAATTGAGTCAACCCTCTGGGTTGTCAAGTGAAGGACGTTAGTGTTGGAAAGTGAAAATTGGCCCCATCATGCACCTCAAGTGCCAGTTTAAAGTATCAAGGTGAGGTTCAGTATAGTTGAAGGCAGAGTAAAGCTCCCTCTATGTTCCTTCAATAATGTGACCTGGCCCTAACCACACTTAAGCACTCCATACGACAATAAACTAGTTTAAATTCTTCCATTTCCCACATTAGACATCCTATGCTTCTCTGAGCAAGAATGTCAACTTAGTGCCAAATTTTCTGTAGTTTTGCATTGAAGGTCAGGATGAGGATCTTAAATTCAATCCTCTGGGGGATAGGGAATCAGTTCCTGGCAAGGATGGAATGAATGGGCTTGGAAAAACTGGTGCAGGAGATAATATGGGCTTCGTTCTGTATGTTGCAGTTAATGAGGGGTGCATGGAGAAAGGTCAGCAAACAGCATATTGGAGAACTCTTGACAGGACGAAAGTATGGATGGAAGTAACCATTGGAAATTAGATTAGGGTGAAGGCAGGGAATGTTCCAGGGATGGAATATGATGGTCTTGGTCAAGGCTGAAGAGTTTAAAGCAGGGATAAAAGTCAAACGAAACTGGAAGGTTAGTCAGAATGAGCGCCTAAGCAAGTTGCTTGAGTCGGAGGCAACATCCTGGAGCTGAACAGGATAGCTTTATCATTAGCATTTAGCTGAAAGAAAGTTAAAAAGCTTTCAAAAATACCTTCGCTCAAACACCATTTAAACATGTACAGCATTTAGCTTCACAAATTTATACAATTGGTTTAGATGAAGAAGGTCCTTCGGCCCATCCGACCTCATCCTTCCAGAACGTCCACCCAAACACCTCCCCATAACAGCATCAAGCTCTTTTTAAAATAAATCCAGTGTCCTGGTCTCAACCACCTTTCCTGTTTCAGCAACCTGTTCCAGTCATTAATTAGCTTTTGGGTAAAGAAGAACATCTTGAAATTGTCATTTACAACTCTAAACCTATGTCCTCTCATTCTATTGTCTTGGTGTAGTTCTGGGTTTACTTATTCAATTCTGTTTAAAATTATATACACCTAACATTTGCTTTACCCCAGATGGGACACCCCTCTAAAGACCCTCCTCTTCAACCATGCCTATGGTCACCTTCCTATCCCTATTTTCCCTGCCCTCCACTCCTCCTGATCCTAACCCCCTGTTCGAGTCCAAATCCCTGACTGTTCAGCGCCATGGGACATCCTCCCAACTTAAATGGCGCTATGCAAATGTAATTTGCTGCTATTCACACAAACCCACAATCCCTGGCTAAAAGGGGCTCATGCCTTATCCATCGCACTGCCCTTTTTAGAGCGGAGCTCCTTATCAAAAATATGCAGGTCAGAGATGAATACCGTGGTCATTGAAAAACTGGAAATGGTGAGGCTCAGGTTAATTCAATGTGTCAACCGGTAGTGTGGGCTACTTTGTGATCAGGTTCAGCTCCATCAGCTTTCTGTGCCCCAGGATTTTATAGGATTTACACATTATCTCCACCCCTTGAAATTAATTACTTCATACTACATTTTTTGCATTTGTTTTCAGGTAATTTACCCTGTAAATTGCAATCCTGTGTTCAAAATAACAAATACATTGCCAACTCAATCAGGCAGCTGTCTTTGGAAAGAAAGTTTAGTCATAACAACATGTGCAAGTCAAGATTGGTGATAGATTAAAGTATTCTTACATTTTGTGAATAGTTTGTAGCCGCAGCTTTCTGTGCTTTACGATACACAACTGTCAGTTATTACCAGTAGAGGACATAGCACCACAGACCACTTCGGTGCTCAGCAATTGCAGAATAAACCAAAGCAGTGTGTCCAAATCTGCAGTGTGAGGAATTGACTGCCACAGAAATGAACGGGAAGAAATCCATACAGGGATTAAAGTTGTTGTTATAAGACTTGTTGCAATGGTAAAGTGGCCTGCACTGTGTTCACACACTGATCTGATTAGTTCCATTTCACTTGTATTCATCGTGACCTGTAATACCTTCCCTATTAGTCTCTATTAAATCTTGCCTCCTGTCAATTTTAGCCTCAAAGCACAAGGATAATAAGTTCACCATCTTACATCATTGCTGCCAAACGACAAACTTTGGATTTAATTTGCAAATAAAATTGCAGTATCCTGTTTTCATTTAGTGGTTGAAGAGCATTCGCCAGTGGTGCAATCCTGACTGAAGACTGCATTTATCTATGTACGTTGGCATCCATTGCCTGCTGCTGGCAAGAACTCAGTGAGGGGGCAAGGCTCGATGTGATTTCAGGACAAAGGTTTCACTAACTGCTCTGGTATTTTAAAGGGAATTATTGACTAAATATGGCATGCTAACAGCCTTTGTTTAAAGAACGAGCACAGAGGATATTAACCAGCAGTGAACACGTGCCACTCTTTGACATTTTTAACATTTTCGTGTGGGTTGAATCAGAAATAATCAAGTGCAGTTTATCCCTGTATTTTCAAGCTAAATGGATTTTTTTTATATGAGCGCGGCTTGAATAATGATAGGCACAATCATACCCTCAGCAACTCTTCCTTTTCTTCTACTTTTACCCCCTATTTCAGGGTTGGCTTTACATTCAGTACTGAATTACTAATGGGATTTTAATTTTCAAAGCAATTTCACAATTCAGCACAATTTTATAATTTGGAACAGCTCTATGCATACTTGATCTCTGTGTAGCAGAACTACAATATCTTTGAGGCAAAACTCATTGTTTACAGCGCATGAATGAGTCCGTTGTGGTTTGCTTTCACTGTCAGCTCCAGAGGAATGAGAGGCAAATGGGCCCTCAGTGACTTCTATAGAATCATGCAGTAAATTAGGAATGTTTTCCCAAAAGCCAGATTGCTGTTTGGCTGACAAATTGGTTTCTTTACATGAATCTTTCTGAAAGTGTTGTGGACATTCTGCGGACTGTGCTTTATGTTTCCTTTAATTGTGGGCAATGAGCAGGACATTCTTTGGGTCAATACGTGGCACAATATGAGGTTGGGATGGGCCAGGTGGTGCAATGTAAGAAGAAGAACAACAAACAACAAATTACATTTGTATAGCGCCTTTCCCGTCAGGAGGACGTCCTAGCTTGGGACATAAGATGGGACACAGCTTCTCCTCAATGATGCCCCACAAAGTGAGGTGGGGGAAGACTGGGAAGATGGCAAGAATTAGGGAGGTGAATTACTTTGTCTAAGGAGCCCTCAGAGTTCTCACACATCTCCTCATGTTGGTTTAAGCGTGGCCCGAAGCAGTAAAGTAGGAAGCAGCTCATCTGACCATGCGCTGTCTAGGGATAGAAAGAGCCACCAAGGAGATGGAAAGATGATTACTTCCAGGCTCCTCTAATGGATTAGTGGGTACTGGAAAATTTCTTTGTATAGCTGTATAAACTCTTTGTATAAACTTTGTATAAAGTCTTTGGTCTTTGTATAAACTCTCAGTCTGTTTTGATGTCCTCATACAATTGCGTCGTCTCTCTCTCTGCGCTCAAAGCTCCTTCTGCCTCCTTGTCTTCCTGGACCTTTCCACTACCTTTATTATAGTTGATGATGCCATCCTCCTCAACCATCTGCTCCACCATCAGCGGCCACCACACCCTAAAACTCTGGAACTCTTTGCCTCAATTCCTCCACCTTGCCTCCTCCTTGTCCATCATCAGATCATACCTGAAGACCTTCTTCTTCTCCTTGGCTCAGTGTCAAGCTCGGCCACTATTAGACCCTTCGAGACACTATCCTGCGTGAAGGATGCTATACAAATGCAAGTTGTTGCTGTTGGTTTGGATGCTCTTAACAACAACAACATGATTGCATTTATAGAGCAACTTTCACGTCGGGAGGACGTCCCAGGGCGCTGAAAGCATAGTGATGGGTTTCCTCAAGCGTCAGGCACCTGGCTGACCACAAAAAAAACAATGGTTTAGTGGGCAAATGTTTCTTATGGTGTAGTAATGGAATATAGAAACCAATAAGATCCTAGTCATTCCCTGGTCTGTGTTATGCAGTTGATTTCAGCCAGAGTGGCTTTTGGGGAACACAATTGGCCTCAGAGTCCCCATGCTGGGGAGGGGAAAACACTGCCAAGGCTCACACTCATGATTGCTAGCTAGTGAGGACTGCTGAACTATACAAGCACATGATGGTTTGGTGAACAACAACAGCACCAAGTTGCATTCATATAGTGCTCTTCACATAGGGTAGTGTCTAAGAGCAATGCATAATTTAGGCTTGGGTTTGTTCACCACAACATTCCAATGCCCATCAGCATTCACTATCAAGATTCTTGCATGAAGAGTGCGCACTTGGGTGAGGTACAAGATGATTGCTGGCAACTGTGGAATGTGTACCAGTATGAGTCTTTTCCTCCGGAGAAATGGGGAGAAAATTGTGTGAAGTGGGGTTTAGGTATTAGGAGAAGAAATGACTTTTTAAATGGGGAGACAATAATTTAAAAACTGTAGTTGTTGTGCCGAATAGTAAAATTGTATTGCTTTATAGTGGGTGTTTATTGCTTAGTAGATGCAATACATCCCAGAAATACAAACATTTTGTTGGCCATTACAGTATTGTATAGGATCCTCAACCCAGAGGCAATGCAGAAGCTGCCTCTCCTCCCCTACACTTGGGGAAATGTAGCACAGATCTGACTGGAACTGATCTAACTAAGCATCTCCATTATTAACTACTAACTGTAACCATTGCAGCTACCCTTGCAACCAAAGGATCCATGTAGATTGACACACAAACACACATTTCATCTTTATCTATAGTCGTCTGGGAGGACTCCTGTGGGAGGACTCGGTGCTTTAAAAATTTAATTTTGTTGTTGTTGCCGCAGCTTAGCTTCATCTGTGTTCTTTATTTTGTTCCCGCCACTGCTTGACTACATGTGTGCTCTGTAATGCAGGATGCCACAGTGCCATGGTCAGCCAGCGCAGCCACCAGATGTCACTGCAGTGTGTGCCTACATACGTAGGTTATCTGTGACGCACTATGCCACAGCACCACGTTGACTTGGCTGCCAAAGTAATTAGACCCAGCAACTGGCACTATTGTGTTGGATTGGCACAGTTGGTAACACTTTTGCTACACCAAGACACATCAGGTATAACTGCAACAAAAAATGCAAAACTGAAAATAACTCATGAACGATAGGAGGTACCTGAAAACAAATATGCCCATGTCACTCCCAGTGGAAGACCTTTCCGATGAGGTATAAATCATGTCTCTACATCAATCGGTTATTGAGATCCTTCTTGAAGCGCAGACAGTCAATGTTGTTTTAATAGTATAGATAGAAGAAGATAGATAGAAGATAGATAGATAGAGGAAGATAAATAATCCCATCCCATCACAGATTGAAGCTCAGAATTTCTGTAGGAGAATTCCAGGTTTTAACCACAGAGAGATAGCAAGTTGGTGAGCCCTGCAGTAGTTATGCTACACAGGGCTCAGCTTGATCTGTTTTATATTGTAAAAAAGTGTCTTGTTTTGCCTCATGTCACCAGTAGATATAAACCCGGCTCCTTAGATGGGTTTGCAACTGAACACAAGGATCATTCCTACCCTTTACCAAACAATGTCAACTCTTGACATGAGCACTAGCGCTGTCCTGTCCTAGATGTATGCCAACATTCTGATGTATAAGATGTTCCCAAAGGTATGGCAGGAATGGGGGATAAATCCTTACTCATCAGTACTGGAGGCTCTTGATCAGTTAATGTTACCCCTCTCCACACATTCCAGACTGGCCCATCTTCACATCAGACTGCATCAGACCCTTCTTCAGCTGCTATAATTCTTCTCCAGTTGCTCTGGTGGTCAGGCAATGGAAAGCAACCTTGTCCTTGGTGTATTTTTTTGACATGCTTAAACAATTTACAGACCTCCTGCTAGGCTCGCCTGTTCATTCGCATTCCATTCAACTGCCATGCGATCTAGCCTTGTAAAGGCCAGTTCTGTTTGGTTTGTCATGTGCTGTATTTGTGGACCATTTCAATTTTAATAAAGGCGCTGTGTTATTATTTCACTGTATTATTGTTTGAATTCCGTTCTTTAAATGAGTAGGTAGAAGGTCAGCAGAAATAATTATTAACACATTTTCAGCTGTCATCCTTTTTAAAAACACACTTATTGCGCCCTTGCCAATGTAAATGTTTTTTGGTGTTGCTATTTATTTTCCTTTTGTAGTAAAGGAGGGGAGAGAAGTGTGTTTGGAAAAATTTCTCAGTAATAGAAAACTGAATGAATTCTATGATGGAAAATAAGTCCTTAACAGTTTCATGGCAGACTTTAGTGTAAATCATTATTCACATCCACCGTACAGCTACTGTTTCCAATAAACAACCCTCAGCAACACAAATATCAAAAGCAGCTTCCCTTCCAAATCATATAATGATCTTAACTTTGAGGACTATCCCTCAGGATTTTCAAATTCAACTTGGCTGCCATGCTTTTTAATTTTGCGAGAGACAATTTTTAAAGTTCCAAACCAAGGCAATCGTTTTACTTAAAAATGTTACTTCTGGCGAAAATGTCACAAAATCTATGCTCTCAGTTGAAGCTCAATTGAAGACTTCTCTATCCGATTGGAGGGCACAATGTAGCACAAAGATTTTATATACTCTGTTTTATCTCCTTCAATCGAATAGTCACGTCCTCCTGACATGAAAGGTGCTATACAAATGTAATTTTGTTGTTGTTGCTGTCAGACCCCAGAACTGAAGATGAAATCTAAGCACAGGTCCAGTTTGGGAATCCTATAACTAAGTGTGCCACAGATATATGTGTATTTTAGTTTGCTAGAAATCTGTGTTTTTGTTGTGCATTTTTTCTTAGAACAAATAATTCTGTTTTAGATTTTTACTTTTTCGTTAAAGATTATGGATAACCCTGCAAGCCAAAGCCTATTGAGTAGGGTGGTCCTATTTGGACAAGCTTGGAAGTTTGCCAGACAGTGCTTTCAATGGCAAGTTGCTTGGCATTAGCTAGTTAAATTTTAGCAAGACCCCAATGCACTCTTTGGGGTCCCCAAGCTTTGGCTCTTGCCAACCTGTACCCAATAATCTCTGGAATTTGGTCAGCAGGGTGGATCCCTTCGGGGAGAGAATTCCATTCAAAACACGTGAATTTCCAATTGTAGGTGGCATGCATGGAATTCTGTTTGGTTTGGATACTCTTTAGCATGGCGATGGGTTTCTGCATGTGTCAGGCACTCGGCTGACCAAAAAAACCTTTGGAAATAATATAGAGCAGACTGAAGCATACTTGTTGCTATCATCTATGGAGTAGAAAATATCCATTTTGTCTTCTGAAATGTTTGGCAATGAAAGAAGAAGTATTTGTGGCAATTTATAACTATTACATGGATTAAACCTGATGTTACATTGTTTACGTGTAAGAGACTGAGGAATTTGCCGGGTCTTGGCATCCACAGAAATGTTATATTCCTCAAAATGTTAAACCTTTTGTTTCAGGAATAAAATTGAAGTATTAAACAATTCCTCAGAAGCAAAATATACACTGATGCTTTCCATGGAAATTTTTCAGGAGTGCCACTGAAAAGTAGTTCTTGTAGCGTTCTGCTAAACCTTTTGTCCATCATTTCAATTGCACTTGAGTTGTCAGGTCATGTGTACAGATTCTTTAATCATGGAACTTGCAATAGTACATTGCAGAACTGATAATAACAGCCTGATTCCTTCCTTCAGTATAACAATAATAATAATCCTTGCATTTGATATAGCGCTTTTCACGTCTTCTAGACATCTCAAAATGCTTCACAGAATATACTATAAAGTGAATTGAATGCATATTTTGTGGGTGAAATGCAGCAGCCAATTGTTTTATGTAAAATTTTTTTTTGCTCTTGCCTGACCAGTGAAACAGTGAATTTTGAGAGGTGACTTGATTCAGTGCATGCATATTCTCCCAGTCCACAATTTTTTTTGCAGGGGGGCGAGGAGGGCAGGGTTAAGCCAGGAGTCTGATACACATAGAAACCTAACACCATATTTATGAAAATTTCTGTTTTCCTGGTTAAGGAGTGTGTATATGAACTCTTTCCCCATAGGAAATCACCCTGCTCGCTTAACCCAGAGAGTTGAAATGCAGGTTGGCAAGAGCCAAGGCTCTGAGACTCTAGAATGTATACAAAATGCAAAATACTGCAGATGCTGGAAATCTGAAACAAAAGCAGAAGTTGCTGGGAACACTCAGCAGGTCAGGCATCATCTATGGAGAAAGGAAAGTGAGTCAACGTTTTGGGTCCACGAACCTTCATCAGAACTGAACGAAGTTCTGAAAACGAAGTTCAGTTCTGACCAAGGGTCGTGGACCCGAAATGTTGACTTACTTTCCTTTCTCCATAGATGCTGCCTGACCTGTTAAGTGTCCCCAGAATGTATAGTTTTCTTGAAATGAAGATGGTGGGTCCATTCTGTTTTTCAGCAATACAAAATAAACCTTCAATGGACATTGTGCTTCTGAACGTAACTCTTGATTTAGTCTGATTTTGAATCTCCACCCATTTGTTGAACAAAGTCATTTTGTTGCTGTGCTGCAAATTCAGCTTTTTCTCATTCTGTGCATTGAACTCTCCCTCTGATGGGAGTTGCTGGTGACATCTGCACTGTCCAAACAACAGTTTCTTAAAGAACTGTAAACTTTTGACAGTACACATTTTAACCCCTTAAACTTTATCAGCTTTAGAAAGCGTTAGGGATATCTCAAAGTCTAGAGGTTATTTCATGCATTCTGTCAATCTGCTCACTCTGCTCAATGCAAAGCTAATTTCCAATCACCTTCAAGGAAGAACATTTCCAGTAATTTTTCCAAAATACATGTATTAACAAAATTTACAAGGTGACCTACCAGCAGAAAACTCAACTATATCTATGATGCAAATAAGTCTTTCACAGTTTCATTGAACAGCTCCTAACTCATATCCACTCAACAGCTAAGGCAGTATCTATTTAGTCAAAGACAAGAATACCATACTGTGCAAGTGGAGGGTTTGTCCAAGTATACATATAATATATATATATAAATTCTAAAGAATTCAGCCTGCAAATAAATATATGCTAGCTGCATCTACGTACATCGGCTATGATACTGAGAACAAAGCCACAATTTATTACACAAAGAGAAAGTGCATTCTGCTAAAAATACAGTACCCAGGATTTTCCTTTTACATTTCAGTATTGTAGCTGAAACCCATGTTTGCACAAGGCTGGTCTAGTTAAATATATTGGAGAGAAGCAAGACCAATTTCATTGACTTTAATCCTGGAATAAATTTGCAGTTGCTTGACCTGAGAAGGTTCAGTACCAGTGAGCATAGAACAATATAATCCTTGCATTTGATATAGCTCCTTATCATGTTGAAACATCTCAAAGCACTTTTGGGTTATGTAAAGTGTAGTGACATTGATTTGTAAGTGAACATGGCAGTCAATTAGTGCATAGTAATGCCCCAAAAGGAACCATGAAATCAATGACGAATTTAACAGGAGAATTGTTGGCCAGCATACTGGGAGAAACCCCCTTCAGTTTACGAACTAGGGGATCTTTAACATCCACCTGAATAGATTGGAACCTCGGTTTAGCATCTCATGTGAAAGATGGCACCTCTGACTATATAGTGCTTCGCCATCATTACACTGGAGCATCAGCCTAGACAGTGAGCTGGAAGTTCCAATATGGGGCCTGAACCCATAACCCTCTGACTCAGAGTCAAAAATGCTACCAACTGAGCCAGGCCGACACAAATATCCACCCAATAAAAATGTTGCTGAGTCTAATCAATGTTGAACCAACTGAGGTAAAAATCAACGGTAACTTCATAAAATTGGCCAAAATAATTCTCTGATTCACAGCTACTCCCTATCATATATATAGCCTTTTGACTGTAGCTAAAAATAGGATATTGACTTAACTGAATTGGTAACCTGTGAATCAGCATTTAAATGATGGTATAGGATGAAAAATGAAATTAGTGCCTGTAAAGTGTCAGGATGGAAAAATGATTTCAAATCACTCTTTTATTGAAATCAAGGGTAGGTGGGGTATGGGGTGGATGTCAGTTCCACAGTCAGTCTTTAGGAATGGATGGCAGAATGTGAACTTTCATGACAGATTTAAGTGATAATTATGAACCATTGCATTTTCTCTCCCTCCGGGCTTGATACGGAACGTTACCCAGAGTAAAGTGCGCTCACTTGGGGTAAAAGGCCTCAGTAGCATTGAGGAAGCTTGGATTCTTTCAACAAGTAAAACAATGAATGCAGTTTACATGTTGCGATAAAGTGCAGTAATCTGTGGACTGATTATAAAGCAGCAATTCTTCAATGTTGCTTGCTCAGATAATAAGCCTACACAGGCCAATGAAAGAGATATTCTCTTTAATAAAGAAGCACTGTAAACACCAAACGTAAACTAAAACAATCATTTTCTTTTATACGTAGTCATTATTTGACTTTGGAGCTGCTGATTTTGAAAATTGTAGTTGAACATCATTCCCATTTAAATAAAAATTGCTGTTCGAAACCTGTCATTTTATGACTTTTCATTTTATGAATAATTATATTAATATAAGATAATAATGTATAAAACAATTGGATTTTTGAATCTACAATATTCCAAAATATAGTAGATATTTCTTCTTTTATTTTTGAGAAATTAGGCTTCTTAAAGTTAAAACCAATGAGCAAACACAAAAATGGCTGAAACATTTTTATTTCTTTATTGAATCCAGATTTAATCCTTTTAAAAAAAGGCAAAGCCCACTAATGAGCAATTTTTTTTGTGACAAAATATGCATTATGCACTTATTTACATTCCAATAGGAATCTTGATTGAGGATACTGTCACAAGATATTAGGCAATTGACAGTGACTACCCACAATTACCACTTTAAATGTTTACTGTCTTGACAATTTTATAAATAGGTTAGACAAGTCCGCCTAATTTTTCAATTGCCAAGATATACTGCTATCTTCATTTTGATCAACAATAAGATGCAGGACTACAGAGATAATTTATTTGTTAAAAAACATTATGATGAGTTCTAAAGAGTCCGAACAATACTTCACATGTAAGTGTTCTGCTATTTCTGCTGGCTCCAGTGAAAAGGACCACTTGATCTGTCTGTGTTACTGGAGCCAATAATTGAAACAAAACATTTGTCTTGAGAGGCACTTGGAATCCTCAGCAAACTTATTCTATTCATCAGGAAAGCAGCAAAGAAAAAGATGAACACACAAGTAGATGTTTTAGCCAGGAGGTGAGTAGCTTGTTTAGTGGTGTGGCTTCTAATAATGTACTAACGCTTGTTGCTTTGGTTTATTTGATGCATTTTTATTGATATACAATACTGTATATGTACGTCGATTAACTCCTTAAAATACTAGATGAGTAACTGTTTGGACTAATACTGAAGATTACCCAACAACTTGGATTTATATAACATCTTTCAATTAAAAAAGAGCATCTCATTAAGCTTGATAGTTGTAGTCGTGGACATCAAGCAGGGAAATAAGACTTTCAAAGATGTTGATCAAAGTCACAATCGAGGAGCTATGATTGTGGGAGGTTTGTAAGACAGGCACCTATGTATGTGGCTTTGGAGAAGAATTCCAAAGGACAAGAGAATAATGGCTGACGGTTCAGAGAGGGGCATGTGACTTAACAAGTATGACACTAAGCTTGGGATTTAAAACCCATGGGATCTTTAACATCCATCTGATCAAGCAGACGTGATTCGATTTAATGTCTCATCCGAAAGACGGCACTTCCAACAATTCAACACACCCTAACACAGCATTGGACTGTCATCTTAGACTGTGTGAGATCAAGTCTCATCATAGGCCTTGAACCAATAACATTCTGATTTTGGATTGAGAGTGCTACTAACTGAATCAGTAGCTGTGATTTTCTGTGGAATGGTTATTGATCCACCTGGAATTTAACGTGTTCGCATCTCCAGAGATGTACAAATATTAAAAAATAAAAGTTGGATTGATAGGATTGAGTGTGCAATGGGTCAGAAGGCAACTATTACATCTTGAACATTGGAATTTGAGGCGACTGAAGGGAATGGAAATATTTCATCAATAGTGTAGGGCCCAGTAAAATGAGTTATGCTCAATGTCTATCCTATCTTATATGGTACAGGTTATACCTGATCAAGAAATGCTTGATGATATGAGCACTGAAATGATACATTTCTAAAATCCAGTTTTATCAGACATCTCTTATCACGACAAGCACACCATTTACCAAATCAGTGCTGCAGGACCTCCAATACACCATCATCAGGGTAATAAGATAGGACCAAAGTCTATCTGACAATGATAATTAAAGGCTGTTGCCACCACTGACTTTCGTAATGATGGAGGTCTCAGTTTCTGTGCAAAAGTGGAAGTGGGAATAGAATTATCTGCTTTGTAAAGGCTCAAAATGTTTTTAGTTCATAATTCATCATGTTACCTCTATTCAGTAACACCACAAAGGCAATCAGAACCAACTTTTGAACCACTTATTGAAGGATATAATGAACAACTAATCAAGTCACATACTGGACATTTCTCAGTCAAGCAGTCAAGTGTTGTATCAAAATTGCTGGACCATGTACTATAATTATGGGGGCAAAAATATCACATCAACCCTACACCCATATTTCTGTTGCTGGTTTACAGAGAAATAAGTGTGGTGTGATTAGAGCTGATGTATAGACAAACTTCAGAGATTTAAACTGAAAGGGATTGGATCCAAATACTTTTACTATTTCAGATTTCCTGCTCCCCTCTGCTAATCGTCACACCAAAATCATATCTTTATCAAGGTAGCCTGAATCTGGTAAACAGGGATTTTGAACATACATTCTCTCTTTTCAAAGCCCTGTTAAGCAGAGGATTACATAATAACTGTTCTGGACACTTTTCTTGACCTTTTCTGTGTGGAATACGCTGGAATGTTAAGCATTCCTCATGACTTGTTCCATTAGTTTGATGTACGCACATTCATTCATGTATTTCCTCCCATCCTCTACTAGGCTTGGTGCATCTGCTTCATATTTTAGTTTGTTTTCTCAGTGACAAGGAGGGAGAGAGAGACCAGATCCATATTGTGTGCAATATTTCATAGTTTAACTGACCACAAATACCTCTGGAATCAGAATCTGTCACTTTGAATTGTTAGTCTTAATGACAGCCATATGTTACTACATTTGTGTGTGTCTGAGGCAATAACTTCTAACTCCAACCACTCTAAAATAAATGTTTTACACAACAGGCCACTTGGAGGAAATGTGAAATAACTTACCATAAATTCCACTGATAGCTATTTTTCAAATTATTATCAGATCTTTGGGGTCATCTTTGGATCTTGTGACCACTTGTAAGTGCTTTGAGATATCCTCCCAATGTGAAAGGCATTTTCTAAATATAAATTGTACTGTGTTGCCAAATTATTAAAATACATCATCTCCAGTTTGAATTCCTGTAATGATACAATCTTAATTCTCCAACCTCTCGTCCTCCCACCTTAAATGGTTGTTGCAGCTTATTTCAGAGGTCTTTTTACTGATCCATCTGCTCATGCTCTACACTAACTGTATACTCAGAGATTATTGGTTTAATAATAATAATAATAATAATTCTTGCATTTGATATAGCGCTTTTCACGTCGGGAGGACGTCCCAAAGCGCTTCACAGAACACACTGTAAAGTGAATTGATTGTATATATTTGTGGGCGAACGCGGCAGCCAATTGCGCACAGCAATGTCCCACAAACAGTCGTAGATTGAAAATGACCAATTTATTATTGTTTTTTGTTTTGGAGGGATTATTATTAGGCGTGTGGAGTAAGAAAACTTGCCCAAGGTTTTGCCCTGCCTGGAATTGAACTCAGGTCTCTCGCTTGCAAAGCGAGTGCTCTAACCACTGAGCTACAGGACTCCACCTTTAGTGTTTAGACATCTATGAAATAAGCCTAATATTTTCAAACTAATGATCCAAAACAGGATAGTGAAGGCTAAATCCAGGGTCATATGTAGGATCATCCCTCACATCAGGACTTTGAGTTGATCATCTAAGCTGACACTTCTAGTGCAATGCTGGGGGATGCCAAAATGAAAAGGATGTTTCTCCTGGTCTCCTAGCCAACAAACCTCAAGATAAATTGTACCTGAATTCAAACCAATTTGAACACTGTAAATTCAGTCTAAATTTCGAAGCTGGTATTCCACAATTCTTCAAAAAGAAACCGCTTCCAAATTAAAATGGAATTTAACAATTTTCCTCTGTTATGCACTCTCTTAAATTTTAAAAACAAATGGTTTTACAGGTTAAGGCTGAGTGAAATTTCAATACATTTGGCTGTGGGCTGACTTTGCCCCACTAACTGCTTGCCTCAAGTCTCGGCGTGCGCATCTTGGCTACTGCCCCGACCCGAGCGGCGTTTCCCCCAAAATGCTCCCTACCCTGCAACTCTCCTGCTCTGTCCTCTCTCTCTGTCCTCCGCGCCTCCTATCCCCACTTGACTGTCCCACAGCTCCCTCTGCTCCAGCCCGGGAATCCTCCATCGGGCTCACCATGGGACTCGCCATTGGCTGTCCAGCAGCAGCCACACTGACTGCCCCATTCCCCACTATCACTGCAAGCCCCGCCAGACCCAGACCCTGGCGGCCAACCTTTCCTCCCTCATCCACATTCCCATCCTCCCTGCCAATCCTCCAACCAATGAAATCCACCACCTGCTCCCTCAACCCCATCTCTACCCTTCTCCTTACCTCCCAGCTCCACCTCCTCACCTCTTTACTCTCAGACCTCGTCAACCTCTCCCTGTCAACTGGCACTGTTCCTACCCACCTAAGAACGTCTGTCATCACCCCTACCTAAAAAAAACCTTCCCCGGACCTATCCCTGCTCACTAACTACTACCCCATCTCCAACCTCAGCCCCCGCAGCACCCTATGCAATGCTCCTCAGGTCTCTGTCCTCTGTCCCCTTCTCTTCAACCTGTACATGCTCACTCTTGGTGACATCATCCGCAGACATGGGGTCAACTTCCACATGTTTGCTGATGACACCCAACTCTATCTCTCTGCCTCCACCCTCAATTGCAGGACCACTGACGTTCTGACAGACTGTCTAAAAGACATAAAGTCCTGGATGAGAGCCAACTTTCTACAGTTGAACGTCAGCAAGACTGAGGCTCTCCTGATTAGCTCATGCCAGTGCCTCCACACCTCAGGCATTGGCAGCATCAGCATCCAAATGTAATTTTGTTTTGTATTTGTGTGTGTATGTATGTGGAGAAATCTTTAGGTCAGTGGGGGGAAAAAAATCTTGTTTTGAGTGGTGCAGTGCTTTCATGTGCCAGGGATTGGTTTCAAAGAGAGCATGAAGGTGTAACGATAACTTGTATTTCTCTATTCCTGATCTCCAGCCCACGTTAAGGTCGGAATGTGCTGAGTCAAAGAAAGAAAAAATGTTTATAGTTCCTTATCACTTCAGAACACCTCAAGTCTTTTACAGTAAATGCTGTCAAATGTTGAGACTTTAAATAGGCAAACATAGAAACCATTTTGCGTATATACATAGCTATAATAGTAATAATAATCCTTGCATTTGATATAGTGCCTTATCACATCATTAAGACGACTCAAAGCGCTTCACAGAATATATATTGACTGTGTATTTTGTGGGGGAAACATAATAATAATAATAATAATCCTTGCATTTGATATAGCGCTTTTCACGTCGGGAGGACGTCCCAAAGCGCTTCACAGAACACACTGTAAAATGAATTGATTGTATATTTGTGGGTGAACGCGGCAGCCAATTGTGCTCAGCAATGTCCCATGAACACTCATGGATTGAGTGACCAATGTTTTTTGGAGGGATTATTACTCCCTTATTATTATGAGTAGTGTTATTATTACTATGAAGTGAATGACTATCTTATCTGGAAGAATGTTGACCAGGGCACCGGAGAATATCCCTTCTCTATTCAAATCATATGGTGGGATAATATAACATGGACCTGAGGAACAGACAGACTTGATCTCAGTGTAATATCTCAATAGAAGGACAGCGCTACCCACACTGACCTGGCCGCTCCCATCACTCAATGAGCACTGGCCTACTTCATGTTCCTGCTAGCGGTGGGTGGGTTCAGCTATTCTCCCCCTGCTGTCTGGAACCTCATTCCGCAGTCCCTCCGACTTGTTCCCTCCCTACCCTCTTTCAAAGCATGTCTTAAAAATGTACCTCTTCGACTATGCTTTTGCATTCTGCCCCTGAGCTCCTTCTCCCAGCTCAGATGCTTATCCGGCATTGTGCAGAGCTTTGAGATCTCCTCCTAAAATGAAAAACACTATATAGATGGAAATTGTATTGTATAGCACTTCCGACATGCAGTTCTACCCCAGTACTGCACCAAACTTACAGTCTAGACTAGACAATCACAAGGCTATAGGGAGGGTGGGAGGGAAGGAATTTAGCTTGTGGACCTCCTCACAACTTGGTCCAAGTCACAGAACTGGCAAGCTGAGAGCAGGGCTTCATCTGTCATCTTGGCTGTTCTGAGTTCTGTTGGAATTCTCTGGCTGTAATGAAGAGGGTTCACCTCCCTTGGTTAATCCAGAGTGTGTGTGCAAAATACATCTTCACCCATATATTATCCAGTCCCCAAATACCATGTACAGAAGTAATTACATTAGAATTAGGCAGTCTAAAATTCTCTGACAGGCTTTAAAATTCATGATGGGATTTTACAACACAATGGTATCAAGTAGGTAAGATCAGTGGCAGTAAAAAACTGATAAACCATTTTATTTGTTGGCAATCACAAGATTGGTTTGGATAAAGAAGGCCCTTTGGCCCATCTGATACCATCCATCCAGAATACCCCAACCCCCCCACCCCCCCCACCACCCACAGCACACCCCCCCACCCCGTCCTCCCATCACAACATTAAGATGTGTTTTTATATATGAGTTCAGTACCCTGGCCTAAATCACCTTCCTTCAACCTGTTCCAGTTGGGTAACAAAGAAATTGCTGGTATCTGTTCTGAAATTGCCATTTGCAACTCTAATCCTATGTCCTCTTGTTCTACTGCACCCTAAAGTGTTATTCTGGGTTTACTTTACAATCCCATTTTACAATCCCTTCTATGAGGGTATAAACTGAGTCATTTGCTCTCAAAAACAACAAATTGCATTTATACAGCACCTTTCACTTTGGGAGGATGTCCCAAAGCGCTGGCAGTCAAGGGTTTGCACCTGATCTTGGGGTTGGAATCAAGAGGGGTGGAGGGCAGGAGGGTGAGGATGACTAAAGGCACTGTCAAAGAGGAAGGTCTTGAGACAGGCCTTGAAGGAGGCAAGGGAAGGGAAGGCGAGGTGAAGGAGGTCCAGAGGATGGGGGGGCAGAAAGGCTGAAGGTCCAACCACCAATAATTGGGCAGCTAGGGTAGGGGATATGGAGAAGGCCAGTGCCTGCCGAGCGGAGGGAGCAGGCAGGTTGGTAAGGCTGAAGAGCTCTAACTTGTCTAATGGTTGCTCAAGACTCATTCCTCTAACAATGAGGATCATCCTTGTGGTTCTCCCACTGCACTGTCCCTAGGGCCCTGGTAGTAAGTCCCCTGATGTCATGATGACAAGAAGGGTGCAGTATTCAAGGTGCGTCTTAACTGGAGCACCATATAGTCTGAATATTACGTCTGGGGAGCTAAACTTAACTGATTTAGCAATATAGGCCAGCATGGCATTTGCCTTTTCATTACTGCCTCACATTGTTTTGACATAGTGAGCAATAAATCAACTTACTCCACTAGATCTCTTTCAGCTTTTACCTTGACAAGTTCTGTTCCATGTTTAATGTCATCCCTCGTAAAACCCTGCAAAAGAGATAGTTCCTCCAAAACACGCTGTCAATGCATTTTACAATATATCCTGTGAAGTGCTTTGTGATGTCCCCCTGACATGAAAGGTGTTTTATCAAATGTAAGGATTATTTTATTTATTTAATATATGTGCCATTTCCTTTTCATCCTTTTTTTCAAGCCCCTTTGAATCCCTTAGGGTTTTAACATCTCCCTGACTACCCTCTTAAAACAAAGTTTGTATAGATTTTCGTTTGTATTATTAACTAGGTGTCGGCTTGGCTTAGTTTTGTGGCACTCTTGCCTTGGGTCAGAAGGTTGTGAGTTCAAGCAGGAACTTATAGCCCAGGCTGATACTATAGTAAAGTACTGTAGAAGTGATACGTTTATTCAGAAGTGCTTTCCTTCAGATGTGATGTTTAACTACCTGTCCAAGTTTAACTAGTTATGCATGTTTAAGTTGATGTTAATGATCCTGTGGCACTATTTGAAAAGTGAAGGAAATTTCTCGCAATTTCCTTGCCAACAAGTCTCCAAATAAATTCCTTTGCTTCCACAAGTCCCCAGCCCATGCGTAAGATGCCAATGTTGCAATCATTCCTTACGGTAAGATGTCTTGAGCATTCAATTGAACCTGAATGCAGTCTGCAGAGTTGTTGCTGCCTTGTTTGCAGTCATGGCTTAGGAACTTGTGTGCTTGAAAACTCATTCATATGAAAACAAGTGCATGTGCAGTGGCTAGTTAGCATTTTCTTAAAAAGGTACAGTAATAATAATAATCCTTGCATTTGATATAGCGCTTTTCACGTCTTCTAGACTTCTTTGACTGTGCCTTTAGTCACCTCCTGATACCCCCCTCTTGTCAAGTTGCTCTGTGATCCAGAACGGACCCTAAAAAGTACTTCAAGACAATTTCTTTTTCAAAAGACTATATATAAGTGCAAGTTGTTGTAGCGCTTACTTCTCTATAATCTTAATAGATGGGCAATGTTCCCTCCTTAGGTAGTCACTGCCATCTTCCAAGCTAGATCTTCTTCCCACCTCAAGTGGCAACAACATCCAACACTGTAAGCTAAATGACTAGCAGTTGTTTTTTTTCTCCTGAGAGTGGTCTGAATTAAAGGAAATTGAAGGTCTCCACTCAGAACAAAATGTCAAAGGTCACAACTTCAAACACAACTGCAAATGTATGTGTTTATATCTGAGTTTAGATCTGTGTGAATTTGCTGCAAAGTAATGAGGAAAGGAGAATTGAGGAAGAGAGAGAAATTCCAGCATCCCTTAAACTACCGTGAACTGGTTTTAATTTGTCAAGCAAAGTGTCCTTATCTGGAAACCATGTATTGTCTAAAACTTGAAATAATCAGTTTAGCAATGGTACCTTCAGTGATAAATTCGTAAAACTAATCTTCAGTTAGCGCTTTGACATGAAGGGGATTGGATTAGGAATGACACATGGTCATTATAGCATTCGATACCTTGTGCTACAATTATCTACCTTTCCGACCTCAAGTAGCCTGAGGCTGATGATGCTGAGCCTCTTTGTTCTCACCACTTGTGGTCGGTTTGATCATCACTTGCACAATAGCGATAAGACATAAACAACTGTGTGTGCCTTAACGGACCATCCCAAAGTCAGGGCTTACTTTTGTGATCACTCACTCCACAAATAACCTAAATCATGGTGCTCAGAGATTTGAGTTAGGGGAAAAAATCAGCCAGGGTGCCGGGGCCTGTATGCTGTGGATTGATCCCGCTGGAAAATGCATGTGTTGTGAAAAGCTAGAGAGGAGAGGAATGCACTTAGCTGTGATTGCTCTCTAGCATATATGCCTGTCTCGTCTGCTGATTGACACTCACTGCCTTTGCACACATGTGAAGGACGGTCATTTTGAGAGAAGAATTTGAGGGTGCCAAGGCACTGCAAAATTGCATCCCAGCATGTGTCAGGAGGGAAGGGCAAACATAAAACTGAAACCCGGTGTGATCTTGCGATAAGCAAAGACAAAACCACCATGAATCTGTCCACTCAAGGAAACTTTGAGAGTATGTATAAGAAAGATTATTTTTCTGTTATTTTCAGCCACATTTCCTTAACTGATCATTGTGCAGGAGCCAAGATATGTATTCACAAAGACTGCTAAGTGTGCTAACAACCAGTTATGAGGACAGGAAGCCAGTTGTGTCCAATTTGCAACTTAGAGATGACCTTGAGACTAAAATAATGTTTTTCAAAGGGAAGTGAAAACCTTGGATTAAAACTACAAGGTCCAGTTCATTGGATGCTTAGTCAGATACTGAATGCAACATAAAAAATAGATGGAGAAATTTTCTGAGCTAATGGAGCTTACTTTCCAGAAACAGGCTATCATGATTCACTGGGTTAATTTTACACTTGTAAAAAGCTGTTCAAACTGAAGTGTTTCAACCTAAAATCTTGGATTTTGCGGTTGTCTTGTATATTTACATGAAATGACCACCACCAACAACTTGCATCATATATTTGCATTTGCAATAGAGCAACTTGCATTCATTTAGAGCAAATTGATATTAATTATTGCATTGTGATCGAGTTCAGATTTAATTTTAAAATGCATTGAGTATCCGCAATGCAATACTTGACATACTGTAGTATAGTAGATGACCAGTGAATCACAGTCATTGTTGGGTTTGATCAAACTAATCATAGTTGGTTGTGTTCAGAGTTCCAGCTGGACTGTAACTGTGCACAGCAATAAAAGAGTCAAGTAACTGTTATTCCATGTGTTTAATCCCACCGGCTCTCAAGCTTTACATTCACCCGTCCTCAATGGATTGGCTGGAATGCTAAAAATTCTGCGTGTGACACTTTGTATTAATGTGATAGACAAACATTCATTCTTTTATCTCTTCCATTCTATGTGTTCCTACTGCAGTGGAGAGCAGATGCCAATTATCCTTTAATTGTTCTTTTGGTTAATCTCACATCTGAAACGTGTGTCTGGTCTGTGAAACATTAACCATTCTAAAACCAAAAGCTCTTCTGGGTGGGCTACAATCCCAGTGAGATTAGAGAAAATGTTTAGCATTTGATTTTGTTTCTCCCCCACATTTCTCCCCTCCTCTACCATAAGCACTGACTCCATGGACACCAGCAATCTTCATGTGTGAGCAAAGGCAGACGCTACCAACATGAAGGACAACATCTGGGACCAATCCATTGTCCAAAGATACATGGACTAACTTCCTGGCAGGTGTCACCTGGGGCAAACACAATGTTTGATTTTCTGACTCCCTTATCCAGGAGTACTGAGGCCAAATTTAGCCCCCAATCACTCTACTGGCCTGGAGATTGAATTTGAGAATGTCCTGGTCTGTATGACTTAGATACACATCACATAGTAGTTACCCAGCAAGCCAGTGAGGAGTATTTAAGTCTTATTTAGTAGATTATTTTGATTGTTAATGCATTTGTGGTACATATCTATGTAATAATAATCCTTACATTTGATATAGCACCTTATCATGTGGTTGAGACATCTCAAAGCGCTTCAACAACAAAATTACATTTGTATAGCGCCTTTCACGTCAGGAGGACATCTCAAGGCGCTGGACAATCAGGATTTTGAACCCAAGCTGAGGGTTGGGATCGGAGAGGTTGGAGAGAAGGCAAGGAAGGAGGGTGACTGAAGGCACGGTCGAAGAGGAGGGTCTTGAGATGGATGATCATGAAGGAGGCAAGGGAGGGGGCGAGGAAGAGGGACTGCGGGATGAAGTTCTGGAGGGTGGGGGCAGAGTGGCTGAAGGTCCACCTGCCAATGGTGGGGCAGATGAGGCGGGGGACGTGAAGCAGGCCGGAGCCCGCTGAGCGGAGGGAGCGAGCAGGATGGTAGGGGGCAAGGAGGTCGCAGAGGTAGGGGGGGAGCAAGGCCATGGAGGGTTTTGAAAGTGAGGACCAGGATCTTGAACTGTATCCTCTGTGTAATGGGAAACCAGTGGAGTCGGGCGTGGATGGGGGTGATGGGGTCATTGAGCTGGTGGGGAGAGGACACGGGCTGCAGAGTTTTGGATGCTTCACAAAGTACAGTGTAAATTGAATTGACAGTGTGGGTGAAACATAGCAGCCAATTGCACACAGCAGTGTCCCACAAACAGCTGTGGATTGAGTGAACCAAAAATTGTTTTGGGGGGTTGGGGGGAAGGATTATTACCCCTGGAAAGCGAATCACCAATCAACTAGCAACCGTGTTCCTACTTACTGCTGGGTACATAGAGGCGTGAAAACACAACTGCTCAGATCTGCTCAGAGTACTGATTCGAGTACCTAGTATGAATTGAAAGACTAAACGTTTATCAAACCTTATTTAATATTTTTTGAGCCATGCTGGAAATCCGTCACACGCTGATTCTTTTAATTTAAAACCAAGATTAAGCCGTTCATTGAAGTGCGGGAATAGCCTTTCTGTTGCTATTGGCGATGACTGCAATTGAGGCAGAGGTTCACCACTCACAGCAGGCTGTAAATAGTACTATCAGTGGCACAGATCTAGGAAATCAAGTCAGCAACTGCCAACTCATCTAGGACTTCAACTAGCTTACAGAATATTGTGTTGTGCAGACAGAAGGCCGTGGCAGAGATTTGCCAGATACGGAGACAACGCTGATCATTTCAGCAATCTAGCAAATTGAGATAATCAGACTCAAACCAACAACAACAAATTATATTTGTATAGTGCCTTTCACGTCAAGCTGTATAGAGGAGACATTGAGTTTGTTATTGTGCAATAAAGACATCCGCACAATATATAAGTAGAAATTAATCACACATTCTGTAAGATTCTTAAAACTCCACCTCACGAACACTTGTTTACGAGTTTTAAAGACAAAATAAATGTGCAGTTAATTTCTATTTGATTCCCCTTCTCCAGTCTCAAGATTTCATGCTTTTCCAGCATGATAGGAGAAACTGCAGCCTTGTAAAGTGGGTGTATGTATATATATCTGTGCGCTTTGGGACGTCCTCCCGATGTGAAAGGCGCTCTATAAATGTAATTTTGTTGTTGTTGTGTGCATGTGTGTGGGGGGGAAGGGATCAAAGGACGGGATGGTTCAGCTGACAATTCTCTTTGATTTTCCTTCCCTCCCTGTAGGGAAGCTTCAGTCTTGCCTGATTCTCTGCAGATAGTATAGCTGAACGGAGGCCTTGTCTTGAGTGAACACGTGCTGCTTCTCCCCCATGCACTGGAACCCAAGTGTGAACGATCTTGTGACAGGCACAGCACATGGGGAAAAGTGGGATCTCAGTGTTTGGAAAGTAAGCTGAAATGCCTTTAACAAAGATTTAGGTCTGAAACATTATGTTTCACGGGTGCACCGGGATCTAATCTGAGATTCACAAAAGTACTTGTAATTGTATTCCCAGCAGGAGTCTTATTTGTATTATTTGGATTCCTTAGGAAGTACTATGATAAAAATACCACAAACTGGACCCCATTGAGTGGAGCAGTGTCTTGGATCTCTAACAATCTGTAAACACTTCATATAGCCTCGAGACAGACACTCAAGTACAGAGCTTGCAGAATTCTGCAATTGTTGGAGGTGCCATCCTTCGAATGAGATGTAAAATCGAGGTATGCTTTGAACTGCATTGAGACATCTCAATGATGTGATAAGTTGCTACATCAAACCCCACAAATACCAAGTCACAGATTTATTCTGAGCTTGCTGTTCTCAGTTGTGGCTACAACTGACCTCACAAGATTGGTTCAGATAAAGAAGGGTCTTTGGTCCATTTGATCTTGTGCTTCCAGAATACCCACCTTCTATCACAGCTTTTTTAAACAAGTCCAGTACCCTGGTCTGCCCCACCCTTCCTGGCAACCTGTTCCTCTGTTAGTTACCTCTGGGTAAAAACATTTTCTTGATATCTATCTTGAAATTGTCCTTTGCTCAGTGGTTAGAGCACTCGCCTTGCAAGCGAGAAACCTGGATTTGATTCCGGGCAGGGCGAAATGTTGGGCAAGTTCCCTCACTCCACGCCCTCTGTTTACCCAGCAGTAAGTAGGAACCCGGTTGTTAGTTGATTGCGGATTGCTTTTGTGGGGGTAATAATTCCTTAAAAAAATCATAAATTCGTCACTTCAATCCACGACTGTTTGTGTGACACTGCTGTGCACAATTGGCTGCCGCATTTCACCCACAAAATATAGTCAATTCACTTTATAGTATATTCTGTTAAGTGCTTTGAGACATCTCGAAGACCTGAT
Organism: Callorhinchus milii; assembly: GCF_018977255.1. Lineage (NCBI taxonomy): Eukaryota > Metazoa > Chordata > Chondrichthyes > Chimaeriformes > Callorhinchidae > Callorhinchus > Callorhinchus milii. The sequence goes on from NW_024704744.1 coordinate 54,903,355, forward strand.
AAGGCGCTATATCAAATGCAAGTATTATTATTAATTTGTTTTGCAATCGTGAATTTATGTCCTCTTGTTCTACTGCCTTAGTGCATCCTAAAACATTGTTCTCACTTTACTTTCTCAATCACATTTAAGCCCCTTTGGCAAGCTCCATGATTTTAGCTGGTTAATGCCAGAGGTTCCCCAATCTACACTTTGAGGTCCCCAAGCCTTGGCTCTTGCCCCTCTGTGCCCAATACTCACTGGAATTAGGTAAGCAGGATGTGTATCTCCAGGGAGAGAGGGTACCTTCCAATCCAGACACAGAGAAATTTCCATGGGTAGGTGGCATACTTGTATGGTGTCTGGTTTAGATACTCTTAAGCATGGAGATGAACTTCTGCCTAAAATTCAGCTGACCAAAAACATCCCATTTAAATTCTTATATACATCTATAAAATTCCCTTTGAAATCTCTCTTTTCAAGTCAAAAAAGTCTTAGCTTATCACAGCTCATTCCTCTAACGCTGCGGATCATCCTCATTGCTCACTGTCTTCAGGGTCTCGGCCGCTGTGCGGCAACCAGAATGGTCTCAGCGCACTGGATTATATTAACATGAATAATAATCCTTGCATTTGGTATGGATCCTTATCACATCGTTGAGACGTTTCAAAGAGCTTCACAGTATATACCGTAAAGTGAATTAACTCTATATTTTGTGGGCGAGGAAGGGGAAATCATTTGAGGTTCCTGTTCCCGACTGCTGTATAGACAGCTCTCTGGGCAAGTATGCAGTGCGAGACTCCTCTGTGTCGAGGCCTGCGCTTGGATAGCTGTCAGACAGCGCTCATGGTCAAGCCTCGCACATGAGTAATGGCCACGCGGACGCGGGCAAGGTGGCAGCCTGAGAGCAGATAAAAGGAGTTAAATGCCTTCAGGAGAGGAAACGGAAAGGGTGAGAAACTGGAAAAAAGCTGTAAAAATAAAGGCGAGAGGAGTACAGTGGCAGTTTGTACTGGTCCTGTAATCATACTGCTGGGGGGGGGGGGGGGGGGGGGGGGGAGCAGGTAGATGGATGGGTGTGGTCAGCATCACTTAGACCAGTTATGTGCACCTACACTCCTTTCGGTTCTGGGGAACTTCTAAGTCTCTGGAGACTGGTTACACTCTGTGCATTCCCGCCACGTTAATGCGACTCGTCTGTCTGCAGTGTGTGCAGTGCAGCTCCTCCGCCATCAGCTCTCAGCACATTCACACACACAGTGCAAATATATTCCTCGCTGTGTAAACACTGGGAGGAGAGTTGGAATCTCCGGCGGTTGCAAAACCCCGTTACCGGATCGGGAACTGATCCGCTGCACTTCTCCAGCCACGTCGGCGCAGCACCTGGAAAACTGTTCAAGCGGATGGATTCTGTCGGCAGCGGTGACTGCGGGTGTCAGTCCCGACCTCGGCTGAGGCTGTATTGGAAGCTGTTCCCGTTGGGGGGGGGGGGGGGGGGGCGGGGGACGATCCCACCCACGGGTCCAGCTCTCCGGGATTTCAGGGTGATGTCTCCTCAGCGTTCCCATTCCCGCAGCACCGCAGAGCCCGGGATGAGTGTGTGCGCCTCATCCATCACTGCACCGGCTTCACGCTAACGGTCCGTCCGCACTGCCTCCTGCGAGGAGTCGAGGCGAAGGTACCTGTGGCAGTACAAAGCTGATCCATCGCCTTCCTGCTGTCCCGAAAAAAAAACTTCCAACAGTCCCGGGAGGAGTCTGTCTGCGGGGGGGGGGGGGGGGGGGGGGGGGGGCGGGGGGACGGGACGGGACGGGACGGGGGGGGGGGTGTGGAAGTGGAGCGCACAGGCAAAGGCTGATCCGGATGGGCAGTGGATGGGATCCGCGGATGACAGAGCAGCGCAGGTGCCAGGACCCCGGCAGACAAGGCAGGAGGATGGTGGTCAGACCAGCTGTCAGCCCGCCACAGCATTCCTGCTGACTGAGGGGAGGGAGAGAGAGCTACACACACACACACACACACACATCCACCTTCAGTGCAGACAGAATACATCAACCAGCAGCCAGCAACCATACACCAGCAACCAGCAACCAGACACCAGCAACCAGACACCAGCAACCAGAAACCAGCAACCAGACACCAGCAACCAGCAACCAGACACCAGCAACCAGACACCAGCAACCAGCAACCAGACACCAGCAACCAGACACCAAACCAGCAACCAGACACCAGCAACCAGACACCAGCAACCAGCAACCAGACACCAGCAACCAGACACCAGCAACCAGCAACCAGACACCAGCAACCAGCAACCAGCAACCAGCAACCAGACACCAGCAACCAGACACCAGACACCAGCAACCAGCAACCAGACACCAGCAACCAGCAAACTAGCAACCAGACACCAGCAGCCAGCAACCAGACACCAGCAACCAGTAACCCAACCAAAAAAGGGGAGAGGAGCAGCCTCTCTCGTGAGGCTGAAGGAAGCAGCAAATCAATGGGAAAAAGACTAACACCGCATCAGCAAGAGTCTGGGGGGCAAAACTGGTGAGTCTCCCATCATTTCGAGATCTTGGCTTCTTTTTCTGATCAGGTAAAGCCAGAGAGAGAGAGAGAGATCAGAGTCAGCTCTCAGCAGCAGCACATAAACCTCTGCAGCGCAATTCCTCAGGCGAGGAAACACCAGCCGCAATGCTCCGGGCATTTCCAAAGAATATCCTGCGCTAAAAGCCAAGGGGTCACCTTATTTTTCCTTGAGCAGTGCAGCATTAACGGTGCAAAGTGAAATGCAGCGCAGTGCCTTCTGCCTTTCAGGGGATTCGGGGTTAGAATCTGGATTCAAGAGCAAAGCAAAAAAAATCCCCTCCCCAGTTCGAGGATCTATTTTTAATATTCGGGATCGCTTTAACTCCTTGTGCAGAGCGTGTGTGAGAGGAATAACTGCGTTCGTTATTAATCCTGAAGCAAATTGCAACCGAATATGCTGGACAATAATAATAATAATAATAATAATAATAATCCTTGCATTTGATATAGAGCTTTTCACGTCGGGAGGACGTCTCAAAGTGCTTGCAAAGCACAAGCTGATCGTGAAGAGGAAGCATTACTGCTTGGGAAATGTGTCTCTTAAGCAATTCCGAACCAGACTTTTATATGTGAACAGAATTGGCTCCAGTTATTATAGCAATAATAATCCTTACATTTAGTATAGTGTCTTGCACGTCTGGAGAAGGTCTCAAGCCAGTTCGCAAGATTATAAAGCGCAGTGACTGTATATTTTATGACTGGAGGTGACAGCTAATTTGCGCACGTCAATAGATCCCACAAAGAGCCATGAAGTGAATGACTAATTTTATCTTGGGAATTGTTGGCCAGGAAAATAACTCCTTCTACAGTAGCTATAGCTCGGTACTATACTGCAGTACTGTTCTCTTGTTATACTTGTACTACTATAACTGCGGCACAAAACAAAGCTGTCTTACATTCTCTTTGTATGTGTCACTTCTTAAAAATATAACTTTTCTGGTTGTGTTTCCATGGAATTGTTCAATGTTAAAGTTTTCTCCCAAATACTCCTAATAACCAGTTCCGTTCTGCTGCCACCAAAGTGTCAGTGACAGATACACACACATCACCAAACTGTGGGTGACAGACACACACCACCAAACTGTCAGTGACACACACACACTAGATTCTCAGTGACCGACATCCAACTACCACCAGACTGTTTGAGACTTAGACCGACACCCACCACCAAACTGCCAGTGACAGATACACACATCACCAAACTGTCAGTGGCAGAAACGTACTCACCACCAAATTGTCAGTGACACACACACACACACTGGACTCACAGTGACCGACATCCAACTACCACCAGGCTGTTTGAGACATAGACCCACACTCACCAGCAAATTGTTAGTGGCAGACACCAAACTGTGTGAGACAGACGTACACACTCACCACCAGATTGTCAGAGAGATTAAACATATACACACACACAAAACTAAACTGTCCAAGACAGAACCCCCTCCCAACCACCAGACTGTCAGAAATTCTGACACGACTCATCGCCAGACACCTGAGGCACAAACCAGATCAGGAGTTAGAAACTCAACAGCATCGATTACCAATTATATCTTCTGACACATCTGGATCCTGGACTAACACACAGTCTGCTGATTTACATTTTTTAAAAGAGACCTTACTTTTTACCGAGAGTCTATTGTTTTGTCCGCCTTTCAGCTTTAGGGCCTATGTTTAACTCCAGTCCAGACTAATGGGATGCATAGTCTCCTCTCTCCAGATTGCAAGGATCCAAATTAAAATAGAATTTTGGACAGTCAACTGATCGCAGCAGAGCCAGCCAGGCCCACATCATAAAACTGCCCATAATTCATTACAAACCAGTAACCAAAAATATGTCTGGTGTGGGGCATGGCAGCATCTCACTAGTGTGCAGGCAGTGTGAGTGCCAAAAATACAAAATCATTCCCTTGTCCAATCCTGATCCCGTGAGCAGTGTCTCTTATCTTTCTCTCCCACCTCCTTGCTGGTGAGTGTACATCATTGCCCACTTTTACGTTTTCCAACGAAAATTGAGACCCAACTTATATGCTGTCTTAGATCATTTTCTATAGTACTAATTGGTAGTTTTCAATTTTAGAATACTAATAGATATGTAGAAAATAATGTTATTGGGATCTAAAATGCAAGTTGAGTTAATAGCCCATGGGCTAACTATGATCAAACACACACAGGGCCTGGAATTAATCACCAATGAAGGTCATTCTGTAATCTTTATACTGGCTAATTACATAATTAAGGGGACCTTTAGGTATTTGAACAAGATTATCCCATGGGCTACTAGCCCAAAGTGCATTTTAGACCTCATACACCTGACCTACCACTTGATGTTCTTGATGTAACTCTCTCTATATTTCTCCTCTTATTTCCGACTTGCCCTATGGCATGCCTTAGAACCACTGAAGAAGACTATTTGACCCATCTTGTCTGTTCTGACTCTTTGATACACATGGATGTTTAACCACACGCACCAACACTGTGATGGAGAGAGTATCACCAAATTCCTTAAAGGGCCTTCTCCAAGCATAAGAAACTCTTATGCCACAAAACATGGTGTGCAGAGAAGTAAACTGCTGCTGCTGAAAAGCAGTGTCCCACAAACAGTCATGGATTGAAAATGACCAATTTATTATTGTTTTTTTTGTTTTGGATGGATTTGGAGGGATTAGTTGGAGTCTACTTCCAACTAATGTAACCAATGGTCAATGGGTAGGGATGTGTGTCCAAGCTGCGGGCAGATGATGAGAGCAATGCTCTCATACATTGTATGCTGAATTGTGTTACTCATCATGAAGCTTTCAGGGAGTTCTTGATATTTGGTATCCACATCTGTGCTTGTCAGATGTCAAAATGCAATAAAATGTGTAATTAAGTTTGTAAAGCACCTTTCACGTCGGAAGGATGTCCCAAGGAGCTGAACAGTCAGGGATTAGGACCCGAGCGTTGGGGGTTGGGATCAGGGAGGGTGGAGAGCAGAGAGGGTAGGAGGGTGGTCGAAGCCACGGTCAACGTGGAGGGTCTTGTGGTGTGCCTTGAAGGAGGCAGCAGAGGGAGTGAGGTGAAGGGAATGTGGATGGAGTTCCAGAGGGTGCGGCAGAGAGGCTGAAGACCCGACCGCTGATGGTGGGGTGGGCCGAAGGAGGACATGCAGTAGGCTAGAGCCTGCTGAGAGGAGGGAGTGGACAGGTTGATAAGGGGTCAGCAGGTTGGATAGGTAAGAGGGGAGCAAGGCCATGGAGGGCCTTGAAGTTGAGGATGAGGATCTTGAACTCGATCCTCTGAGGGATGGGGATCCAGTGGAGCCGGGCGAGGGTAGGTCTGATGAGGTCACGGAGCCGGGCGGGTCTGCAGTACTGTGAGACAACAGACCAGTCAGACTGACTCATCAGCAGGACTTGAAAGAACAGACCAGTTACTGGGGGCAGGAACTATCTTCCACTCAGCTGCTAATAACCTTGCAAGCCAAAGTCCGACCTGGTAAGGTGATCCTAGCCGATAAACAGTGGAAAGATTGCTAGGCACTGCTTTCAATGGCAAACTATGCAGTTTTAGCTAGTTAAACTTCAGCTGTATTGGATTGTAGACTCTGGGATCCCCAAGCCTTGAATCTTGCCAACCTGTGCCTATCGTTCTAAGGCATTCGATATAAGCCAGGGGCATTCCTCCGAAGAAAGAGTGCACACTTCATTCCAGACACATGAACATTTCCATGTGTAGCTGGGATTTATAACTCTCAGTCTACTTTGGATACTCTTAAGCCTGGAGATGAGTTTCCACGTGTCAGACACCCTGTTACCAAATAAATCGTCCCAAAAATGAAAGTAAAAACTACATATACAGCAGCTAGAAGCTGCTGTTTAGAAACTGTTTGAATCCATGTTGTCTAAATGACCCAAATATTTTCACCATGACCAGTGGTATGTTCTACACACAGCAGTTATCGATCTCCCTGCTTCCACCCCTGCCCTCCACCCTCCCCGACCCCCAGCTCAGGTCCGTAACTTTGTCTGTCCAGCACCTTGGGACGTCCTCCCGACGTGAAAGGTACCATCCAAATTTTTTTGTCGTTGTTATACAAGGATAGATGTGAGAGATGGATAGTCAAGTGTACTGTGCGAGAAATGTCAAACGCTTAATTTAGTCTCATTTTAGTTGGGGTATTTGGAGGTTTATTTGCAAAAATAAACTGAAATCTGGTCTCATTCAAACCACTTTGGATGCTCCTGATCTCTGAAAGATATATCCGTTCTAACGTGACTATGCTCTGGCTACCAAACATTCGTAGCCTAGAGCAAGGAAAAAGTTAAGTTGTGTTTTACATTTCACTTTTGTATGTTTCATGTTTAAACTAATCATGTCATATATTTTCTACCTGATGCTGTAGAAGCCTTCACTCTTAAGGGAGTGAGCTGGTGGTGTGTCTAAGTCAATTCTCCCTAGTGGCTATTCTTGTCTGGGTATGGTGGGCTGGAGGAGCATTGAGTCTCTGGAAATCCATAAATGACCATTCCTGATGCTGTAGGAGTTAATATGCATTCATTTTCTCAGGCAGTCTCAGTTGTGGGACATTGCTCAGTGTCTGAGGGAAATGCAAATTCTGCCCTGCAAGATTGTAATAGATATCTGAATATTTTATAAATATTCAACACGATAGTAGCACTGAAACAAATAATAGTGTGCGTGGGTGTGTGGGTGTTCTGAAACTATGTTTGTTATAAACCTCAGAACAAAATAACATGTATCAACATATTGCAACTCTGAATACCTATCATTGTGAATGATTGTCTAAACAGTATCTCGACCAAGCTTAGATATGCCACTTGGGTAAGATCCTGGAACATTGAACCGAATTCAGTAGTCTTCATGAGAAGCGAGTAGAGGACTAGGTGGAATTTCAGGCCTGTAAAATGTTAAAGCAATTGGTAACAAGTAATACAAGTAGTTGTGTTGAGTAACACAACACAGAATAAGAACAGTAGGTAAAACAGTACAGATGTGGAGATCTCAGTCAAATTTGGATGCTCTTAAGCATGGTGATGAGTTCCTGCTTGAGTCAGACATCAGGCTGACCAACAAAATAAGATGGGAGAAAAGTTGTAAATTTAAATTTTTCATAGCAACAAGATTACTTAACTAGTGGGACAGTTCAATGTAAGATAAATAATGGAAACTCAGAGTTCCAGTCATGCCGGCGGCAAGTCATAACTGTGTCACTTCTCACAAAACAGCTTATGTATTAGCTTTGAGGCCAACAGTTTTAATGCAGCTGGTTAAGTAGAAGAATTCACTTATGTCAGCTCTGTGTAGTTTTATTCCCTCCATTTTTCTTTTCTACTCTTCTGAAGACTCTTGACGCAGGCTGGAATACCTTCCCATTGAACCTGGAAATTCTCCAATATCTCACTGACTTAGGCTGTAAGCAGGAGGAGTCAGAAAAGTTACCACAAGGATAATTGGCCTATAGTGGCTATGGCTTTATAGAAATGTTGCTTTTGATCCTTCGATGTCTCCAGCAGTAACCCAATGTACAGTGTGGGGTCCCCAAATCTTGTCTTGTGACAGTCTGTGCCTAAATAATACATTGTAAACGTGAGCTGGGATTATACTGCGTGAGATAATTACTGCTGATGATGTGTTATTTCAATAGTATCCTAATCTGCTACTTAAGTGGCCATTTTTTCAGATACGAGCCCAGTCATTAAACCTAGCAGACCTTTCAATTGTGGGGGTGTTTCCCCCAAATCTAATCCTATTCTCAACAATAAAAACTTGGATTTATATAGCGCCCTCCACTCCAGACGGCGTCTCAGAGCGCTTCACAGTAACAGATCCCGGGGCCTAGCCGGGGGGAGGGGGAGGAAGGTGACCAACGGCGCGGTCGAAAAGAAAGGTCTTCAGCAGAGACCTGAAATTGGGAAGAGAGGGGACGAGGCAAAGGGAGTGAGGAAGGGAGTTCCAGAGCCTTGGGGCATAGTGGCTGAAGGCACGGCCGCCGAGGATGGAGCGGAGGACTCGGGGGACAAGGAGGATGCCAGAACCGGAGGAACTAAGGCAACGGGCACTGTTTTGAGGAGAGAGGAGGTCAGAGAGGTAGGGGGTGCAAAGGAGTGGTGGGATTTGAATACAAGGGTGAGAATCTTGAAGTCGATCCTCTCTGGGACAGGCAGCCAGTGCAGACTGGCAAGGACTGGGGTGATCCGGGAGTGGAGTTTGGGGCGGGTAAGAATGAATGATCTGGATTTTTAATGGATGGTAGTGGATGGGAGACCAGCGAGGAGAGCGTTAGAATAGTCCAGCCGAGAGGTGACAAAGGCATGGACCAGGGTTTCAGCGACTTTCGGAGAGATGTACTGGCGGAGATGGACGATGCGTCGGAGGTGGAAGAAAGCGGTGCTAGTGAGGGACTGGATGTGGGGAGGAAGGATAATTGGGGGTCGAACCTGACACTAGGTTGCATACGGGTTCAGAGAGTTTTAGGGGGAGGTCTGGTAGCTGGAGGAGGTGAGAGCCATGAGATTTTAGATGTTGATGAGAACCAGAGTATGGCTTCCATCTTGTCAACGTTCAGCTGAAGGAAATTTGCACTCATTCAGCCCCTGAGGTCTGTCAGGCAGGCTGACAGAACATTAGGGGACTGGGGGTCGCAAAGAGAGGTGGAAAAATAGAGTTGGGTGTCGTCTGCATACGTGTGGAAATGTACCCCATGGCTGCGGATGACATCCCCAAGAGGGAGCATGTAGATCAGAAAGAGGAGGGGGGCCAAGGATGGATCCTTGGGGTACCCCGCAGGTAACCAGCTGAGAGCGGGAGGAGAAGCTATTTGTGCAGATGTACTGCTGGCGGTTTGTGAGGTAGGACTCGAACCAGATGAGCGCGGTCCCACTGAGGTGGATGATGAAGGAAAGGCAGTGGAGGAGGATGGCGTGATCCACTGTGTCGAATGCGGCGGAGAGGTCCAGGAGGACAAGGAGGCAGAGGGAAGGGGAGGAAGGTGACCAAAGGCGCGGTTGAAAAGAAAGGTCTTCTCATCCTGGCGTGGGGGAGTAGGAGGGGGCGCAGTCACTGAACAGTGATCGGCAGCTTAGTTTCTGTTCACTCCTCCAGCTAGGGCACACTGAGAACAATTGTTTCACCCACAAAATATACAGTCAATTCATTTTACAGTACTGTCAAGCGCTTTGAGACTCTCAAAGACATGATAAGGTGTCATATCAAGTGCAAGGATTATTATTATTATTATAATTATAAAGCCCACAGGTCCTGGTTGAGATCAAGTAACTTAGCCCAGACCCAGGGTTCTCCTGGTCTCCACGTTCTGGTGCTATATTACATTGCATAAATTTACTCACTGCAGGGCAATTCTCCACCTCTTGCCTCCTTCAAGGCCGATCTCAAGACGCTTCTCTTCGATCGTGCCTTTGGTCTCCCTCCCACCTCTCTGCCTTCCCTCACCCCTACACTATCCCCCCCCATGCTCGGCTCCCGACACCTAACTGTTCAGCGCTTTGAGACGTCCTCCCGACGTGAAGCGCGCTCTATAAATGTAATTTTGTGGTTGTTGTTGTATATTTAGTACACTTATGACATGTTTGTCTGTTCAGGTGGACATTAAGATCCCACAGAAGTACTCAAAAAAGAGAAGGGAGTTTCTCCTTGTATCCTAGTCAACAATTCTCTAGATAAAATTGATCATTCACTTCATCGCTGTTTGTGGGACACTGTTGTGCACAAATTGGCTGGGTTTGCCTAAACAATAGTCACTACACTTCACAGAAAATCTTTGAGGCAATTTGATGATATTTTAACAAATGCTAGCGTGCTTATCATGGGAAACCCATTATAAGTGGAGACTTTCAAAGTGTAGTAAACTTTAGGGCACAGGCACAGCTCCCCTCCCTCCCCCTGGTTTGGGGGTAGCAATAACTGATTTTCAGCTCCCTCTCTCACAAAACAGTGTGAAAAGGTTGCAGCTTTGCTTCCAGCTCCAATACGTTTGTGCAGAGTGAGGTGAATTGTGTCATAAATCAGTTACCTACTGTTGGTTATTGGTTTGAGCCTAATGTCCCATCCACGTTACAGCTATCCATTTGCACAGTGTTAACTGGACTTAGCAAGCACAGAAAATAAGAGAGTGAGTAAACAAAGCTCAGCAAAGCATAGCCAGCAAGTGTGGCCAATGTATTTGAGGTAACGGTGAAGAAAGAGAGGCAGGAGGAGGTGGGGGAGAAATAAAGGTTAGCCAGCTCAGATTAGGGCAAATTCCTTCTCCTGCCTGACGAATTAAGTTTGATCTGTAGGTTGGAACTGTCAGTTCCATTGCAGATTGTTTTGTAAACTGCTAGACTGAATGACCTATAAAGAAGTGCAGATACTGATAATCTGTTTTATTTCCTTGCACAGATTGCCTTAGGTTTCTTGAGTGAGAGCAGCCCCAGCTTTGGATTTGCGTGAATGATAAGACTGGCTCGGGTATACACATTCCCCCAAGAGGTATACTTCCTTGGGTTTGTCCTCCTCCTGTGCTTCTATTGAACAAAAAGGAGTTTCGATCAAGAAAGCTGCAACATTTGGGAGCCCAACAATGTGATATGATTTTTAATTTTGAGAAAGATTTTTGAAGCTTGGTATTGGTTAGAAGATTTCAGTGTGCATTCTGCAAGAATTGAATGCTTTTGGATATCTTCCTGAAACTGCCTGAGGGATGCCAGCCAAGACACCCATTTATCTGAAGACAACCAACAGTAAGAAAGGCAAGAAGATCAAGCTGAGGGACATTCTGTCCCCCGATATGATAAGCCCACCTCTCGGAGATTTCCGACACACAATTCACATTGGCAAAGGTGGTGAACATGATGTGTTTGGGGACATTTCATTCCTTCAAGGGAAGTATGACCTTTTGCCTGGAAATCAAGGTAAGACAAAGTTTGGGCAATATAGTGGGCACAGTGAATTTTTAAGGGCAAACAGCACTCCCAACTCTACTTACTCAGACACTCCTTCCCCAGTGCTCAAAAATGCCATCTCCTTGCCCAGCATCGGGGGATCTCAAGCGCTTACCTTGCCTTTACTGACTGCTGTGACCTTTGTCTCCAAGTCGGATTCCTCAGCACCTCCCAAACCCCCTCGGCTCCATCCAGCCACTGAGCAACCCTCAGCAGAGAATGGTGAGCAAATGCGGAATGGGAAAATCAACGGAGTCGAGAAAGGGGAAGAGAAGTTGCCATCAGTGTTACAGAATGGCAAGCACAACGTCAACAACTCATGCAACTTTATGGGCCAAACTGTAGATTGCAAAAAAGTAAAGGTGGAAGAAGATTCATACATATGGCCTGCTCAGAATGGAATGACAAAACTCACCAGCACATCTGAGGATTCCCTCCTCAACCTTACAGGCTCCCTTCTGTCCCTTCAACTTGATCTGGGGCCATCAATTTTGGATGATGTCCTGTATGTAATGGACAAAAAGAAACAGGTGAAGACTCAATGAAGGGAACATTGTTGTCAGAAATTGCCCCAGAAAGATTAAGCCTCTTCTGTTACAGTACATTTAAGTCAATGGGCCTGCAAATTTTCATATTGAGCATCAAGAAAGTACAATGGCAAGATCACTTGATCCTCTGTTCATAGTGAATAGAGACCCTTACTAAAGATATTGTGGGCTCACCTGAAAGACAAAGGGTTGGGAATGTTTTGACTTTCCCCATCAACACACTCGTATTAATGACTGTAATTGAGAGGAGAGGGAAACTGTGGTGGCGACTGTGGTACAATTTGCCCACTCTCCTGTCCACACCCTTGACACATTTGCATTGTTTGTCCAGTTCTTTAACACGTGCATATAGCAAGCTCAGCAGAACAATGTTAACGGAGATCACAAGCATGGTACTGTAGTTACAACAGTAGAGGTATCTTTATTTGCACTCTTATATCACAGGACATGTATCAATACACAATGATACCTTTTTTTCTCATTCAGGCAATTATTATCAAAAGCTTCTTACGTGTAATTTCTTCACTGTTTTAGCAGCAGCTTGCCAAAATTGGTTTTGTTTGCTTTGCTTCATTTAACCATATTTCTTTCTGTGCTTTTAACAAAGGTAATGTCCCCCTCACCACCACCAGAAACGTATATTATTAGAAATGTACACATGTTGCTTAAAACGGCAACATCCAAACAAGGATAAAGTGATGAACATATAAAATCCCTCCTATGCTGTACTGTCAATGCCGTAATACTGTATCCTGATTGTGTAGAAGATCTGTGACAGTGTTTTCCCTTTTGTTGGGCCTTCCTCCTCCCTCATGTGGAAAAGCATCACAATATTTGTGTATGCAACGTACAAGCAAGACTGGGTTCCATGCACGCCATCTACACAGCGAAATTGCTGTGCATGGAATAGAAATTCCAGGATCTGGAATGTGCACTTACTCCCTGGAGGGACGTGTCTTGCTCACTTAATTCCGGAGGGTATTAGGCGCAGGTTGGCAAGAGCCAAGGCTTCAAGTGAAAGGATTATTATTACTGCCACTGGTTTAAAATGTAAACATTTGTGCCTCACAGTATAGCTGCTGTTTTCTTGTGCTAACATCAGGGCAGCATGCTAGAACAGTCAGTGGGGGTGAGGTATGAGCTGCATGGAATCTGATCACTGAAACAGGTTGTTGAAACTAAAAGGTCTGTGTTGGTGAATATAGTCCACCCATAGCCTCTATCATCCAAATCCACTTCCCGTCCGTAGTCTCACCCAATACCCCTATTTCCTTCTCCCACAGATACGCTGAAAGTTATGGGTACTATTATTTTTCTCCCTCATTCCTCCTCCCATACTCCTAACCCCTCCATTTTTTTTGACACACATGACTGGAAGCTGGCCTGATTGAATCAAGGATCCCCATTGAGCTCGAGTGAAGAGGAGCTTTTATAATAATAAAAAATCAGATCCAATGAAATTAGTAACAAATAAAATCTTAAAAATCATTAGAGGGATTTCTCCCCCATTCAATGTTTTCTGATTAAAATGCTAACAGGAATATAAGGAACAGGCTGATTTTCCACACTTATACCGGCCAGCAGCCAACGTTGTAAAAATAACAATAAACCTAAAACGGGATACTTCACTTAATGCCAGCAAGAATATCTCAGTTGTTAAGCCCACGTGGCATTGGCATCAGTTACGTAACTTCTGTACAGTAATAAATAACAGAATCTCTATATTGCATTGATTATGTTATGCTCTTCCTAATTTCTGGTGCTTTCACACACCAGATGGAATGCACATTGTGGTGTAAGGCTTTAAGCAGTAACAAACTATGTTTAGATATGATTTTTATTTTGAATGCAATTCAAGGCAGTGAAAATTATGACTAATATCCGTATGCTAATAAATACTCGATTTGCACATTACAGAACCTAGAGTTAAAAGTGTGACCTTCAATTACACAATTATTAATGATAATTACAGCATCACATTGTCAGACAGTCCCACTACAAGCCAAGAATTGGGTTTGGGTGTGAACAAACCACTCCCCTCTCTGACTTTGCAAAAATGCCACAGCCCACAGCATCTTTGAAACTGCAGGCCCAAGATCTCAGCATTTCAAAGCACGTTCAGGGAATTAACTAATCTTAACTCTACCTCAACTATGGCTCAGATCAGAACAACAAGCGGCTTGGGTGTCATTTCCCCTCATGGTGGAATATGATGATGCTCACTGCCACATGAATAAGGACTGCTTGGGTGAGCTGCCAGCAACTGTGAAACTGAACCAAGGGCAACAGAAGAGGAATGGGAAAAGCATTGCCACGTATCAAGTAAATCTGTTGTGAATGTACACCCAACAGTAGCAGCATAATAATAATCCTTACATTTGATATAGTGCCCTTTCACATCAGAAGGCCATCCCAAAGCACTTCGCAGGATAAACTGTAAAGTGTGTTTGTGTATTTTTTTGGTGGGCAAATGTGACAACCAATGTGACAGCAATATCCCACAAACAGCCATGAAGTAAATGACTAATTCTATTTGTTGGCCAGAATTGCGGGATAATCTCCCTTCTCTTTTCGGATAGTGCCGCGAGACTTTTAACATCCAACTCTGTAATTCTGCATTTCTGTAACACGGTTTCAAAACATCTCATTTGAAAAAAACATTTTTCTGTTGAAAATCCTGAACATTTCTTTCCAACAAATGTTACCTCATTTCTGCTATTTCTGTTTACATTTTACATTAAGAACGATACAATTGAAGCATCTTCCCATGAGGAGTCTTCTTCAAATCACTGTTGTTTTGCCATTATTTATATTTGACTTCTTATTAACATTAATTAAAAAAAACAGATTGATAGCTAACAGCAAAGTGTGAAACAGGCCAATCTGAATAAAAACAAAGATTGAAAGTAAAAATGCACAGATCAATTCAGAATAAGAAAGTTGCATTGCCAGCTTCCTTAGTGGTCAATTCATGGCCCGAAGTTCTCACAGGTAGGATGGACAAATGGACAAGATATCTAGAGATCGGTCACCAGAGCATGAGTGAGCATCTTTGGGAAAAGAATGGTGAAAATTGGAAGAAAAATAGGAAAGCTACAGACAGAATTATAGCCATTAGTGTTCAGAAGGACTATTTATGATGGAAAGTTGACGTTGGATACAGTTCTGATCAGGGACCCTGGCCTATGTAATAACTCAATAGTAATCCTCTCCTTTCCTCTGCTCGTACTCCACTCTGAACACACGTTTAAACAGGAATACTCAAGGCACAATTGTCTCACTTTGTTAATATGTATGTGTTGCAGCAGAGGGTTTTTCCCCCAGTATTGTAAGATAGGTGTGTGTCTTGTGTTGCTCTGGTATTCCTGTAATAACAGAAAAAGGAACACAACCCACAGGAGGGATGTCTGGAAAGAGATAAAATTCTGTGCGTCAGAGGTCATCTTTTAGTGTTCTGTCCCAGATGGCACTGGTAATCTTTTCTGTAACATTCCTCACATTCCTATCTGAAGTCATCTGGGGCTACTCAAGTTGGAAGAATTTTGTCAGGCCACGTAAAGGTCATTCCTATGGATAAAACTGGGAATATAAAATGAATTACAGAAAAGTTATTAAAATAATTTGACACAATTGCTCTTTTGGAGGTTGTTCTGGTGCCTAAACCTCTGTTATGGCATTTTGATTACTGATGTGTCTCAGTGCAGTCAGTCAGTGCTGGCAAACCCTTCATTGAATAAACTTTAATACAAAGCCTCTGACTGACAAAGTTGGAAGAGATTAGTTCCTTCATGGCAATTAGCAAGCATTTTGAGAGTCAAATTCCAATTACACTACATCAGAGTGAGAATGCAGTGACTCAGAAACCAAATTCCCTGCTTGATCAGCTCTGTTTGCTTGGAATGAGCCTGATAAATGTTTGTGTTCTCTGGGAGGAAAGCTCTTGCAAGTACTGCATTGCGCAGCTCTCCCAGCTCCAGGAATTCACTCACGCCAACTTCAGCTCTGCAAAAAGTGGCCGTTGCACTTGGCAGTGTTAAACTGGCTCGTGCTGGTGCTGACTCAAAGCAAACAGCCCTCGAGAACAACATTTTTACTTTGTTCAGTCTCACTGCATTGAACAAGAGCAACAACACTTTGCACTTTACATAGCGCCATTTGCAAAGAAATCACACCGAGATTGTAACTGTCGAGAGACACCATTATTCCAATGAAACGTTAAACCGAACCCCACCTGCCTGTTCCTGTGAACGTTATCGATTCCACAACATCATTTGAAAAATAATGTGAGTTTGTCCTGAGTTTCTCTCTACAATTTTATTCTATTTTAGCAAAATTGATAACCTCATAGTGGGATGTAGAGCGGAGATGGCTAAAGGCATAGTCCAAAAGAAAGGTTTTTAGATGCGTATTGAAAGCAGAGAGGCAGGGAGGGAGTGAGGAAGAAAGATTTAGGGAGCGAGTTCCAACAACAACAATTTGCATTTATAAGCAGGATAGCTTCTTGGAGCGAGACAGCAGAGCCCAAATGTCTGAAAGCTTACACACTGATGGTGAGACGGAATTGGGGCAATGGACATGAAGCAGACCAGGGTTAGCAGAGCGGAGAGAGTGAGCAGATTGCACAGGTAAAGCGGGGACAGGCCACAGGTTTTCATGTGGAAAAGGCCCTTAAGCACTACTTTCCTTTGGGGACAAGATCACTTTGATGCATGTTATGTGTCTTTTAAATGTAGTTCACTGTATCCTGTTCACTCCATTCTCAAAACACATGGCATCAGTCCCACATCCATGACAACTAGTTAAATGAACTAAAGGTAGCTGGGCTTGTTATGTTATAATGCTGTCATATTGAGATGTTATGCCTCCTCCATAATGACCTCGCACTAACCTCCAAGGATATCCGAAAAACTCCCAATAAAATAAAAAGTTTTCCAAAACACCCCCAAACCTGTGCTGCTCTACGTATGGTGGCATAGCAAAAGATTAAACAAGCTGGCAAAAACAATGCAAGTCCAATTCTCTCAAAAGATTATGTGCTGAGGAGCTTCCTGTTTTCAGAACTTTGTTATCAGAAGCTTTTTATCACAAGTAACAGCAACAACAACAACAACTTGCTTTTATGTAGCACCCTTCATGCGGGGTTGTGTCTTGCAGCACTCTATAACCTATTTGGAAGGGAAGGTGAATATTTGGGTAACTCTGAAAATTAAGTGGCTTTCACCTGCAGAACTGTATTGTCACTACTTTGTTACGTCCAGGTTTCCTTTTCCACAAGCTGGAAGGTTACTGGCCTGATTCTGTGCGTGTGGGGGAATCCTCTGGATTCACCAGAAGATGCTGTATCCCACGGACGCTCATTGGTCTCCATCAACGAAAAAGCATTCAGCAAAGCAAATCTGAGGGGAGAAAAGTCAGAGATAAGGGAGGAACATGGGTATAAAATCTTAAATGGATTGAAAAAATAAACCCAAATCAATTCTTTAAGATAGTATTGATATTTGATATATTTGATATAGCGCCTTATCACGTTGTTGAGACGTCTCAAAGGGCTTCAAAGGATATACTGTAAGGTAAATTGAGTATTTAATGGGTGAAACGTGGTACCCATTTGCGCACAGCAGTGTCCCACGAACAGTTGTGGATAAAGTGACCACATTTTTTGGGGAGGGGGGTGATTACTACCCCCAGAAAGCGATCCAGCAACTATTTACTGCTAGGTAAACAGAGGCGTGTGAAGTAAGGAAATTTGCCTAAGGTATTACCCCGCTCAGGAATCAAACGTGGTTTCTCTCGTTTGCAAGGCGAGCACGCAAACCACTATGATACCAGACTCCCCACAAAGACTAGAACAAGGGGACATAGGTTTAAAGTTGTAAAGGACAATATCAGGACAGACACCAGGAAGGTTTTCTTTACTGATCAGAGATCAGTGACTGGAATAGATTGCCAGGAAAGGTGGTTGAGGCTTCATGTTAAAAAGAGCTTGATGTTGTTATAGGGGATGGTCGGGTGGATGTTCTGGAAGGATGAGGTTGGATGGGCTGAAGGACCTTCTTCATCCAAACCAATCTTGTGATTTTGTGTGAACTTTGCTGGTGAGAACAATTCAATCATAGTTGTTTGCTCTACAATTATTTTCCCTTCAATCAAACCCATGACAAAAATTACATCAGAAAATGTAATGTTTCAAAATCAAGGTCAGTCAGTTATTTTGTATAAACGACAAACTAAATCCACCTCCAAAGATTTGTTGCTACCGCTATTTTAAGAATTAATTTATGTGTTGATGGAGGAGCTATCTCACTATATATCTCAAAGTGGATGATATCTGATATGTATTTATTATTGTATTCTGTCTCAATCAGACATATTTAAAATCAGCTTGATACTATTATGGGGAACCAAAGGGCCTTCTTTACCCAAACCAATCTGATGATCTTGCAAACTCCCTTCTCTTTTTGAATAATACCATGGAATCTTTAATGTCCAACTGTACAGGCAGATCAGGAGTCAGTTTAATATCTCGTCCGAACAATGCAACATACCCCCAACTATTTGACCGTGAATATCTAACAAGCAAAGAACACTTTGTGGAAAAAAAGTCAATGGCTTAAGAAAGTGACTGAACAGAAGGTGATGTTATCAACAACAACAACATGCATTTATTTATATTGCACCCCTCATGAAGGGTAGCATCCCAGAGAGTTATCCAGTCACATCTGGACACTATGCAAAAAAAGAATACATAACCAAGCAACTGCCAGAAACACCAGTGTACTTAGCTACTGGGTACAACGGCATCATTGTGACGCAGGCAAAATGCCTGTCTGTGATTTCCTCCATCCCCGCTCGTCCACATTTTCAAGGCACATTAATTACAATAATTTGTCATCTCGGTGAACAGACATTGTACAAATGTTTAGTCTGCCACTTGTGAAAGAGCTGCGTTTGCACTGCATGGACTGTTTCCAGATCTTTACCGAAGAGCCTTTCCAGCTTTTTGAACACTTTCACATTTATAGCTACATTTTCTGTCTGACATATTCACACTAAAGCTTCCGAGCTGAGTTTTGCCCTCAGTATTCAGTGGAATTAAAGTTGCATTATTGCTTCACTAGGAGCCGATGTAGCTTCATTTTTATTCTGAATGTTGTCTAAATTGGAGCTGAATTAATCAACCATTTGGGTTAGATTTATTCTATTTTCTTAGTGTTTTGGAGCATCCAGAATCTGACAAATTCCTGAATTCAGTGTTAACTCTGAAGTTGGTTTTCTGAGGTTCTTAAGGATTTTACAGAAATCCAATGTGAGGATTAAGACAGTGTTTAAGAATTTGTCAAATTCTGGACTCTCTGCAAAGAATATAAAGTAAATCTAGACTGAGGTGGAATTTGTAAGATCTTTATTATGGCTTCACTCATGGAGGTCAATACGGTACTTACTAAATAGCTGCAGGCATTATGCTCTCCTGGTGGGAAACCCATTATTTTAATAGTTTAATTTTTCACTGATGGCGTTCAGGGATTTTAACACCTGAAATAGTGAATACTGCTGAGCTGAAATGAAAAGTATGGTTATCTGACCCAGCACTGAAGTGCGAGCCAGATGTAAAAACTTAAAAATATTGTTTTTAAACCAACTCCCCCGTATGCTTCTGTGAAAATACACAGCTGGAGTCCAAGCTTGCTGGGCAGACAACTCCAACCATAGAGAGGAAATATGTAAAAACTAGTCATTTACTCTCGCAATCTTGTGATACCTATATTAAGAACAAACGTATTACATACTTTATCAAACACAAGGATTATTAATATTATTAAAGATTGTTAAATCATAGAAATTACAGCAAATAAAAAGGGCATTTAGCCCATCCATCTAGCAGCTTCCTCATGGAACTATCACCTAAATACTACAGCCAAATTCTCTAAATCCCCCTTCTACTTCAGGATCATCTTGGGGGGTAAGGAAAATGCCAAACTACACTACAATCACCTACTCTGTTCTCACTCCCATGGCTCCTTCAACCTTACCTATGACTTAAAATGTGGAGAATTTATGGACTTTTTTTTGTCCAAGCTCAGTGCCATCTGTTCGACCCCTTGAGATGCCACCATCCAGCATCCTTCCTCAACCAGCCTTTCCCCCAGTCATTAACCCCTTGCCCCCATTGGGGCCCTCCCCTGCACGTCTCTCCCTCTTGTCTCAGCACACATCTTCCGTATTAAGCCTACCACCTGTTTTTTGGTTCCATTTGAACCCAGCTTCTGACTACCCTGCTATCCTTTAGTGGTCCCATAATACATGCTAGCCAACATCATCACTTAACAGGATAGCAGCTTTTTGAAGTTCTTTTTTGGATTTATTAAAGCACTGCTGTCCTGTCAAGTTGAAAGATATAATCTGTCAACCTCAAGTCCAACGCTGCAGGCCTGGTTTTATGGACTTCACTATTGAGAATAGTGTTGAGGAAGATGGGGAGGGAGGTCTGTGATATACATATTGCGGTCCATTGGATATGCTAAACATAGAATAGACTGCTACATTAACTTTGTTAAAGTTTCACTGTCAGATGAAGCCAAATGAAAAAGCAGGTTTCATAGTCACAGGGAATTACTCTTTGCTGCAGTCTGAGACTGTGGTAATGGATTCGTTCTCCCCATCACTGTCACTGCCAGAGCAAGCAAACGCATTTTCCACTCACACCTTCCACTCTGACACATCAGACAGCACAGCACAGTACAGAGGCAGCATTGTTTTACATGGCTGCTGATCCAGCATGTACCAAGAACATTTCTGTACATTACTCATAGGCAGGGTGCTGGAAAATATAACTGCTTTCACTTATCTCTTCATATCAGCAATGTAATATATGGCTTCCCCCTCCTTGCCTCTCACAGCTCCATTGAAAATCACCATCCATTGAAAATGATTTGTGCGGTCCTTTGGGCTTTTGATTTCTGAGGCTGGATAAATAATTTGGGTATCTTTGAAGAAATAAAAGATTGATCTTGACAACTGATTCGGATAAAGCAGACACTTGTAAGCTGCCTGGACTGCTAAAGTACATGGAAACATCCCTGCTAGATCGCCAGCAACTGGATTCATTCTCTGCCATAAATTGTTCATATGGAACTACAAATTCATCAGCCAAGTGGTTGCATTTGCTCAGTGGTGGCCCATCTGTGGCCCATGGGGCCATCAAGAAGCGTCCCCCCCTGAACATTCACATAAGTCGAGGTAAGTTGAGGTAAGATAATTCAATCAAGACAATTAATTTTGTTGGCCGACAGTGAGCTGAGCCTAAACTGAGCCTTTAGTTGCCCGTTAAGTGACATTCAAGTGACAGAATTAATAATTATACCTCTCTTGAAGTGTAGACTTGGCCTTTATTTGTTTTCAATCTTTTTATTCCACTCATGTGTACAATATATAACTTCATCACTTCACGTATTGAATGCTGCACCTTGCCCTGATTCTCTCCCCCTCTGTAAACTCAACATCCATTTTCCTTACAGATTGCATGGGGAGGATTCGACACCCAAACCATTCATTTCCATGGCAGTTTTCACAAGATTACAAGAGAGGTTTGCATGACAGAGGCCTTATTTGATCTCATCTTTCTAGAATAGAATGGGAACTGTCTTCCCATTACAGTATTATTTATTCAGATTTTGTTTCCAGGTTCAAGAAGAAGGAGTCAATAAGTACCCCTATCCAGGAGCATGGACAATGCGACTCAGACACAGCCACAGCAGGTGGAAAGTTGGCTGTGCAGGCCAGCTCTGTGGAGCTGATTCCACCGAGAGTCTGTGACGTCCACCGGACCTGAAAGTCGTTCCACAATGTGATCTGTTGTATCCAAATCATTGCCGCTGTTTTATATATATCAGTTGCTCCTTGAGATGGGTAACCAACATTTATGTGATTAGCCTTCTGGATAATATTTTGTATCTGAAAAATATTTTTATAAATGTTTGTGTACATGGAAGTACGTGGAGTCCTGTAACTCAGTGGTTAGAGCACTCGCTTTGCAAGTGAGAGACCTGAGTTCAATTCCAGGCAGAGGGCGAAACCTTGGGCAAGTTTCCTTACTCCACACAGAGCCTAATAATAATCCCTCCAAAACAAAACAATAATAAATTGGTCATTTTTAACCTACGACTGTTTATGGGACATTGCTGTGCGCAATCGGCTGCCGCGTTCGCCCACAAATGTACAGTCAATTCACTTTACAGTGTGTTCTGTGAAGCGCTTTGGGACGTCCTCCCGACGTGAAAAGCGCTAGATCAAATGCAAGCATTATTATTATTATTATTATTATTATTCTGTTTCAAAAGCTCCAAGATGCTAGCCTGGCTGAAGGGTGCTATATAAATGCAAGTTGTTGTTTCTTAACTAAGTTGTATTGTGCTCTCTGCCATAGATACATAGACATAGAAACAGGAGTAGACTATTCAGCCCGTCAAGCCTGTTCCGTCATTTTATAAGATCATGGCTGGTCGATACCTCATGTCCAGTTACCTACCCTTGCCCCATATCCTTTAATACCCTGACCTAACAAATATTTATCTACTTCCATCTTGATACCATCCATCCTACCTATAACCTGTTCCAGCTGTAATTCCATGAGACGATAGGAGAGAATGCGAAGGGCAAGGCAAGGGGGGATCTGAAGGTCAGAATGAAGATCTTGAAGTTGATCTGCTGGGAGACAGGGATGGGCCTGTGGAGTTTAATGCAGGAGATAGGTTCCATATATTACATGTCAAGACTGTTTAACCGTGGCAGTTACGTACCAAATTGTAGGTGTTCAGGTACAGGTGAGGTACTGAGTTGTCATGCTTGTTGCCTGCACGGATCCTGAGTGAATGCAATAGGGGTTGGTGCTAACACCTTGGGGAACTAACAGGCATGGCACTACTCACCGCAGAATTAAACCCTTGCTCTAACACACACTATCACCATCATGTAATGATATTCAAATATTGTAATACTTTCACGTATTGGAGATGCCTGGCTTTCTGCCACAATAGAGAATCACTGGTTCTTGGTGGGGAAAGTGGCAGCAATGCAAAGAATTCACAACTTTCTGTAACATAGTGACAATGTAGTGTAAAAGTCAATCAGAAGAAGGCAAAGCATGGGGAAATTAAGCTGTGCTTTAGGAAAGAGACCCAAGCTTTTAATTTATTTTCTTCTGATAAAATAACAGTATTTTCACTCCCTTCAGTCAGTAACTTGTGCAACTTTTGTCAAAACACAAACTGTGCAGTAACAAAATGCACAAAATGCAGGATTTCTATATTGGGAGGGGGAAATGAATACACAGAAAATATACTCTCAAAGGTTAGGAAAAAACATTGGTGGTTAATCTCTGTACAGGACTGAAATATATTTTTAAAACATCTTTTATGTTGTCATGCCGTACTAATCATTCATCTCTTGTCTCACATTATGACTAAGGGAGTAGAGTTCAGTAGTCCAAAACATCTTTAGATCAACCAGTTGGTTTCAGTCGTAAGGTACTCTTTGATGTGGCATAATGGTACATTGATCAAAACAAGAAGACATAACAATGTTGGCTCATTTAAGCAGTTACTATAAAACTGTGCAATTGACTGTATCTATAGTGATGTAGTGTCTGCGTTTACAGAACAGGCCATACCTCACATTGTTCTATAATACACATAGAGGTTCAACTCTGTGCGACCTTTCAGTTTTTTAATTGAAATGTAAAAAGCTTGAGTTGCATCATTGTGTATCGCACTATAAACACATTAATTAAATTTACTTCCCAGCCCATTAACCAGGCAAGTTTTATAATCTTCTTAAGTGGAGTTTTGATGAGAACAGTATACCCCATAGAATAGAATATAGATAGTAGCAGAAATAATCATTAAATGGTGGAAGGAATGAGAAAATTATGAATGTGAACTATACAAATATGATTGCTGAGATTGTTTTAAAATGAAACTAATACCCACCAAACTAAGAGAGAGAACACAGAATGCATAGGAGAATTTCCTTAGAGCAAGCTATATATACCTCTCCCAGTGGCTCAGCTACTGTGTGTTCAGTCCAAGCTAAACAAGCAGTTCCTAGCATTACTGTGCTAACTATCTCTAACCTTCTGACCTGGCTCTGTGCAGCTATATTTAATACCAAATGAAAGGATGGTTTGTGTCACTGATTCATGTCATCTGGGAACTGGGTTGAAGCTAGTTGAACTAATTTTCATTTCAGACTGGTAAAAACCTGTCAGCCAAAGCAAACTGTTGTCCAAAGAGCCTGGGATGGACCCAAACCATGTTTCAGAGGTGAAAGAACAATATTGTACAAACCTTCCCATACATCCCAGTGCTCACAACACCTTGGAAGTTGAAACCAGAAGAGCTGGAATCTGTCTGAAAGGTAGACCTCACAAAATATAGAAAGACTATTAAACTAGCTTATAATATTAACAATCCCACTATAATTTGAACTCATGTTTGAATGAATTGTTAAACCGAGGTCTCATCCGCCTATTAAGGTTAGTCATTTAAAGATCCTATGACACTACAAACAAAAAAAAGAACTTTCTCTCAGGTGGCCTGGCCAAAAAATGTTCAGGCTAATTGGTTAGTTACCTTACAGCTGTTTGTGAGACTGCACGTGTCAGATATGGCTGCCTCGTTTGATTATGTTAAGGCACTCTAAAATTCCAAGGTCTTTGTTTGTTACTTTGAAATATCTGTCGGCTTCAAGTCAGGTCTGTGCTCAGAACTTGGAATCGCATAATCTAAGATGACACTCTAGTTCTGGGGGAATGCTGCATTGTCGAAGATGCTGTCCTTCGCATGAAACATTAAACCAACATCCCATCTGCCTGTTTAATCTACCCAAATAAAATCAGTCACTCGGTCCATGGCTGCTTGTGGGACATTGCTGTGTGCGGCTGGCTGCCGTTTTTTACCCACAAAATATATAGTCAATCCACTTTACAGTATACCCTGTGAAGTGCTTTGAGATGTCTCGACAACGTGAAAGGCTCTATCAAATATAAGGATTATTATTAAAGGCCCAAACATTTGTAAAACCCTTTTATTGTTCCACCACATTATAAACAGATATTTGAGAACTTTAATAATCATCAAACAAGAAGATGCACTTTGACTTATAAAGATTTCTCCTACCATAAATCATGCATAACTTACCATGTCATGATCTGTATCCTACACATTTAATCTCCTGTGAGAAGATCTGTATCTAAATTCACTGCCTGATCACTACACGTAAATCAAACCTGATTCCAAAATATTCATTCATGCCCCATTTACATTCTAGTTTCACTGTATAGAAATAATCTTCCTTCCCACTCACTCCAGCAAGGAAGGAAGCAATTTGTCTATGGAGCATTTGCTCATCTTAGGTGTCAGGATAGTAGAACTATTGTCTCTGATCAGAAGATTGTGAGTTCAAGCTCTATGTCTGGACTCTGAACTCACATAGTGGAATGTAATACAGTGCTGGGAGTACACTGTTTCGTAGAAGGTTCCATCCTTCAACACCTTCACCCTTAAATCAAGGTCTTGTCTGCTTGTCAGGTAGATGTTAAGGTAGCCCAATAGTACTCTTGGCACTATTCAAAAAGCGAAAGGAGTTTCTTCCTGGCTAACAATCTCCCAAGTAAAGAAGTGGTCATTTATTAGATCGCTCTTTGTGGGACATGTTGTGTGCAAGATAGCTCCGAAGTTCACCTGCAAAATACAATCAGATCAATTATATCTCAGCCTGACTCTGTTGGTAGCACTCTGGTCTTTGAGTCAGAAGGTTGTTGGGTTCAAGCTCCATGTTAGGACTTGGAACTAATATAGTTTAAACTGACACTCCAGTTCAGTGCTGAGGATGTGTTGCATTGCTGGAGGTTCCGTCCTTTGGATCAGATGTTAAACCGAGGTCCTGTTTACCTATTCGGGTGCATGTTAAATATTTCATGACACTATTCGAAAAGAGAAGATAGTTTCTCCTGGTGTCCTGGCCAACTATCTTCAAAATAAAATTGGTCATTCACTTCATGGCTGTTTGTGGAATATTGCTGTGCACAAAATAGCTGCCACATTCACCCACAAAACTCATAACCACTGCACTTTACAATATATCCTGTGAACCACTTTGGAACATCCTCCTTATGTGAAAGGCGCTATACCAAATATAAAGATTATTATGGAAGTCACTGCAGTTTATAGTAAATCCTATGAAGTGATTTGAGACATCCTCCTGACGTGAGAGATACTAAACCAAATGCAAACATTAGTTTTATTATCTTAATCTGCATTTCCCGCTATAACCTCCAACTCCATTCCTAACCAGATTGAAAAATGTTTTGTTTTGACAGAATTGAATTGACAAGCCATCAGCTTCTATTCATGAGTGTCTGTTCTATGTATTTGCGAACAGACATGAATTCCTGAGCCATTTTGCACACAGCGGGTCCCACAAAGGTTTATGTGACATATTTTAAATGTTGTTCTTAACTCAGATTATAAAATAAATATTCCAGATTTTGTTAAACTCAATCGAAACTCATGAAGTGCTGCAGGAATAAACAGAAATTGCATTAAGTCTAACTAAAATAAACAGCTACAAATGACTTTGTCGTCAGAGGTGTTTATAGTAAATCTTGTGAATGCTTGTTAACTTATTAACTGTAAACTTTGCAATCCATGATAGTGAAGTGAGTGTAGTGAATATGTTTTGTAGGCAAACACAACAAA
Source organism: Callorhinchus milii (assembly GCF_018977255.1). Lineage (NCBI taxonomy): Eukaryota > Metazoa > Chordata > Chondrichthyes > Chimaeriformes > Callorhinchidae > Callorhinchus > Callorhinchus milii. Next base: position 54,930,163 of record NW_024704744.1, read on the forward strand.
AATTTGAGCACAGCACAATGTCACACAAACAGCCATGAAATGAATGACCAATTGATGACCAGGACACCAGAAGACACTATCCAACAGAACTGTAATTCTAAAATAAACTAAATGTGGGTCACATTATTTTATTTTACACAAGACCATTCCACTATTCACCAACAAATATTAGAGATTGGATTCATTGAAAGATGAGCAATTACCATGGAGAGCAACCTCTGGCTGATGGCAACCCTTTCCTTAAGCATAACAAAGTCTTTGGGTCCATGCCAGCCAAGGCCTATGGCTGATTGACCCTAAAAGATTCTGCGGGAAAGGATTGAAATCAGGTTCCAGTTTTCACTCCTTCATTGTGTTGAGATGACCTAAAGCTCCTTGGACACAGCTTGAAAGCTATCACTTGGCAAAGTGGGAGGCAAAGGAAAGGCACTGGGAATGTGGAACATGGCCAACTATAGGGTATTATTTTAATCTTGTTGAATACAGCATGAAGCATTTTGTTGTGTTCATGTTGATAGATCTAAATATCTAGAGAAGACAATGGAGTTAAAGCTACATAAATAACAAAGTGATGCGAATTAATCAGTTTTTATTTTGCTACCTAAGTTGTGGAGTACTGCCTGTTTGGTCCAGGTGTTCACTTGTCTTCCCACCAACCCAAGAACCTCTTCAAAACATGTTAAATTGGTGAAGATATCAGGAGGTTGCTCACAGATTGTGGTATAACAGGATGAATCGTAAAGCTACTGTTCACCCAACCTTAATCTTTCTGCTTTACATTCTGCAGCTCAGAAAACAAAGCACTAGAAACATTGTGAACATTTTTGGAAGGATTAGCCAGAAAAGGAATATTCTCTCAACCCTCGGGGCCTGGGTTTGAATCTAGACAGGAGAAAATGCATCAAATTATCCTTTATTTAGCTGAGGCTCATCAGTATAATAGTTTCATCCATCTCAATCAAAAGTATGCAAGTCTGTAGCTTATTGCTGTCCATAATTTAGTCAGGCTCATTTGGAAGCACTCACAACTCTGAATCAGATGGTTTAGGTTCAAACCCCATGTTGGGACTTTGAACTCACAATCTAGATTTGAACTCCCAATCTTACAATGCTGCATTGTTGGAAGTGCCATTCTTTGGATGGAATGATTAACTGAGGTCCTGCCTGCCTGTTCAGGTGGCGTTAAAGATCATATCAGTTGAGGACTGGTTCAGCCTCGGCTGTAATAGCCAGATAGTCAAATGCCCAGCTGAGACTCACTTTCTGAGCTCCCATGTGTAGAATGGCCATTAGCCAAAACACTAAAGAGTGGTCAATGCTCATAGAATTGTACCCTGCTCTGACACCAACTTGGCTTCCCTCATGCTGGAATTATGTGGGTCACACACATCCAGTTACTGGAAGGAGTTCCCACTAGAATACCTTAATTATATAAAATACGTGAAGAAATATCAGCAACATTGACTCATGCTTTACCTGCTGCTGAAACAGACGTAAATTACAGAAAACTCTGTGAAACTCTTTGAGACATTTTGATGAGATTAGACGCTATATACAATGGAAGGTTTATTATTAATAATAATAAATTGGCAACATTGTTAACAGGATAGAGCCTCAGCACTAAGGGAATTCATCTCTCCCGGTGTTCTGGCCAACAATTACCCAAATAAAATTGGTCACTCACTCCATGACCATTTGTGGGACACTGCTGTGCGCAATTGGCTGCCACATTTCCCCCACAAAATACACAGTCAATCTGCTTTACAGTATATCCTATGAAGCTCTTTGAGACATCTCGATGAAGTGATAGGTGCTATATCAAATGCAAGATTTTTATTATTATTTTAAGACTATTACAACTCCCCTCTCCATAAAATAGAGGGCCTTTGGTTTACCATCTCACCAATTTGAGTGATGGTTCCTGGGGAACTTACTGCAGTATGTCTTCCTGGCAAACATTTCCAACGGTGCTTTTGAAAGAACTCTGCTCTGTTGCTAAAGTAAACTCTCATTTTAGGGAAATGCATTGAGGCAGCCAAGAAGTGAATGAAAGCTGGACATGGGAGGGAGAAGCTGAGGTGGTGAGAAATGAAAAGTAAATCAAAAGTCATATCAGTTAGCTAGAAACCGAGTCAACAGTCACCATAGTAACTTCATTTAAAAAATGTTTCCTTTATTTATCACTGTAAAACTAGAAAGGGTTTTAAATCAAAAGCCTTGGTGAGAGTCCAAAGCCCACAGAGCAGGAAACCACCAAGGCTGAAACGAGTGGGAGAGACAACAAGATAAATTAAAAACAGGGCAGCCGATGCCAAACTTGTGTCTTACACAACAGGTCATTGCATGGCTACCACCTACTCTCTTTCTCATCAGAATACCTGAGATTGTGTGGATATCTCACCACCAAAAGACTCCTAGGGTCATGGGAACATAGGAAAACAGGCATAGGAGGAGGCCATTCAGCCCATCAAGCCTGTACCACCATTTTATCAGATAGAACTAATAGCTGAATCTTAGCTGACTGATAGAACAAAGAGGCTGGTGGTACAGGGAATGTCATCAGGCTGGGAGAATGTTACCAGTGGAGTTCAACAAGGGGCTGTTTAGGGTCCTCTTGTATTTAACATATTCATAAACGACCTGGAACTAGGAGTCACAAGCACAGTGGCTAAATTTGCAGATGATACAAAACTAATGAAGGTGGTAGACTGCAAAGATGAACAGAATAGGTTATAAGAGGACTTGAACATATCTGGGATTTGGGTAGATGAAATTCATTGTAGAGAAATGCAAGTGTTTCACATGGGGGCAAAAAATCCAGGAAGAGATTATTATTTAAATGGAAAGAAAATAATCTGTACCGAAAATGAATCCTGATTGACAATAAATTGAAGCTATTGCAACAATACTTGGTACCAGTGAATAAGGCAAACCAGATGCTGGCTAGTATTAAAAGGGCAATATTGAGATGAAACAGTGCGGTAATCCTGCCATGTTATAAATCACTGGTGCAACTGCACTGTGTGTAGCTCTGGTCCCTGCAATCTGAAAAGGATATTTCAGCGATTGAGAGGATTTAGAGGAGGGCAACCAAAATGATTGATCGATTAGGTAAAATGAACGTGTTCACGCAAGCGAAGAGCAGGTTGAGAGGCAATATGGTTATGGTCTTAAGATTCTGAAGGGACTAGATAATGCAGACCATAATAAGCTGTTTTATCTTGTACTGAACAGTAGAACCAGAGGACATGGGAATGGGAATGAATTCAGAACAAATCTGAACAAGATAATAATAAATAATAATCCTTGCATTTGATATAGCACCTTATCACATCTTCGAGACATCTCAAAGTGCTACAGAATATACTGTAAAGTGAATTGGCTGTATATTTTGTGGGCAAAATGATATTACTTCAATGAGAGAGTAGTGAACTTATGGAACAGGCTCCCTGGGGAGACAGTGGAAGTGTCATTTGTTTCAAGAACAATTTAGATAGATTTCTGCTAGAAAATAATATCTCGGGATACAGTATAATTTGGGATATGACATTTCAAGTGATTGATAGGATGGTGGAAGGCGTGCTAGATGGACCTTGGTCTTCTTTCACCTAGCAAGTTTTGTGTTCTTATATGTTCTTATCTTGTAATCCCAATGCCACAACCTGCCTCAATACCTTTTTTCCAAATTACACCAAGGTTTCAAATGCACATTTGATTGAAAATCTGACTAGTTCAACAACTCCAGCCTCCGTTATGTTCAGACCAAAAACAGAATGCATAGCTTTACTATCAATCTCAGGCAACAGCCATTTACTCACCACTTGCCATCGGAGAGAAACATACCAAAAGGCAAGACATGAAGAGCATTTTGCATCCTAGCTCAGGTGCACAGCTATTTTTAATATTAACACACCGCCAAATAGGGAAAATTCAGGTGTTTGCAAAGGAACTCAAAGTTATCAAATCCAGAGCAGCTCAGGGCTTTATACATCTCAATTAAGAAGAGCACACCACAAATTAAGAGGAAACATGATGCATAGTTGAGGAAGAAGGGAATAGTGGTATATGGGAGAGAAGACAAGGAATTGGTGGAGGCTCACGTGGAGGAGACATGAGGGCCAGCATAGACCAGTTAGGCTGAAAGGGTTATTTCTGTGCTGTAACGTTCCATGTGATTCTACATAGGTCTCACGATTAATATTTTCAAACTTGAAACAACATCAGAAAACAGAATACAACAACATTACATTTGTGGTAGCGCCTTTCATGTTCGGAGGACGTCGCAAGCCCCTGTACACCAGTTGACAGTACCATAACAATAAAAACAAACAATTTAAAACACAAGGTTTTGCTCTCCTATCTATGTAATAGAGATGACAGCAGCTACCACTAAGTGAATTTAGGGCATTAATCCAATCTCAAGCCTGGATGATGTTCATAAACCCCTTGAGCTTTGCTCATATGGTATTTAATGCCATTTGAACCCTAGACTGGATTACTACCATAAAATTCACTTTGAGGTATTCAGTGTCCTCTGTCAAATGAACATGATAAATATCTTTCTGTGTGTTTTTTTTACTGAATCATATAATAAACAAAAATGAAATATAAAATTCACAGTGGTTAGACCCAAGCTCCATAATAGAAGCTTTTTCTGCTGACTTGAATTGCTGAGTGAAGACATTCAGCTCTGCCAGTGCTGTGTGCTGCTGTATTGAAGTCCAGATGTGTAGTGTAAATCTATTTAGTCCTTTATGAATGACCATCTATTTAATGTTGAAGAGCAATGCAGTACGTTCTGTCTGGTAGATGATTACAGTTATCCAGCTCTGGGACTTTTGCGCCATTTGCCAAAGTAATGGACTCATAAACTATAATAAACTGTCATCACATTCTATGAATACATCTGGAGAAAATTGTAAACAAATGACTTTGAACCGCTACATTTTCGAAAGAAATGTTTCCAGCTGGTTAACATTTGCTTCTCCTTTTGTTCAGAGAAGGTTTTCACAGCTTCAAAAAAAGTTGTAATTGAGGAAGAGAGAGTTGAGGTAAGTAAAAAGAAAGTAGCATTTCTTAAAGAAACGTTGCCCCCATGCTTACATGCCTTTCTAGTTTGTGATAAACACAATTTTTAAATGTCAGATGCCTGAAGCTCTTTAATACATTAGAATATATTAGAATATACAGCACAGAAACAGGCCATTCAGCCCAATTGATCTATGCCAGTGTTAATGCTCCACATGAGCCTCCTCCTGTCCTTCCTCAATTAAGCGTTTAAGCATAACCTCCCTCAAGTACCTATCTAGCTTCCCCATAATTACGTATATGTTATTTGCCTCAACAACTCCTTGTGGTAGCATGTTCCACATTAACACTACTCTCTGTGTAAAGAAATTTCTTCGAACTTCCAAATTTGATCTATCTGTGACTATTTTATATTGATGGCCCCTGGTTTTGGTCTCCCCCACAAGTGGAAACATCTTCCCTATGTCTATCGTATCAAAACCTTTCATCATTTTAAAGGCACCCTCCTCTTTTCAAGAGAAAAGTGTCCAAATACGTTCAGCAAGATTTCATAATTTGCAAGAATATCTGCATTTCTATTGTTTTCATACATATGATCAAAAGGATCTTGATTCATGGCAATGAGCAGGGTGAAGTGTGTTTCCTGGTCTAAAGGCACAGAAGTGCCATATCCCATATCTTATTTCAATAGCTTCTGACCAAAATTAGTCCTTGTTTGTGTTGAAACTTGGTTCTGGTCCCTTACAGACAAAATTATTTAAAATGTTAATATTTTTATGCCTAAAATATACACAATCACTGTACAGTAAATACTGTGAAGCTCTTTGAGAATTTACGACAATGTGATAAGACATGATACGAAAAGCAAGGATTATTACAAGGACCAAATAAATTGGTCACTTCAATCCAAGACTGTTTGTGGAACACTGCTGTACGCAATTGGCTGCCACGTTTTGCCCACAAAAACATACAGCCAATTCAATTTACAGTATATTCTGTGAAGTGCTTTGCGATGTCTCGAAGACATGGTAAGGCGCTATATCAAATGCAAGGATTATTATTATTGTTATGATTACTTTAATTTGTTTGGGGAAAGTGAGTGAGATTTAACCTTATCTGTCTGAGATCAGCTGTATTATTATCACTGCCCACAGTGTGAAATTTTAAGGCTTCTGCCTTTTGAATTAAAGCATGAATTTCTGCCTCTTCTCTGAAACTCCATCCCAGAGTCTTGATCTATCATGGCCAAGGAGCTCTCAGATATACAGGGTGACCAAAACGTCATGATATCTACCCTATTATCTAAAGAAAATCATTTCTTTAAGACTTAGTAGACATTGTAATGGTATCATGACTTTTTGGTCATCCTGTAGGTCAACACATTCATCAGTGGCAGCTTTGCTTTATTTCCAAATATGCAATAAACGTGTCTTTTTTGAAGAGCAATGTCAAGGCCATGTCAATTATTTTTGCCAAGTTGATTGGAATGTTTTTAGGGCATTCTCACTTGTACAACAAATTTTACACAGCGCAGTTGGGTACTAAAGAGTGGAATTTTGCCTCAATTGGCCAAGAAGGATGCCTGAATGTTAATAAGAGAGTTATGACTTTAGATGGCAGATTTCATTGCTGAAAACGTTGACAAAAATGTACTGTAAGAGAAGCCGATCAGCATCTCACATTATGGAGCAGCTTGTCAATGCTGAATGATTCGTGCTAAGCAATGCCACTCTTAAAATATAGTCTTGGCAAAAGAGTGCTTTGTGAAAGAGCAAAGGATAGATACAGTTCTGGTTACCAAATAACTATTGGATAAAGCACAGGCCAGTGCAGCCTGTTTCATCTTGTGTAATAACTCTTTCTCTCGGCAGCACCTTCCTCCCACTCTCACACTGGATGCACATTGTGACAATGCAGCCCAGCCCCAGCCTTTGTCATAAACACTGAAAGCTAAATGAGGTTGTGCATCTGCCTCTCAAGCTGTGGAGGAGCACAAGATTGTCTTGGATTCAGCCCCCTGATCTCATCAGAACATTTACATTTTTACTTTTTTTAAATTTATAATTTCCAGCAAATTTACATTTATATTGGTCTTTCATGTCAGGATGACATCCCAAAGCTTTATACTGCTGGCTGGGCACCTGAGCTAGAGATGAAGGCATAGGGGGTTGGAGAGGGTAAGCATTACTGAAAAGAGGTAGATTTTGAGATGGGCCTTGAATGAGGTGAGGGAAGGAGTGTGGGAGGGACTCCAGGATGGAGTTCCAGGGCAGGGGAAGGATGGCTGAAAGAACGACTGCCAATAGTGGGTGGATGGGCAAGTTACGTGAAGCAGGGTGTTGCTCGCTGAGCAAAGGGATCAGCACGGTTGTTATGGTTCAAGGAGGTCACAGAGTAGTGGGGAAAATCCGTGGTGAATTTAAAGGTGAGAATGAGGATCTGGGACTCAAGACCTGGGGGATGGAAACCAATCGAGCTGAGTGAGGATGGAGTATAGATTTGCGGAGTGTGATGCGTGAAAGGAGACGGGGTGCAGAGTTTCTGGATAGTCTTCAGCTTGTATAGAGAAGAGCTAGGGCGTCCGGCAAGCAGAACACCCATGCTACCTTCCTCCCAGCTGCTCCTTTAAGGTGTGTTTAAATGAGTCCAGTGTTCTGTCCTTAACCACCCTTCAAGGCAACCTGTTCATTACCATCTCAAACTGCAATGCAAACACTCTCTCCCTTGGTGACAACTATGCTTGCTGCCATTTCCTTTCTGTCTACATGCAGCCTGATCAAAGCAACAATGTGGTTTTTACATTCCTTCTCCAAACATAGGGTTAAGGTCCAGAGGCCAGAAAATGATTGTTTGTGCATACACAGTTGATAAGACGAGACCCACTGGAATTCCTCCCACCACCCCGTATACCTAGAGTAAATTCAACAGAACTATTTGCTGGGATAGTGGGACAGCACTGGGATTGTATGTGTCATTCCCTGATTGAATCATTTCTGCATTATGAACTAGGTATTAATATCACTCTTGCTGTGTCTTTACCTCTTCTCTATATAAGTGCAAGAGCCTGTGCTTCTTTACTTCGATACACAAATTGAATCGATCCTTTTGGCACTGTCCCTCTTGTATGCTAAGAATGAGAAATGGACTGTTTGTCTAACACACAATCATATCAGCAACACAAAGACATGCACATTAACCCAATCACTGGGACCATTGTGATGCTATATCACCATGAACAGTAGCATTTTACATAGAATTAAACCTTGCTCTTTATCTTAAATATGTTAGAAAAGAAACAATGCTGCCAAAGTAAATACCAGAATTGATTTTGTCTTCCTTAAACTGAAGCATTTTTTTCTTTCTTCCACTTGATAGTTATCCAGTACAATAGACACAGTAACGCAGTATGGACAGATGGAAAGAAGGCACAGTTTAGTGAGCCTATTCAAGTTCACTGAAGAAACATGATATATTGGATTAAAAGTAATGGTGGATGACCGGAAGCCAAGCTACTATTGATTGAATTCATGAAGGGGTTATTATAGCCATATTCATGCTGTAATTAGATGTTTTTAGTCAGCTGGGTGTCTGACACATGCGGAAACTCATTAACAATAGGACACATTTATATTTCTACAGCGCCTTTCACATCAGGAGCGTGTCTGAAAGCACTTCCATGCTTAAATTCTGGAGGATCTTAAGGCTGGCTCGGAGTCAGGCTCTGCCACTGTTAAACCCTCAGACACTGTACCCTGCATGGAGGGTGCTATATAAGTGTAAGTTGTTGTAGTTGTTGTTAAGAATATCTCGTAGGGGAAAGGATGTCTGTCTACCTCTCTTGCCTTAGGAGTGGTACAGGACTTAAGGAGGAGGAGACATAACTTCGCTGAGAATGATTCCTTTTCTTCAAAAGGACAGTGAATGTGACAGTGCAAACCCTTCCAGATGTAGGCAGCACCTCAGTCCACTCAATAAATTCACTGCACCTACTAAGCAGCACAGAAGCTGGCACATGGAATCACTTGGGAAGAATTTGCAAAGCAAAAATTTGGAATCCCAAGGCTATATCTGGGATGCCAGTTCTTTATAAGCTCAGCAATAGATAGCATCATGCCAAATACATTCAGATGGAATTACCTTACATCACACAAAAATTGTACGCAGGGCTGTAGTTAAATAGAGTTCACGCATATAACAAGCCAATAAAAGCTGATGACTGGATAAATACCAAGGGTACATGGCATAATGTGTATTATAGTGTGCACCAAATTAATGCCAGATGCAATTTTCTCTGCCAAGAGGAATCTTCGGCTCGTGCCTACAATTGTTTGGAGACCTTGACATTTTAGTTTGGATCAGTCAGTGCATGCCAGCTCAATCCAATTGATCCACAAAACTGGTTTGAACTGGTATCATTTGGAATGTGGATCAGGGTACTTTGTACAGATGGAGAATCTACGTGCCTGTTCCTGCACAAATGTGGTAAATGCACAGTTCTATGACTGTGCTCAGAGAACAGAAAGAAAGGTACTCAACCGAGTTTTTGACATTGCTGAAGGCAATATGAGGTGTCAGCCTGGCTCAGGTGGTAGCACTCTTGCCTCTTAGTCAGAAATTGTGGGTTCAAGCCCCGTGCCGGGACTTTGACCTCGTTGATTAAGAGGCTGATACTCCATTACAGTGCTAGAGGAACAAAGCATTGCTCGAGGTGTGGTCTTTTGGATGAGATATTAAACTTCATCCTATTTACTTGTAGAGATTAAAGATCCTATGCCACTACTCAAAAAGAGAAGGGAATTTCCCCAGGTCCTTGTCAACATTCTTCCAGATTAGTCATTCAATTCATGACTGCTTGTGGGATACTGCTGTGTGCAAGGTGAATGCCGTGCTTGCTTATACTACACTTTATGGAAAAACTCTGTGAAGTTCCTTGAGACTTTAACGTGATGAAGCGCTACATCAAATGCAAGGATTACTACTATATTAGTATTAACATGAGTGTCACACCATGAATGGCAAATCTTCATGCCATCTCAGTGGAATTGATCTCCCCTCCAATTATCTGCTGCTGAATCAACTGTGTGCCTACCTTTTATCTTTACTTTGTTCCCTGTCCCTTCCTTTCCCTCCAAAGTCTCTGCCTCTGCCACCTGTTATCATGTTTTCATCTTTATTTAGGATGGAAAAGCACTGTGGGTCATGAACTCCTTTCTGGCTCCACTAATTGTTACTTTGTGTTATTGCAATCAGGACTGGTCCTGCCAGTATTTGTTTAATCTTTCCTTTCCTGAGGGTTATACGGGTAAGAACAGACAGAGATGATCAAATGTCTTATGGAACTTGATGGGACTTCAGATAATAATAATTCTTACATTTGGTATCGAGCCTTTCACATGAGGAGATGCTTCACAGGATTTACTATAAAGTGCAGTGACTGAGTGTTTTTGTGGATGAATGAATTTTTGAGATGATGGCATTGTCAACATAATGTGCCAAGGAGGGCAATCAATCAAGGATGTGGGGGAGTGAGTAGGGTGACATTAAGCTGGTGGAAGGGGAGAGGGGAGGCAAAACTTGTAGAACTTTTCCTCAAGATATAAAAATGGGTTGGAGAGATTCCAAAACAGAAAAGATTTCACACAGAGTGAGGAGAAATAGGTTTGATCAAATGATTGGAGTTGGAGACCCTCATGGTGGAGCACTCCCATTTCTTCTGTCCCATGTGTATTGTAATGTGGCTGAGAAGCAGTGAGATATGGCTCATGTCATAGGATGGTTAATGCAATTCAAGCTCTCCAGCTATCAGCCCTATACTTTACCAGTAGAGCTACTGGAACACCCAGTGTGTGCAAACTACAATAATCATTTTCTGTTTAGTTGTTGTTGCATTTGGTTACACAATAATAAGAGGCACTCAGCACTGTGGTTTGTATAAGATTCAAATTCATAACCACACAAAGTGGCTGGTAGCTGCTGCAAATGGCAGAGCCTTTGAATCGAAAATACATTGAAAATCTCAGAGCAGTTGATCTATATCACAAGTAGTTTACAGTGGTGCAATAAATAGACCTTCAGTTTTTACAATATGTATTTTGTTGTGATTGGGAACTAAATGTGATCTGAACTCTGCAAAGTTTGATTTAAACAAATTGTAAGATTCTCAGAGCCCTTGACGTATAAACTCTCCAGGCTCACCTGAGCAAAAGGCTACACAATCCAGCCATGATCCATGAACTTTAAAAGAGCCAAAATATAATAAAAGCTAGAGACATAAAACTAGAGTATAAGAAAGTGTAAGAGCTGAGGTATAACAAGGTAAGTGAGAGTTGACACCCCAAGGTCTTTATCAAGTTCCCAACTCTATCTTTCTGCCTCCACCCTCAACTCCAGGACCACTGCTGTCCTGACAGACTGCCTGTCAGACATCAAGTCCTGGATGAGGGCAAATTTCCTACTGTTGAACGTGAACAAGACTGAGGCCCTCCTGATTAGCTCACACCAGCGCCTCAGCACCTCAGGCTCTGGCAACATCAACCTCCATGGTTGCACACTACAACTCACCAAACCAGTCAAGATCCCAGGTGTCTTGTTCGACCCTCAACTGTTTTTTCTCCCCCACATTCAAGCCATGACCTGCTCTGCCTTCCCTCACCTCTGTAATATCGCCCGACTCTGCCACTATCTCACTATTCAGGCCACTGAAACTCTTGTTCATGCCTTCATCACCTCCAGGCTCGACTACGCAAACGCCCTGCTTGTCAGCCTTCCCAACTCCTCCCTCCACAGGCTGCAGATAATCCAGAACTCTGTCCTCTCCCACACCAAACTCTGTGACCCCATCTCCCCCACTCTCGCCCGACTCCATTGGCTCCCTATCCTTCAGAGGATCCAGTTCAAAATCCTGGTCCTCACATACAAAGCCCTCCATGGTCTCACCCCCACTATACCTCTACGACCTCCTAAACCCCTACCAGCCCGCCCGCACCCTCCGCTCAGCCGGCTCTGGCCTGCTCCACGTTCCCCGACCCACCCACCCCACCATTGGTGGGAGAGCCTTCAGCTGCTCTGCCCCCAACCTCTGGAATTCCATTCCCTAGTCCACTTCGCCTTGCCCCTTCCTTAGCTTCCTTCAAGTCCCACCTCAAGACCCTCCTCTTCGACCATGCCATCGACCACCCCCCTTCCCCTCCCTTCCCCCCCAACCCCAGCTCGGGTCTGAAATGCCAGTGCCTTGGGACGTCCTCCTGATGTGAAAGGCGCTATACAAATGTATTCTTGTTGTTGTTATTATCTGTATTGAACTGCATTTCCCTCCTGTTCAGTCCTGATGTATAACTATCCAGCTTTCTTTATAGATCTTGCCTGTCTCCTCTGATTCTGTTGGCCAATTCACCTTTACCGGCCAATATCTATCATTCTACATTATAAGTCTGTTCAATGAACAGGGAGGGAGTAAATTTGCTGGTAACAACAAATGTCCTAAATTATTAATGACTTTCATAAGTAACAATACAACTACTTTCATGTAATGCATCAATGGTACTGTTTGAAACATCAGGACTTTGAACTCACGGGCTAAGCTTTCGGGGTCAGCCTTGCTCAGTTGGTAATACTCTCGCCTCTGATCTAAACCTTCCCTAGATCCCTCAAACCCCAGCCACTACCGCCCCATTTCTAACCTGCCCTTCCTCGCAAAAGTTCTAGAGCGCATTGTTGCCAATCAACTTCGCGCACACCTCTCCTTCCACTCCCTCTTCGAACCCCTCCAGTCCGGTTTCCGTCCTGCCCACAGTACAGAGACTGCGCTTGTGAAAGTCACAAACGATATCCTCTCTATCTGTGACCAGGGCTCCTTCTGCCTCCTTGTCCTCCTGGACCTCTCCGCGGCGTTTGACACAGTTGATCACGCCATTGTCCTCCACCGCCTTTCCTCTGTCATCCACCTCAGTGAGACCGCACTCATCTGGTTCGAGTCCTACCTCACGAACTGCCAGCAGCATATCTGCACAAATGGCTTCTCCTCCCGCTCTCACACAGTTACCTCCGGGGTACCCCAAGAATCCATCCTTGGGCCCCTCCTCTTTCTGATTTACAGGCTCCCTCTTGGGGATGTCATCCGCAGACATGGGGTACATTTCCACATGTATGCAGACGACACCCAACTCTATTTTTCCACCTCTCTTTGTGACCCCCAATCCCCTGATGTTCTGTCAGCCTGTTTGTCAGACTTCAGGGGCTGGATGAGTGCAAATTTCCTTCAGCTGAACGTCAACAAAACGGAAGCCATACTCTTTGGCTCTCGTCAATGTCTAAAATCTCATGGCTCTCACCTCCTCCACCTACCAGACCTCCCCCTAAAACTCTCCGAACCTGTACGTAACCTAGGCGTTAGGTTCGAACCCCAATTATCCTTCCTTTCCAACATCCGGTCCGTCACTAACGCTGCCTTCTTCCACCTCTGATGCATCGACGGTCTCCGTCAATAACTCTCTCCGAAAGCCACTGAAATAGTTCATGCCTTTGTCACCTCTGAACTATTCTAATGCCCTCCTCGCTGGTCTCCCATCCATAACCATCCATAAAATCCAGATCATTCAAAACTCTGCCGCCCGCATTCTCACCTCCCCCCAATCCGCTCCCTGATCACCCCAGTCCTTGCCAGACTGCACTGGCTGCCTATCCCAGAGAGGATCGATTTCAAGATCCTCAACCTTGTATTCAAGTCCCTGCACTCCTCTGCTCCCCCCTACCTCTCTGACTTCCTCTCTCCTCAAAACAGTACCCGTTGCCTTTGTTCCTCCGGGTCTGGCCTCCTCCTGATCCCCCGAGTCCTCTGCTCCACCCTCGGCGGCCGTGCCTTCAGCCACTGTGCCCCAAGGCTCTGGAACTCCCTTCCTCACTCCCTTCGCCTCGCCCCCTCTCTTCCTATTTTCAGGTCCCTGCTGAAGACCTTTCTTTTCAACCGTGGCTTTGGTCACCTTCCCTCCCCTTCCCCCTGGCTCGGCCCCGGGATCCGTTACTGTAAAGCGCGCTGAGATGCCATCCTGCGTTGTGGTTGTACTCCCAACACGATCCTTGGAACTTCAAGGAAAAACAACAACAACAACTTGCATTTATATAGTACCCTTCACGTAGAGCAGCATCCCGGGACGCTTAAAAGGAGAAAATATCAGGAGAAAATATCTAACCCTGTGTAAATTGGGGATCCAGTCCAGACTCCATTTGACGAAATAACAGCAGGTGTAACATAGAGTTAAATCTGCATTACTCATGCACCAGGCCTTACTTATAAATAGATTGCATCACTCAGCACACACAATGGGAAGCCGAACATCAAAGACAGAGCTTATCTTTCTGTGCAAGGTCTTTAATTTTGGCAGGAGTGACTTACAGCAATCCCACAAAACCTTTACAATTTCTTCCTGACTGTCCTTTGATCTTCTTTATTCCCAATACTTAAGGAAATCTAACCCAAGATATGGATCATAAACCACACCCATATGTTATGTTTGTAATTTGGGTAAAAATTCTACAAACATGAGTACACAAATTGCTCATTTGCCTAAATGTGACAGCGTAAAAGGCAGGCAATAAAGTGACAAGTTATTCACTGGGTTTTCTGATCAGCATTTCTGTCTTGAATAGATCCAGTAAAATATCTGCTCATTTACCATAGTTATAATAATACTTTTATTGCATATACTCCAGTAAAACCAGCCACAACATACAGCATTAGACCAACACAAATAAAAAAGAAAAGATTTTAACAACACTACAACAGCAAGTGCCCTTCACGTGGGGTAGCGTCTTGGAGTGTTTAACAGTGGCGGAGCTTGAAGCCGAGCCATAGAGAGGGGAGGAGACCTTAGGCCCCGCTGGATCTGAGTAAGATAATAATAAAGTCAATGACCAATTTTATCTGGGGGATTTTGGCCAGGATCCCAGAATAAACTTCTTTCTCTTTTTGAGCAGTGTCATGGAACCTTTAAAGCCCCTTCTTTCTCTATTTTCGTCCCATCTTTATCGGATTTTAAATCCCACATAAAAACTATCTCTTCAACTGCCCCTATGGTTACCTCCCCCTTCCACTTCTCTCTTGCTCTGCATCCAACCCCGCTACTGTACAACCCTCCGAGACATTATTTTATATGAAGAGCGCTATACAAATACAACCTCTTGTTGCTTTTGTTGTCATTGCCATTTTAATAATCCTTGTATTTGATATGGAACTTTCCGTGTCAGGAAATTGTCTCAAGGCACTTCACGATTTACCATCTACTGTAATTTGCAGGCGAAAATAAGATAAGTTACTGTTTACTGCATTTGTCTGCATTAAAAATTACATTTGAGCCAAAATGTTATTGCTTCTGCGTTGTAAGTTATAAATCTGCCAAATATTTACAGCAAAATATGAATCTGTTGTGATTTATATCATTGTAGGAAGCCATAAATATTGACTATGTTGACTTAAGGGGGATTAAAGGATTTAAAAATAGTATGATATCCTGCAGGGGCTCAGGATCGGGGAGGGTGGAAGGCAGGAGGGGGAAGGAGGGTGATTGAAGGCACGGTCCAAGAGAAGGGTTTTGAGACAGGTCCTGAAGGTGGCAAGGGAGGGAGTGAGGCGGAGGGACTGTGGGATAGAGTTCCAGATGGTGGGGAACGAATGGCTGAAAGCCCGCCCACCAATGTTGGGGTGGGAAAGGAGTCCTGTAGCTCAGTGGTTAGAGCACTCGCTTTGCAAGCGAGAGACCTGAGTTCAATTCCAGGCAGGGCGAAACCTTGGGCAAGTTTCCTAACTCCACACAGAGCCTAATAATAATCCCTCCAAAACCAAAAACAATAATAAATTGGTCATTTTCGATCTACAACTGTTTGTGGGTCATTGCTGAGCGCAATTGGCTGCCCCGTTCGCCCACAATTCACTTTACAGTGTGTTCTGTGAAGCGCTTTGGGATGTCCTCCCGACGTGAAAAGCGCTATATCAAATGCAAGGATTATTATTATTATTAAAGGCAGGGGAAGTGAATCAAGCTGGAGCCCGCTGAATGGAGGGAGCGGCAGAATGATAGGAGGTTAGGGGTGCAGAGGTAGGGGGGGAACAAGGCCATGGAGGGCTTTGAAGGTAAGAACCAGGATCTTGAACTGTATCCTCTGTGTGATGGGAAACCACTGAAGTCGGGCAAGGATGGGGGTGATAGAGTCACGGTCCTTGTTGCGGGAGAGGACACGGGCTGCAGAGTTCTGGATGATCTGCAGCCTACGGAGGGAAGAGTTGGGGAGGCCGACAAGCAGAGAGTTTGCTTAGTCAAGCCTGGATGTTATGAATGCGTGTATGAGGGTCTTGGCCGCCTGCGGTGTGAGACAGTGACAGAGCCGGGTGATGTTGAGGAGGGGGGGAAGGCAGAACGGGTCATGGCACGATGTTGGGTAGAAAGGATAATTGAGGGTCAAACAAGATGCCAAATTTCCAGGCTGGCTCAGTAAGGTGGAGTGTGTAACCTTGAATGATGATGCTGTCAGCGCCTGAGGTGTGGAGACGCTGCCGGGGACCAATCATGTGAGCCTCAGTCTTGTTGACATTCAATTGAAGAAAGTTAGCTCTCATCCAGGACTTGATGTCTGACAGACATTCTTTCAGGACAGCAGTGGTCCTGGAGTCAAGAGTGGAGGCAGAGAGGTAGAGTTGAGTGTCATCCACATACATGTGGAAGTTGACCCCATGTCTGCAGATGATGTCACCAAGAGGGAGTACGTAAATACTGAAGAGGAGGGGACCAAGGACAGAGGAATGCCGCACGAGACGGTGCGGGGGTTAGAGGAGAAGCTGTTTGTGGAGATGAAGTGGAGATGGTGTATGACGTAGAATCTGAACCATTCAAAAACAGAACCATAAAGGTTGAGATGAGAGGAGAGCGTAGGTGGAGGAGGATAGAGTGCTCAACAGTAGAGAATGATACAACAATGGTATTATATTTTCAAATTTACTTATAAGAGCCACACCAAAAATGACATTGGAGGAGATTTTACTGATGATTCTGACCCATTCCAATTGTTCTTGTGAATTATTGCCTGCCATAGGGAAGGAAGGATAGATTCAAAGCAGTGTCTACAGGTATGATCAAAACACAAAATACTGCAGATGCTGGAAATATGAAACAAAAACAGAGAGAGCTGGCGAAGGGTCGTGGACCCAAAACGTTGACACACTTTCCTTTCTCCATAGATACTGCTTGACCTGCTGAGTTTTCCCAGCTCTCTCTGTTTTTGTTTCTACAGGTATGATTTTCCCCACACCCCCCAACACTGGTGCATTAGTGTTCGGGAGTGTGGGGAGAATCATACTTTGGAGATGTTGGCTGTGGAGTATGACATTTGAATGATGCTTGATGGGATACCAGTATAACTCAAATCATTTTCACAAGTTACACCAGCATTCCTGGAAATGGTATTCATAGCAGCGCTCAACCATAATCTTTAACTCGATGCTAAGAGAAGACTTCTCAGAAGGGATTTAGAATTGTATAACATTTTAAAGGGAATTGCAAAAAGTAAATGTAGAACAATACTTTAAGATGCTCCAAGGCAACAGAGCAAAGGGCACAAAGGACTTCCAAAGAGCAATTTCAACATAGACACTAAAAAGTTTTTTTCTTTACCCAGAGGGTAATTGATGACTGGAAAGGTTACCAGAAAGGGTGGTTGAGTCTTGGACAATGGACACATTTAAAAAGCAACTTAATGCTCCGACTCACTGAACCAGTACTCACTCTTGGCGTCCGGTTCGAATCCCATCTGTTCTTCCCATCTCACATCCAGTCCCTGTCCGCCTTCCTCCACCTCCACCACATTACCCACTTCCGGACCCCAATTGTGGCCAAAACCCTTGTGCATGTGTTTGTCACCTCCAACCTGGATTACTCAAACGCACTTCTCCCCAGCTCCACTATTTGAAAAATCCAGCTCATTCAGAACTTTGTCGCCCGCATACTGACCCGGACCAAACTCCGTACCCACAATTCATCAGTTCTGGCCAGGCTCCACTGGCTCCTCATCACCAAACGGATTGACTTCAAGATCCTCACACTCGTGTTCAAATCCCTTCACTCCCTGGCGCCTCCCAACCTCTCCGACCTCCTCACTCCCCAATCCACTACCCAGGGGCTCTGCTCGATTAGCACTGGCCTCCTGCTTTTCCCTCACACCCTCCGCTCCACCGTTGGAGATCGCGCTTTCAGCCACTACGCCCCAAAACTGTGGAACGCTCTCCCTCAATCCCTCCGCCTTGCCCCCTCTCTCCCACTTTTCAATTCCCACATGAAAACCTTCCTTTTCAACTGTGCTTATGGTCACCTCCCCCCTCCCCTGGCTTGGAGTCAGGCTCCGCCATTGTTAAGTGCTCTGAGACGCTACCCTGCGTGGTGGGCGCTGTATAAGTGCAAGTTGTTTTTGTTGTTGTGATAGGGGTGTGGGTGGGTGTCTGGGTGCTCTGCAGGGATGAGATCAGATGAGGTGAAGGGCCTTCTTCATCCAAACCAATCTTGTCATATTAGCGCCGGTGATAATTGTGACATCACACCACACCGTCAAAAAGATGGGGTTAAACTTACGATAGTTGGACTGGTCCCTAAATAAGTTGAGAAAGGTTCAATACCTACCAGCAGGTGGAGCTCTCTCCCACTCCAAGTAAGTGATTTATTGCTCACAAGGCTTTGAGCTTCCATTTTCTTGGACCTTTGTATGAGCATTTTTATTCAATAATTTTTAGGCAGGGTTGCAGAGACTTTTGAAGGTTAGGTTAAGGATCTTATGGTTGATCTGTCGGGGGATAGGGAGCCAGTGGAGCTGGGTGAGAAATTGAGGTGATGGGCAAGAAGAGCCTAGAATAAGAGAGAATGTAAACTGTGGCATTCTGAATAATCTGGAGGTTGTGGAGAGTGGAGCTGTGAAAGCCAGGAAGCAGGGGATTGCTGAAGTCAAGCCTGGAGGTGACAAAGCACTGATGCTGGTGTATTTTGGCTGCTGAGGGTGTATGTTTTTTATTTCCCTGATGCGTGGTGGCATGATAGTGCTCGGTACTGTTAAGTGTTCTATGCTTTCTCAGGTTCCAGGACCTCAGCAAGTGATTTCCATCTTAGATTTCATACTTTCACACTCTGCCAGCTAGCCTAAGGGAAAAGCCATCCTTCCACTGTCACTCACACAATGAAAGCATGCGATTATCCAAGATCACTACACTAATACTACAATCTCTTCATTTCTAGCACCATCTCTTAGCTCTTTTCATTCTACCTGCTCATAATGCATCTGTCACTTCTCATTTTCTTTGCCTTTCTTTGATACTAAGCCCTGTAACCCTCATACCTTTGATTCACAGCAGTGTATTATACGAGCAGAGTTTGCTCTGTAGGTTTCATTAAGCAATACCCATGTTGAAAACTTGTAATAATAACAATAATAATAGTATTTGCTTTTGGTATCACACCTTTCAGGTCTGGAGGACACCTCAAAGCACTTCTCAGGATTTACTGTGAAGTTTAGTGACTGTGTANTTTTTGGGCCAACAAATTGTTGATAGTATCATCAGTTCCTTACCACTGCTTTAATGGTTTCAAAAAACATATTTTTCAGGAATACACGTCCTGGTCTTTGCTGTCTAATTTCTTATCAGGATTCCTTATTAAAGATTCTGTGTCAGGCAGATGGGAATGTTTCTAGTAATGCAATACATCATGTCAACCCACAGCAATCTCTTCCAAAGCAGAGTTCTTGCAGGTTCACTGGTTAAGAAATTTTGCAAATTAGGACCCCCCCACCTCTGCCGTGTGTAAACCAAGGGCACAAGAAACTGTTGCAAGTTGATCAAGTAGTTCTTATAAAATTACTAATACTAAAAGCAATAAAACAATTTGATAAAGTGGCCTGTAACATCAAAATGTTTCAAAGTGCTTCATAGCTAACTGCTGAGAAGTGTGACTGCATTTGTAGGCATATGTGGCAGCCTGTTCCACAAATCAGCCATTGAATAAATGATCAATTTTATCTGGGGGATTGTTGGTCAGGACATCAGCAGCACTTCCCTTCTGACAGGTGTCAATTTGAACAAACGGTGGGACCTCAGTTTAATGTCTCATTACAGAACTACTATAAATATGTAGAAATACCATGTACAAATAGAGCACCAGCTATAAGCTTGCTGAGTTGAGAAGCAATGAACATATCATAAAATTGCACTCTCTTGATGTAGGGGTTAGAATGAACATGGTCTCTCTTAATTCCTTTTGTTCCATCCACAGTCAATGTGTGAAACACCATCAACAGAGAAGTGTGAATAATTGAACACATCACAAATCTAGTTAAACCATCACTAACAAGTCCCATGTGAAGAAGTTTTACATTCTTTGCAGCTCGCTGTGGCTCAGCTCCAAGTCCTGTGTGGCCCTTCTTCACAACGAGTGTATTTAAAAGAACACTCCAGAGTAGGAATGCTCATTACATGGCTATTGCATGCCTCATTTGTGATCTCCAGAACTCCTGACGAATATCTTTTATCTTCTAAACTCCACTCTTGCTCCCATATTCATTGGATTAACTCACACCTTCATTAATACATTCCTCCCCATGGACTTGTTAACACTTCTCCCTCCCTCTCTGCTCCCTCCCAAGACATACTCACACTCTCCTTTTGCACTCCGCTACCACTGGCCCCACTTGTGCAACCTCTCTATCAACTTATCTACCACTGCACCACTCCTACTCTTGTTTCAGTCTGTCTTTTCATGTCCAAAGCCAAACACAATACTTGTACCGTATTGATTAGTTAGGCATAGCATCGTAATGTCATTGGGAAAGAGTAGTAGTTGGAAGTGAATATGTCGAAGATGTAGTTTGAGCTTTAACAAACCAGAGCCGAGCACAGGATGAACAGTTGAGTTCTGCTAAAACTGAGTGAGCACTGGGTTCTACAGCTTTCAGGAAATCCAAGACTGGAACTGAATTTTCCAGTCTCAAGCACCAAACAAGGTACACATGGAACTCTGGTTCCATTTGCTCTTCTGGGTGAACTACAATGTCCTAATTCCCTGCTTTTCCTTGTGCCCTCTTATATTTTCTTCAAATGGTTATCCAATTCCCTTTTAAATGTTGTTGTGGTTTCAGCCTGAACAGTCACCTCTAACAAACTGTTCCATATTTTGATGTTTTAAAGCCTACTTTCCAGTTTTAGGGCCAGAGCTTGTTTTCAGATGAACCCAGTATAAATCAGGTTCACAAAGCCCAGATGTTAGGTTAACATCCACCATGTGCTCTCCTTAAATGGACTGGTTTATTTTAGCACCTCTGTATCGTGTTTTACTAAAATTACAAAGGAACATTCTGTTTTACATAACAAAAAACATTCCTTTGCGTTTCACTCTCTGAAGAACTGCAAGTGCATGTTTGTTTTTCAGCTTTATTTGAAACATATTTTCAGAGGGAGAGAAGAAAGGGGGTGCAAGGATATCAGCAAAAACACCATGAAGAAGGGTGGGAGGCAGATGAGCCAGTAGCAATGGCAACCTCTGAGTTTTAATTGCTGCGGGTTTCCACACTCCTGAGCTTGAAACTTGGCTAAAATATAAATAGTAATAATAATAATAATCCTTGCATTTGATCACATACATTTGATCACGTTCATCGAGAGGTCTCAAAGTCCTTCAAAGGATTTATTTAGCGTGGTATGTCTGTGTATTTTGTGAGCGAATATAAATGAGGCTGATAGGAAGTGGTACCTGCAAATATGCAAACCTCTGAGACTGAGGCATGAGTAATAAATGAATATTTGTTTGTCATATAATAAATAATAATCTTTGCATTTGATATAGCACTTTTCACGTCTTCTAGACATCTCAAAGCGCTCACAGAATATGCTGTAAATTGAATTGACCGTATATTTGTGCGCGAAATGCGGCAGCCAATTGCGCACAGCAGTGTCCCACAAACAGTCGTGGATTGAAAATGACCAATTTATTATTGTTTTGTTTTTTGGAGGGATTATTATTATTATTATTTATTTGTTTATCATATCCCATGTGGTCTTTGCTGCTGGAATTTCAGAGGAGGAATTGAAAATTGAATTTGAATCCAATGAGCTGAAACATTACTTTATCGCTCAGCCTGCAGTACATTTAATGGACTATAACCACCACTGTGACAATGTGCACGTAACATTCATGCTTTAGAGAACTTAACACAAAACATCTGTCCTATCAAATACTGCGTGGAAGTAAATGCATTGCTCACTTGAACTGCACGTATCTGATTCTGTGCTTCGGAGATACAATTTTACTCATATGGCACGTTAGTCTTTAAACTATTGCAAGGTGCACTTAGGGAAAGAATGTAAAGAAGAGCAGTCCAATTGTTCTCAGTTTAAAATTGTTGCCTTTCAATAGGATCATCTGAAGAAAAGCGCAAAATGATGAAAAGTATTACTATTCATACCACTTTATAATAAATCCTGTGAAGCATTTTGAGACCTCTTGGTGATAAGGCGCTATATCAAACACAATGTTTATTATTATTATTATTAATTAAATAATTAGGGAAATAGAGAGCATGGAAGGTGGCACATTCCTTCAAATAAATTAGCAACAAGGAATAAGAAGGTGCATATTATCTTCAAAACTGAGAGATCACAGCTAAATATGAACTTAGAGGTAACCTCTCACACAGGACTGTTGAGTTATGGAATAAGCTGCCACCTAGTGCAGAAAGCATGAGGTCTATGGAGTGTGAAGGGAATTACATTTGTTTTGTGGGGAAAAAGGCCTCAGTCAAAGGCAATTTGAGCCCATAACATTATTGTTTATCTGAATTAGATGAGCTAAAGGATAGCAATAAATGTGCAGACTAACATATGTGAAGACTGCAAGAACACCAACCCAACCAAACTTGCTGAGACTGTTTCATTGTTTTATTCTTAAGATTTTAGGAAGCCTAAAATCCTGACATGTGATTCTTGAAATGCGGACAGAATTTTTGATTATTTGTACTGGTTTAGTTTTGGGGTAATCTTTTTACAATCACCATCATTAGGTTCTAAAATGAATCAGGTTTGTAAACTGAACAACAATAATAATTATAATAATAATCCTTGTATTTGATATTGGGCCTTACCACATTATTGAGATGTCTCAAAGTGCTTCACAAATATATTGTAAAGTGGATTGACTGTATATTTGTGGACGAAACGCGGCAGCCAATTGCGCACAGCAGTGTCCCACAAATAGTTGTGGCTTGAGTAACCAATTTTTTTCCCAGATAGTACAAAATTCATAAAATATGCTTTAATGAATTTAATGAGTCGTTGCTTCCCAGCTTTGCTTCTTACTCTCCCGCCACTCACTTCACGAACCCCTGCAATCAGGTTGTCATGCTGCTGACAGCGCAGAAACACCCCTGGTCAAAGTGACAGATGACATTCTGTCCATCTGTGACCAGGGCTCCCTCTGTCTCCTCGTTCTCTTTGACCTCTCTGCTGCCTTCGACACCGTTGACCACTCTATCCTCATCCAACGCCTCTCCTCTCACCTCAACCTTCACGGTTCTGTCCTTGAATGGTTCAGATTGTACCTCTCACGCCGTCTCCACTCCATCTGCACAAACGGTTTCTCCTCTAGCCCCCGTATAGTCTCATGCTATGTTCCTCAGGGCTCTGTCCTTGGTTCCCTCCTCTTCAATATCTATATGCTCCCTCTTGGTGACATCATCTGCAGACATGGGGTCAACTTCCACATGTATGCGGATGACACCCAACTCTACCTCTCTGCCTCCACTCTTGACTCCAGGACCACTACTGTCCTGACAGAATGTCTGTCAGACATCAAGTCCTCGATGAGAGCTAACCTTCTTCAATTGAATGTCAACAAGACTGAGGCCCTACTGATTGGCTCCCGTCAGTGCATCCACACCTCAGGCGCTGACAGCATCACCATCCATGGATGCACACTCCACCTTACTGAGTCAGTAAGGTGCGACCTCCTAACCCCCTGACCACTCCCTCCACTCCACTCTGCGGGCTCCGTCCTGCTTCATGTCATCAACCTCGCCCGCCCCACCATTGGAGGGTGTGCCTTCTGCCATTCTGCCTCTACCCTCTGGAACTGGATGGGGGATACACAGCAAGCCAGGGTTCTCTGGTTAGCATATGTCCAAGGTGCCGTATTCAAAAATCATTCCTCCAATCCCACCTAGTCCTAAAAAAAACCAAAGTAATTATTCCTTCTTCCCCGCCCTCTTTATGTTGTGAGTGTAAGTATCTAATTACACATTTACTCAAAAGATACTGCGTGATAGAAAGCCCACTTCAGGAAGTCAGCATTTGACTATGGTTCACATCCAACTAGCTATTACGATAATGGTTGGATTTTAAAATACATTCTCCTAAACCACATCTGGAGTAAGATCAACAAACCAGAGTGCTTTAGAATGAAACATTGCTGACAGCCCAAATACCCCAAACATCCTGATTAAGGTCA
Source organism: Callorhinchus milii (assembly GCF_018977255.1). Lineage (NCBI taxonomy): Eukaryota > Metazoa > Chordata > Chondrichthyes > Chimaeriformes > Callorhinchidae > Callorhinchus > Callorhinchus milii. The sequence goes on from NW_024704744.1 coordinate 54,954,708, forward strand.
GGGGGGCAAAATCAGCTTTGTGGTGTTTCTCCATTTCTTTATGGAATGACAGGAATCTGTTATTTTTTTCTCTCTCTGGAAAATATATTTTTTATTACAAGGCACATCTGGATAATATGATAGTCGACCCTAAAAAGCAGCCTTATAGTAAGGGTGGATCTGTTTGTCCATCTGTGTATGCAGTGATGTATAAAGATGTATATTCATAGCTGTTTTATTCTATTTGAAATTCGATGAGTTTCTCAGAATATTCTGTGAGGCCATGAATGGGTTTGCAAGTCAGGAAGAGTCAAAGTGATAAGGTAACCTTTGATTGACTGCCACTATTCATTCCCACAAAGCAGAATAAACAGGCCAATCTCCTTTTAACAAAGGCATCGTCCTTATACAGTAATCCCCACTACTTGCAAATGTCACTGCTGATAACGCTCTACATATTATTCTGATGGAAAACAAACCCGCACTGAGGGTGAACTGACCTCTTCTGATACTTTTACTGCTGAGCTTTCTTTTCTCATCTTCAATTTCCTCCTCCCTGAACACACCTCGTTTTTTTGTGGCTTTATTACCCTCAAATATCACCTAGAGGAAGGTCAAAGCTACTGAACAACACAAAGACAGCCATTACCTCTGAATCTCCAACCTTTAACACTGTGACTGAAGTAACGCCTGAGGCGGGCCTACAGGGGCCTTTTGACCACACCATCTGGCCACCAAATGTTCCATTAAGTTGTCCGAACTCCTTCCTTCCTCTGTTTTATTGCAGTGATGACTGATGGCAGTCTGGGAGAAGTGCCAGTCATTCCAATCAGACAGCTTCCACAATCAATACCATTTGACAGCTCGACCTACTGCGGTCACACAACAAAGATAATGGAGGAGATACATTTCACTGAAGTAGCGGGCTTATTGCATGTGAACTTTAAAGGCCACTCAAACCTTCAGATTGGTAAAATAGCAACAAGCAATAATAACTTGTGGTCCACATGCAGTCAATGATCCGGTAAACTTCCAGTAGATAAACTTGCATTTATCCTGTAGATAAAGGTACAGGGTAAACTATGCATTATTTTGAACCCTTTCTTGTGTTAATTAGCACAAGAAATCAATATGAAAATCCACAACCTTTTTCTTGTTACTAGCTTACTATCAGTGTTCCTTATTTAACACTTCTTGTAGTCATTGTACTATCTCTGACTCTGGTCTGATTGCAACACTCCTCACGGTCACTGGCCACTTGCCGGTGAAAACTCCCCCAAAGGACTTTATATTGTCAGGTTCCTGATCTAGGTCATTGGAAACCCACATAAGGCGTTTTGACTTGGGAATTTCTTATACCAAGTTGAAACTCATTATTTGCACTTTGAGATGTCTAGAGGACATGATAAGGCGCTATACCTAATGCAAGGTTTATTATTATTATTATTTGGAGTTAACAGTGTATTCCAAAGCCTATCATCTATTTGTGTTCCTCCAGCTCGCCAGGCGGAGTGGCTCCACGGGCTGAAAACAGCTTCATGTGAAATACATTTGGACGATGTTAATCGAATTGCCAGTGAGTGCAGGTTCACAGCAAAACAAAGTGAGAATTGTTCATGGCAAGTTGGCAATAAATGAACAATCTCACTCAGAGAAGAAGTTGGAATCACTAATGTAAGAAATTGAGAAATTCCCATTGCTGCAGTGCATGGAGCTTCTTTGTGTTTTACTGTATCACTAGGGAGAGGGAATAAGGCTTCACACCTCATCCAGCTTGTGCAATGCCTGAAATGGGAGTGCTTGGCGCATGAGGCAAATTGAAAGTATTCCCCTCGTCTTCACTGTGATTCCTCAATCTCAACAACACAAAACCACTATTGTTATTTATCCTTTAATTTATTAAGCAGCTTTAAACAGAACCCAGAAGCATTCCACACTGAGTGTGCATTCTATGACTTACTCTCACATGCCAGAACTGCACAGTTTGCAAGCTGTGGGAAACATAAAACCTTGCTCTGAGACTCAATACAGTTCAAAGCCATTAACAAGATTGGAATGGATGAGATTGGCCTAGTGCATCATCCACAATATTGCCAAGACATAACTGAACTGCTCATCCTTTGCAAGGTCATGACTAGAAAAGCACCATTAATGGATAGTTGTCAGTACTTTATCCAGGCTTCTTTAGTTATGCTTAGCATAAAGAGATAAACCTCTAATTTCTTTATCAATCTAAAATGTTCATGTAGAATAGGGTGCAAAATGCAGTGTTAAGAAGATGGAAGTCGCTACCCTAATTGCAACGTTCAGAAATTAAGTGAATCTGTATTGCCTTAAATTAGGACTAAGTATTTTTATATTTAGTTTGGTTTCCAACTGGCTAATACCAAATTCATTAAACAAAAACACACAAAAAGTTACAATCCCAAAGGCTGCCAAAGGCTGATTTTTATAGTCTTTATAGATTTTATCTATCACCGTTTGTCAGACGTTTCAGGCTTTTGAGAGCAATCGATTGAATTGTTTGCTTTTGATGTGGAGAGTGGAGTTTGTATTGATTAAAGTGTAAGATGTCAATTTTGGCATCATTCACCTTTACCACTCACAGGTCAGGTGTAGCATGAATTAGATAGGTGAGAACTTCCACCCAGGTCTGGATTTACTATAGGCTCATATAATTTCAGAAGGATATAATTTGGCAAATTATTGAATGTAGTCTTAACTTTAAAAGAACTTACAGAAAACCATCTTTAACAATAAGGCTGTACATAAGAGTTTGTGAAACTCTGGACACTCTAAAATGCTGCAGAAATTGAATAAATCTAGGCCCAGGTGGAATTTCTCCCTTCATGCTCCCCTCTGCCCCTCTGCCTTATTCCAACTCCCAATAGAGCTCACCCAACAATGCCAAGTGTGCCATTTCCACTTGTGGATAACACTGCCAATTTTGTGCTGCCTATTGCCTAACTCTTGACAATTCTGGGCTGTGATGTAACACTTTGGGATGTAATCCCAGCATTTATACAAATGTAAGTTTGTTGTTGTAGTTGCTGGGATTGAGATGACAGTACTCATTCTCATGCCATCCCCTCAATGTGAGTTGCCTTAGAATGGAATCCTGTAGCTCAGTGGTTAGAGCACTCACCTCGCAAGAGAGAGACCTGGGTTCGATTCTCGGCAGGGCGAAATGTTGGGCAAGTTTCCTTACTCCACACGCCTCTGTTTACAGTAAGTAGGAACCCTGTTGTTAGTCGATTAGCAGATTGCTTTTCCGGGGGTAGTAATTCCTTCCAAAAAAATATTAAATTTGGTCTCTTCAATCCACGACTGTTTGTGAGACACTGCTGTGTGCAATTGACTGCCATGTTTTGCCCACAAAATATACAATCAATTCACTTTATAGTATATTTTTTGAAGTGCTTTGAGATGATTCAAAGATGTGATAGGGTGCTACATCAAATGCAAGGATTATAGAATCTAGATGTTAGATAATAATAAAAATCCTCCCATTTGATTTGGTGCCTTTTCACATTATCAAAGCGCTTCACAGGCTTTCACCATGAGGTGTAAGATTCCACGCATCAGTGTAGATGTGAAAGGGCAGTGTGCCAACCTGACATACTATCCAATCCTCCTCTTTCCTCTAAAATTTTTAACATTTTTCTTTATAAGGTGGAGCTAATCTCGTTTTAAAGCACAACATGTTGTAATAAACCCAATTGCCATTATATTTAAGGAGCTTTCTTATGATAGTGTAATGCTGTGAGGAAGCAACTGCTGAGTTTCCACAGGACCCTGCAAGTTCACTTGTTTCTAATTGAACCAGGGAGGGCAGGATGCTTCCTGGTGATTACTTCAATCATTTCAGGCATCATTGCCATGTGCCAAACTACTGAGACCTGCTCCAAGCATTTATCAACAACAAGAATCCTGTACTGGAAACAGGATGTGTAAAAGATGCTTTGCAGGACTCAAGGACCGATTGCATCTGGTAAATGGCAGAGAAACCATTTAAGAAGTATGTAAAATGCAACATTGAGTCAGGCATGATGTATGGGGTTGTTGAGACTGATTTGTGAGACCCACTTAAAGTGCTTGCTCTTTTTATGATGTATCATTGGAAAACATGGCCCTCAGAACTGCAATGTACCTGATAAAAAATACACACTGTAAACATTTACATGTTTCAATAGGTTGTTATCAAAAGATTTACATAATTGATGTATGTTAGCACGTAGTGGGGCACCGAAAATAAACCATCGATTCACACATGGACATAATTCATGATCTTAAGTAAATTCCATGAGTCACACGGTAATTATATTATATAATCCGTTGTGCTCTCTTTTCTACAGCACCCATGGCGGATTTTGATTTTGTGAATTACTCTACCTTCTGAACTCATTTATAATCCTACCCAGTTCAATGGCCCTGTTCTGGTTACCTATTCCACTGTTCCACTATGTGGGAAAAGGCAGGTAGATAGAATTAAAAGGATTGCTCTTCAAAAGAGCTGGGACAGACACAATGTGCCAAGTGACCTTCTTTGATGCTGTAAATTTCTAAGGTTCTAAGTCTCTTACTTTTTCTTTAAAACTTTCCACTTACTACAATGACCTCCTTATGTGAAAGACACTATACAAATGTAATTTGTTGTTGTTGATGATGACAGACCATCTAGCCTGCCTTGTTAGCAAGACTCGGATTTACAATGGTTACATTAGCTCGGTGACGCTAGAGTATACATTGATGTATGACAAGAGTGTAACCAGCTAAAGCTGTGTAGATGACCAGGAATAATGATAATCCTTCCATTTGATACGTCTTATCACATCTTTTAGTACATACTGTGAAATTAGAGACTGTATATGGGTGAATGCTTCAGCCAAATCTGCGCAAGCAATGTCCCACAAACAACCATAGAGTGAGGGATCAACCTTATTTGGGAGTCTGTTGGCCAGGAAACCAGGAGAAACTCCCATCCCTTTTCAAATAGTGAATCAGGCAGATAGGACCTCAGTTTAACATCTCATCTGAAGGAAGACCCTTTGAAAATGCAGCACACAGCATTGACTGTATCAGGGACGTTCCTGGCGTGTGTGTACAACAAGCTTTGTATTTATCCACAAGAGCTGACAAAAAAAATCTTAAAAATATAATCTTCAACTTCCTGTGGAGTGTTTGTGTTTGGTCTGTAACAGAAATGCAAGTGGGGGTAAAAAATGCAGGCATCTACCACTAATCTATGAATTAAATTTTATTGGCTTATGTGCTTAGTCTGGTATCAGTTTGCGTGAGTGGAACTAATTATTAGGTTTTATTTGGTTCACTAATATACCATCGCACAAATGAATACCCACTTACCCAATTGGGCTGTTTTTGCTGCCAGGGACATAGTTTCACTTGTATTTAGAAGTGACCTTCCCTCTTATATAAGTTAAACAAATAGTAAAAAAAAATCACAAAACCATCAGTAGCTGCAGCGTGCGATCAAGTTGCTCAATGAACCTCCTGCCAATGTGTTGCACAGAGAGCTGCACTTCAGGTGCTGTGAGCTTCCTCCGCTCTCACTGGTGGCCTCTGAATCAAGGATAAATGCAACAATTCAAGCTTGGTTCTGTGCCACAAACAAGAGTTTTAACAGCAAACGACAACCACATATGGGCAAGTGTGGTGAAGCTAAGAAGCAGATTACAGAGTGGAGTTCTCTTTACAACCACTCTAATCTTGATGCAAAACAGCTGTTGACTGTACAAGCTGTGGACTTGGAGAGGTACTGACCCCTCTCTTGATTTCAAGATCCTCATCCTCACCTACAAGGCCATTCACGGCCTTGCTCCCTCCTACCTCTCCAACCTACTATTCCCCTACCTACCTGCCCGTACCCTCCGTTCCTCTGGCTCTGGTCTGCTCCACGTCCCCCGCCCCAACCGCCCTACCATCGGTGGTCGGACCTTCAGCCTCTCAGTCCCCAGGCTCTGGAACTCCATCCCCCAGTGCCTTCGCCGCTTCCTCCCTTTCCTCCTTCAAGGCCGGTCTCAAAACCTTTCTCTTTGACCGAGCCTTCAGCTCCCCTCTCGACTCTCTTCCCCCTCCTCGCTCCCTCCCTTCCCTCCCCTCACCCTGACCATTTCCCCCCTCCTTGCTCCCTCCCTTCCCTCCCCTCACCCTGACCATTTCCCCCCTGCTCGGGTCATGATCCAACTGTGCAGCGCCTTGGGACGTCCTCCTGACGTGAAAGGCGCTTTATAAATGGAATCTTGTTGTTGTTGTCTTGTTGTTGTTGTTCCATAATAATAATCCTTACATTTGATATTGCGTCTTATCATGTCAAAACATCTCCAAGTGTATTCATAAGTGAACACGACAGCAATTTGCTCACAGCGATATTCCACAAACAGCTAATTAAGTGAATGACTCTTTTTAACTCTGGGGGATAGTTGACCACGACCCCTTTCTGAACAGTGTCAGGGTATATTTGATGCCCCCTGAACAGGCAGCTAGGACCTCGCCTGAATATCTCATCCAAATCACAGTACTTCTGACAGTACAGTGCTTCCCCAACACTAGTGTGTTAGCTTGAGACACAAGGGTCCACAAAAGTCGCTCATCATTTGGGTCTCCTATATTAGATGCTCCAAAAGCAGTTTTGAGCCTCTGCTAAAAACAAAATCATGTATTTTTCTGAAATATTTTCAACCCTAAACAAATTTGGAGGAAACACAAATGAGGAAAAAAGACTCCAGAGCATTAATTTCAAATATAAAGATCAATCTGAGAAATGTTCTTGTTTGCGAATCTCAAAGAAAGCATTAAGGAACCATTGCCAAGGCTGAGAAGAGCAGAAGAATGGTCAACTTAAATCATTTATCAGTGGTTAGGTATTGCCAACCATTAGGTAATAACAACTCCAGACTTTCAAAGTCTGCAGATTGCGAAAGGAAGACTGAGGGAGGCAAGGAGACAAATCAATCTTGATTTCAACACAGTAAAGAAAAAGGGAGTCACAAAATTATTGTATTTTTTGGCGAAGTCTTCTTAACTTTTCTTCTATGCAAACATATTATGAAAGAAAGAATGATTGTGGGAGGAAGTGTAATGAAAATCTAACAAATAACAAGTCCTGTATAGTGCAAGTAATAACTGGGTTCATTGATTTCAGATACTCTCAAAGCTACAGTTTTTAGAGCTTTTCCAGCAATAGTTAGTGATTAGACATGGAAACATTCAACTTTCCTTATGCTCGGGACCACAGGCCAATTGTACACCTCCCCCTCCAATTGTTATACCAGTTCCGGTCAAGTAACAAGATCATTGTGAATCATTGTGTGTGTAAATTGTATTGTAATGTAGTAGGAATCAAATGGAACCTATGAGCTCCTCAGTCTATATCACGCAGAGTGGTGCCGTTACCTAACAGAGTTTCCATGGCATTCTCCAGCCCCCCCACCATCTCAGTTCCATGTGTGCAGTAGAGATGAGCTGGCTCTGACTATGCCTCATCATCAGTTGAAAACTCACTGCAATTGGATGGTGGTAGATACCATCTTATTGTACACTTGAGGATCCAAATGTCACTCTTACTCAGTCGGTACCAATCTTACCTTTGAGATGGAAACTTGTGGGTTAAAGCCCCACATTAGGATTTGAGCTCATGTAGACTAGGTTGACATTTCAATTCTGTGCTGGGGGTGTGCTTATTGGACTATCATCCTTTGAATGAGACTTTCAAGCAAAACAAAACAGGAACAACAATTGCCTAGATAGAAATTGGTCATTCATTTTCATAACTGTTTAGTGGGTCATTGCTATGTGCAAAGTGGCTGCCCTTTTCGCCTATAAAATGCACAGTCTACAGTATATTCTCTGATGAGCTTTGAGATGTCTTCCCAATGTAAATGGAGCTATATCGAATGCAAAGAGTATTAGCATCTAATACGCAGAACTCTCCCACTCATTGCAAGCAGCTGAGAGAGCTGTGTCTCTCCTGTGCAACGCAGAACGTGCATTTGGCCAATGTCACCGCAGCATAAAATTCAGCCACCTTTCCTTCACAATGCAAGTATAGAAAGTTACTTTGTTATTAGACAAAAAAGGTGTTTTTTATGCTCCAATATTGGCATTGAATATTAACCTGAACTCTGTGTGTTACTATTTGTTTCCAGTGTCCTGACCAACAATCTTTTAAACAAATTGGGTAATTAATTTCATTGCTGTTTGTGAGACATTGCTGTGTGCAAATTGGCTGCTGCGTTTACTCACAAATCCACTGTTGATAACAATTACCTGTAAAGCACTTTGAGACATTTTAACATTACAGGTTCTGCATCAAATACATGGATTGTTTTTGAAGGATTTAAAATAAAGGTCCATAGTGAAAAATCAATTCCACAACTATTTGGATGGGCAAGCTTTCCTGAGGTCAGTGCTCCCCCTATTGACACAAAGAAGAGTTCAGCAATGCTGCACGGTGGGGTTGTGGTGTCTGAACAATGCTCATGTCGGATCAACCCAGCCGTGGACTGTTGTTTTCATAATTACCAAGTTGCCTCTTCAGTTTGTTCCATGTTCCAGCATATTCAGAGGCTTTCATGCTAACTGAAAAGCAGTAAGAGCATTGTTCTGCCTTTCACTCTTTGGACAGTGCGAAGAACCACGGGTCACTTTTAGAAAAGCAATGTTATACACGACTTATAGGTGGATGCTGTTTAGTGCAACGCGCATCATTTTATTGTGTGTTTGTAACAAAAAAAATTGTAACTTTCCAGTGCAGGCTGAGGGGGGACTGCATTGATGGAAGTGCCATCCTTTGGTGGGGCATTAAACAGTATTCCTGTTCAGGTGGACTTTAGAGATCCATTGGCACTGTTTGAAAAGAGCAGGGAGTTTCGCCCGGTGTCCTGGTCAACAGTCTGCCTAATAAAATTGGTTATCCACTCCAGGGGCTGAATAAGGGACATTGCTGTGTGCAAATTGCCTGCAGCAGTTGCCTGACAAATACACAATCACTACACTTTACGGTATATACTGTGAAGCACTTTGAGTTGTCCTCCCAATGTGAAAGGCACTATATTAAATGCAAAGATGATTATTATTCTTTTATTTATGTTTTTACATTAGTATTTAGTAATGGAGCTAAATGACCCTTTTTGTTTCATAAAGTTGACTATGGTTTAAGCCAGTCATATTTTAAAAGGCTTAACAATTGCAAGCAAATAAAGGGTACACATGATTTAAACAAACAGATGGCAACAATATAAAATTGTATCCGGGAGATTTGAGCCAAGATCCTATTTTCTTATAGTCCAAATTACAACACTAAAAAGAAAAGAGAGGCAGTAAGTACATAAAGAAATGTTTTCATGTTCTGAACTGGCACAATGTTTAACCTTTCATAATGATGCCGTACCCAAAGAGATTTCTGATAACAATTCACCAATAATTTGTTATTTTTTGCTCAGTTGGAAGAGAAGTTTGAGATTAAAACTGAGTTCTAAAACAAGCACTCTGAGATGCTAGCCTGCATGGAGGACGCAAGTTGTTGTTGCTGCTGTTGTTCTATTTCCCCCTTCTCTCTTCTCTTTAGAGAAGAGTGTTCTCAGTCCTGGAAAGCTGCCTGTGCAGAAATGAGAGTGAATCTCTTGTAATGATTTTATAGCAGATTTTATGCTGCAATGAAAGACTATACATTTGTCTTATCATCCACATGCCTGCCTGTCAATCGTTGTGTTTTTCTCTTGGGGGAGCGTTCGCCAAGAAATCCTTGCAAACAAGTTGCAGATCATTTTAATTGAATGTCAAAGGATGTATCTACTTCCTTGAGATTGAGCTTGAAGCAAGTCTCTTTCAGCCTGTTGACATCCTTATAACTGTGTAACTGCGCTCTACACCCTCAGCCCAATCATGATCATTTTACTATTTCTCCAAATCATATATACAAATTTACAGTCAATTCACTTTACAGTGTGTTCTGTGAAGCGCTTTGGGACGTCCTTCCGACGTGAAAAGCGCTATATCAAATGCAAGGATTATTATTATTATTATTATATATACAGTATAAAAATATCAGCCTGGCTCAATTAGTGGTATTCCTGTCTCTGCTCAGACGTTTATCCTTTCAAGTCCAATGTTATGATTTGAGTCTCATCTGAATCTCCAATGCAGTACAAGGGGAGTTTTGTATTGTTGGAGATGCTGCCCTTCAGATGAGATCCTGTTTCCCTGTCCTTCAGGTTGGATGTCACAGATCCATAGCACTATTCGAAAACAGAAGGGAGCTTCTGGTATCCTGGGCAACAGTCTTGTACGTGAAAATTGATCATTCGTCTTATAGCCATTTGAGGGACTTGGCTCCTGCGTTCGTCTTCTTAAATGCTAATTACTGTAAAAGTGGTTTGAGATATCTTGACAGGAGCTATAATATTTGGTGGGTTCGACCACAAAACACACAGTCACTGCACTTTATAGTACATCCTGTTAAACCCTTTGGGACGTCATCCTAATGTGAAAGGCATTCTACCAAATGTAAGGATTATTATTAAGGATTAGAATTATTATTATAAAACTGGAATGTCTTTCTATTCTATTGAATAGATTGACACTGCTATATTTCACCTTTAAGTGATGAGAATTATTATGATTGATACACAGCCATGAAGTGAATGAGCAAATGCAAGTGGGGCTCCTCTTTAACATGAGTAACCAGAGTAGTTCTGGAGAGAAGCAGATGTGCCAAATAACAACTATCATAAGGGTGGTGCAGGTTGACTGATCTTCTCAGTATTTTGTTCCTTTGCTGTCCTGGTGGGGAAAAGCCAGGTAGGTCTCTGCTCACGTCTCACATTCACTGACACGATGGAGATGGATGGTCTACAGACATCCACCTGCACGCTTCTCTCCACCAGCATATCAAGGTACAAGCTTGCTTGGACCACCACATTCTTGTAAAACAGTTAATCAAAGGGGACATCCCAAAAACCTTAACAGACAAGTGGCTGCAATTGTAGCTCCTTGAAGGTGTCCAGTCTTATCCCTATGTTTTGTATCTGAGAGCACAATACCAGTGAATTGGATGAGGGTGTAGATGTGCCTCATTGCAGCCTAAGGGCAGGAAGGCTGACGTGCGAGCTCAGCGTCTCATTCTGACAAACATCAAACTTTATTACACTCTGGCCTGCTGCCAGCACTTTGATACTGAACAGCATTGCAGATTAAGGTGGCAAGCAACAGCTTCCAGTTCTCTGAGAGCGATCACATAAACACTGCAAGCTATAAAACCCTGGGCAGACTGAGTAATAAATCACACCATCAAATAAGACGGTGTGCTGGATTTGGATCTCATAAAACCAACCATCTCTTTGGAAAGAGGAAGTTCCTACCCATAAGGTTTTCATTTGTATTTGACTGTTACTCAATGGAGAATATCCCACAATAAGAAAGGAGACACCAATCTTTTACCATCACAAGATTTATATGTATCATTCTTCCAGGCCAGTTATTAAATCCCATGTAAATCTCTGTTTGTTTTATTAGTAGAAATGTAAGGAAGCAATAACAATTTCATTTTTATCTAATTTCTTTTTGATATTATTTTCCTTTACCCCCCTCCCCCATCACCATCCCCTGAAGGCATGATACATTTTGGAGTACAAATACATATTGTAGGTCAGTTCCATGCTGTCACCTACCAACCCAAGTGGGAGCCTAGATGATAAGCATAGTGCTCATCTGCAAGAGTCATCATAGCCAAGGTCATTCCTGTACTGTAAAATTCAATTTGGCCTTTGACTGTTCACAAGATCATATAATAAATAATAATAATCCTTGCATTTGTTATAGTGCCTTATCACATTATTGAGACATCTTAAAGCATTTTACAGCTTTACAATCAATTCACTTTACAGTTCATTCTGTGAAGCGCTTTGAGACATTTCAAAGATGTAATTAGACGCTATGTCAAATGCAAGGATTATTATTATCTTTGTATTCAGTCCTTCCCTGAGTTCAGATTAGGTGGACCTTGCACCTAGACTGCATGGCCTAATATTCTCCACACTATGAACTATAACTCAGTGTAATATGTCTGTTGTGTTCTAACAAGTTGAGATCCTCAGCTATAACAACATCCGATGGGTGGCACATAGCGAGCCAAATAAGTAGCAGAGAAAATCTCAGTCCTATTTGTGGCCTGACTGTATTATTTATTGAAGGCACATAAATGAACCTCAATACTGTTTAGAGCACGACATTATTTTTAATTCTTCTCCAATTTGCTGCAATGGAAAAAAGCGTAGTCACTTCCAGTACAAACATCTCAGTCCTCATAAAGTTCCACCTTAAAAAGATATTTCAAGGCAGAGTAAATAAGGGTCAGACGTTCAAAGCTTTGACAAATCTGTTTCTTTTCTGCCCTGAGAACCTGCAAGCTTTGATTCCGGGGTCACTGCCACACTCCTTTATTTTGCGTGTGAACCATAAGCAGCTGTCTGGAGATGTGGAGATAGCAAAGGATCTACCTGCTAAGCTGAGCATCAAAGCACCACATTGCACGAAGGAAACAAGTTCTCCTTACGCATACACACACACCATACACCCATACACACACACACACACACAAAATCACCACAAACCTCAGCAAACATTAGGGTTTGTTCTCATGTGTGACTGTCAGTCATCTTCTCAGCTAAAGCCACTGCTCCCACAATGGCCCGCAGACCAAAAGGACAACATGAAAGGGTTAAGCTGAGCTCCCCTTTGGTCTGCTCACTTATATAATCCGGCGAAGCACTCCACAACAAAGTAGGCATGTGTCAACCCTGAAACCTTTCCTGCAATCAGAGTGACTAGTGGTGCCAAACACAACAGAGCAAACCTCTGTATTTATATAGTCAATAACACTATCAATGTTCAGGAGGAAGCATATGATTGGCAGCTGTAGGAATAAAAAAAACGAAGGGTAAAGAAGGAGCTAGGCTCACTCAACAAACTAGCCATTTGAATGTTGGGTTTGGAAGTTTTAAAGGGGCCTGTGCTGAAGAGCTGTTTCAAGTGGCTCTGCAGTCTCCCGAGACTGATGGGTGCCTGTGATTTTCTCTGTTTACACTACAAGGGAAGCAGCATTGAAACGCACACTCACTGCTCTCCAGGCTGTCAGGTTATAAGGACAACAACAATTTGGATTGATATAGTACCCTTCACACAGGATAGTATCTCGGAGCGCTATATAGTGGCAGTGGCAAGGCAGAAGAGGGTGGAGAGAAGAAGGTGGGGGGGTGACCATAGGTACAATCAAAAAAGTAGGTCTTAAGGTAGGATTTAAAAGTGGAAAAAGGGGTGAGGTGGAGGGATTGAGGTAGGGAGGTCCAGAGATTATGGGTATAATGGCTGAAGGCATAGCCACCAATGAAGAATGAAGGCATGGCACTGAATGATATTGGGGATGCACAGCAGAACTGTAACAATTGAGCGAAGGTAGCGGACAGAGGAGTGGGGTATGAACAGATCATAAGCTTATTTCCAGTAATAAATGAGCCAGCAATAGGTACTGAGTAAGACTGAAATTCTAGTTTGTGTTCCATGTAGCGACTGTGGTGATGCATGATTACAGTGGGGAAATACCACTGGAGGCCAAGTGACCAATATTGCTACACATAACGGCAGCATGAATGGGGATAATGATAATGAGGCCCTCCTGATTGGTTCGCGTCAGCGCCTCCGCACCTCAGGCGCCGACACCATCAGCATCCAAGGCTGTGCTCTCCACCTCTCAAAGCCAGTCAGGAACCTCGGCGTTTTGTTCGACCCTGAGCTGTCCTTTCTCCCTCACATCCGCACCACAACTGGCACCGCCTTCCATCACCTCCGGAACATCGCCAGACTACGCCATTACCTCACCCCTCACGCTGCTGAAACCCTGGTCCACGCCTTTGTCACCTCAAGGCTGGACTATGGGAACTCTCTCCTCGCCGGCCTTCCCGCCACCTCCCTCCACAAGCTGCAGGTCATTCAGAACTCTGCAGCTCGTGTACTGTCCCGCACCAGGACCACATCACTCCCACCCTCGCTCACCTCCACTGGCTCCCCATCCCCCAGAGGATCGAATTCAAGATCCTCATCCTCACCTGCAAGGCCATTCACGGCCTTGCTCCCTCCTACCTCTCCAACCTACTATCCACTTATCTACCTGCCCGTACCCTCCGTTCCTCCGGCTCCGGTCTGCTCCACGTCCCCCGCCCCAATCGCCCTACCATTGGTGGTCGGGCCTTCAGCCTCTCAGCCCCGAGGCTCTGGAACTCTATCCCCCAGTGCTTTCGCCTTGCTTCCTCCCTCTCCTCCTTCAAGGACGGTCTCAAAACCTTTCTCTTTGACCGTGCCTTCAGCTCCCCTCTCGACTCTCTTCCCCCTTCTCGCTCCCTCCCATCCCTCCCCTCACCCTGACCATTTCCCCCCTCCTCGCTCCCTCCCCTCCCCTCACCCTGACCATTTCCCCCTGCTCGGGTCATGACCCAACTGTGCAGCGCCTTGGGACGTCCTCCTGACGTGAAAGGCGCTTTATAAATGGAATCTTGTTGTTGTTGTTGATAAAGAATCAGTGATAAAGAGTGAATCTCACTTTGTGGATGCAGGTTGTTGTTACTGATATTACAGTCAAGCTCTAGGACTCTGAATGTTGCTGTTGTTCTCTCCAGTTGACTGAGTCAGTGACTGAGTTGAATACCTGAGTTAAAATAATTTTGTTTTGAGTTAACAATTTTTAAAATTGCATTTCTAGTCTTTACAGTGCGCTCCATCTAGTGGTCAGTCTGAGACCTGATCCTATCCTGGCAGAGCCTGGGTAAGTTCCCATGATGGGTAGCTAGCCCTGTAACTTGTGGTTGGACCTTGGGTCTAAGTCAAGCACTGCTGCTCAATTTACTTTTCATCACCCTGTATTAAAGGCAACATTGGTGAACACATGGAGTAAAATAGCAACAAGGAGGGCAAGGGAAACAAACCAAAGAATCCCTTTGCATTTATGCTGCCTTCGGGTACTAACAACCATGCAAATGCACCGCAGCAGGTGGAAGCCAGACCAGGAGTAGAGAAGCATATCCCAGTAGAGAGAAAAGTAGAAAAAAATAATTGGACACACAACTTTTTAACAAAAATCTCACAAAGATTTATTCAACCATTTTGGAGCAGAATCCAAAATGATTTGCAGTCACTGCATTTAAACCACAGTGATGCAAATTTCTACCCAGACAAAGCCACTGAAACCAATGTGGTCTTAGAGCAAGGCTCCAGCATAAGTCATCACATTATCCTTTGGTTACAATTTTTGTTAGTCAGACGGATGTCTGAGTGAGTGTTGTCCAACTGTCTGACCAAAACATCATTGTAAACAGAAGAAAATTTGATAACATGCTGGAGTCTTTCTTCCAAGGCTACATAGGAAAGGTGATCTTATTATGATCTTTTATTCTTATGTGCTTCTTATTTCCTATACCTTGTACGTTATATTTATCTGTATTGAATTTTATTTTGGTATTAACCTGATTTAGTTGGTTGAATTCTCACCTCTGAGTCAGAAGGTTGTGGGTTGAAACCCAGGGTCAAGACAATGATTTTATAGTCTAAGATGACATTCCAATACAATGCTTAAGAGTGTGCTGTATTTTTGGAGGTGCCATTCTTTGGATGAGACATTAAGCTGAAATCGCTAAACTGAGATGTTAAACCGAAGCTGTGTCTGTCTGTTCAGGTGCATGTTAAATTCCTATGGCACTATTTAAAAAGAGAAGGCAGTTTCTCCCGGTGTCCTGGCCAACAATCCTCGAAATAAAATTAGTCAATCACTCCATGGCTGTTTGTGGGACACTGCTGTACACAAATGGGCTGCTGTGTTTGTGCACAAAATGCACAGTTACTACACTTTACAGTATATCCTGTGGAGTACTTTGCTATACTGTCCTGACATGAAAGGCACTATATCAAACACAAAGATTGTTATTATTTGTCAGTGATCAACCCATGAACATACTCTGTCAAGCTCTCTTTTTAAACCGTTTGCTGCCTTTCTGATTCCACAGATCCCACCCGACCCACGGTCTCAATTCCGTGAACCAAATGTTTGAAAGAGTTAAATGTCAGTTTGCAAAATAATAATAATTCTTGCATTTGATATAGTGCTTTTCACATATTCTAGATGTCTCAAAGCGCTTCACAGAATTACTGTAAAGTGAATTGATTATATATTTGTGGGCGAAACCCAGCAGCCAATTGCACACAGCAGTGTCCCACAAACAGTTGTGGATTGAAGGGTCCAATTCTATTATTGTTCTTTCTTGGGGGATTATTATCAGGAGTAAGGAAACTTGCCCAAGGTTTCTCCCTGCTGGAAATTGAACCCGGGTCTCTCGCTTGCAAGGCGAGCGCTCTAACCACTGAGCTGCAGGACTCCTTGTTTTGCAAGGATTAAAATTACAAGTGATGATCAAAATATTTTGCGCTGGATCCATCACAGTTTCCCTCAAATGGAATTAATAATGAGAATAAGAGTGCACGAATGAACAAACAGGAATGCTCACGGATCCTTGCAGCTTCTGTCTTGACAAGCTGAGGTGTAGACAGTCATGGCTCATCCAATATTTGGTGCTGGACGGGGAGTTAGACATAATTGCAATAGTTCTGAAATCAAAGGCAGCTGTGAGAGGCAGAGTTGGCTGTCATCCCACATACATATGGAAGTTAGTCCTGTTCAATGGTTTAGAATGGCCTGAAGAACTGCAAACTTGTAACACAAGCTCAATACTACTGATCTGATATGTTAAACAGACCCATTTTAAACAGCTACTTTAACAGGTTTAGTGAGTGCAAAGGCAAGATGAGAAATCTCAGCATGTGACACATACTTCCTGATCACTTTTGATAATTCAAGTTCCTGATGACAGAGCAGTTAGCACGCAAGAGGATCTTTAATCTACTCAGTATGTTAGTCCTGTTGATTTAATCTGCCCCTTTGTGTGAACTGAATACGTGTTTCAACCCAAATGATCCTTGTTATTAAGTTCTAAACAGAACAAGCTGCCACAGAAATGAAACTGGGAAGAATTTCTCTTTATAATAAAATGAATATATCAGGACACTAAAAGGACTTACAGTTGAGCATAGTGATAATAATAATCCATGCATTTGATACAACGCCTTTCGCTTTACAAAATAGCTCCATGCATTCTGCTAAGTAGCATTCAACTTCTATTGGAAAAGGAAGCTCAATCAATAGACGGATAACTTATTGAAAATACATAAATAATAAATGATATAATATTTATATTATTTATTATTTATGTATTTTCAATGCACAAGTAATGTAATATTTATATGATTTATTATTTGCGTATTTTTATTAAGTCATTATATTATAATAATATAAATAATGTACTTGTAATGATAGTAAGGATGGAAGGTTTAGTATTACAAGTGATGAACAAAATTAAACATTCTGTTAAGAGACTAAAACGGACATGTGGTATGGGCCTAAATTTACAAAAGGAGATACAGGGACATGGAGTTCCCTCCAATGACAACAGGGACTAGAAGGCTGAGAGCCACCTTCTAAATACAGTGTGTCTTAGCAGCAATTTCAGCATGACACTTAAAAGAGGATTACACCCCAACTCTTTGCTCTTTCGCTGACTAGTAATTGCAAATCATCAAATGTAGGATTAAAAGAGAGTAGATATACCAGAAAACATACCTTGGTGAACGTCCATTTAGCATTACTTGGAAATTACACACTTAATACATTCAACTCAAAACCAAAATATCCCACTATCATTACATTCACTTGTCTATCTGTTTGGCAATTTTCTGATCGTAGGATATGTTAGCCGTAGCAGAGACATTTCTCTCAACTTTTCACTTGCTGAATTTTACTAATATTACAACCAATTTGGAAATAAAGAAATAATAATAATTGTAAACTTTGCATCTGATATAGTGCCTTTCATGTGAGTATTCGTCATTAAGTACATTGATCATCTATTTATGTAGGTGAATGATTAAAATAGAATAGTCTATTTCTCTTTAGCCTCAATTGTGTGGAGGGGTTACTTGGGCAAGATAATGGAGGTTCGCAGACTGTCATCTCTACTGGTATCTATAATCCCACTGAAGCTCAAGGGAACGCGTATGAGAAGGACAACGGCAAACTCATTCACTTTAACAGTTCAAGAAAATAGAGGTAAAGAAATGTGAATATTGCCTTTTGAATTTCTTTCTCAACACAAAGTTGCTGGCTGAGTTCCAGGGCGGTTGCATGCGATAGGGCTAATACACTGAGTAGGTTAAAGATCCCCTTGCGTGCTAGTTGGTCATTAGAGGCCTGAATTGTCGAATCTGATCAGACACTATTTTTCGCATGCTTAGGTTACCATAATTCAAGTTTTAATTAGCAGTGAGCAAACAGAATGTAAACTGCTGAAAGTTAACAAGTGCTACTGTTTGGGATTAACTGGATCCCAGCAGTGGCAGCAACACCAGGATTATCTTTGTGTGGGATAGACCACTGTAAATATTACCAGTCATTCCACATAATCCCATTATTAAAGGTTTAGGAAGCATTAAGCATGCATTTACCCACTTATGGAAGTAATCCAAATGCAACGAAATAGGAAAGCCTCTTAGCAGCACCGTGCTAAACTCTCTGCTGGAAAATTGCTGAGAGGCTAACTGGTGACTTTCACTGAGCGATGCCATATGAAACACATGTGCTGGTCATTGCCTTCAGGAGAACACAAAACTGTCTTAAAGAGAGTATGCAGCACTTGATAGTATAGTATTGTGTGGGATAATGTGTCTTCAGTCAACAGCAGCTGCCAACATAAATAATAATGATTATCCTTAGCTCAGTGGTTAGAGCACTCGCTTTGCAAGTGAGAGACCTGAGTTCAATTCCAGGCAGGGCGAAACCTTGGGCAAGTTTCCTTACTCCACACGCCTAATAATAATCCCTCCAAAAACCCCAAACAATAATAAATTGGTCAATTTCCAATCTACGACTGTTTGTGGGACACTGCTGTGCGCAATTGGCTGCCGCGTTCGCCCACAAATATACAGTCAATTCACTTTACAGTATATTCTGTGAAGCGCTTTGGGACGTCCTCCCGACGTGAAAAGCGCTATATCAAATGCAAGGATTATTATTATATTATTATTTATTATAGTAGCATTCATGTCAGGAGGATGTCACAACACGCCATGAGATTAGTGGTCGTTTATTCATGTGGGAGAACCCTTAAAATGGAACAGCTATGTTGTGTTAAGCACTTTGAGATGCTACCCTGCATGGAAGGTGCTATATAAGTGAAACTTGTTGTTGTGTTTGGAAAGAAATTCAAAAGGCAATATTCACTTTTTTAAAGTTCTATTTTCTTAAATTAAACTGAGTGGATCTGCCATTGTCATTCTCATACATTGCATTCCTTTCAGCTTCAATGATGGGATTGTTGCTCTCTCCACCTCTCTTGAAGGCACTAACTTGTGCTGGGAGACAATTCTTTCTTTCTGTTACTGCTTAATTCTGCAATAGTGGTGCTCTTAACAAGATGTTTTATGTTGCTTTATAACCTGTTTGAAGCACATGTTTTATGTTGTTTTATGCCCTGTGTCAACCTGCGCAGTGGTAGCATTCTTGCCTCTGAGTCACAAGGTTGTGGGTTTAAGCCTGGGAGTGTGTTTCATTGTTGGAGGTGCCGTCCTTCAGATGAGACATTAAATTAAAGTGTCATCTGCCTGTTCCGGTGGAAGGTAAAGATTCCAGGGCACTATTTGAAAAGGGAAGGGAGTTTCCCCCGGGGTCCTGGCCAACATTCCCCCAAATAAAAATTGGCCATTCAATTCATTGCTGTTTGTGGGACATTGCTGTGCACCACTGATTGCCATGTTTTGCCCACAAAATATACAGTCAATCAACTTTACAATATATCCTGTGAAGTGCTTTGAAATGTCTCAACATGGTGATACGGTGCTATATCAAATGCAAAGAATATTATTTAGGCAAGGATTCAGCCTTGTGAACTGCAGGAGAGGTGAAGGATGTGCGTATGTGATCTGAAAATAAATGACAGGGAAGAATCATTAGGGAAAGAGTGGGTGGGTTGGGTGATGAGTGACGGAATGCCCTTGATGTGGAGAAAGAAAAAAATGGTGAGTGAACAGAGGACCGGTGAGTTGATGGAAAGAGTCACACATGAATCAACTTTGCAAACAGACAGCGGAGTGAAAGCTAATCATTTTAACAAGTTGTCACTCGAAACAACCGAATGCGGATCAGGTAGGGGTGGAGGCAAAAAGGAGACCAAGGATAGAGGCAAAGGAATATAGAATATAGAGGACAAATAAAGGGAGCAAAACAGCTAATAATGTTGGGGGAGAAGAGGAAACAAGCAGTCAGATGCAAAAGAGATAGAAATGTGTTAAATTACCTTTGAAAGGATCAGAGATTTTTCTTATGGTTATTCCTCCTCATCAGGAGATGAAACAAGCTTCATATAGTTCTTAAGATGTAAGCTGAACATAAGCTATGGCAACAAGAGACTTGTCAGGTGAAATTCTACTTGAGTGTACATTTATTAAAGCAATATTTCAGAGCTCAGCAAATAGTTGAATTCAGTATTATTTCAAAAGAACTCGCAGAAGAACAGTTTCAAAATTAAAGATCGCATTTAAGAATTTGAAATGCTATGTTAATAAGTAAATCTAGACCCAGCTGGAATTTCTGCGATGGAGAGAAAGGCTGGAGTAGGAGCACTTTTGAAGCCTTGAGACAAACTTGGGATTTATAGAGGTTTCGGGCATTGAAGAGAAAACAAGTGTTTGGCAAGAAAGAAGAAACCAATCCAAACACTTGTATTGTACTGTTGAGTAATTGTTAAATATTGTGAATCAACCTTTAAAAAGAAATATCCACCAAAGAGAGCTGGAAGTCAGAAATGTAATATCTCTGTATTATGTTGCGTCACTTTACTTAGTACAATAGTGCAATGTCTTGGGTGATTTATTCTTTCTCATACAACTTAATAGAAATTTACTAGGTCTCAAGTTCTTGGCAATCTAAAACACCTGTAGCCATATATTTGCCTTTTTTGTGCCTTCTTTAATTCCAGTAAATGAATACCTACCTTAAGGGGATGGAAACCTTTGGTTCATTTATCAATCAGGATCTGCCAAGATTTGGGAAGGTAGAGCTAGTGACTTCATTACATTTTGGGCATCATATCATTCACTTCAATGCATGGCTGAAAACTGCTTTTGCCTTCTTTATTGTGCTCTTGTGGCATGTTCAATTCTGTTCCAGTCATTTGCTGGCATTCGAGCTTGACGTGTTTTCACGAGTTTTAACGAATTTGTTAGCAAGTCTCATGCTTTCAGTTGCAATATGGTAATCATAATTAGTGCATCTGCTTCTGGTTTATGAATGACGACGCCCTTTTAGACCCCAACATTGTCAGAAATATTATCTGTAAAGAAAAAACACTGAAGCCGTGGCTGTGTTTGCTGTGACATCTGATGGTGCTGAGGTATAGAGGGGAACATCTGTGTGCTGCAAGGATGGTCCTTTTAACATTTTAAAAATATAAACAAAAACAATTATTGCATTGACTTAGAGCCACTGATAAAATATCCCCTTCAAATATCCTGTGTGTCAGCCTGGCTCAGTGCTAGTACTCTCACTTATGAGTTAGAAGATTGTGGGTTCAAGCCCCACTTTGGGACTTGGAACCGTATGGTCTAAGTTGACACTCTAAAGCGGTGCTGGGGTGGGGGCTGGATTGTTGGAGATCTCGTCCTTTGTATGAGACATTAAACCAAGGTCCTATCTGCCTGTTTAAGATCCCATGGCACTGTTCAAAAAGTGAAGGGAGTTTCTGGACAGTGCATGAATGGACAGGGTCCTGGTCATCAAATGCTACTAAATAAAATTCCATGGTATTTGTGGGACACTGCTGTGTGCAAACTGGCCGCCAGGTTTCACCCACAAAATATACAGTCAATCTACTTTATAGTGTATCCTATGATGTGTTTTGAAACATCTCAATGGGTGATAAGGTGCTATATCAAATGCAAGGATTATTATTATAATTATTTAACATTGCTTGAAGAACAATGAGAACATACAACTTGAGAACATACAACAATGAGAACATACAACATAAGAATTATTCTACAGGATACTGAGAAAGGACTAGTTGGGGTGGGGTTATGGGGGGTGGGGATGCTAACACTTCCCATTAGCAAGTTTTTCCATGCCCTAAAAGCACCATTTTCTGTATAAATATATTATACGCGAGGGAGATGGGAATAGAAGGGTGTGGGATGGGATAGAGAGAGTGAATTAGGACGAGTAGCAGCTCATGTGGAGTATAAATGGACTAGTTGTGATGAATGATATGTTACAATGCTGTACAGTCTGTGCAATTCTATGGAACCATGGAACTCAGTTAGGATACTGGAGCCATATCTTTAACCGTCTGGCATTGTTTGACACCTTGGCAGCAAATGAGAAATGTTTTGCAATAATCATATACAATGCCTTGAAAGGCTCCTTTGTGCTTCTTTCACATCTAAAATTATAAACTTTTTAGCTCTGATTATGAAAGGCACCTTTCTAATGAAAATAAATATGTATGAAAATTCATTTATAACCTGTCTGTATTAATAAAAGAAAAAAATGCTCAACAACACAGGCAGTGTTAAATTGGAAGATGATATCCCCATTTCTCTCTTCTCTAAGTTTGCAATGAACATGATCTAATTACATTAGAGCACTTCAATTATTGTACACACTCTATCTGTCACAAGGTAACTTCGTATTAATTGATTAACTGCTGAGAACACCAAGACATTTCATAACAGATTTATTGTGATAATCTTTACAAATTTCACCTCAATATTAAGAAGTTATTTAAGCTCTTAGAGTCTTGTGGTTCTGTGGTTGCACTCTTACCTCTGTGTCAGTTTGTGGGTTCAAGCCCCATGTCGGAACTTGGAATCATATAGTTTAAGATTAGCCAAGGTGAGGTCAAAACTAAATGGTTAAGACCATGTCATCTATTGAGTCTCCTGGGACAGCCACCATAGATTCTGTAAGGAATAATAATAATGAAGATTATCATAGCAAGTAAGATCATCCAGTTTGTGATAGAAGCAAGCCATGAGGAAAGTAGAACCAGGTACAAATCATTACAAATCCTATTTGCAGGTTCAGGTGGACGTCAAAGAACCCATAACACTGTTTGAAAAGAGAAGTTTCTCCCAATGTTCTGGCCAACGGTCCTCCAGATAAAACTGTTTGCTTCATGGCTGTTTGCGATGACATTGCTGTCAGCAAATTGGCTGCCATGTCAACCCACAGAAAACGTTGTTAAGTGCTGTCAGACTTTTTCAAAATTTGTGAAGTGCTGTCAGATGTTCTCCAGCAGATGTTCTCCTACTCATACTAGAGCAAAGCAAAAGGATATCAAAATGCAAGGATTATTATTCATGGACAAGAACCAAACATAAAGAAGAAACTCCCAAGTCGTGCTTTGTGAAATTGCCAGAACTGAAATAGGTAGGACAATATGAATGGACTGACAAGCCCATTATGTGCCCTGGATTATAATTATTACTGCATCAGTGATTTACTATTAGGTCTTAATAATAATAATAATAATCCTTGCATTTGATATAGCACTTTTCACGTCTTCTAGATGTCTCAAAGCACTTCACAGAAGAGACTGTAAAGTGAATTGACTGTATTTTGTGGTTGCAATGCAGCAGATAATTGTGCACAGCAGTGTCCCACAAACAGTCACGGATTGAAGTGACCAATTATTATTGGGTTTTTTCTTGAGGGATTATTGTCAGGTGTGTGGAGTAAGGAAACTTGCCCAAGGTTTCGGCCTGCTGGGAATCGAACCCAGGTCGCTCACTTGCGAGGCGAGAGCTCTAAAACCACTGAGCTACGGGACCATTAAAAGTCTTGTACAAAAGGCTCATGGGATACTGCAGTACAAGTACCACCAGTGGTATTGATTATTACAATAACATTTACATTTATATAGTGCCTTTCATGCTGTGAGGACATCTCAGAAAGCTTGACACTAATGCTGGGCATCTGGAGCTTGGGTGGGAATTGGAAGAGTTGGGGAGTGGATGGATGATAGAAAGCCTGGTCAAAGAGTCTTGAGACAGGGTCGTGTTTCAGGCCAATTGGGTTCAGTCTTTTGCCATTCCACATAAGCATTTTGGAAGTACATTATTTAAGGTTCCCACACTGCTTGTGTTCTTTTGTTTACAATGCAAGTTGTAAACAAGTTTACATGTAGGTATTGCCTTTAATTGTTGGAAGTATGTCTCAAAGTGCTTAACAATCCTGAATGAGCACCTGAGCTAAGGGTGGGGAATGAAGGAAGATAGGAAGGGGAAAAATAACCAAAAGTAAAGTCATAAAGCTATGTTTTGAGGCGTGCTTTGAATGAAGGAAGGGAGGGACTCATAGAAAAGAAATGAGTTTGCAGTATTTCTTCCGCTCCCTGTTGCTTACAGTTCAATTCCAAATACATATCTGCCAGCTGGTTTGCAAATCCAAGTTAGGTTCATTTCATTCTGCAGAGTATCACACGAAGATCCTTTGAGACCATGGGCAAGCAAAATGATAGGAATACTTGATTATTTTGATATTTAGACTGTAAGTGTCTTTTCAAAAGCATGACACACCATTATATGATGAGACAGAAGGATTAGAAGTCACGAAATATTATCAGACAAAACAACTGAGAGACATAATATCATGTACTCTTTGCCTTGGGGAGGTGTAACAACAACACAACAACAACAACAAAATTACATTTATATGATCGAAGAGAAGGGTCTTGAGACCGGCCTTGAAGGAGGCAAGGGAGGAAGCGAGGCGAAGGGACCGTGGGATGGAGTTCCAGAGTGTGGGGGAAGAGAGGTTGAAAGCCCGGCCACCGATGGTAGGGCGGGTTGGGCGGGTAACATGGAGCAGACCGGAGCCCGCTGAACGGAGGGAGCGGGCAGGTTGGTAGAGAGTCAGCAGGTCAGAGAGGTAGGAGGGGCAAGGCCATGGATGGCCTTGAAAGTGAGGATGAGGATATTGAATTTGATTCTCTGAGGGATGGGGAGCCAGTGGAGTCGGGCGAGGGTGGGAGTGATGGGGTCACGGAGCCTGGTGCGTACATGAGCTGCAGAGGTTTGGATGATCTGCAGATTATGAAGGGAAGAGTTAGGAAGGCCGATGAGGAGGGAGTTTCCATAATCGAGCCTTGATGTGACGAATGTGTGGGTGAGGGTTTCAGCAGCCTGAGGGGTGCGACAGTGGCGTAGTCTGGCAATGTAAGTGAGTTATCTGAACAAATTATATTAATTAAAATTAGGTCATTTTTCTTGTGAGGCAGAAGTTTTATCTTTTCGAAGCATTGTCTTTCAGGAAGTTTGTGATTGGGAACTCTGGTCAATTTAAGAGATTCTTATTCCGGGCTAATTATTTGTTTGCTTTGAATGAAATTCTGCAGAGGTTAGATCATAACATTTTATATCCAAGTCAGTAGCTCCCTCTTGCTTCTATTATGTTTGTTTAGATATGAGACTTTCCTTATTTCTAACCAAAGTAATTCTATGGTACCAAGATGAGAGAAGAGAGGCTAAAGGGGGAAGCCCACCTTAATTTTTGAAGAATTGTTTGGAATTTTTAATCATAATTTTTTAATGATTTGAATCAAGACTTTGAACTTGTGGTCTAAGCTGGCCTTCCAATGCAGTGTTTGGGAGTACTGCATTGTCAGAGGCAGTGTCCTTCAGATAAGATGCTAACTCAAGGTCAGGTCTGCCTATTCAGGTGGACGTTAAAGATCCCATCGGGAATAGCAAATTATGAATGAACCTGCATCATAGACAGTGCAACGCCAAGTAATGCTTAACAAAGTTTGCAAGATACAATAAAAAAAACCAGTCTTTGCCATCAGTGCTTACAAGAAGTAAAGTAAGCTGCTGTACAACTTCACGCAGGCAGTAATCTATATTTATGTGAAGACGGCAATGAAAACAATTTATTTTTAATTACTGTCTTGGCTATTTTTAACCTGAACTGCACACTTTAATTAATGTTCTTCTTTTCACATGGTTTAAGGTTTTGATCTGAAGCCACTGATCAGTTATGTTTACTAGTTTCAAGTTTCTAGTTTCTGCTAGAATTATGTAAAGCCATCACTGCTTTGGCAATAAACAAAATTGTGGTCATCTGGCTGGAGAACAGCAACATGTTTCTCACTCCATTTCTGTCATGTAACATATCCTGGTAAAGAGGAATATGACATTGCAGTATGTCTATATCTAATTCAGAGAAACAATGGCGCATTTGTAATTTTTACGTGTTGACTACCTCAGCTGTAAATTAAGGATAAAATGTAAGTCCAGTTAAATGTTTTATTATTGCCCCATTTCATCTCAGAATTCCAACACCTCAAACCATAACAGGATAAACAACATGTGAAATGTAACATTGTATTATCAAATCAGAAATGCTTTCTGGATGAAATCCACTTATCTGGTTAACACATACAATAAACTGTTTGCATTTGACTTCTCTGTTCACGATATCATTTCAGACTTCTACAATAATGTTTCTTTTTTAAATTCACACCTCATTATCTACAGAAGGTAGTATCCAGAAGATCAGGAAACTCTTTGTGACTTGCATCCTCATCTAGGTGTGGAGTCCTGTAGCTCAGTGGTTAGAGCACTCGCTTTGCAAGCGAGAGACCTGAGTTCAATCCCAGGCAGGGCGAAACCTTGGGCAAGTTTCCTTACTCCACACACCTAATAGTAATCCCTCCAAAACCAAAAACAATAATAAATTGGTCGTTTTCAATCTACGACTGTTTGTGGGACATTGCTGTGCGCAATTGGCTGCCGCGTTCGCCCACAAATATACAGTCAATTCACTTTACAGTGTGTTCTGTGAAGCGCTTTGGGACGTCCTCCCGACGTGAAAAGCGCTATATCAAATGCAAGGATTATTATTATTATTATAAAATAACAAAATTACCTCAGCAAGTATACAAGTATATAGACAGCTTTGTCCACTTAAATTCTCTTGTAATTTTATGCCTGCTTATAACATTTAAATCCTCTTTTTCAATCTTTATTTGGCTTCTTTTAATTTGTTTACTTTTATGTTTTTAAACAAATTGACTGCTGCGTTCACCTACAAACACACAGTTACTCCACTTCATAATGGATTTTGTGAAGAGCTTTGAGATGTCTTTGTGCCCTTCTGACGTGAAAGACACTATATCAACTGCAAGCGTTATCATTATAATTCTTGGAAGGTATGAATTTGAAGACAAAGCATGATTGCGTCAAAGTTAATGTCTTTCAAACAATTGTGACTAATTTGTTTAAGTGTAGAACCGAACTGGAAGTAAAATGTCTGTTTGTTATTCTTGTCCTCTTTCAATTCTATTCAATTCAACTATTTCATTCAAAATAAATGTATTGATGTGTGAATTTGTGGGGGTTCAACATATACTGTTGTGTACCCTGGCAGTCAATCTACACCAGACACAAACAGATGTACAATAAGGTCCCATTTGCTTCTTCAGGTAAACATTACAAATATATATTTAATGGAAGGAAGGATCCTGTTATTTACCACAATCACAGCGCCAGCACTGTTGTGCATGAGACACTGCAGTGGATTCAGCTGTAACTGGATTATATGAAGATTGTGGATATAATTCATTTCATTGTGTAAAAACCAGCCAGGCCACGAAACAGCAAGAGTCTGCACACAGCACTGCACATTGCACACAGTCAGTCACATCTTTAATGGAGCGATAACATCAATATTACCCTTATACCAAGCAAAACAAAAAATAAAAGAAAAATAAACAAAATATTACATACTGCCAACATCAATCCATCACAGCAGACAACAGGAAAGAACACTGATTTCCAGGAATGAGTCAGGTTTAATAGCTTGTGAAATTTTTTTTGTTGACATTAAGTATTATTCTGTGTTTAAGCTAATGCTATGATATTTAGGAGTAGAGTTTTCCTGGTGCAGAAAGGGGGACTTAAGGAAGTAATCAAAAGATTTGTTAATACAGTGAATTTGTCTTGATATTTTCCAGGCTTCTTTGACCCTAGATGAAATGATATATATCCAAAGACTGTATTTGAACCAGACATACCTACAATATAATCCAATTTATATTTATATTGTGCCCTTCACATTGGGGGGACGTCACATCTGGTTGAGCACCAGAGTTGGGGGGAGGGAGAGGACCTGAAGAGGGGCAGAAGGACTGAAAGCTGCCCAATGATGGTGAGGTGCATCAGACATGAAGCAGGCTGAACATACAGGTATTTTCCACAATTTTGCATTTTTCACAGCTTCAATATGCAGGCAGCTGTTCTCAATTGGAAAATCCCTGACATTGCGGCTCAGTGTCTGAATATTGGCATTTACCACAGGGTGAGATTGTTTTGACCTGGAGCATTCATACACACAATGCTCTGCCCTATCATGCACAACCTGGAATTGAAGTTAGTGTAACAAGAAGCTCCACTACTAGTCAGCTAGTGAACCTTTAGCACTCTATATGTCTGCTAAGAACAGTGTATTCAGTGATATTGGGATCAAATATGTGATGATTTGTATCAGGATTCTTTATTTAATGGATTCAATGAATCACACATAAAAACACACAGTTATTGCACTTTACAGGATATCCTGTGAAGCTCTTTGGAACATCCTCCTGAAGGGAAAGGCACTATACCAAATAGAACAACAACAACAAAATTAAATTTTAAGGATTATTATTATTAATATAACTTTGGAGTGGAGATTGCTTACAAGTGACAGGAAATATGCCACGCAAGCTTGTCTGTGAAGACAGATCACAACAAAATGGATTTGCAGCAAGTTGCCGTGAATCCTGTTTTTTGTTTACTAAACGATCCTGTTAGAAATCATCACACGTGAAATCTCATTGTGCACATCCTAGCATTGGCAATTGGGCAGGATTGAATTGATCACACTGCAAGTTACAGAGCATGGGCTCATTTTAACAAAATTAAATGCTTTATCCCTTTCTCACATCTGTTTCGTTTCATTGTAATCTTATATCAGTATCAAAATTCAAAGTTAGTCAGTACGTTACAGGGTATTGCGGAAAACATTTAAGAAAGGAAACAAGTGATAGTCCTATCATGACCCCTACTGGCAGCAGAGGAGGCATTACTGTTCCAGTGGAGCACATTAGTTCTAATTCTCTTTTCTGGGGTTCACTTTGGCACTTCACATCCAACGACAACTACTTGCACTTATACAGGGCCTTTCATGTGGATAGTATCACAGAGAGCTTGACGCGAAGATATAGAGAAGTGTGGGAGTAAAATGTTGAAAGATGAAAGCAATTGTAATGTAAAGTATTTTTGAATTGTAAAAAGCACAAGCTCTTAAAAATAAAAGGCAACAAGAAATTAATCCATTGTATTTGTAGATCCATCCTTGTGATGAGATGTTAAACCAAGTTCTCCTCTATCTGATCAGATGCACATTAAACATTCCATGACACTATTCAAGAAGAGAAGGGAGCTTATCTCAGTGTCCAGCCAAACAACATCCCAAATAAAATTTATCATTCACTTCATGGCTGTTTGTTGGGCATAGCTGAGTGCAAATTGGCTGCTGGATTAACCTACAAACAAAATATGGTCATTACATCTTATAGTGCATTCTGTTAAGCACTTTGAGACATCCTCCGGTTGTGAAAGGCTCTATATCAAACGCAAGCATTATTATTTTTATTATTTTATTATAATTTATTACTGAACAGTGAAAGAAGGAAGCAACGTGCTCAGGATGAATGAATGAGAGAGAGATTTGATGTTTAACTCTGGTGATTAATAAAAAGACACAATAAAATAAACAGCATAGTTTCAGGTCTAGGAAAGACAACCAAAGGAGATATAGAATTGAGCAATAAGATTTTTTTTGCCGGTAACCTATTTTTAAAATGCTTAGGTCTTTTGAGACTTTACAATACAGTATTTGTGAATCATTTTCTCCCACCCAACTCAGGTAGCTTAGGGCTATTCAGAAAGAGAAACTTGTAATAACAGTTATTTGCCAGATGTCAAAGTTATCAGGATTGGTAGTCCTGTTGATGGACTGAGTTCTTCAATGCACTAAATTGGATTAGTCATCAGTTCTTAGACTCAGAAATATAGAATAGGAAACCATTCTGCCATAGAGCTGAAATTGATGCCAGCTCTTTCACTGGAGCTCGCTGCTCTGATTACAATCCTCTGTTCTTTCGTTGTGCCTTTTATATTGTTCTTCTTCAAATTTTGTTCCAATTCCCATGAAGTGATGGGGGTGTGTTGCACTGTTGGAGGTGCCATCCTTTGAATGAGACATTAAACCGAGGTCCCATCTGCCTGTTCAGATGGATGTTAAAGATCCCTTGTCCCTATATGAAAAGAGAAGGGAGTTTCTCCCGCTGTCATGGCCTACAATCCCACAAAATAAAATGGGTGACTTACTCCATGGCTGTTTGTGGGACATTGGTGTGTGCAACTGGCTGCCACATTTTGCACACAAAATACAGGCAATTCACTTTACAGTAAATCCTGCGAAGCGCATTGAGACATTCCAATGATGTGTTAAGTCACTATATCAAATTCAAAGATTATTATTATTATAATATTTTGTTACCATCTCAGCCTCACTAGCTGTTATGGAAACCATTCTATAATAATAATCCTTACATTTGATATAGTGCTTTTCACGTCTTCTTGAAGTCTCAAAGCGCTTTACAGAATTCCAGGCTCTATGTTAATGCAATGAGACATTATCCTATGTAAAGGGCACTATATAAATACAAGTTGTTGTTGTAAATCTCCTCTCTAACTCTTTTAGTCAAAATGCTGAGTTTATGGAGTAAAATAACCATTCCACATGGAATTGGCATATAAAATGTTTTTGTTCTTTTAAAGCTGAGGGCTCCCTATTTGTAATGACTTAGTTTGTGTTAACGTTGCTGTGCTTCTCAAGTTTCAGGTGTGTCAGGAAACTTGATTTTCTGAATAAAACAAAGGGACCGCCCAATTGTGTGTGACTATTGTAAGTTGCATGCAAGTGTGTACTTTGAATTTTGATCTGATTTGAGTACTGGAAGATTAGCTCCAGCCTTATAGCCAGGACCGACAGAAAGAGAGAAGTTCTACTGAACTGTGAAAGAAGCAAGCAAGGTGCTCAGGAAGAATGAACGAGAGAGAGATTTGGTGTTTAACTTTGGCCAACAAATTAGACGAGTCCTCAGAACCAGGAGGAATCACACAAGAGGAATCATTCCTGCCTATTCAATGGTTTAACTGCTATCTGAGGTCCTAAGTCCAAGAAATATCCTTCAAATTATAGGCCTGTAATTTTCAGATTTAATTAATTTGTTTTAACATGTAGAATGTAAGCTAGTTGTAGAAATTTAGTGTTCCAGAAATTTAGGTAGCCCATTCTTTGCTGTGGTAACCATTCTTTCATTGTGGAGTATTGTAGCTCAGCGGTTAGAGCACTCACCTCACAAGCAAGAGACCTAGGTTTGATTCCCGGCAGCGCAAAACGTTGGGCAAGTTTGCTTACTCCAGATGCCTCTGTTTACCTAGCAGTAAGTAGGAACCCAGTTGTTAATCGATTGGTGAATCACT
This sequence comes from Callorhinchus milii, assembly GCF_018977255.1. Taxonomy (NCBI): domain Eukaryota; kingdom Metazoa; phylum Chordata; class Chondrichthyes; order Chimaeriformes; family Callorhinchidae; genus Callorhinchus; species Callorhinchus milii. Next base: position 54,986,442 of record NW_024704744.1, read on the forward strand.
TTTCCGGGGACAACAATTCCTTCAAAAAAAATTGGTCACTTATCCGCAACTGTTTGTGGGATACTGCTGTGCGCAATTGGCTGCCGCATTTTGCCCACAAAATATACAGTCAATTCGCTTTACAGTATATTCTGTGAAGCATTTTGAGACGTTTCGAAGACGTGATAAGGCGCTATACGAAATGCAAGGAGTGGTACTCTAACCACTGAGCTACAGTGGAGTCCTGTAGCTCAGAAGTTATAGTACTCGCTTTCAAGCAAGAGACCTGGGTTCGATTTCCAGTAGAGTGGAATCTTGGGAAAGTTTCCTTACTCCACACTCCTGATAATAATCCCTCAAGAAAATGAACAATAATAAATTGGTCACTTCAAACCACGACTCTTTGTGGGACACGGCTGCTGCATTTCGCCCGCAAATATTACTCCCATCCTCGCCCGACACCACTGGCTACCCAACCTCAGAGGCTCGAATACAAGATCCTCATCCTCACTTTCAAGGCCATCCATGGCCTTGCCCCTCCTACCTAACTGACCTGCTGACTCCCTACCAACCTGCCCACTCCCTCTGTTCATCGGGCTCCGGCCTGCTCCATGTTACCCGCCCAACCCGCCCTACCATCGGTGTCCGGGCTTTCAACCTCTCTTCCCCCACACTCTGGAACTCCATCCCACGGTCCCTTCGCCTCGCTTCCTCCCTTGCCTCCTTCAAGGCCGGTCTCAAGACCCTTCTCTTTGATCATGCCTTTGGTTGCCCTCCCACCTCTCTGCCTTCCCTCATCCCTACCCCACCCCTCCCCCATGCTCGGGTCCTGACCCCTGACTGTCCAGTGCCTTGGGACATCCTCCCGATGTGAAAGGCGCTCTATAAATGTAATTTTGTTGTTGTTGGTGTGTGTTGTTGTTACACCTCCCCAAGGCAAAGAGTACATGATATTATGTCTCTCAGTTGTTTTGTCTGATAATATTTCGTGACTTCTAATCTTTCTGTCTCATCATATAATGGTGTGTCATGCTTTTGAAAAGACACTTACAGTCTAAATATCAAAATAATCAAGTATTCCTATCATTTTGCTTGCCCATGGTCTCAAAGGATCTTCGTGTGATACTCTGCAGAATGAAATGAACCTAACTTGGATTTGCAAACCAGCTGGCAGATATGTATTTGGAATTGAACTGTAAGCAACAGGGAGCGGAAGAAATACTGCAAACTCATTTCTTTTCTATGAGTCCCTCCCTTCCTTCATTCAAAGCACGCCTCAAAACATAGCTTTATGACTTTACTTTTGGTTATCTTTCCCCTTCCTATCTTCCTTCATTCCCCACCCTTAGCTCAGGTGCTCATTCAGGATTGTTAAGCACTTTGAGACATACTTCCAACAATTAAAGGCAATACCTACATGTAAAATTGTTTTGCATTGTGAACAAAAGAACACAAGCAGTATGGGAACCTTAAATAATGTACTTCCAAAATGCTTATGTGGAATGGCAAAAGACTGAACCCAATTGGCCTGAAACACGACCTTGTCTCAAGACTCTTTGACCAGGCTTTCTATCATCCATCCACTCCCCAGCAAATCCAACTGCCATCCAAGCTCCAGATGCCCAGGATTAGTGTCAAGCTTTCTGAGATGTCCTCAAGATATGAAAGGCACTATATAAATGTAATTGTTGTTGTAATAATCAATACCACTGCTGGTACCTGTACTGCAGTATCCCATGAGCTTTTGTACAAGACTTTTAGAGTGCTGTAGCTCAGTGGTTTTAGAGCTCTCGTCTTGCAAGCGAGAGACCTGTGTTCGATTCTCAGCAGGACAAAACCTTGGGCAAGTTTCCTTACTCCACACACCTGATAATAATCTCTCAAGGAAAAAAAACAATAATAATTGGTCACTTCAATCCACGACTGTTCATGGGACACTGCTGTGGACAATTAGCTGCTGTGTTTCACCCAAAATACACTATTAATTCACTTTACAGTCTATTCTGTGAAGCTCTTTGAGACGTCTAGAAGACATGAAAAGCACTATATCAAATGCAAGGATTATTATTATTATTTTTAAGTCCTACCTCTTTGACCTTGTCTATGATCAGCTTTCCCCTTCTCCCGTGCTTAGCATCCAATCACTGTGAAGTGTTCTGACACGTTATCCTATGTGAAGGGTACTATATAAATGCAAGTTGTTGTTGTACTGTAAAAAATGAAGTGTTAAGCTTTCTGCGCCATTTGCCGAACAATCTCAGGGTAAACTGTTGTGATAAAGTGACCCAAGTCTGCATGGGAGCCCCATCTGTCTGGAGAGACAGAATAAAGGTCTATTTGACAGTCTGTCTTGATTTAGTGCAATTATTATATCCAACCTAGAACTCAATTTCAGTGCAATTTGGTTGCTAAACACAGATCGAAACACAAATTTTATGAAAGACAACTAAAATTAACAATTTACCAACCAAAAGGAATAAACTTTCAATCAATCTCCTATCAGAATCTTTTAGAACTTTGAGACCTCTAGCCGATTCTCTCCTAACCTCCCTTGTTTATTAATATAATTTTCATGGAAGTCAAGGGGCCAGGTTTGAGGTTGGTGGTGAACAACATGCATTTCCTGTGCCTTGGGATGTCCTCCCGATATGAAAGGTGCTATACAAATATAATTTGTTCTTGTTGTTATTTCCTACTTGGTGCTTAGAGCTTAACTCTCCTGTGATCATAGAGGCTTGTTCTCAAAGGATCAGACTCCCAACTATTTGCTTTCCCTCAATCAGGATCAAGTTCTATTTATTTGTTTTTATATCAGTTTCCTCCCCACTGCCTTTCTTGGGGATTGCCCTCTGGTACCACTCCCAACTCCTTGGACATGTTGACATGTTGTTTGAATCCACAACTTTGGGATCCAGTGTTGAAATTGCTACCAACTAAGCCAAACTAGTTGACAGTACTCTTTCCTATGTGCTGTGTGGGTAACAGAAATAGAAGGCAGCTTGCGGCAATTGCAAAAAAAGCAGATGTCTCTCAAAGACGGTGATTGTTGAAAAGACGAGCAGGCCTGGAGGATTTCTGCTGGAGGCTAACAGGCAAGTCAGAGCTTTCTCACATCTAGTGCAAGCTCTGACAACGCTGCTTCAGCAGCTGACAAATCCACATTTCAATTTTTTTAATATGTGTGAGAAGCAGAGTTTGAAATGCCAACACGACCATGAGGGCATCTGCAAGGTCACGTGAAAGGTTCGGAGTTGACCTCCTCCTTCCAACGTGTAGTCGTTCCATTGCAGCAGCATGAAGCTGTTTCTTAAGTGAGTCCTGCGTCCAGGATTCACCTACCTTTTGTGTAATGAGTGCCGATGTACCTTTTGGACGTGGAGCAACAGTTCTTTCTTCTGAGGTCTGGTGAGACCAAATGGAAGGCGTTGTGTGCTTGGGCAGAGGCCAGAGACATAGAGGACTCCCTCGGCTCCCTGCCTTGGCTATAGAAGCAAATTAAATTATTTTTTCTGAGTTCTCAACAGTAGAACTGGAGTCTCTTAAGCAATGAAGGAGATTTTCATACATGTTAACTAGAGTCTGACAAAAACTGCAATTTAACCAACCATTGCCATTACCTTTAGTTACAGATAATAAAAGTCTCCTTATATGTCACTGACATTGGTCAGTGTGGTTACTCATTCGCTTCTCAGCTGCTCTGAGATGCCTCAATGGTGCTAAATTGTTCAATATAAACTTTCTTATTCACTGGTTAAAAATAATAGTAAAATATAATAATCCTTGCACTTGATATGGTGTCTTATCAAGTCGGCGTGAGGACTCAAAATGCCTTCCAGGATTTTACTGTGAAGTGTAGTGACTGTGTATTTGTAGGTGAACACAGCAGCCAATTTGCAGACAGCAATGTGTCACAAAGAGCTATGAGGCGAGTGACCAATTTTGATTTGGGGATTGTTGGCCAGGACACTGGGAGACACTCTCTTCTCATTTTGAATAGTGTCACAGGATCTTTAACATGCACCAGAAGAGACCTTAGTTTAATGTCTCAGCCTAAGGTGGATTGGGTGTTCGAATATTTAAAATGAAAACCTATCAAACTGTGTCAGTTATGTGAAGTAATAGGAAAATAATCACCAGAAACTGTTAAAGCTGTTTCGCAAACATATCAAAAATTTATTTGAAAGAGCTGAGGTTTATTTTAGATCCTAAAATGAACTTGGCTCAATGTTCGCCTCTTTTTGAATAACTTTGAGTTGGATTGAATTCAAGCAATTGGCACAGGCTTGTACTTGGTTCAGGTGTCTCACACTTTCAGTACTTTTCAACACAAACACAACTCTCTCATGTGCAATCTCTCTGGATGCTCATTAACTGAACACACATTGCATTATTCATCAGTTTCTGGTAAAATGTACACAGAATGCTGAATTCATATCCTGAGGCCAGAGCCCTGGGCTCATTTTAAAAAAACAGCTTGATGCTGTGGGTATTCTTGAAGGATCAGATCAGATGAGCCCAAGGGCATTCTTCACTTGAATCACCCTTGTGATCTTGTGATATCTTGGTACAAGTTTGCAGGGCTATGGGGAAAAAGCGGGGAATGGGATTGAGTTGAGTTGGATCATTGTCAAAGACACGATGGGCTGGATGGCCTCCCTCTGTGCTGTATAATTCTATGATTCTATGATCTCCACAGTAAGAAACATCCCAACTTAATAATAATAATCCTTGCATTTGATATAGCGCTTTTCACGTCGGGAGGATGTCCCAAAGCACTTCACAGAACACACTGTAAAGTGAATTGACTGTATATTTGTGGGCGAATGCGGCAGTCAATTGCGCACAGCAATGTCCCACAAACAGTAGATTGAAAATGACCAATTTCTTATTGTTTTGGTTTTGGAGGGATTATTATTAGGCGTGTGGAGTAAGGAAACTTGCCCAAGGTTTCGCCCTGCCTGGAATTGAACTCAGGACTTAAAATCAAAGCCAAAATTAGTTGCCACGTTTACCTACAAATACAAAAAGTATTTTTACTACACAAAAAAAAGGGTTGTGGTTGTTATTTGTAGGTAAATGGACAGCCAATTTGTGCACGTAGATCTAAGCCTCAAGTTACTGACGAAAAGGCAATATAACAGTGTATGATCATCTTTCCAAGATTATTCATTAGAAAAACAACAAATTTCCAGGAAATTAAAGCTTTTCAACACTGATAGTGACTCCCATTTTTTAAAAATGTCGTTTGCTTTACATGAAATGAGCGTTTGTTTCTCCACCTGTGATACACAGAATGATAAGGTGATCAAGAACTGTGTAATTGATGGAAAAAACAGCCCAGGGACTCAATGGTTATTTGGGACTGTTTTCAATTTTACATTCTTTGTCAGGTTTTTTTTTGCTGGGAATTAGTCTCTGTGATCTGGCTTCATACTATCTATTGCATGCCCCAAAACAAGCTGAACAAAGTCACAAGAGAGGTTTGGAGGTTGCACAAATTAATATTAAAGAATATTGCATTTCACAAATCCTCTGACATTTGCCCTGACATTAAACACAAAAAAAATACTTTTACTTGTGAAACTGAGTTAACCGAGACCTTATTCACACCAAACTTCTGCAAACGTGGTCTATTACTGCCCATACAGAAAACTTGCAGTGACTTGGGTTAGTAAGCATTGCTTTTGGTAGATGCTGACCTAAAATAAATACGGAGACCTGAACTATCAGTGTACAATCACATACAAATTTATAACATTTAGTTTAAGAAAAAGCAATCAAGCTCCCAAGTTATTGATTGATTGATTGATTGATTCATGTACGTACGTACGTACATATGTACGTACGTACGTACGTATGTATGTATGTATGTATGTATGTGGAAACAAATCAACATCAGTTAATAATTATAAATGTAGAGAAATAGATATGAATGAGCTGTCAGGACCTGTTAGGAAAGAACTAGATGCTTGATCGAGGCTATTTCAGGAGCATCTATAAATCATTCGATTCATTGAAGCTTTTTTCCCTCACAATTTTTGTCAGCTCAGCTTCACAGCTAAAGGCACTTTATGTTTGCCCACAATACACACAGTCAATGCACTTTACAGTATATCCTGTGCAACGTTTTGGGATGTCCTCCCGACATGAAAGGTGTTATAACAAATGTAAGGATTATTACTATTGTATTATTATTTACTGTTATTTGTCTTTGAGTGGGGTATGAATCTATGGGTTTCATGACCACTCCAAAGTTGCCATTATTCCATATTTATGGCTTGACAATTAGCATCAGCAGATGACTTCAACAAGGGGAGAGAGGGACATTGCAGCAGAGCTCAATCTTGTCTATATTCAATACAATAAATTCACACCTCCACCAAAGGATCTGAGTTTGGGGTCAGGAATTTTCCTTCCCTAATACAAGCTGGTTGCAGTGCCACCTAGTATAATGTAGAATGTTTCACCCACAAAATATACACTCAATTCACTTTACAGTATATTCTGTGAAGTGCTTGGAGACATCTCGAAGATGTGATAAGGTGCTCTATCAAATACAAGGCTTATTATTATTATAAACCTGTTCTTGTGATCTTAAAAGTTGATCTGTTTGTGAGACGTTGTGGCACACAAAATTGACTGCCATAAGAACAACAACAAGATTACATTTGTATAGTGCCTTTCACCCACAAAGCACATACATTTACTGCACTTTACAGTACAAGTGTATCCTGTGAAGCATTTCAGAACATCTTCCTGACATAAAAGGTGCTATACCAAATACAAGGTTTATTATTATGAATTTTCTGAGATCTCACGGAACACTTTAATGCATTTTGTCAGTCCTAAAACATTTTCTTTCATAAGAACGTAGGAATAAGAGTAGGCCGTTCAGCTCCTCAAGCCTGTTTTGCCATTCTATTTGATCATGGCTGATTTGTACCTCAACTGCATAAGCTCCCATATCCTTTGATACCCTTACCTAACAATTTCCCTTTTGAATATAGGTTAATAATAATCAATGCTAATTAGATGCTTATCACTGTAAGAGTGTGCAGCCGACAAGCCAAGAGCCTGAAGGGGAAAGGAAGTATTCAACATCTGGATTCTGGCAAACCCATGTTTTGTGAAGGAACACACATACATTTCACATTCAGAATCAGACGTGTGACGCACTTCAGTGCTATGATTTGTAGCTGGATTGTAGCATGTGATCCGATGCACTTCGGATCTGAATAAAGAAAACAACTGCCCGCCTCATTAGAAGGGAGATCAGCACAGTGCAGAGGTTTGTGTTGTCAGCAGGCCTTCGTTCTGACACGCATTCAAAGGAGGCTGAGCTTGGGAAATGGGATTGCTACTTCAAGTTATTCGTTGAAAAGGTAGAGTCTTTGAATTTATCACCCGTCATTAGTAATTCCTTCTCTTGCTGAAATGAGTCACAGTAGCTCTAACATCTCCGGGGCCTCTAAATCTGTCATTATACACCTACTGCTGCTCCTTCTGGCACCTATCCTTCGAAAGCACGCCAACATCTGTCAACAGCTCATTTTGAATGAATAGCTTTAAACTCAGCTGACCTGGGCCCTTGGGGGCTGTTTCTGCCGGTGGATGAGAAGGAGGGGAGGGGGAATAATAAATAAAAAGGAAATTGGCACAATTTTCTTCCTGCTGTGACAATGCTAATTTTAGTCAACTTTCCTGCCCCCCTCACCCTATAAAAAACAAGATGATTATTCAGGTGATTGATGGCCAAAACTCTGAAAGAAACTCCCTTCTCTTTCAAATAGTATCATGCGATCTTGATGCCCATCTGAATAGGCTGACCGGACCTTGGTTTTAACATCTCATCCAAAGGACGGCACCTCCAACAATGTAACACCACCCACTGCCCCACCCCCAAGCACTGCATTGGACCAAGGTCCTGTCTGCCGGTTCAGATGGAGGTTGAAGATCCCATAGCACTATTCAAAAAAGAGAAGGAAGTTGACTAACAACTCCCAGGTAAATCTGATCATTCACTTTGTGGCTGTTTGTGGTTCATTGCTGTGTGCCAATTGGCTGTTGCTTTCAACTTTCAATGAATAAAATAAAATACTCAATTTGTCATCTTGTTTTCCACTTTCTCTTATCTGTTCTCTCCTTGTGCTTTCTTTTGAAACCAGTTGTATTTTAAAAGCTGGTTTTCTGATCGTTCTTACTTTTTCCAGCACCCGCTATCTATTTTGGAAGGTGGGAGTAACTTTTTCAACAAAAAATAACAATTATTTGTACCTTACTGGAAATCTTGTGAAGCACTTTGAGAATTCTCCCAAAATGTAAGGCACTATGTCGAATGCAATGATTATTATTTTGGTGTGATAATCTTTGATGTGAAAAGCAGAGGTAGGCAACTGTATAACAACAACAACAACAAGATTACATTTGTATAGTGCCTTTCATGTTGGGAGGACATCCCAAGGCCCTGGACAGAGTACAGCATTTCAGAGATTGTATCAGAGATTCTATTGACAAATGGAGAGTGTTGGGACAGGAGGGTGGTGCTCTTTAGCGGTCAGAGTTGAGGCAAATATTTGGGGCAGAATGTTCTCTCAGCACTCAACCTCCAGAGTAGATGACTGTGACTCCCAATTTTCTGGCTTTTGCTTTGTTTTGGGATTGACAGGGCCAAGATAAAAGCATCCTGACCACCTTCAGGCTTTTAGAAAGAGATGTGCTGACGGACTCTTTTCAGTGAATAATAATTGTTATTTTTTGTTGAAAAAGTTACTCCCACCTTCCAAAATGGATAGCCAGTGCTGGAAAAAGTAAGAACGATCAGAAAACCAAGTTTTAAAATACAACTGGTTTCAAAAGAAAGCACAAGGAGAGAACAGATAAGTGAAAGTGGAAAACGAAATGACAAATCGAGTATTGAGTATTTATTTGTAGTTAAAACGATGGAATCTTCACAGTGGGTTAGGTTGAATACAACATTATGGTAATAAATCTCTTCTTAGATTTGATTAGCTCTGCCACAGTAGTTTGTAAATTACAGTTACATTTGAGCATTATGAAAACATGCAAAACAGAGCAACACTCAAATGCGGGAGTGCTGGATAGCTTACCAGTACTCTAAGGGTTAAACCACACTGAGGAGTGCAGCACATTTTTGGGGGAGCTCAGTGAGCTCTCTGAATATTATGAATGCAGTTTGAATTCTGCACTACCACTTACTACAGACCAAAATAGTGATCTGGTCTTTGCAATATGAAACTTATTATTTGAACAAAATTCACTTAACCACATAATTGAATATTGATGTGCGATAGAAATCAGACAGCCAGTTTTTACTTGTTTAATATAAAGTTATCAACAGAGCACTGTTGTTCTTAAATCAGAGCCATATTCTGACTAACACACAGACCTCTTGATGTAATGAAATGACCTGGAGATAATAGACATGATTGTTGTCAGGAATGCGGTGCTTAAGATTGTATTGGCCCCAAATATTGAGTGAATAGCATGCTTAGTTCCCATTAAATATGCCACCTTAGCACACAATGTACTTCCAGAAAAGCAGCCTGGAATCACACTTTAAAACAACAGCCCATATATTCCTGTTGCTTTGCTGATGATGTGTGTAATCAACAATATCAATGGCAAGCTATGCAATTTTAGCTGGTTAGAATCCAACTCACACTCTGGGGTCTCCAAGCCTCGGCTCCTGCCAACCTACACCTAATGCTTTCTGGAATTCGGTAAGCAGGATGCATCCCTCCTGTTCCAATCATTGATTACCCTCTGCACGAAGAAAAACTTCCTGGTAACTGTCCTGAAATTGCTCTTTAAAACTCTAAACCTTTGTCTATTTATATTTGGCACTTATTATTAATGAGGGCTCTAACTTGTTATTTCTGGCTGAATCTTCTTCTGTTCCCCCCAAAAATATCCTTTTTGTGGACAGAGTAAATTCGATTTACCAAATAAAGTAATTGAACTATTTTTGTTCTCTCAGCAATAACAAATTGCATTCATGTAGCGCCCTTCACTTGGGATAACATCTTGGAATGCCTTCAATAAGATCCTTATCTTCCACCCGAACCTCATTGTCAGCAGTACTTTTCCCATCATTCTCATTCTCCTTTGTTGTATTTTCCATGGAGGTACAACAACAACAACAACAACAAATTCCATTTATAAAGCGCCTTTCACGTCAGGAGGACGTCCCAAGGCGCTGCACAGTTGGGTCATGACCCGAGCAGGGGGGATATGGTCAGGGTGAGGGAAGGGAGGGAGCGAGGAGGGGGGAAATGGTCAGGGTGAGGGGAAGGAAGGGAGGGAGCGAGGAGGGGGAAGAGAGTCGAGAGGGAAGCTGAAGGCACGGTCAAAGAGAAAACAAAAGAGGTAAACAAAAGTAAGAAAATAAATTAAAAAATAAAAAAGTTGGAAAAAAGAGTTAAGAATAGATCTTGGCTAAATCAGAAATGGTAAAGAATAAAAAGGAATAGGGGAAGACAATAGAAGAGAAAAGGGATAACTGTGCAATGTTAGCAATGGTGCATGGGAGAAGGTAAGGGTAATCTTACTGAAACTTCCAACAATTTTGTGGGTCTGTATATTTATAACACTCAACTTGCATTCATATAATGGCCTTCATGTAGAATGTCATCTTGCGTGAGAGCATTACTACTGCCTTTCTGCCAACAGTTTGAACACACATCCCTACCCAATTTATATGTAAGGGTGAGGATCTTAAAATTGATCTGTTGAAAGATAAGGAGAGAGTGGAGCCTAGTGAGGATTGGGGTAATGGGAATTTGATATGGGTGAAGATATTTGCAGCAGAGTTTAGGATTAATTCGATCTTGTGGAAAAAATTCATTTGTTTTATACATACTTATTTATTTATGTAAACTTATTTAAATAATCTTAGTAAATAAATAAATCATATTCCACAGGTATGATATTACAAAGTGATATTATGAAACATTTGTCACAGAATTTCTTGGATTGCAGAAATACTCCTTGGTTGAAAATTCCCTTCAGCTATTGAAATTGGAACAGAATTCTAAAGGGATAATATCTCTCAAGTCACAAATGAAACTGCCCACAACTATTCATAACTCCAAACTGTGGCTTTCATATTCTTGCACTGTTGGCAGTGACATATCAGATCTACAAACTCATTACAGAGTGGGAGTTGAATCCAAATAAAATGAATCAGTGATCTGTCTATCTTGTGGTCAGGTTATGTCTATAAAGAAATTAGAGAATAAAAAAATCTGTATCTGCGCTGCGATAGGAATGTCAGTTCTACAAATATCAGTTATGCAAGTGTCACAGCGGGGAGCATCTGAAAACCAATGAATTTGACCAAGAAAGAGAAGCCTCTATTTGCACCTAGTCTTAGTCTGTCAGACCATTTTCTCTTAAAATCATGACGAATAATTTGTGGCAAAATCAAATTTGGTTACAAGTTAGAAGCCCTTATTTTACAGTTCTTAAAAAAAAGGTTTTCAAATTAAGATTTTTTCCCAATTCTGTGTGGTCTAAAGTTTTTAGCCAAAATGGTCTTACAGGCCAAGACTAGGTGGAATATCAGGTCTCTGATAAGTAACTGGAATTTACATACAGTTGAGCATCATGCCACTTTCCAGCTTTATTTGGATATAGATCTCTTAAAAAGGGACAGTGCTATGTGTATATGTGTGAATGCACACATGTGGGAATATAGATGTGTATGTGGGAGAATGCACTTGAGTAATAATGCATTCATAAACTTTATGTGTTACTCCTCACTTAACTAATATTTTTCGCTGCTCTGGTTGTATCAGGATAGCTCTCATTTTCAGACCTTCAGCATGAGTATTGATTTTGTGGTGATTTTCCAAAATTAATGCTATTCTAAGCTGGGATGGAGTCTGGCAAAGTCCAAGTTACTCCGCCATCCCCTACCTCCCAAGCCAGGCTAGGATGGTGATAAATTAACTAGAGTTACTGCTCTTCAGGACATGAATGGGTTTGGTCGAGATAGTCCCCACAATAGATCTGCTGAGATGCTCCACAATGGCTCAACCTGTTAACAACAGTCTACGGTCAACATAAATAATGATCACTTGGGCAAGGTGGGGAGCAACAATGGAACTGTACCCGAGTAGAGACAGGAGACAAATGTGGCGGAGAAGAGAAAATTGGAGGAAACAAATTCTAATGTTTAAATGACCTTGCAACAGGTACAAAAAAAATTGTGTTTCATACATAAATTTGAATAGGAATTAAAGAATTTATTCACTCATCATGCTTGCTAAACCATAACATGAGGAAAGGCCTCTCAGCAAATGTATTAAACTGCAATTGCGTGTCAATCCTTAGGTTAGACAAGATCTAAAAAAAAACACTATCAACCGAAATATCAATGTTTTTTGTTGTGGCTTATTCTCAGCCTTTTCCTGGTATGATTCAATGTGATTGAATGCAGGATTCCTGTGCGTTACTTTAATTGGTGTAGTAGATAGCAGTTGCGTGACTACTGTAATTAAGGTATATGCAAACTGAGATTGCTGAGATTACACAGAATTTCACATTTTCTGGTTATTTTGACTACAGGAGTCAGTAATATTGTTGCACATAGAAACTATAAATTCTTAAGGGAGCGTTACACCTGAGCAGGGCTGGGACTAATGTCATTGCAACAAGGATAACAAATGCTGTGAGGAAGCGTTTAAACTGATTTTGAGGGGGAATGGGAATCAGAATGTAGCGTCGGGGAGCGAAAATGAGTTACATAGTAGATGAGGAGAGACAAATAGAAATGAAACAAGGAATAGTCCAGCAAAAAGTGGAAAGAGATGGGGGGAAAATGTAGAGCAGATTAAGCCGTTCTTGGAGTGCATGCGTGTAAATGCATGGAGTGTGACCAATAAGCTTGGTGAGCTGCAGGCTCAAGTTACCACATGGGGTTATGATGTAGTGGCAATTACGGAGATTTGGCTCAAGCAAGGGCAGGAATGGGAGCTGAATATTCCTGGCTACAACCTATTCAGGAGGGATAGGGAAGGGAAAAAAGGAGGGGTGGCAATACTCATTTGGGTCATGGTCCTGGAAAAGGACGATGTGTTAGAGGATCCAAAAACTGAATCTATTTGGTTAGAGTTAAGGAGCAGAAAAGGAGCTATTATTCTGTTAGGTATTTACTATACATCTCCAAATAGTGGGAAGGAGATAGGTGAGCAAATCTACAAGCAGATTTTGGAGAGATGCAAAACCAATAGAGTAGTGATAATGGGGGATTTCAATTATCCTAGCATAGACTGGGAAACACACAGTGTAAAGGGCAAGGAAGGAGAGGAATTCCTGAAATGTGTGCAGGAGAACTTTCTGGATCAACATGTTTCCAGCCCAACGAGAAAGGAAGCAATGCTGGATTTAGTTCTGGGTATTGAAGTGGGGCAAGTGGAGCAGGTTTCAGTAGGAGAGCATCTGGATAACAGTGATCACAATATCATTAAGTTCAGAATTTTTATGGAAAAGAAGAACAATCAATCAAAAGTAAAGACTCGCAACTGGAAGCAGGCTAATTTCAGTGAGCTAAAAAGGGACTTGGCCAAGATAGATTGGAAAGAAAGATTGGCAGGTAAGACAGCAAACGAACAATGGGAAGGCTTCAAGGAGGAGACAGTTCGGGGACAGAATGAATACATTCCCACAAAAGGGAAAGGTACGACAGTCAAACCTCCCTGGATGACTAAGGAAATTGGGATTAAAATAAAACAGAAAAAGGAGGCTTATGACAAATGTCAGGTCCAAAACACACAGGATAATTGAATAGAATATAGGAAGTACAGAGGAGAAGTGAAAAGGGAAATAAAAGGGGTGAAGAGATTGTACGAGAAAAGATTAGCAGGAAGCATAAAAGGGAACCCTAAGATATTTTATAAGCATATCAAAAGTAAAAGGTTAGTCAAAGTTAGGGTGGGTCCAATTAGGGACCCTAGTGGAAATCTTCTTGTTGAGGCAGAGGGCATGGCTGATGTGCTAAATAAGTACTTTGCAACTGTCTTCGCAAAAGAAGACGATGCAATCAATGCCACAATATCGCAGGCGTCTGAACAGAAATTGGATATGATAAAAATCAACGGAGTGGAGGTACTAAAAAGGCTGTCAGTGCTCAAGGTAGATAAGTCGCCTGGTCTGGACGAGATGCATCCTAGGTTTCCGAGGGAAGCAAGGGTGGAAATAGCAGAGGCTCTGGCCACAATCTTTCAATCCTCTTTGGACACTGGAGTGGTGCCAGAGGACTGGAAGGTTGCAAATGTTACTCCCCTGTACAAAAAGGGGCAGAAGGATAAACCTGAGAACTACAGGCCTATCAGCCTAACATCAGTAGCAGGGAAACTTCTGGAGACTATAATCCGGGACAATATAAATTCTTGCTTAGAAAAATATGGTTTAATAAAGGATAATCAACGTGGATTTCTTAAAGGCAGATCATGTTTCACAAACCTAAAATATTTTTTTGATGAAGTGACTGAGACGGTGGATGAAGGTAATGCAGTAGACATAGTTTATCTAGATTTTCAAAAGGCATTTGACAAAATCCCACCTAAGAGACTTATAAACAAAATAGAAGCCCATGGTATATTAAGGGACTGTGGCAATATGGATCCAGAACTAGCAAGGGGGACTTAAGCAGATTGATAAAATAGGCAGAAACATGGCAGATGAGGTTTAATGTAGAAAAATGCGAAGTGTTGCATTTTGGTAGGAAGAGTGAGGAGAGGCAGCATAAGATAGATGGTACAATCTTAAAGGGGGCAAATGAACAGTGAAACCTGAGGGTCCACATAAGCAAATCTCTAAAGGTGGCAGACAGGTAGATAAAGCTGTTAACAAAGTATATGGGATACTAGGTTTTATAATAGGGGCATAGAATTCAAGAGTCAGGAGGTTATATTGAATATTTATAAAATGCTGGTTGGGCCTCAGTTGCAATACTGCGTTCAGTTCTGGGCACCACACTTTAGAAAAGATGTCAGGGCATTGGAGAGGGTGCAAAGGAGGTTTACCAGGATGGTACCAGGAATGAAAGACCTTAGTTATGAGGAGAGGTTAGCGAAACTAGGATTATTCTCCCTAGAACAGAGAAGAGTAAGAGGGGATTTAATAGAGGTTTTCAAGATCATGAGAGGTTTTGATAGGTTGAACTGGGGAAAACTGTTTCCACTGGCATGTGGGTCAGTAACCCGAGGACACCGATTTAAGATAGTTGTTAAAAGAAACAGAGGGGAGGTTAGAATTTTTTTTTCCACCCAGCGAGTTGTTCAGATCTGGAATGCATTACCTGAAAGGATAGTGGAAACCGATTCAATAACAACTTTTAAGAGAGAAGAGATGGGTATTTGGGGAGGACAAGATTGTAGGGCTATGGAGAGAAAGCGGGCCAGTGGGATTAAGTTGGATTGCTCTTTTTGGAGCCGGCGCAGACACTATGGGCTGAATGGCCTCTTTCTGTGCTGTATGATTCTATGATCTGCCATCACAATTAATGTATCACTGACAGGATGTGTGTAAACTCAATCCAGCGTATTGGCTATGTAGCACTTACTATAATCAAATGTATTGTACTTCACAAAAAAAATCAATAAAATGGTTTTGCATAAAGCAAGCCATAGTTTAATGTAAACACTGGTTTGGAAAAAAGAAAGTGAAACAACAAGCAGAGTAAAGGAGCAAAGATTTGACAATGAAAATAAAGTTCACGCAAAGAAACTAAAAGGAGATTGAATTGTTCAAAGCAAGTGAAGTATTAAGTAACAAATGGAGCCCTTAAGAATGAGTGAGACAAAAAGTGAAGGAGGCTTCAGGATGGCAAAGCTGGAGCTGATTTCAAAGTTCTGAGATAAGTCGAAGATGGAACTGTTTCCAAGTATGTTAGACTGCTCTCCATGTCTGATCAGAAACTCACAATGTGGGAAATCAGCACAGGACAATGTTAAGCAGGTAATAGAATGAGGTTCCAAGATACATTTTGTTGGAGGACACCTAGAGGAAAAAATCCTTAAGTGACTAAATGCAGCTTTTTTTTAAGCTAAGTATTATCATTTATACTTAAAAGCTGTGAAATGTCAAGTGTTAAGAACATTGCCAATGCCACAACACAGAGCAACATGAGCAAAAGATTATTCCAAGAATGACAGCGAGGCAGACGTATGGTAAGTAACGTTTAATATGAATACAAGTACTATCACCACTAATTAGGATTACACAGTGAAGTGTACCTCATTACATAGAGTGGATTGGGGCAGAGCTCTGGGTGTGCTTGTTGACCAACCAACAACCATGCTTTGCATGTTGCATAGGTGTCAGCCTGGCTCATTGGTAATACTCTCCTATTTGAGTTAGGAAGTTAAGGATTCAAGTCTCTTGTTAGGATTTTAAACTCAGTCTAGGTTGACCACTTCAGTACAGTGGGGAGCACTGTTTGTTGGAGAAGCGATCTTTGGTTGAGGTCCTAAGATGCTATTCAAATGCAAGGATTATTTTTATTTCATTGATGATGAAACATGTTGGATGTTAGGGAATTCCAGTAATCTATTGAGTAGGCAGTGGATTGCTTGGAGCCATTGAAGTGAATTATACTTTAGATTCTAGAGTCTAGAAGCACAGACCCATGGGCTAATCTGCTCGTCTCAGCTACCTTTCTGTGTATAGAACAATGTTGAGCAGCCCTACTGGGAGAAGGCAGTGAAAAAGATTCATTTCTAAGGTACTGCTGAGCGCTCCCCAGTGGTTAACTCAGAGTGGTGACCGAGGCCTGGAAACAGTTATTGCTGTTCTGACATACAACGGCTTTGCACCATACATGCACAGTCACTAGACTTTACAGTATATCCTGTGAAATGCTTAAAACAACCACCAATATGAAAGGTACTATATCAAATGTAAGGGTTATTATTCCCGTGCAGCTGTGAATTTACAGCCCTGTAGTTGTTCTGCGCTGCCACCTTCTGCTCTGTGAAAGAATTGCTTCATTCTTGCACCACGCGATGGACATTACTGGGGAGAAATCCTGCCTGGGACTAGCTTTACTCTTTATTTCTGCAGCATTTTGGAGAATCCAGAATTTAGGAAATTGTTGAATTCAGAGTTAACTCTGAAATCGGTTCTTCAAATGTCTCCCCAACCGAGCTCAGTGATCTCCTGTGACCGTACTCCTCTGCCCACTGCCTCTACTCCATCAAATTCATGTTCATTGCCCACTCCACCCCATCAGAGACATCCTAATGTTTAGCGACAGATCAGTGTAGGCAGGAGTCCTTCCTCCCTATAGTCGCTTCCCGTGTTTGCCACAAATTCACCTCACTGCTTGATCCTGGACTTTGCAGATGGGTCGGAGGAAGCCTCTCCGCTACATCCCTGGGAGCTCAGATCCATAAAGGAGGACTGTTTGCACACAGGTCTTGTGGCTCAAAGTCCCAACATGGAACTTGGGCAGAGTGCTCAAGTAGTGACATGTGGTACATTTGGGACCGTTTGGTAGCACTCTCACCTTTTAGTCTTTTCTTTGTACAAATTGACTGCTATGTCTGACATTCAATACAGTCACTTCACTTGACTGCAATTATCTGCAAAGCAATTTGATGTTATCAGCACTATATCAAGTCTAAGGATTATTATTGAGCATGGTTCATAGTGCAGCTACATTTCCATTTGAAAGTACTAGGTTTTAGTCAATATGGTGAATAGGCACCTCCTGTGAATGGAAATGAAGTAATTGGCAGAATCAGAGATTCAAACCTCAGGGGCTTCATGGGCCAAATGGTCTTCTTATGAGCTGTAATTTTCTAAGGTTTTATGCAGCAAATTATTACGTGCATAAATTAATAGTGTTAGAAAATAAAATCAGCCAAATCTGTAAGGAAATAACGCTAATTCCTCTAACCAGATATCAGACTGTTTTATTATTATTCGTTCGTTATTTCCCAATATCCCGATGGGTCAGACCAAAGGCCGGTACAGTCAACAGATCTTATAACAGAATAACACCACTATAGATATCTCGAGTTCAAGAGTTCAACACTGTGTCTTTACAGCACACAAGCTTGATTCTTCATGCTTTCAGTCTTCTTGCTTACAGCTTTCAATCTTCCATCTGATATCCTCAGTCTTAGTGTTTCCAGCTCTCAGTCTTCCATCGCCGTAGCCTTGTCTCCGCAGCCCGGGATGGCCCCATCTCCCGTACCCTTGTCTCCGCGACCCGGGACGGCTCCATTTCCCGTATCCTTGTCTCCACGACCCAGGATGGCCCCGTACACAAAGTTATCTGAACTCTTATACCAATGTTCATCCAATCATGGTGCGGACATTAGATCATCTGGTCGAAATCATGCTGGGTTCACGTGAACACCTCATGGGGTGTACGTGCCTCACACATAAACACACTGTCCTTGAGACAGTCCGTTATCTCGTGTACGTGAAGGGAGTTTCAGTCCAGCTGCCCACAACACACTTAACTTAAAAGTTAACCCGTTCGCAACATCTATTATGATTCTAACATTATACAAAAAGTGTAAATTCTAACAATAGTACTTGTATATCACAGATAACTGTTGTCAAGTGTATAGTCTGTGTATTTGTAGGAAAACCAGAAGCTAATTTATATTCAGCAATGTCACACAAACCATCTCAAAGTGAATGACCAATTCATCTGGATGATTCTTGGTCAAGAAACCAGGGGTAACTCCCACTTAATTAATTGGGACCATAAAATCAGACCCTACATTATAACAGGGTTAAAAATGTAAACATAGTGTCAAAACATTACTGACTTGCCCTGTGAAACATTTCTGTTAAACTGCAATTGTTGCCTCTGACTGAACTCTTATACTCAAGAGGAATGCTCCTCAGACGAGCATAAAAACTCCCACTAAAATTAATTGGGTTCATAAAAAATGCATTATTTCCCTTTATTAGGTAGACATTCCATTTGGATCTACTTTATTTCAGATTGTGCAGTATTTGGCAAATCGTTGAATTCAGTTTTAACTTTGAAGCCTGTATTTCTTAAAAGAGCTTGTAGGTTTCAAATTAAAGACTGCACTTAAGAATTTGACAAATTTTGGAGTAACCTAGACCCAAGTGGAATTTCTACCCACATGTTTCTTCACCATAATTATATCTTAAATTCATCGTAAGGAAGAATATTTGTCAGTATATTTGTTTATGCATGAACATCAACAGGAATATGTTGCTAAGATATTTTATTTAAAGTGAGTCAGTATATGGAAATAACTTAACAGAACAATTCCTATTTTTATTAAAGAAGTCATTGTTGTTACTTTAAGAGGAGCTCTTCAAGGCTTGTCTTTTCCCAAAAAAACAGATGGCAGTGTAGTGGTTTTGAAAACTTTGCACGTCACAGCAGTTTGTAAAGAACGCTTTGCAACCTGTAATACAAAAATCTGATGTTAGATCCAGCATTGTTTTTTTTTATGCTGATTTTATGCTGTACCATCATGTTATAAAAGGGGGATCTAGTTTTATTTGATGCCTACAACAAGAACAACAGAATTACATTTGTAAAGTGCCTTTCATGTTAGGAGGACATCCCAAGACGCTGAACAGTTGGGGATCAGGATCCAAGTGTGGGAGTGGGGGGCAGGGTTAGGATGAGGGAGGGCAGAGAGGTAGGAAGGAGCTGGATACCTAATTTATGATAGTGGCAAACTGATTTATGAATTTCAAATTTTGCAAATGGAGAATTTCAAATCCTCCGAATCAGGGAAGTCTGACATCATAACAGAATTATTCAGTCTGAAAAAGGATCAAAATGCCAGCTTTATCTCATCAAATCAGTTTGAGAATATTGCAGATTAGACATCTTTGTGTCCAAGGTGCAGGATCTCTGATGAAGAAGGAACATTTTCTACATTTGACATGTTTATTAATTCCAGTATCAAGCAGTTCAAGGTCAGTTATAATAGGGACAAATACAAAGTATAAGATAAATATAAAGTATGCTTTATCCCAACCGAGGAAGATCATCTGACTACATAAGTATGATTTTCTCCATTTTCCCACAAAAGACACCCAAGGTTTACTATTACAATAGAATCGTGTTATGAAGTGCTTCATTATAACATGGGTTTGCTTATCACTGGTAATCTGGACCCCGATATTTATTTTCTCCAAAAATTCAAAATACATGAACTGCCTCCATCCTTAAAATACAGTCAGTGCACAGGAAGCCAAAAGACTGACTCCCAAGGCATCAGGTCACCACCGACATCTCTTCCTGTGCTGACGGAACTGGTCATCATTCTGCACAGTGAACGCAGAAGCATTGACTGGTGATCACACCCTATTATAGTAGCATTATATAGCTGCTATAATTCCAACGCCTTGGGACTTCCGACGTGAACGGCACTATACAAATGTAATTGTTGTTGTATTATAGGGCTCTTCAGCCTTAGATGTAGATTAAGGTTGCTACCTGGTTGTTTATTAACCGGCCTGGGTACTATTTGTACTGCCTTGTGCTTGCCAGTGAAAAGATTTAATCTGCTGTTTTTTTTTCAGTGATCATACTGGGATATACTTGTGCCAAACTCTCTTTCCCCCTCCCACCCCAACCATGTATTATGCTCACTGCCTTTACCAAGATGGCTATCCCCCACTCTCACCACCTTTGCAGATCACGGTATTACCAAGCTGCCTCCCTCCTGCCCCCACCATGCATTGCTTGCTCTGCCTTTACCAAGATCGCCGCCCTCTCCTGTCACCGTCATACTGTAATGGGAAGATGGTAAAGATGGTATTCTGGAGCGATGAGTCAAATGGACTGATACAATCACTTTTGATATAATTCTGTCCTGTTTTAACAATGTACACAGATATACACAGAGTACGGTACTGAAAAATAGATTTCCTTCTCTCAGTTAAATAATTGAAAACAATGAATTCAGTACAATCTCTGTTCCATTGCTTCTGGCAGCTCAGTAATATTTACCTTGGCAACTTGGTGTACAGATCCTCTACGTCTTCCCACAAAAAACTTCCTTATAGAGTCTGGACTATTAATTCTCGCTTTAGAAAGTTCATCCAGCTGACCTGTTATTTTGAACAGAGGAACGATCTGTGGAGTATGAAGTACTATGATTATTCTAGTAACAACTGCTGTTAAAAAAAGTCACACTGAAGCTCCTCCACCATTAATAATATTAATAATCCTTGCGTTTGATATAGCGCCCTTATCACGTCTTCGAGACGTCTCAAAGCACGTCACAGAATATACTGTAAAGTGAATTGACTATTTTGTTAAGTGCTCCAAGATGTAGCCCCATGTGAAGGGCTCTATATAAATGCAAGTTGTTATTGTTGTTCAATAGAGGAGGGATCATTTTACAGCTGTACTTCTATCAAGGGATAACAAAAATATGTTTTATGAGCTCCCTCTTTTTCTCCAGGGATTAAATTATAGCCTTGTGTTTCTCCACATCATCTACTATATAATCTTGAGAGAGAAATCAAATAATTCAGAAATTAGTAACTCATACTGCTGGTGAGTATGATGCTGTGAGGAGTACATTAATAACTGTAACTAACGTTTGTTTAACCTTACATTATTAACAATATAAATATTTAGTGAGCTGTATAATCATTGCAATATTGTATGGATTCTCTATCATGAGTCTTTACAATGCATGAAGTATTAGTTGGGGCTCATTTGGCAGTGCTTTCATATCATCTCTGGATCATCAGGTTGTTAGTTCAAGCCACAAGCTGGGACGTAAGAGTTCATTATCCAGGCTGATACTCCAGTGCAGTACTGAGAGTGGCATTGTGTTGAGGGAGGTGCTGTCCTTTAGATGAGACATTAAGCTATAATTCTGTCTGCCTGTTGGGGGGACACTAAAGATGTTAAAGATGTTGTGAAAAGAGAAGGTAATTTCTTGTATTGGCGAACAATCTTAACTGTTTGGAGGACCTTGTGATTGTATAAGCAAACTGGCTACAAATATACAGTTACTACATTTGACACCAATTTCCTATGAGTGCTCTGAAAAGTTTTAATGTTGCAGCTGCTACATCAAATCTAAGATTAGGATGTATCTTTACAGCCCATGGTTGCACCTTCCTGTGATTGTCAAAATGCTTACTCAAAGAAACCAGCCAAATCGAATTGACATCAACTGTGACCTTAAGATCTGGAGGCAGAAGCAGCCAACTTTTTTTTCAGATTCGTCACAACTTGGTGTCTAATGTTATGGACCCAAAACATGACAGAATATAACAGGATTATTAACTACCTTCCTATTCATTCTATGGCTGTGTAATTCCCTCAATGCTGGTTATAGAAGTCTGTCCTCACTTTCCTGCTATCACAAGCATCAAAGAGCAAGCTAGGAGTCCCTCATCTCTAGGCAAACCAACATTTTAAAGCAAAGAGTGATTGCTATGAAAAAGTGTGCTGTATTTTATGCTGTAGGAGAGCTTCTGAGGTTTTGACAAAGTTTTTTAACAGTTGTAAATAATTTACTGTTGTTTCTAAATGCACAGAGAAACATTTTATTAGATAACCGATGCCGAGAAGGTTATTTGATCTATAAAAAAAAACACAAACACAATCTTAACTCACATTGTACACAGGTAGAGCACGAAACACAGCACCCATTGCTCGTTTACCCGATATAGAATTTTGCACTGGTGTAGATTTGAGCTGTTAGAAACAAAACAACAACATTGAAACATTAATTATCTTATGAACTTTTAATGGTAATTATTAAATGAGCTGCTGAACTTATTAATGCTACACAATGCATCGAGAAACAGAATTGCACCAGAGAATGAAACCAGAGAAATGCAAGAGTTGGAAATGGCATGGGCTGGAAACCTAATGTGTCAGGGAACATGTCAAAGGCTGGTCCTAACTTGCATGTTCAAAAGTTATTAGTGGAATGAAGAGTGTTTATGCTTCTTAAACCACAGTTATTAAATTATAAGATTTCAAGTGCAACCTCACAATCAATTCACTCAAATACCAGGCAAATAAAACCCTGCAACAAATTTTTTCCTTCATACCCAGTGACCAGTTTGTGAAGGAGTCTTTCATGTGGTATTTAGTAAAACACCTTTTGGAAGTCGAGATACACGATGTGATATGGCTTTCCACAGTCAAAAGAAAGTCTATGAGGTTGGTCAGATGAGATCTACCCTTTCTGATTCCATTCTGACTATGATTTGTTAAGTTACTTTTTCCAGGTAATATTCCATTTTCTTTCTACGAAAAAGTTTTCCAATTATTGAAGTCAGCTTAATGGGTCTGTAGTTAACTATATACAGGATGACCCCTGTTATAAGGCAGTAATTGGGGTCTGTAACATTTCACCTTGCCTTATACCGGGGTAGAATCAAGAAGAGCCACTGTCATTGCAGCACCTCCGATAACATGGCTCATGAAATCACTGCACATGCCACACAGAAGGCTGCTCTTGTGTTGGGCACTTTCCATTGGTATAGATCACACTTCAAATCCCATCAGTGCAACAATGCAATTTCAAGTTCGATGTCAGATTTCGGTGGCACGGGATCAGGCTTTGGGATTTTGAAGTCATAAAATGTTAGGGAGGGGGCTGCAACCCATCATGCAAACACGTGTTACATTGAGGCTTGGAAACAGCAGGTATATGGCACCCTGCACCACAGATAGCACCTTGAGATCAAAGTGCTTCCCTCTAGCCTACAGGATCGAGATCACGAGAGAGAGAGGAGAGAGAGAGAGAGAGAGAAAAACTCCCTTCTCTCCCTCCCTCCCACCCACCTCCACAACGCCTCGGGAGATCTTTAACATCCGTTCACTGATGGGGAAAGTGAGTGAGGTTTAACATCTCATTCGAAGGATGCCGTCTCCAACAATGCAGTGCTCTTTCTCTCCCCGGAGGGCTGTGCTGCAGCATCAGTTTAGACAATACAAGTTCCTAGTCCCTGATGTGTGTATGTGAGAGTGTGCGGGGCTCAAACCCACAACCTTCTGACTTGGAGGTGAGAGAGAGAGAGAGAGAGAGAGTGCGAGCAACTGAGCCAGGCTGACACACACGGGTTAGATTAACCAACCGACACATCAACATTCCCCATATGGTAAAACCCCCCCAGCAATCTGACCACAGGAAGACAGAGATGGGGGAGCCCGTCTACGACTAGTTTTCCATCCTCTGTCTTGACCTCCCCATGGTAACGACTGTGGGTGTTATCATATTTGAACATGTAAACCATATAATACAGGTCAATTTTTGTTTCCTTTAACCAACTTCCTATCCACGTTGCTACCTTTCCATTAATACCATGCCCCTAATTTTTTTTAATACAAGCCTCTTATATGGCACTTTATTAAAAGCTTTCTGAAAATCCATATATGCCACAACCACAGTATTACCTTCATATATTTTCTCAGTTATTTCATTAGAAAAAAACTACTATTAGACTTGTCAGGAAAGACTTGCCTTTAGCACATTATGCTTATTGTTTTTAATAACAACAACAACAAGATTCCATTTATAGAGCGCCTTTCACGTCGGAAGGACATCCCAAGGTGCTGTACAGTTGGGTCAGGACCCGAGCAAGGGGGAAATGGTCAGGGTGAGGGGAGGGAGCGAGGAGGGGGTAGAGAGTCGAGAGAGGAGCTGAAAGCACAGTCAAAGAGAAAGGTCTTGAGACCGGCCTTGAAGGTGGAAAGGGAGGAGGCAAGGCAAAGGCACTGGGGGATAAAGTTCCAGAGCCTAGGGGCTGAGAGGCTGGTAAGCAGGGGGATAGTAGGTCGGAGAGGTAGGAGGGAGCAAGGCCCAAGTCTTTTCAAGTGGTTATTAATATTATTCCGTTTTGAGTTTGCCCACTATGGATGTTAGACTGACTGCTCTATAATTACTCGGCTGGTCCCAATCTCC
Source organism: Callorhinchus milii (assembly GCF_018977255.1). Classification (NCBI taxonomy): domain Eukaryota; kingdom Metazoa; phylum Chordata; class Chondrichthyes; order Chimaeriformes; family Callorhinchidae; genus Callorhinchus; species Callorhinchus milii. The sequence continues at coordinate 55,011,341 of NW_024704744.1, forward strand.
CTTTTTAAAGAGATGCCTTTGTCTTTTATAACGGAAAATGTTTTAAACAAAATACTTTTGTTTTAAATCACTAGACTGGCTACATGCAGAAATTATTAAAAAAAAGCCAATATTATTTTCTTTTTAAAAATACTGTTATAAATAGGTATAATTCCACCAAAGCCTTCACAGTGATGAATTGCTCTCCACAAATGAGTCATTGATAGGTTCCAGCTTGCGCACATTCAACCAGGAATCAAGTGTTTGATGGTATCTGGTAAAAAAAATTATTATTGATGTGGCACATAGAGTGGAGAAGGGAATTCAAAATTTGTGTTGCTACTGTGAACTGCAGATTGAAAATGTAAAACTGTATAAATGGTCACATTGGGTAAAATTGTCATTGACATCATGGCTGTTGGTGAGAGATTGCTGTATACAAATTGGCTGCCACAATTGTCTACAAATACACAATCACTGCATTTTACAGTAAAATTCTATGAAGTGTTTTGAGATTTCTCAATGATGTGATAAGGTGCTGCATCAAATGCTAGGATTACTATTATCATCAGAAGCAAAAGGCTGATGAATCAGAAACAAAGACTCAAACTTTCAGAACAAGAAGAGAGCGAGATATGGAATAAGGATTACACAATTGCACAGGACATATTCCTACCCTAGGTATCGTCACTGAATTGAAGAATTTCTTATCGTGATCCACATCAAGGACTTTTCGTTGCTGCTTCAGCAGATAGGCTTCCCGATCAAATGGTTTCCATCTAACCAAAACACAGTTAAAAATAGTTACTCTCCAGATCCTATTGGAAAAATCATTCACTGTTACCTTAAACTATGGGCAAAATTATGAACTGAAAAGAAATGGGAGAATAAGACAGGAAGCTTCAGCGTGGTAATGCTATTGAATAAGGTTACTAGATGTGTTGATGAAAATGTTTTATTAAAGTGGCTTGAGGAAAGCAAAACTGAGACAAAATACTTCCATTGGGAAATGTATTCATATGCCATACATACTTATTTGTTCGTATCTCCATTATACATTTCTTTTTCTAAAATTTCTCTCCTCCTAAACCCAATGATTCATACTTGGATATGGATCCAAAGGAACAACAGTCCAGAACGTTCCAAAATGGTCACTTTTTATGTGTGATCTAAGGTACTCTGAGAATGCATAGAAATAACAGCACACTTGGCCAATTAAACCTAGTTTTCAACCTTGTCGTATGGTGTTGACTCATACATTAGTTCTAATCCCATTCCTGCCCTCTTTCTGATTTCTTTATGTTCTTCCACTTCAAATCTTATAGTCTCAGTCTTAATAATCACTGGTAGCAAACCATTCACCATGAAAAGACTAATTTAACTTCCAATTTAACCAGCTATGAATAAAAACTTGACGTATTTTTTCCACTTCCGTCACATTGCCCACCTCCATCCATACCTCACAACCAATGAAGCCGAAATCCCCGTCCAAGCCTTTGTTACTTCCTGGCTGAACTATTCCAATGCCCTCCTCATTGGTCTCCACAGCTCCTCCATACACAAAATTCAACTAATTCAAAACTCTGCCGCCTGCATACTCACCCGCACAAAACTCTGTACCCCCATCGCACCACTGGCTCCAAATCACCGAATGGATGCATTTCAAGATCCTCTCACTTGTTTTCAAATCCCTTTGTGCCCTTATCCTCCCTACCTATGCAATCTGCTTGCTGCCCAATCACCCAACCGCTGCCTCTGTTCGGCTGGCTGCGGCCTCCTGTTTAGCCCTCACCTCCTCCGCTCCACCATCGTCGCAAAACACTGGATCTCTTTCCCTCAATCCTTCCACCTTGCCCCCTCCCTTCCCACTTTCAAATCCCACCTAAAAACCTACCTTTTTGATCGTGCTTATGATCACCTCCTACCCCTGGCTCGGGGTTAGATTCTACACTGTCAAGCGCTCTGGGATGCTACCTCATGTGAAGGGCCCTATATAAATGCAAGTTATTGTTGTTGACTTAGTTGATAGGACTCTTGCCTCCAAGTCAGGAAGTTGTGGGTTCAATCTCACTTCAGTTCATCGGGTAACACTCCAATGTAGTGCTGCGAAACATTGGTTTAACAACAACAACAACAACAGCAATTTTCAGTTATATAGTGCCCTTCATGAGGTACAAAATACCCTGCAAAAGTGCCCTACAAAATATGGTCACAGTATATTTCTGTAAAGTTCTCTAAGATGTTTGACGACGCAATTAGGTGCTATATCAAATGCAAGGATTATTGTTATTAAAATTACAACTAATTTCAAACTATATTTAAGATCTCACCTTTCCCAATCCAACTTTAAAGGATAGTCCAACACACTATCACTCTTGTCAAATTTCTTTGACTTGGTTTCCACTGGACCTTCAGCTATGTCACTGGGCAACATGAAATCGGTGGGGGGCATTAAATTCAAAGCACTGTGCTGGCCAAAGTACCCAATGTAATGTCCTTTTGGTGCATACCAAAGCCTAAATAATAATAAAAAAAATCAGTAACCAAGGATTTGTATTAACAGTTTAAAGGGTAAATAATAAGTCAGGCTCACTGAATAATGCTCCAATGCATTTTGCAATAAGAACAGATTTGTACCTGCAATTACTTAATGCAGAAAACTCAAATTTGCAACCAGCCTTTTGCTTTCGGGCCTTTTTTTTGTGTGCCTATTTTGGCGTTTGTCATCTTTCAAGAATACTGCCATTTTTCTTGGATACTCAAAATTGTGAGTACCACAGTTGTCAGTAGCACTCTCGCCTCTTAGCCAGAAACTTATGGGTTCAAGTCCTAAGTGGAGACTTTGAACACCAATGCATTACTGGGGGTTGTCTGTATTGCTGTGAATACCATCCTTCAGATGAGATACTAAACCAAGTTTGCGTTGATCGGTTCAGGTGGACGTTAAAAGATTCCATGGCACTATTTGAAAAAAGAAGGGATGTCCTGATCAATGATCCCCCAAATAAAAATGGTTATTCACTTCATGGCTATTTGCCATTTCAATCTCTGACTGCAAGTCTCCCATTACTGTCCAACTAGGACCACACTACCTATTAGGCCTTGAGTGCAGTATTAGCAGAAGCCAAGTGGGAAGGATCCGTGGCCTCAGGGATAGGTTTGCCCACCAAGCCTCGTCGGGCTAGCTGGCTAGTCCATCAACAACATTGCCTTGGAGTATTGCAAGCGTATTTTAGAGTACTAGACTGGCACAGAAGGCTGACTTGATTTTAATATTCCATTGTCAGACACATTACCTTGGACAGAAAGAGACCCTGTTTACCTTCCTCGTCCCTTTCCTCTCTTCCTAATAGATAGTATCAAAAAGAAAACACACATTTTCACCTAAACTTTCTGAGGCCTTGGAAGAGCTTTTGTTTATGCAGTGGAAAAGCAGTATGAATGCACTATTGACATGAGAAAAAAAACTGATGACAGGTTGTTGGCATTAAATTAATTTAAAAGCACAGGAAAGACAAATACACTCAGCACAAGTATACACTCTCACAATGAGGAATGGGACTCCTTGTTCTTTCCTCTATTCTCAGTCTACTTTTATATTTACCAAGAACAGATCACATGTCTAAATTGACATGGTGCAGTAATTGGAATAAGTAAAGACTAAGCATATAGTGTTGGAAAGAAGTAGTTCCAAATCTAAATACCAGCCTGTTGCAAAAACGGTCAAGAACATTTGCTACTGTCCAATACCTGAGAGAACAGTCCAGAGAAGCAGAAACAACCACAGATTTGCTGTCCACATAGAACATGCTGACTATTTTCAGAGAATGGGCTCTCCAACTGATTACCCGGTTCACAGACTCCTACAAAAAGAAATAGTTTTTAATATTTTAATTTTTAATTTTTAAATAGTTTAATGTGATACTACATTGCCCCAGCTACAGTATTATTGATAATAATAATTCTTACATTTGGTATAGTGCCTTTCACGTCGGCAGGATGTCCCAAACCCCATCACTGGATATACTGTGAAGTGGATTGACTGTGTATTTGCAGCCCAGTTGCACACAGCAATGTTCCACAAACAGCCACAAAATGAATGAGCATTTTTTGGGAGGGAAACTGGAAGGAAACCTATTCTCTTTTTGAGTAGGTCCATAGTGATCTTTAGCATCCACTTGAACAGGCAGATGGGAACTCGGTTTAACATCTCATCTGAAGGATGGCACTTCCAACAATGCAACATACCCCTCAGCATTGCATTGGTGTAAGCTTAGACTACACGTGTTCAGGTCCTGATGTGGGTCTTGAACCCACAACCTTCTGGTTCAGAGGCAGAATTGCTATCAACTGAGTCAGACTGACACCTAGTATTGAAGGTCACAGACAAAGATGCAAAAGGTGTTAAATCATTATTTTATCTTTCAATTTGCAGAATTATGCTACAAATAAGAAAGCTTAGGAGCAGAATACAAACTATATGGCTTGTTGGAATGACTTATTCAATAGCTTCTCACTTTCTTAAACAATACTACTTCCTAAATTGCTAAAGCAAATCTTCTTGGACTGTGAAACTTACCCTATTCAGCAGATATGGATCATCTAGAAATGATTCAATATTCCAGGCTGATATGTATCCTCCTGAATGAGAATATATTGCATCATCTTATGAAGGGTTCATGAGAAAACAGGTTTTGAAATCCAAAGAAATCTTATTACAAACACCGTTCGTACATTGTTCCGCAAATCACTGAACAAAAAATCTTACAGAAGAATGTTTGCATACAGGAGAAAGAAGAGAAGAGAAAGATATAGGAAAGGTGGAGGGGGCAGATTGGGAGGGATGATGGATTAGTTGTTGCTTCAGTGCTGTCAATTCTATTAATTTCTATGTAACATTCTTAGCCAGATATACAACAACAACTTGTATTTATATAGTGCCCTTCACGTGGGGAAACATCCCGGAGCGCTTGACGGTGGCGGAGTCTGACCCTAAGCAAGGGGGAGAGGGAGGGGGGAGGTTCACACAGTTCACGTACAACTGTGAAGAGCAGGTATAAATGGCTCATATTTCAAAATAAATGGCAATGGTACAGGCAGCAAATAACATTAACATATTGAAAAGCATCCAATATAGGTTTTAAGCAGGAGGTGGTTTAAGCAGGAAGGCTCTGTTAACATAGATATGTCATTCCCCTGTCCCCCAACTCACTCTGATATTTCAGTTTCACTATTAAACAAACTATAACATGGACTTGGTACATTTCATCAGGGGTTGTCGCTTGTTTTTCTCATTCCTGAAGCTGTCATTCAAGCCAGAGGTACTCTTGCCCCCAGGCTGCCCTAATGTTGGCTAGCGTGGAAGCATCACGCTTCCCTAATGATCATCTCCCCCTGTCAATCATCGCTCTCCCCTCTCGGGGCTCAGAGCTGAAGCCTATACAAAGAGACACAGCGAGATTTTTCTTGCATTGATATCAGGAAAGTCTGGAATTGTTTCTTCACCCTGCCCAAGTGCAATTTTCGCTTCAAGAATGATTTTTGGACAAGTTGAAAAGATTTCCATTGGTGAAGGAAGGGCACCCTGAATACCCCCAATCATTAAAAGCTACCATCACCAATGTAATGTAGCACACCCCCAGCACTGCCTTGGAGTGAGTTCAAAGTCCCAACGTGAAGCTTGAACCCACAGCCTTCTGAGGTAGAGTGCTACAAAATGATGCATTTACCAAATGACACATGCTAATACGGCACAGGAAGCTCACCTGCTTGTGCATCACTTCAGACATGCACATGGACTTTGCACATGAAGAAGCATCTTTAGTAAAACATTTTACAACTCCACTTACTCTGATTGCCAGCTAAAAGAACATTAGCATTCTCATCCGTGCAGAGAGCAGTGATAGGATGAGAAAACTGAATGGTGGGTAGGACTTTCTCCAGTTGCTTTCCCTGTAAACAAAATAAATGAGGCAAAGATTATTAATAATAATTATCCTTGCATCTTATCATGTCATTGACACGTCTGTAAGTGCTTCACAGAATATACCCTAGAACACATTCAGCCTCTTTGTACCGTGCAATTCTTGTTGGAACTGTTTCCAGTGCTACTGATCATCCCAGAACATCTTCACATCGAATTTGCCAGATACTCTTTTACCTAACTTGTTCCTCTTTACTTTGCCCTATGTACAATTTTTCATTATCATATAGTAGTACAGTAAGCACACATTGGCATTAGTGAGGGAACGGCAAAGCATAACTACATCAATTACTGGAATTGGGCGTCTGAGTTACCAGGGCATGTCAAAGAAAAAATAGCAACGTTTACACCAAAGAAGGGAGTTTCAAGATCACCATTCACCTTTCTCTACACAACACAGGGTGTCACACAAAACAATCTTCAAAACCGCAACAGAATTACAGTATACTTTTTTTGATAGAAAAAAGAATGGAATGTGGTAAAAGGTTACAGATAAACTAAACGCCTATGTGTTTGTTTAAATACTGCCTCAAAATCCAGATCAATAGAAACATTGACTTAAGCTCAGAAGGATCGATGGTCAGAGAGTTTACACTTAATTGCTTAATCTGTGGAAAACTTAGGAAGGTGGTGGGGGCAGGTTGTGTCAGCAAATCAAGAGGAAATCAAACAGTTATTTGGCAAAGAAATCAATTGAAGGATACAAGAGATAGCTTTGTTTGTTTTTTGTTTACTTTGGGATCAGCCAAGTGATCTTTTCAAATCCTGTACATTCCTGAGGCCCACCTACCTGAGTCGTGTGGAGCCAACGTGGGATTCGCCACCTCAGCAATCGCGGCCAACGCTGACTCTCCTGGTCAACATCCAACCAGAGACCGGTCCGACGTCCGCGATCACCCCCTTGACCTGGTGATCACACGGGGCCTCACTGTCTCGGACCTCACCATCATTGACAAAGTGAAATCGGACCATCACGTCATCTCCCTTAACTCCTCAATCCTTCTCCCCACCATCATCCAATCCACCTCTATCTCCTACCGCCCGTGGAAACAAATCGTCCCCTCCTCCCTCTCGGCTGCCTTAGAGTCATCTGAACTCTTTTCCCTCTGGGCTTCCTCCCGCAATGACCTATCTTCCTTGTCACTCTTCTCCACAGCTCCCTCTCCCGTGCTCCCCTCTCTTCCCGAACCGTCTCCTATGCATGAAAGTCACCATGGTACACCAGCCATCTCCGCTCCCTTAAAGCACAGGTGCGTGCTGCTGAGCGCACCTGGCTTAAATCAAATTTAATGATCCATCAGCAGATCTGGCTGGACCAAATCAAATTTTACCGCTCCGCCCTTGCCTCTGCTAAATCGTCGTTCTACTCCAAGACAATCTTGGAAAGCAATGTCAACCCCAGGCTCCTCTTTTCCATCACCAACCAGCTCCTCCGCCTACCCTCTCACGCCTCACCCATCCTAAATTCCAATGCCAACTGCAAGGTGATCCTGGACTTCCTCGAATCCAAAGTTGAGGGGATCTGCTCAGCTGCCTCTGCCCTTCCATCTACTATACCCTTCCCATCTCTCCCTCCCACCTCAGCCCCTACCCATCCCTCCTCCACACCTTTGCACCTGTCTCCCACTCCTCTCTCACCACCTCTAAAACCCATGTAAAACTGACCACCTGTTCCCTCGACCCCATCCCTAGCCCTTTCCTTGCCTCCCAGCTGCACCTCCTTGCCCCTCTAATCACATTAAAAACCTCTCCCGGTCCACTGGTACTGTTTCCATCCCATTAAAAATGGACGTCATCACTCCTATCTTTAAAAAAACCCTCCCTGGATCCATCTATGCTCTCAAACTACTGCCCCATCTTCAACCTCCCTTTCCTTTCCAAGGTCCAGGAACGGAGTCCTGTAGCTCAATGGTTAGAGCACTCGCTTTGCAAGTGAGAGACTTGAGTTCAATTCCAGGCAGGGCGAAACCTTGGGCAAGTTTCCTTACACCACACGCCTAATAATAATCCCTCCAAAAAAAGAAAACAATAATAAATTGGTCATTTTCAATCCATGACTGTTTGTGGGACATTGCTGTGCGCAATTGGCTGCCGTGTTTGCCCATAAATATACAGTCAATTCACTTTACAATATATTCTGTGAAGTGCTTTGGGACGTCTAGAAGATGTGAAAAGCACTATATCAAATACAAGGATTATTATTATTTTTGTTATTATTATTATTATTATGTTGCTTCTCAGCTTCGCTCCTTCCTCTCCCACCAAACCCTTCACGAACCCCTCCAATTGGGTTTCCGTGCCGCCCACATCACAGAAACAGCCCTGGTCAAAGTCAAAGATTCTGTCCATCTGCGACCAGGGCTCCCTCTGCCTCCTCATCCTACTCGACCTCTCTGCTGCTTTCGACACCGTTGATCACTCTATCCTCATCCACTGCTTCTCCTCTCACCTCAACCTTCATGGCTTTGTCCTTGACTGATTCAGATCGTACCTTTCACACCGCCTTCACTTCATCTCCACAAACGGTTTCTCCTCTAGCCCCATCTTGTGCGGTGTTCCTCAGGGCTCTGTCCTTGGTCTCTCCCCTACAATATCTATATGCTCACTCTTGGTGACATCATCTGCAGACATCGGGTCAACTTCCACATGTATGCGGATGACACCCAACTCTACCTCTCTGCCTCCACCCTTGACTCCAGGGCCACTGCTGTCCTGACAGAATGTCTGTGAGACATCAAGTCCTGGATGAGAGCTTTCTTCAGTTGTACATCAATAAGACTGAGGCCCTCCTGATTGGCTCCTGTCAGTGCCTCCACACCTCAGGCGCTGACAGTATCACCATCATCAGATGCACACTCCACCTTGCTAAGCCAGTCCGGAACCTTGGCGTTTTTTCTGACCCTCAACTATCCTTTCTACCCCACATCCATGCCATGACCTTCTGCGTTGCCCAACCTTCGCAACATCGCCCAGCTCCGCCACTGTCTCACACCAACAACAACAACATCTTGCACTTATAATAGTGGTGCCCTCCACGCTGGGCAGTGTCTCAGGCCACCAAAACCCTTATACATGCATTCATTACATCGAGGCTTGACTATGCAAACTCCCTGCTTGTCGGCCTCCCCAAGCCCTCCCTCCATAGACTGCAGATCATCCAGAACTCTGCAGCCTGTGTTCTCTCCCACACCAAGCTCCGTTACCCTATCACCCCCATTCTCGCCCGACTCCACTGGTTTCTCATCACACAGTGGATACAGTTCAACATCCTGGTCCTCACTTCAAAGCCCTCCATGGTGTTGCTCCCACTTACCTCTGTGACCTCCTAACCCCCTATCATCCTACCCACTCCCTCCGCTCCAGTCTGCTTCAATTCCCCCAGCCTCGCCCACCCCACCATTGGCGAGCGGACCTGTTACTTTGATCCAACCCTCTGGAACTCCATCCTGCAGTCACTCAGCCTCTCCCCCTCCCTTGCCTCCTTCAAAACCCATCTCAAGACCCTCCTCTTCAACTGTGCTTTCGATCACCCTGCTTCCCCCCCGCCCTCCACCTTCCCCAATACCGCCCCTCAGCTCGGTTCCGAAACTCTGACTGTCCAACGCCTTGGGATATCCTCCCGAACGTGAAAGGCGCTATACAAATGTAATTTTGTCGTTGCTGTTCCTAGACACCTTTTTTGTGTTTTGATTACCTGTAATTCTCAGTCTTTGCTTATCTTTCCTGATTGCTCTTGTTTTCCAATCTGGCTTTGGTTTACAGACAAAGCTCCCAGCAAGATCAATAACTTACATTACATTGCAGACTGAGCTCCCAGTGATACTCCACTCAGGTCCAGCTGAACTATCCTCTCACCATTCACTTTTCAACACAACACAGGACTTCACATAGATAAACAAAATAAGCGAATGTGAGGATTGTATGTGTTCTTGCCTTAGTGGTTCAGTCTCGTAATCTACCCCTATCTGCACCTCTATCTGTTCTGCATGTTCTATGGAATGCATTTATTGGATAGTGGTTTCCAAAATTGGATTGGTGTTAATAGATGGGTACTGCTACAAACATTTGGTGGTCAGTTGCTCTCCACTGTTCTAAAAGCTATAATCCAGAGAGAATGACTCAGAGGCGTGAGTTCAATCAATTGAACCAGGCTGACTATTTCTACAGTTCTATAGCAAACTTCACAAACTTTATTCTACAAAACAAATCAGGTGAGGATGACCTAGGGCTCGGCTGTAATACTCCCCAATTCAATGGATAACATTTGTTGACGTTTACTCGTTAAGCTCCCACCTGCATAATAGCCATTTGGTGAAGTCCTGGAGGGTAACCGATTGCTGTGTAGTTGAACACTTCCAAAAGGAAAGAACTTCACAAGCAAAGGGAAAAGGGAAGTGATGATAAAAATCTGACAATTTATTCTGATCTGTGCACAAAGCTTAGTTTATCTTTTGACTTCCTATTACGTTGAACATCACAAGATTTGTTACATTTAACAAGTAGACCAGAATAACTGTCTCCCCATCCCCCTCCTCTTAGTTACTGGTTTAGTCAGTTTAGTTGTAGGGAAAAAAAGGACATTGTAAATGAGATATGGCAGTAATGCCAATCAAATCTGGTCCTAACACACAATTTAGAATTTTTTTTATCAGAAGGAATCTGAAAATACGCTCGTTCTTTCTACACTGTAGATGGTGCTGTTGCGAAACAAACCATTGTGTACTGCACAATCCTGCAACACTGGTGGCTGGAAAAGATTAGACTGCACTGGTGGTGAAAAGCGGAAAAGAAAAGCTTGAATTGTCCAATATAAGCCCTCCAAATAGTAAATGCAAACAGTTCCCAACATCACCTTGCATTTCAATACAAAATCTTTCCAGTTTGAATGCTGTACTGCTAAGAGCATAACAGGACAAAGTGGAGTCAGCTGAATATCATTTTCTATGTGGTGTGTATTTGTAACCATTTATACTACTAGGAATACTTCTGAGAGTAGAGCAATGATGATCAAGAAGCCTGATTTATTGCCATCCAATGTTGGGCATTATTTGCCTGTCCGCTACCAGACATGTTACTTATTGTATCACAGTACATTTTGTGGTACAGAGTCAATGCTGCAGGGGATCTGCTGCATTGTTGGGAGATGTCATCCTTAGGATGACACATTAAACCACCTGCCAGTTTGAAAAGAGAAGGTAATTTCTCCTGATATCCTGGTGTCTTGGTCAACAATTCTCCAGATAAAATTGGTCATTCAATTCATGGCTGTTTGTGTTTCATTGCTGTGTACAAATTGGTTGTCTCATTTGCTTTCAAAATACATAGTCACTGCATTTTAGAGTTAATCCTGTGAAGCACTTTGAGACATTGCAATGACTTGATAAGGCACAATATTAAATGCAAGGATTATTACTGCAGATCTGATATGTTTGTATAGGAAACCATGACATCAATGATTGATGACACAGTATGCCTTCCACTAGCCAAAGCCTTTGTTATAAACAAAGCACTCTGAGTTGTAGCCTCAGTATTATAGTTGATGCCTCACAGTGCCACCATGGTAACAGTACAGCTGTTTAGAAGTTATCAGATGTATAATGGAACAGTCTAAGCCTTTCCCACTCAATAGCAAAGTGAATACAGCCATCTATTACACTCCAATAAATTGTGGTCTTTTCACGCCTACGAAAGCTTATTCAATGTATATAAACATGAAGTGCAATATATAACTGATATGCCGTGAAACTTCCAAATTTACAAATTCCAGTTGTATTAACAAATGGGCCAGTTTGGCAAAAAAAAAATTGTGGCACATTTATCTAATTTAATTTGTCAAAATACAAATTTATCTTCAGTGAGCATTTATTCATGTTGTTCCAAGAAGCAGTTTGTTTCACTTCAATCTCATGTGTAAAAAAACCTAAGGAATTAATGGAAATTTCTTACATGCCCTGCTAATTTCCTTTTAGGTACTGGAAAACTGTTAATCGAGAAAAGCGATTCAGTAAAAAGAATAAATTGAAAATCTCATTATTTAACTGCCTGACATGCTGCTATCTGGCATCATTAGTGCAATATGAATAGCTTTTGTGATTTACGTCACAATCAATTAAATATTTATTCAACAACTCATTTCTTTATCTCCAGCTGCTATGAGAAGCAAGAAATTCATCATCATTTTCCAGAGACAAGCTCAATATATTCCTACTCCTTAGCCAGTTAAATCAGTCATGTTTCACATAAGTGACTAATCCCTTACTGACTGCACAGCTTTATAAAGAAGAATCCCTGTGTGGTCTGAGGTTATCACAGAAAATGTGTTCTGTCAAACAGAAACATTTTTAATGCTCCAACCCATCGATGAGAATCTGAGAGACTGAAATAAATCATCTACAAACTCAACACAACCTTTAACATGTAGGAAACATAAGAAAACAGGAACTGGAGAAGATCATTCAGCCCAATGAGCCTATTCCACTAGTTATGAGATGTTGGCAGATCTTTTAATCCCAGTGCTCTGCTCTTTTCACCCATACCCCTTCATATCCCAATCTCCCAACTATCTATCTCTCATTCTATCCCCTCTGCTCAGCAGACTCCGGCCTGCTCCATGTCCGCTGCCCGATCTGCCGATGGTGGGGCCGTTAGCCTCTCTGCACCAACCTTTTGGAACCCCATCCCACATTCCTTTCGCCTTGCACCCTCCCTTGCCTCCTTCATGGTACGTCTCAAGACCCTCCTCTTCGACTGCGCCTTTGGCCACACACCTATCCCTACCCTCCCTGCCCTCGCCACCTCCTGATCCCAACCCCCTGCTCGGGTCCAAATTCCTGACTGTCCAGCGCTTTGGAACATCCTCCGACGTGAAAGGCGCTATACAAATGTAATTTGTTGCTAAATATTCTGATTGATTCTGCCTTGGCAGCTTTCTGGGGCAGAACATTCCACATATTCACAACCATCTGTAACCTTACCAACAAAAGCAAAAATTATGATAAGACCATAAAGACTTTAAGATGTAGGAGCAGGAGTAGGCCATTCGGCCCCTCGAGCCTGCCCCGCCATTTAATAAGATCATGGCTGATCTTCTAACCTAATTCCATTTACCCGCCCTATCCCCACATCCCTTAATCCCTCTATCCTTTAGAAATCTATCAACCTCAGTCTTGAATATGTTCAATGATTGAGCATCCACAGCCTTCTGGGATAGAGAATTCCACAAATTCACTACCCTCTGAGTGAAGAAATGTTTCCTCAACTCATGATCTGACGGTTATTGTGAAGCAAATAGTTTATAAGGAATTATAATTTTAGTTTGCTATTGTCTGATCAATGTTGTGAGCATTACTGAAGAGTTTAGGTTTAAAATGAAAGATTTGAAGATGACGCATTTTAAAAAAAGATGAGTTTTTTTTACCTCCATATTCCAAAATTGAATGGAACCATCTTGATGTGCAGATACCAGGATGGGTGTAACTTCAAGTTTAGGCAGTTGTTCTGACAAATTCTCTTTAAGCTTATTTTCCAGTGATTTCTGTCGTGACACGTGTGCAGTTACATGATTTTTAATCACTGGGAAACAGAAACAAAAGGTCCATCTGAATTTCAGTGCCAATAGATTTAGTTGGATTGATCCCACAAATATCTGCTGCAGTTTTGCAGTATTCTGATATTGATTTAAAGTGGATGCTAAACTACCAAAGGAAACATCCCTTGTATCATATAACCCAATTGATTTCAAAATCCTCGTACAGAACCGTATAAAGATATTAAACTGTATAAAACAGGTAATAATATGCAAAAAGCCAACATAGAAAGCAAAATAACACACACAGAATTAGCTTAGACACATGGAACTAACAATTGATATTGAACGAATTGAATTCAGACTGATATTTTCATCTTTAGTTTCAGCTTGGTTCACACACGACAGTGCTGACATGCAATGGTACAGTACTTTGAACTCATTTGGTGTAGACTGACACGCCACTGTAGTGTTGGGGGTGCACTGCCTCGTTGGAGGTGCCATCCTTTGGATAAAACATTCAGCTCCTGTTTGCATGTTCAGGTGGACATTAAAGATCATATGGCACTATTCGAAAAAAGAAGCAAGTTTCTCTTGGTGTCAGGGTCAATAATCCCCCAAATGAAATATGACATTTTATGGCTATTCATGGCTGTTTGTCGGACACAAGTGTATGAACATTGGCTGCCACATTTGCCTACAAATTACACTATGCTATACAGTAAATCCTGTCTTCACATCCTCCCAATGTGAGACATTATATCAAATGCAAGGATTATTAATATTTTACTAACCTGATTCTTTCATACTTAGCTTAGAAGCTGTGACCTTTTCAACAAAAAAGTAAAGAAAATTAAATGGAATTATTGATAATTCTAACACTAGAATAATCTAAATCTTTGACAATCTTAAAATAAGAGTTAAACCAATTTCAATTAATTGACAAATATTTAATTTTACTCTTTATTCACTTATCAGAATTATTTTTTACATTTGTTTCTAAAGTATTCTCAGCCACACACTCCTATAATTTGAATAACCATGAATTGGAAATGGTGCATTTTGCAGATATGAAAAACATAACTTGTAGTTAATTTACTAGACACAGTGGAGGAGATATGATTTGTGTTAAAGCTTGATACAATATTATGGTATTATTATTTAATAGTCGGGTGGAAAGTAAATAGCATCACAGGGCAACTCCAATAGCAACACTTCTGTGAAACTGATTAAACTGATTCCAACAACAAAGGACAACAAAATTACATTTGTATAGTGCCTTTCACGTCGGGAGGATGTCCCAAGGCGCTGAAACTGAGAAATATACCATCCATTTTATATGACCATGACATAAAAAATATTATACTGTAATGGTCTTGAGGAACAACCAAGAGAGAAAGAAATAAGAGACTTGTATTTTACAATTGTATGTGTAAAGTCCTTATTGTTAGTATGGAAACTTATGACAAAGGTCATTTAACTTAAGCCAACAGCGAAAACATTATAAGTTTGCAAAATATCATGTAATAATTACTTTTGTGATATCTGCTACTGAAATAATAGTAGTGGTGGTTGGGAGATGTTCTTGAATATCTAATGACTTTGGTCCCCATTTTCCCATTTCAGCTACTGTTATTTGGGCAGAGGAAATCACAAAAATACATTTCAAACAATGTTTTCCTCATGCGTAAGTGTCTGATTTACAGTTAAGTCCAGTATTGTCATCTAGAGCCACAGAGCCATCATAAATTTACAGCACAGATATCAGGATGACTACCATGATTTACATAAATGGAGAAAAGCTGTGTAATACTGACCCCCTAAGGGATACTATTATTTACGTTTCTCCATTGTGAATAACAGCTCTGGGATTTCCCCCTCAGTTTTCTACCCTTTAAGCAACTTTCTATCCATGTTACTACCTTTCCATTAATGCCATGCACCTAATTATTTTTAACAAGCCTGTCATGGTATTCAACTCTTTCCAAGACTTCCCGGGACTTAAATAGGATCAGGGTTTTCCGATTGACCATGAGATGGCACCCATAGCTTTGAACTCTTACACAAATATATAAGAAGTTGAGTACGGTACAAAAACTGCAAAGCTTTATTAGTCACTCAGACATCTAAAACCTTTCGACAAATAAGCAAGTTATCAGCACTTACAGTTCATTAGAGCTCAGGCTAACACACTGTTGGCTTCCCTTCAGAAGCTGGCAACAGGTGTGTCTTGCCCTATAGGATTTCGTCCTTATATACACCAACTTTGTCTTGATGCCAAGTCTTGGTCTGTGCCTGGCAGTTTCCATTTTTTGGTGAGTGAGGTTAGGTCTGCTCATAACCCATTAACCGAATTAGACCGAAATATTCCACTTTGGGAATGGGTGTTGTCCCCGCAGACAAGCCGCTCTTCTAGGCTCCAAATTGTTAAAAGACAATGTGGATCTGAACTATGTCTTCACGATCACCCAACCAGATCACCTCTCTGACGGCAAGTTTCCTGTTCTCTTGTTTGATCACTCAAAGCTTGGTGCCGACTCAACAGACTATCTAGCTTAGAATATTTAACAGGAGGAATGCGTGATGTCTCATTTCTCTACAACACCCTCAAGCAAGATGTTTGTCATCTCTTTCCTGTTTGTCGCCTTGAGCTGGACACATCAATGAGGAGGCCATAAAGTCCAGATGCTGAGCAGAAGGTGCAACAATTAAACGATGTGTGAAAAAAAACAGCTTTGGGTCATAAACTTGGGACTGGAGGCCTCCTTATCTTGTGTCACTGTTTTTATTGGTGCAAACTGCTGTGCTTATCTTGACCTCAGCTACAAGTCTCCTTTGTGGCACATTATTAAAGTTTTCTGAAAATCCATAGATACCACATCCACACCATTATCTTCATCTATTTTTCGGTTATTTCGTCAAACTATTAGATTTATCAGGCAAGACTTGCCTTTAACAAATCAATACTGACTGTCTTTAATCAACCCACGTCTTTCCAAGTGGTTATTAATATTATCTTGTATTATATCCTCTTTCTAAATGTTTGCCCACATTTTCTGGTTTTGCACTAATTTTATTTATCAAGTCTCCTGTGTGTCACCTTATCAGAAGCTTTCTGAAAAACTTTATATCCAAATCCACAGTGTTTCCCTTATCTATTGTATACGTTATTTGTGGACAAAATCTGGGTAAAAATAATAATTCTTTCAGCAACAACAACAACAAATGCACTTATATAGCACCCTCCAAACCAGGCGGCATCTCAGAGCGCTTAACAATGGTGGAGCCTAAGGCCGAGCCAGGGGAAGGGGTGACCGTAGGTGCAGTCAAAAAGCAAGGTCTTCAGGCGCGACCTGAAGATGGGGAAGGAGGTGGCGAGGTGTAGTGTAGTGGCTAAAGGCACAGCCGCTGATGGTGGAGCGGAGGATTCGGGGGACACGGAGGAGGCCAAACCCAGTAGAGCGGAGGCAGCGGGTACTGCTGTGAGGAAAGAGGAGGTTAGAGAGATAAGGGGTTGCCAAGGAATGGATTGATGTAAACACTAAAGTGAGAATCTTGAAGTCGATCTGCTCTGTGACAGGTGCAAGGACTGGAGTAATCGGAGTACGAAGGTTGGTGCGGGTGAGAATGCGGGCGGCAGAGTTTTGAATGAGCTGGATTTTGTGAATAGTGGAGATCGACGACTGGCAAAGAGGGCTTTAGAGTAGTCTAGCCGAGAGGTGACAACGGCATGGACAAGGGTTTAGACAGCTTTTGGGGGAGACGGGCAAAGTGGCGGAGGTGGAAGAAAGCGATGCTGGTCAGGGACCGGATGTGTGAAGGAAGAATAATTGGGGATTGAACCTGACGCCTAACTTGTGCACAGGTTCAGCGAGTTTTAAGGACAGATCGGGGAGGTTCAGAAGGTCGGAACCATGGGACAGAAGACATCGGTGGGAGCCAAAGAGTATGGCTTCCGTCTTGTTGACATTTAGCTGCAGGAAATTTACACTCATCCAGTTCCTGTTGTCCAATAGACAAGCTGACAGAACATCAGCGCAGCTGGAAGTGGAAAAGTAGAATTGAGTGTCATCCACAAACATGTGGAAGTTAACCCGTATCTGAGGATGACATCACCGAGAGGGAGCATATAGATGAGGAAGAGAAGGGGGAGCCAAAGATGGATCCTTGGGGTATGCCACAGATGGACAATTCTCCCAAAAATGACAGAGTGCATTTGGGACATACTACGCAGTGAGAATGTCAATAAGCATGATTACACAAATACGACATCAAGTTTTAAAAATAATTTTTTGACAGCTACCCATGAGTTTTAATTTGAGTCAGATTGGATACTATGTGTTTCTATTGCATTAATTATTAAACTAATCCATGTTATCATTCTTGAAAATCTATCGCTCAACTACAACAACTAGCTTGGAGAATCCAATACTATCAAATGAGGGAAGCCTTTGTATTCAGTCATTGACATTTGTAAACAACAACAAATTACACTTGTATAGCGCCCTTCACGTTGGAAAGATATCCCAGGGCTCTGAAAGGAGTAAATTTCCATTTGTACAAGAACTTAATCACTTACATGTAAAGTATACTAGTGAAATATAAGCATAGAAAATATAATTAGATTTTGCTGCCTAAGGCAAGGACAAAAATTGAAATATTTGGGGAGCAGAAGTACACTAGAGACATAGAATCTCATAATTTTTTTTTGGTCAGACGGGTGTCTGACGCATGAGGAAACCCACCACCTTGTATAAGAATATCCAAAGCAAGCTGAGAATTCCATGCACGTCAGCTGCACATGGGGAGTATTAGATGGAGGCTGGCAAGAGCCAAGGGAACCCTAGAGTCTGTGTTGGCGTACTACTGGAGCTTAACCAGCTAAAATCACATAACTAGCCAAGATTTCCTGCTATTTGTCCAGCTGAGAACACACTCGCCATTAGGGTTTGATTTGCAGTGTTTACAGGAGATGAGTGGAAGGAGTCTCGGCCCCCAGTTCACAACTGCCAGGCTGCTGAGCTCTTGATAAATGGTCCCAGTGCTGCAGGTTGAGATTGCAGAGGAAGAAGATTTTCAAAGATTCAAACCAGCCTTAGAGAATAGCATGGACGAGTGGAATAATTAATAATTGAATGGCAAGAGACTAAAATGCTAGTTTATTTCTAAATCCAAAGCCTAACTTCAAAACAAGATCTGCATTTTCCAATAAATGATCAAATACTGCTTGGAGTGGTTTTACAGAAAAAAATACACATTGCTGCTGGAACATACAAACAAATTGGCTTTCAGTCCTGGATTGCACGCGTAATAGAGAAAGTACAAATTATTTTTTGCATAGTTCTTTAAATATGAAGGATTAAAATGTAATCCTACCTTTGCCTTTAGGCTGATTCTTGATTTGCTGTGTTTAATTAATATTAGTGGAGGCTGCAATGAATGTTGACTTGATTTCCTGTAGGAAATTTTCAGTGTATGAAATGGGATCAATGCAAAGGATATCAAAGTTTTTACACTTGGCTGTCAATCGCTTCATAATTAGGGGGAATTTGAAATTATGTCCGCTCGCCTACCTTCTTAGAACTTACAAAACAATTTGCATTTATATAGCGTCTTTTAAACCATACCAGAAAGAAACAATTCCAAAAAGTGGAGCGTTTAATCTGGTGAATTATAGAAACATTAAGAATTCCAAGAAGAAACAGCCAGCGCAGCCCAGCAGGACTGCATTACTGAACACCAGAATCCAAACTTTGGCAGAACTGCCAAATCCAAAAATGTGGTACAATCATTAAAACATATGGGGCTTTGAGGGGTGGCAAGGGAACGGTGAGGGAATTGTTGAAATCCGGATACATTGTTGCCTCACTCGGGGTTTTAAGGCACAATTGATTTACGGAGCAGTTACTTTGAAAAACTGTTGCTCCATGGCCATGTTGGTCACTGGTAAAACGTTGATGCTGCAGAAAGCACAGTATCTATTTTTTTGGTCAGGTAGGTATTGTGAAAATCCACCATGCATAATTTGGCAAGAACCAAGGTTTGGGGATCGCAGAGAGTGCATTGGGATACTGCTAGTGTTTAACCAGCCAAGGCTGTGTGACTTGTGAATATAAATAACAGCAAGCTTCTCACTACTTGTCCAGCTAAGGCCACTCTTGCTTATAAAGCTTTGGCATGGAAGCTAATGTGCTGAGTAGATAAAATCCTACCTTCTTTCACTGGTCTCTCAAGTTCTGTTAATGTTCCAGGTTAGCTGGCATATGCCTTGGAATACTGCAGATCTGCCGAGCTCAGGAACAGGACTATTGAGATCACCACAGAGGAATGACTTGATTCCATTATCCTATTACCAGTCAAGTTACCTTGGAGCCATCTCAAACCCAAAACGATCCTGTTTACCTCCCCCCTAAGGAGGTTAATCCTTAATTGGTCAATAGATGTTTATAAATGTAGCTACAAATATGAGAAAAATAATTTCACACACTTTGGGCAACACAATGGAATTGTAAAAGTGCTATAACTGAAAAACAATGTTGCAATCGTCTCAAACACCAAATAGAGAACCTCGAGACATAAAATGTATGATGTGCAGAGTGCATTATGTCAACCTGCAAGAATTCTACTTCAGTGAACAGCTCTACCCATCTCCTGTTAGAGTAAACTGAATATTTAACTCTGTGCCTCCTCCACCTGTCCTTCCTTTCTCTTTCCTAGATTGGGCTCCCTATCTTGTAAAGGGAGTTTTTGTAAAGTGCAGTGCTTTGAGTTGTTCTCCCAACAGGCACAGAGCTATATAAATGCAAGCTGCTGTAGGCGGAAAGCACATAATTCGACTATGATCTTACAGTTCAGTGTTAGCCAGGTATTCATGCAACTTTATTGCAATTCGTTCAGTGGTCCGAGATGCTGGCCCGTGTGAAAGGCGCTGTATAAATGAAAGTTATTGTGTTGTTATTCTTTACCTATGATCAAATTACCAAACGTGAACAAAATAAATATTGGTCTGAGCTAAGTGATAGCTATTTCCATTAATATTCATATTACCAAAATGTGTGATCGAAATTCATTTTTAATTAATAATTCTAATCCTTGTATTTGATACATTGCCTTTCACATCAGGAAGTTATCTCAAAACACTTCACAGTATTTACTATAAAGTTCTGTGACTGTGTATAGAACAGTTAAAATAATATATATTTACTTAGCATTTTCTGCTTCTAGCTTTATATTTCTGTGGACTAGAAACTTGACCACTCGGACCTTTAATAAATCCATATTCTGGATGAACTTTTGCATTGCAGTGTTATCATCTTCAGTTGAAATTCGATCTTCTTTCATTCTACCAAACAAATATTAGAGGCATGTGGCTTTGTTTACACCATCTAATTTTCTCTGAAATTACAGCTTAAATGAAAATGCTTGAATTTCGATAATTATACATTTCTTTGATTCTTTATCAGAATTTGGCTGAAAACAATTTTCCAAAATGGAATATTACAATACAATTAACATTTATAAAATTACCTTCACATCAAAATGCTTAACACAGCTGGCTAGACACCTGAGCTGCGAGCTGAAGAGTAGGGGCAGGGTGGGGAGTTGGGTGGGATTGATGACTAAAATGACCAAAAGTGCAATCAAAGAGGTATGTCTTCAGGTGGGCTTTGAATGTCAAGAGAGAGTTAGTCGGAAGGACTCTAGAATGGAGTTCCAAAGAGCAGGGTTCAGAATGGCTGAAAGCTTGCTCACCAATGGTGGGTCGGGGAACAAGAAGCAGGACAGTGTTCGCTGAGCAAAGGAAGCAGCTGGTACCATGTGGTTGTATTGGAATGGGCTTAACCAAAGTTTCCCTTAATGTTTCAGACAAGGTTCAGTAAAGTTACCAACCCAGCATGTGTCCTTCATAATTAGGAAATTCCACTGTAAAGCACAGATCAACCAGATTGATGAACACCTAACCGTGTATAAGCAGCATTCACTTTATAATATTTCTGTGTTCCATAGTCTAAGAAATCTGTTGTATGCTTACATTTTTTTGATGGAAGTAGAATTAATATCCCAAAGGACAATTAAGCTCAGCCATCCAAATGCTAACAGCTCTTCATTCTTGAATTGCATTGTATCAAAGCAGCTCAACAGTGCATTAACAAGACATTCCTAAAATGATTTGGAACACATTATAATATTCTGATAAACCGCTCTGCTAATACACATGTCACATCATTAAAATGCACAGCAGCTTAAAACAATTTACTTTTAAGGTATTTTAAAATTGATTAAGTGTAAAAGAGCAATATTACAAGGAACTATATTACTTAGAGGGTAAGTAATATAGAGCCGTATCTGTATCTAGAATAGCCTGGCATGTAAAGATGTCATAATTAAAGGGAAGAGTTTATACCATAGCACACAATGACTGCTGATACACAACCACTTTATTGGAAAGTTATCCATCCCAGTTAAGTTATGAGCCTTGTTTGCACCATCTAATTCTCTCTTACATGGCGATTTAAAATCAAACTGTTCAAATTTCAATAATTACATTTTTTTAAAGAAATCTCTGTTAAGAAATCTGCAAGATAGTGAGAAATATGAACATCATTCAATTCAACCACACGGACTGACTTGAGCACAAAATCCACCCAAAGCGAAAAACATGAAAGAAAAAAAATACAGTTTTTCACTATGAGATGAATACAAGTAGACAATTCTTTGCAATAAGAAAATAAGCATGTTCAATAAATAAAGGGTCTGCGCAACCAAAGGTTTCAAAGTTTTCTTGAAATCCAAATGAATTTGACATGAACAACTTTACAGAATGAATTAATAAATATTTACCTCTTTCTCAGGTTCTGACTGTAGAAATAAATTTCTGTTTTCGAAAGGTAAACCGCTGGACTTCTGTATGGAACTTACTATGTCTGGAATTACGGATATTATGGTTAGATCAGAAACATCTGTCGTATCCTTTGGGAAACATAAAAATGGTAAATGATTATTTTTTCTCCAAGACTGTTTTTTTTAAAAAGTAAAACAGAATCATGCCAGATCGGTTCCCAGATCTCAAGATTATTTACAACTCCAGAGAATTCCCACACCCAATATCAGTTTGAAAGCCATACCTCTCTCTCCAAAAGATGGACAATAGAACTATGGAAAGTTACAGCACAGAGGAGGCTATTCAACCTATCATGCCTATCTCTATAAAAGAGCCATCTGTTTAGCCCCATTCGGACTCCCTTTCCCCATAGCCATTTACATTTCTTTGTTTCAGATTTTCATCTAATTCCTTCTTAAAAGTTAAAATAGATTCTGTCTCAACCACAGTTCCAGGTAAGGCACACTCCATCCCCAAAACGGTAATTATACATCCCTCATTGTAAAGCTATTGGTCTGACGATTTCACAATCCATACAGTACTGGGTATATCTATTGCGTGAATTTATAACTAGGCAGCCACTTGGCTCTGAAGGACACTGTTATAATGAAGATATCTAGATAAATAAAGTAACTAGACATACATTGCAGTCTTTATTCCAAAAGAATAAAGAACACAATAATAGCAGTGTCTCACTGTATCATTTAGAAAAAAACATTTCCATTCATAGCATTGTGAGAATCAAAGAACCTCTTCTTAATGGTTTGATTCTCCGATTCCTCTCATTGGTCCACCAGGAAGCTCCCTTGCTCTAATTTATATAACTGACTCAGTTATATAACTTGACTCAGCTTGACCTCTCTGCTGCCTTCGACACAGTTGACCACCCTATCCTCATTCACTGCCTCTCCTCTCACCAAAACCTTCACAGTTCTGACCTTGAATAGTTCAGATCGTACCTCTCACACTTCCTCCACTTTATCTCCACAAACAGCTTCTCCTCTAGCCCCGCACCATCTTGTGCGACGTTCCTCAGGGCTCTGTCCTTGGTCCCCTCCTCTTCAACATCTATATGCTCTCTCTTGGTGACATCATCTGCAGACATGGGGTCAACTTCCACATGTATGCGGATGACACCCAACTCTACCTCTCTGCCTCCATCCTTGACTCCAAGACCCAGCTGTCCTGACAGAATGTCACAGCAGGATTGAAGTGACCAATTTATTATTATTCTCAATTATTATTACTCTCAACTATTATTATTATTCTCTCAGTGAGGGAACTTGACTTGTCTTTGCTTTACATATTTGATGTTATCGATAATGCTCTATGTGAAAAGTCATCATAAAACATGTATACTTAAACAAAGATCTATTGATTATAGGAACCTTTGATCCCTCTTTCTTGTCTCCAACATGCATTCTGGGGAGAGGTGCTGTCTTTCAGATGAGATGGTAATCTAAAGTCACATCTGCCTATTCAGGTGGACATTATAGATCCCTAACATTATTTGAAAAGAAAAGTGAGTTTCTCCTGGTGTCTTGTGACATGCAACTCATGGTTGTTAATAGGATCTTGCTGTTGCTAATGGCTGCTGTTGTGGGTTTCTACACAAACACTCACTCACAGTAATTATTTTTGAAGTGCTTTGAGTCATTTCAATGAGATAAAGTGCTATAACAATGTAGGGTATTTCCAAGTTTTGTCAAATTCAATCAATCAGCTCTTTTCAAACATTAGAATGTGGATGGCATCGCAGATCAAGTCATAAATAGCAAAATAATAATAATACACATTGAATGCAGACATATGTAGCAATGTGAAACAAACATTGTTCCTATAATCATCGGGACTGTTAATAAGACTGTACATGTATGGCTTGACAAAATACCTGGCTAACCCATCATTGAAAACCATTTAGAAATTACCTCTACAGTGATTTAAACTGTAAATCATAATAATCCTTGTATTCAATACACTGTCTGGCTTTCACATCAGAATTGAAGTGTAAACCAGGTCATAAACAGCAAAATACTGTGCCTGCTGAAGCTGTTTTGTAACCCTAGACCATATGGTCATAATTAACACACATGTTTATTGTCCCAGTCCAAGGGACTTCTCTACCAGTAAAGCTTGAAATTTGCGCAAACATTTTTTAAAGTTTAAATATTTTGCTCTTTATCTGCACAATGATGAAGTACATCATCCTGAAACATAAGCTCAGCTGAGGACCATTTATTGCATGGGTGCACAAATGCTGGATTTGTTTGGCAATAGATAACTGCTACACTGGGAGGTCTAAAGTCCTATTGTTGTGCTTGTGTTCATTGGGTCACTAACCTTGTTTGTATGTTCTTTGGTCCATAATGTCCTCTGACAAGGGTAATTCATAACTTTTTTAAAAAATCCCCAACTCCCATAGCAGTAGTATAATTACTTTTACTAAGAGTAAAACTAGGTTGGCAAGTCTCCACAGTGTTAAGTGGAGAATATCACAAGGTTTCTTCTAGAGTGATAAAAAAAAGAGTGTTTGAATGTGGAAAACTTAAAAGACGTGCTTGCATACATTGTCCCTGTGGACTTTCCCACCTTCAGGGGCAGACTGATGATGTGTGGGATATCTGAGGTGAAGGAGAAAAAAAATTCTCAAAATTACTCTACTTTACAGGTAACTTAATATTATTATAACATGCAGGAGTGCTGAATGAAAATAGTAATAAAAAAACCTGAATTATTTGGATTGTGTTATTCCAAGTCAGAGCGAGTATCAAACGTGGATTCTGCTGCCTTAGAAAGGTCAGTTGGCAAATGCTGCGATCTTCCTCGCTGCTTTCAGCTGCCGGAGGCAAGCTTTTAATTTCCTCTCCAGTTGCAAATTCCCAAAGCTTCAATGAGCCTGTACTCGAGGAAGAATGGTAAAATATCAGGTCTTAAATGTAATTGTAAATGTAAATGTAATTAAATGTATTTAAGAGAAAACTTGATGCATATAGGAGGGAGAAATCCTGAAACCTTGGAGTCCTGTAGCTCAGTGGTTACAGCACTCGCCTCGAAGGATAGAGACCAGGGTTCGATTTCTTGCAGGGCGAAACCTTGGGCAAGTTTCCTTACTCCACATGCCTGATAATAATCTCTCAAGAAAAAAATAATAATTTGGTCACTCAATCCACAACTGTTTATTGGACAAATATACAGTCAATTCACTTTACAGTAAATTCTGTGAAGCGCTTTGAGACGTCTAGAAGACGTGAAAAGCCCTATATCAAATGCAACGGTTATTATTATTATTAGAAGGGAATAGAAGGAAATAGGAAACATGGGGCTTGTGTGGTGTATAAACAAATAGGCCAAATGACCTGTTTCCGTGCTGTATCCCTCTATATACCTTATAGCAATTAGAACATAGAAGGCCATTCAATCTGTTAAATCTGTGTCAGTCCTTGCTCTTCCACTAGTTAATTATATTGTCTAAGTCTATTTTCTTGTTCTTCTCTTTCATATTGTTCGTCTTTATGTATTTAACTATACCATTTAAACAGCTGTTGTAGTCTTAGCTCAATATCCAAGTTTGACAAAGCTTTACATGTATATATTTATTGAAGTGGAATGCATATTCTCTACCTGGAGGATGCATCCTACTTACCTAAATCCGGAGAGTATTGGAGTTCCACAATGTTTGTTGGGGGTACTGCTAGAGTCTAAACAGTTAAAACCATATAGCTTGAATTTTGAAGCAAGTTTTTCTGCTGCTTGTCCAGATAGGACCCCCCTACCTATTAGGGCTTTGGCTTGCAAAGTTAACGGGAGCCGAGTGGAAGAGTTCCTGCCCCAGTGACTGGTCTGCCCTTCCAAGTCATGCCGAGGCTGGCTGGGCTGCCATCAGCAGTGTCCTGGAATACTGCGGACCCACCTTGCTCAGGAACTGGACTACTAAAACTGAAGGTGCTCGATTCTGCCATTCCATTGCCAAACATATCACCTTGGGGAAAGTTCAGCTCCAAGGAGACTCTACTTATCTCTCCTCAAGAAGGATATTCACCAGTTGGTCAATTGGCATTCGACAAATGTGGGTTTGAGCCTTTTGTTATTGATTTATAAACATTGAGAAGACGTTTTTACTCTTTATCCTCTCAAAGCATTTTTGGAAGTTTGAAAAATTCTATTAGGGAGGTTCCAGTGCAAAAAATATTGTACTGAGAGTAAATACAGTGAACGCCTGAAAACCTGTCACTCCAAGGGAAAAGCGAGTTAGCCAGAGTAGAGAGTTAGGCATATGTATAAATACATAAATAATGTCTCTAGGATTTGACAGCATGATGGCTTAAGTGGTGGTGACAAGTTCAGCTTGGATTGGATTATCAGGAGTTTACTGTAATAATAATAAGCCTTGCATTTTATATAGCACCTTATCATGTCTTCAAGACGTCTCAAAGCGCTTCACCGAATAAAGTGAATTGACTGTATATTTTGTGGGTGAAACGTGGCAGCCAATTGTGCACAGCAGGGTCCCACAAACAGTCGTGGATTGATAAAAACGGTATTATAGGAACCGAAAAGGCAAGGGCAGCCCAGATACTCTACTCCCAGATTAGGCATCAGACTTTTTGCAATTTTCAGGCTATTTCTTTATAATATTTGCAAATATACATTATTATTATTAAATACATACAGTGAAGCTGCGGGAGCTGAAAGTGTTCAATGCATTCCTACTCAAAAAGTAGCTCACAAATTATTTACCATCAAATGCTCCTGTTATAAGATGGCTTCCACTTTTATCTAGTGCAGCAGCCGTTAACTCCACATCTGGTCCATGGGATTGTACAATTTGATACATTTTTTCCCCAGTTTCTACTTGCCACATCTGAAAAATGAATCATTTTGTCATTGTTGCACTCTCTATTCCATTAACAGAAAATTTATACCATCCGTACAGTACATTCTGTAGCCAAGAGTAACCCTGTGAATCTCAAGCAATGTATATTCATTTCAACTGTTTATTTGCTGTGCATATTGAATACATCTAAAATATTGGAACATAAGAGTATATGAAATTGGAACAGAAGAAGGCTGTTAGACCCATCCAAATGCTCTGCTCAATGAATGATTCAATTAGGTTAGCCAAACAGGAGCTGCACTTGACAAATCCATGCTGGCTAACCCTGATCACCTTGTGTCTTTCCAGGTACACAGAAATGATGGATTCCACCTGCCTCTCCACCCCTGATGTCAAATTTATTGGCTCATTACAAGGATCATCTCCACTTCTGTTTTTGACTAACAGTATACAGTGCTAATTAAATATCAGATAATTGAATAACAATAATCCTCGTATTTGATGTAGCGCTTTTAACTCCCATCTGGACAGACTGAACCTTGGTTTAAGGTCTCTCATCCAAGGACAGCACCACTGACAATGCAGCTCATTCTCAGCACTGCAATACCTATATCATTCTAGCACAATAACTACATAACTAATTGCATTTTTTTCTGCAGATATTTACAGAATAATAATAATAATAATAATAATCCTTGCATTTCATATAGCGCTTTTCACGTCGGGAGGACGTCCCAAAGCGCTGCACAGAACACACTGTAAAGTGAATTGACTGTATATTTGTGGGCGAACGCGGCAGCCAATTGCGCACAGCAATGTCCCACAAACAGTCGTAGATTGAAAATGACCAATTTTTATTATTGTTTTTGGTTTTGGAGGGATTATTATTAGGCTCTGTGTGGAGTAAGGAAACTTGCCCAAGGTTTCGCCCTCTGCCTGGAATTGAACTCAGGTCTCTCACTTGCAAAGCGAGTGCTCTAACCACTGAGCTCCAGGACTCCAGAATGTAAAAAGCTGAAGGTAACTATCTGTGATTCTTGTAATGTTGTGCAATTATAATTCACATCTTCAAAGAGAAAACAATCACCTTTTCTCCTGTCATTTTATATGAGAATAGTTGTAGCACTAATAGGGTACTGCTATTTAACTATTTGTATTGGCACAGTACACAGTAATATATATGTTCTGAGCAGATTACTCACAGGAGTTCAATATGCCCTGGTCACTAAATGCCAGCAAGCCTTTTATGTAGGTTTATAATGAATAATTTACCAAAACCTTTGCTCGTTTACTCTCCTACCTGATGACTGGTTGGCAACTTCCAATTCAGATAATTAATTTGTGATTAAAGCCACGACTATTAATCTCCGGAATTCTTCCAGAAATATTCTGAATGTTTTCTGAATATGCTATTCTTTGTGTAGAATAATTTGTATCATTCTGCCATTAATTTAGTTACTCCTTTAGAATATTCCAGGAATCTATACTGACTTCTATCCTCTATAGATAAACAATGATTGCGTTTTGTAAAAAGATTGGATCTTGAAATTAATCAAAAAAGTAAATCAGAAAGGAGATGAAATAATATTTTTTTGACCCCGTTTTACATTTAGTGGCATAAAATGCTACAGTAAGCTGTAACAACGAAAGAAATGTCACATACTTGATAAATGTTACTGGTTTTTCCAATTGATATGCCACAGAGTTGCTGTGGTTTAATGCAGAAACCAATGAGCAAGAAGCAAGTGGCAAAATACTGCAGATGCTGGAAATCTGAAATACGTTCTGATGAAAGGTCATCGACTGGAAACTTTAACTAATTTTCCTCTCTCCATAGATGCTACCTGACCTGCTGTGTGTTCCCATTTACTAAGATGCAAGTGGTGGTTTACTTTGCATTGAAGGGACAGGCCACTGCTATGGAGAATGGTCCACAGGCAGGAAGGGGGATATGAAACATTGCTGGCATTCTGTGCATATATTTTGGATTGGTCAGATGTTTTTGCGCCACAAGAAGTTCTCAACATAAATCTAGCTTACAAGGTAACAACCCTCAACACAATTTTGTTCAAAATGCTTCCAAACTTTCTGATCTTTCTGAAGAAAGAAAAAAACAATGGTTAGGAGGGAATTCAAAAAGAAAAGATTTGGAATGGGAAGCAATCAGAGATAACAAATATTTATTTCATTAAAATATTTCCCTGATTTCCTGTATGTCTATTCTATATTTTTGGTAGCCAGATCTACTTAGGAATTTATAAATTTTGTGGATTTATTGCAGTGGTTTGCACAGGTGTCCTGGAAGCTGCAATGAATATGTGAAATAGTTGCAATTGCGAATATGCAGCTTGATATTCATATCGTGTCAACAGGACATTCAGGAAGCGCTGGGCACAAGGCATTAATATGGAGCAAGCCATATTATCGGCTGTTGCATAGCAGTGTTTCAAGGAGACAGCTACAGAGACACCATGTGGTTCAAACATTGTGAGTCATCAGTCATCTGCATGCTGACATTCTGTAACATCCATTGCACAGCAAGCCTTTACCAGAGTCGAGCAAGCTGGAATTTGTATAGTAAAACGTGAACTGGTATGTGTGCTTCCTTCACAAAAGAAAGTAGAAAAGGTAAGTATTCTTGACAATAGCATTCAGCGATGATTGATTGCCAGTTACCGAAATGTGGGCATTGTTAATGATAGTGATCTCAGTGAAAAACAATCTGCTGTTCCTTATTGGATGCACATCTTTTCATGTTAAAATTGGACTATGGAATTACATGTGGGACTATTGCAGTAAATATACAAAAATAACAGAATTATGAAGTAAAGCATACAACTACTAAAATTGCATTGATACAGCATCCATCACATAGGGTGATGTCTTCAAGTCTTTTCCGTGAATAGAGTTGGCATGGGAGAGGGGGGATAGGGGTAGGTAGTCATAGGCATTGTTAAAGGGGTAGGATTTGAGCTGATACTTGAAGAGAGAAATAGAGAGAGCAGATAGAGTGCTAGAGTGAGCGAGTTCCAGAGGCACATAAACTGAAGACTTGGCCACCAATGGTTGGAACAAGCCTGAGGTAGCTGAGCAGACAAGCAGAGGTGTATGATAGGAGGGGGCCAGAAAGATAAGGAGGTGCCAGGGAGTCAATGGATTTGTTGGTGAGAGTAAGGATCTTGAAATCTGGGAAACTGGTGAGGACTAGGTGATATGGGCGTTTGAGGTTTGGTGTGGGTGAGGACATGGACGGTGGAGTTTTGTTCTCTTTGCAACGTTGCAGCATGTGAAGGGTGGAGGAGGTCAGAGCCAGAAAAGAGGAGACTTAAAAAGGAGCTGAAAAGGAGACTTGTGTTTTATCCACACTGAGTTACAGGAAATTGTGGCTCTTCTGGGACGATATCTGACTGGCATGCAGAATAACTCTCCAGACATATCCATGAGCATTTTGGGTCTTATAATAAAATATTGAATTATTCATTTCAAATGTATTGCCATAAAAAACAACAATTGTACAATAGACTTTGATGCTACACAAGTTTTATATTATATGTATTGGGGCTTCAATGATCCACATTTTTCTGATCCTGAGATGGGAATGCTACCAACTAAGCCAAGCTAACATATTAAGAAATTAATAAGTTTTGAATAGTAAGCATTTACTTACCTTAATTATAGGTGTACTACAAATGGAAACTACTTGGTTCTTAACTTTGTTGTAGGTCACAACAAGAATGGATTTTTCATGGGATAGAGGAATCTGCATAGTGTCCTGGACAGCACTCATGAGGGGCAAAACGTCTATCACACAGGAACCTGCCAAACAAAGCCAAACAATTAATTTAAAACACCTTACATTTATGTGGCACCCTTTATGTGGGGTAATGGCTCAAAGTGCTTTGTAGTGATAGTGGTTGTATACCGAGCAGGGGAAGGGGAAAGAAGGAGGTGACCATAGGCACAGTGAAAGAGGTAGGCTTTGAGGCGGGTTGTGAAAACACAGAGACAGAGAGGTGCATTGTTAGGGATGTCGAATCTGAAAGCTCAGTCACCGATGGTGGTACAGCTAGATGGTGGCGAAATGCAGCAAGCTTGGAAATGTAACTGTTTTCATTGCAGGATGAATGTTGGATTGTAAAATTATCCCCCAGCTGTTTATAGAACAAGACTGTCTGACATTTGAAGAGAGTTGTGCCAAAACTGTTGATCGCGTCAACATATTTCTGTTAATAATAATTGCATTTGATATAGTGCCTTATCACACGATCAAAGTTTCAAAGCTCTTCATATAATTTACTGTAAAGTGGAAAGAAAAGTTTAAAAAGGAGATGTGAAACAACGTTAACTGTCATTTACAAGGTCATCTTCAGAAATGTATTCTATCATTTTGCTACTAATCACAGATTCCTTTAATGAGGAAATATAGAGGTCAGGCTAATAACCTTTGTAGTTGCCAGGCTCTGTCACTGTTCTTGGATATGGGAACCACATTTGCTTGCTTTCAGTCTGTTGGAACCTTACCGGGGTGGATTGACTTCTTTAAAATATTAATCAGTGATTCACAAATCTTCACTGGAGTATAATTCATCCATCCCAGGGGATGTATTGTTTTTTCAGCCCTGTGTACCTATATAGAATCTTTGCCTTTCGAAATGTCAACATTTCTGTGTTCAGACATTGTGTTGGATTAACTAATGACAAAGCCTATAATATTTTGCACGGTCACTCTTGTAACCCAAGGAAAACCATTTGAATAACACACAAGGAAATGTAATTGTGATTCATGAACTATAGTCAGGAAGGCACGTGCAGAAGGTGATACTGTTAAGTCAGCATTTAGGCAGTCACTTACAGTGGTCGACGAATGAAATGCTACCCTCTAATGTTACACAGCTATTTCAGGTTAATGTAATTCCTACACTATATTTAGACTGACAGGAAGAGAAATGAAATTTACTTTGAGTGAGGAAATGAAATGTATTTTTAGAATACAGCAACCCACCAGCAATTTAATAATAATAATGATCTTTGCATTTGATAAAGCGCCTTAACACGTAGTTGAGACATCTCAAAAGCGCTTCACAGGATATACTGTAAAGTGGATTGACTGTATTTTTTTTTGGGGGTTGGGGAAGCTTATGTTAAGCATTGCAACCTGCAGGCTGATTGTGGAGTAAAGCAGACACTTAAGGGCATCAATACTAACATTTAAATACACAACATTGATGGATAAATGATTGAGAAGGACCTAATTTACAGTAGTTTAAAGGAACATTGCAGGATAAAGTTATTGATGACTTAATAACTTACCAATGATTAATCTCTTGTGTTTTCTGTCAAAAACGATTGTGTTGATGCGCTTGTCTCCCACCTGAGGTTCATTACTGATGAAGACCTGCAGCACAGCAAGCGTCTGGATATCCCAGATCCTGAACATCTTTTTTCGGGGGGTGAAGGGGGAGAGAAAAAGCACAGGAGGAGGATTTTAACAGGACTGTGCATTTACCATTTCAAATTAGTTTCAAAAAGCAAAACACACACAATGTACTTGACATGAAATCAACAAACTTTGCAGTAAATAATGCTCCATAACATACAGCTGGAAGGAAACAATAATGCTCCCACCTGATTTATACTTCTGAATCCATGTTGATTCGGAGGTGATAGGTAAAAAATGAACTCCAGATTTTAAGTTCTGCATGTTCACACATTGTTAATGTGGTTAATGTTAATGTTGTTAAAATGTTGATCCAACGACTCGACTTATTACAAATTTTAAAATTTTTATCTATTCAAAATTCTCGGGTATCCCTTGGACCATCTGAAAGCTTCTAATGGACCATATTTGCAGAGGGGGGGTAGAAAAGTATTGATTCACACTGGCATGTATAGCTCATTTAGTAGTATTTTGACATCTGACTCAGAAAGTTGTGGGTTCAAGAGTCACACTGGGACTTTGAAATGAGTCTAGGCTGACACTCCAGTCCAGTGCAGGGAATGGGCTGCATTGTTGGTGATGTCTGCCTTCGGATGAGACATCAAAGCAAAGTCCCATCCTCATGTTCAAATGGTTAAAGATCCAATGGCACTATTCAAACACAAAAGGGAGTTTTCCCCGGTGCCTTTTCCCCGGCCAAAAATCCCCCAAGTAAAATTGGTCATGGCTGTTTGTGGGACATTGCTGTGTGTAAATTAGCTGCTGTGTTTCATCTACAAAATCCACAGTCACTACGTTACTGTAAATCCTGTGAAGCACTTTGAGATATGCTCCCAACGTGAAAGGCACTATACCAAATGTAAGGATTATTACGATTTCTGAGGTAGCGATTTGAATTGGTTCTGAAAGAGTCAATGCCAAGCGTGGTCAGGAAGAGAGTTCAAGCTGGTTCTACCTTGATTTATGCTGCACATTAAGCAGTGTAAAACGCCTGATATAGTTACATATTTGTTCCTGTTAATTTGGAGTTAAGGGCCATCTCTGTTATATAAGGTTTTGCATCTGGCCAGGTTTCTTTCTGTGTAGTTAAAATACTTTTTCCAATCACTTATTGAATTTATTGATGATTTTACTCATCAATGGGATTAGTATCTGAGTGGAGTTACAGTTGCTCAGATTAAAGCATATCAGGTACATGTAGGGTCTGATATTTGCTTTTTTTTAATAAACACTGAATTAAAGCCCAATTTCTACAATCATAGGTAAATTAAGAAAGAAAAGCATGGGGCGGGGGGTGGGGGAGGGGAGAGGAGGAATCTAGTTGGATGTAGCCAATCTTCCCCCATCCCATTGCTTACACGTTTACGATGATGTGGGAGAAATTTGTTCTCACCTTAAACAGGACCAATTGGCTTTAATTTCAGCAGGCATAGAATTTTACGCTTTTAAATATCGTATGATGACTGACTGTAACCCCAATTATTTATTTTTTTGTACAGAGAGAAAACAAAATCAAACAAATATTCTGTATAGTTGAGATGTCCTCCTGAAGTGAAAGGCACTGAATACGTTCCTGCTGCTCTTGCGTGTTCCATTCCTGGGGTAGGAAAAGGTTTGGACCAAATGAGCTGGAACATTGCTTTGAGTGCCACTAATATTAACGATCATAACAAAGGCGTCCTCATATGTTTTTCTGAAATCTGTTCCTGACATGAGTCACTGATCAAATCAAACCAAAGGGTTTTAATTTGAATATCTTATGACATCCAAATTGAAATAAAAAAATTCACAAAAAAATGCTTGGAACTCGAATCAAAAATTGTTTTAAACCTGGAAAATAAAAATCATCCAAAAACATATGGTTGCATTCAAACATTTCCCAGTATTGTTTTTCACCATGTGTATTCAACGAGAAGGAAAATTTACTCATTTAATGACAATCTCTAACATTAATGCATTGAAATGAATTGATATGGTAGAACATGTATACAGACAATGACATAATGTTAAATTAAGCAGTCTTGTGAAAACATATTGCTGGCCATCCCCAATGTCTCTTGCCTCAGGCCGCTGAAACCCTCATCCACACTTACATCACATCCAGACCTGACTACACTTATGCCTTACTTGCTGAACTCCTCTTCCCTACAAAAGTTACAGATTATCTGGAACTCTGCAGCCCATGTTTTCTCTCACACTGGGATCCATGTGAGCCAATCATCCCCATCCTGTCTTGGCTCCCTTGTCTCCCCCATCGCTCAGTGGATTAAATTCAAGCATCTCATTCTCACATTCAAATCCCTCCAGGCTCTTGCCTAGCCTATCTCTGATATCTCCTTCAATTGTAATGATCCAATTGCTCATGTGGATCAGTGAACAACAGCCTGTTTCATGCCACCCCCTGCTCTATCTGCCTTAGCTTCGGTGGACATGCTTTCAATCATTCTACCCCCTATTCTCTGCAACTCAATCCCAGAGTCCCTCTGACTCACTCACTCCTTCTCTCCCTTTGTGCAAGGTCAGTCTTGAAATGCTAGTCTCTGACCCCACGTTCAGTCTTTCCTTTCCCCACCCCCAGCTCAGGTGCATAGCCAGCAGTGTCAAGCACTTTGAGACTTCCTCTTGACAGGAAAGGCGCTATATAAAAGTAAATTGTATTGTTCTGTTTTACAACAACAACAACTTGGATTTATATAGCACCTTCCACGTCGGACGACATCTCAGAGCCCTTCACAGTAACGGATCCCAGGACCGAGCCGGGGGGAGGGGGAGGAAGGTGACCAAAGGAAAGGTCTTCAGCAGAGACCTGAAAATAGGAAGGGAGGGAGCGAGGTGAAGGGAGTTCCAGAGCCTCGGGTCGTAGTGGCTGAAGGCACGGCCGCCGAGGGTGGAGCGGAGGACTCGGGGGACGAAGAGGAGGCCAGACCCAGAGGAACGAAGGGCTTAGGGTTCAGTTTCCTGGTTTTGGTTGTTAAGAGACATTGCTAACAGAGAAGACTTTGTTACAAAAATATCCAGGAGGAATGATACCCATCTATATAGAAGAGCTAGTTATCCAATAATAATCCTTCATATAATAAATAGCAGTAACTATCATATTGGAGTATCTCAAAGCCGTTTTCAGGTAACTGCTGACAAGAGTAGTGACTGCAACAACAACAACATTACAATTGTATAGCGCCTTTCACGTCGGGAGGACATCCCAAGGTGCTGGACAGTTAGTGTTTCACATCTGAGCTGGGGGTTGGGATTGGGGAGGGTGGAGGGCAGTGGGGGAAGCAGGGTGATTGAAAGCACGGTCGAACAGGAGTCTTGAGATGGGTTTTGAAGGAGGCAAGAGAGGGCGCGAGGCTGAGGGACTGTGGGATGGAGTTCTAGAGGTTAGAGGTAGAGTGGCAGAAGGCCTGCCCCCCAAGGTGAAGCAGGTGAGGCGGGAGACATGAAGCAGGCCGTAGCCCGCTGAGCGGAGGGAGTGGGCAAGATAGTATGGGGTTAGGAGGTCGTTGAGGTAGGTGGGAGCAAGTTTATAGGTAAATACAGCAGCCAATTTTCACACAGCATTGTCCCACAAATAACCATAAAGTGAATGATCAATTAACGTGGAAGATTATTGGCCACAACACCAGGAGAAACTACCATTTTTTTTGAATAGTGCCATAAAATCTTTAATGTCCCCCGAACAAGACATCTTTACTTTAATGTCTGATCTGAAGAACGGCATCACCTTTACCTCTGCAGTTTTAAGACCATTGTATTTTAAGTTAAGATGGTGCAAAAATTGGGGAAATTTGAAAGCCAGTTTTTCGCAGTTCTTAAAATATCCTGGCTTCTAGATTTAATTTCAATTAAAGAATATTACTCAAACTCCTGGCAGGGGCCTGAAGGCATAACCTTCTGACCAAAACGTAAGATTGCTACCGATTGAGCGAAGCTGAAACCTAAAGGGCTTTATAGGCCAGGGATGAATTGCTACAGTCTTTTGGGAGAGCTGTGCATGAGCAGATCTAGAATAAACACAGGAGGAGGTTAGCACTGAGACATGCAAATTGATTACTGGAGATCAGCACACTGTTTCTGTCAAGATTCACACAATCCTTTACATTGGTTGTTAATTGCAGAATTGAATCTGTCCATCCGTATTTATATATGATGCATGGAGGTGTAGGCTTAGACATAGTGCAATCAACACACCTGCATTTGCAAATGGCGCATAATAAATCCCAAAATAAAATTTTATTAAGACGGTAACAGGACCTCACACAATGCATTTTCATGCTTTTCCAAAACGGGTCAAGACACCAGTAGTTCTGTGCTGTTGGCAGTGTTATAAATGTGCAGTGCAGTGTACTCAAATGCATGTAATATCATGGTCTGGCACCCTCTCAAAATCCTGGGATCTATATCAACTCAAGGGATTTCACTCTCTCAGTACTCAGGCTATAAAGCTCATTACAGCAAAAAAAATCAATTCCCATTTTGAATAATTTATGTGCACTTGAGCAAGATACATAATTGTAAAGATTTATTTTGGTATCTAATGGATATTTTCTGAAACCAGGGATGATATTACCTGTGCAAACCTCATTGAATAAGGTGGATAATTACAATAGGTACAGAAAAGCACAAGAGCTCAAGGAGGCTTTTATATGAACATGATGTCTGGAAGCAGAAAGATTAGTGATTATTCTAAATAAATTGCATTACTCAGCTTTGATACACCTGTTTAGTATCCTCAAGTAAAGACAGAAGTATTGTTCACAAGACAGATTCAGTTGAAGTTCTTTTGCCTCATATGATCTCAACCACCTTACTGTTTTCCCATTTCAACATCAAGCTATTTCTTAAAATGTCCAGTGTCCTGTCCACTACATCCTTCCTGATAACCCACTATACATGTTAATTACCCTTGGTGTAAAGTACTTTTGGTGTCTGTCCTAAAATTGCCCTTCAGAACCCTGAACCCACTTGTTCTGTTGCCTTAGTATATCTAAAGATATTGTTTGCAATCAACATTTACCATTTTAACATGGATTTGTTAAAGGCAAATCATGTCTAACAAACC
This sequence comes from Callorhinchus milii, assembly GCF_018977255.1. Taxonomy (NCBI): domain Eukaryota; kingdom Metazoa; phylum Chordata; class Chondrichthyes; order Chimaeriformes; family Callorhinchidae; genus Callorhinchus; species Callorhinchus milii. Next base: position 55,049,042 of record NW_024704744.1, read on the forward strand.
TCATAGAATTTTTTGATGAAGTAATGAAGAGGGTTAATGAAGATAGTGCATTTGATGTAGTTTATATGGATTTTCAAAAGGGTTTGACAAAGTGGCACATATTCTGTCTTTTAGCCACATGGATAGAGAACTGGCTGGGAGACAGAAAGCAGTGTGGTGCTAATGGTTGTTTTTCTGACTAGGTGGAAGTGTGCAGTGGTGTCCCCTCAGGGGTCGGTTTTGGAACTACTGCTGTTTTTGATCTATGTAAACGACCTGGACTTGGGTAGAGGGAGTAAAATTTCCAAGTTTGCAGATGATACTAATAATAATAATATAATAATCCTTGCATTTGATATAGTGCTTTTCATGTCGGGAGGACGTCCCAAAGCGCTTCACAGAACACACTGTAAAGTGAATTGACTGTATACTTGTGGGCGAACGCGGCAGCCAATTGCGCACAGCAATGTCCCACAAACAGTCATAGATTGAAAATGACCAATTTATTATTGTTTTTGGTTTTGGAGGGATTATTATTAGGCTCTGTGTGGAGTAAGGAAACTTGCCCAAGGTTTCGCCCTCTGCCTGGAATTGAACTCAGGTCTTTCGCTTGCAAAGCGAGTGCTCTAACCACTGACCTACGGGACTCCACTAAGCTAGGAAAGGTAGTAAACAGTGAGGAGGATAGTAGCAGACTGCAAGAGGACATAGACAGACTGGTAAAATGGGCAGACATGTGGCAGATGAAGTTTAATGTGGAGAAATGTGAAGTGATGCATTTTGGGAGGAAGAATGAGGAGAGGTAATATAAGCTAAATGGTAAAATCTTAAAGGTTGTGAAGGAACAGAGAGACCTGGGGGTTCATGTAAGTCAATTTTTGGAGGTGGCAGAACAGGTAGACAAAGCTGTTAAAAAAAATACGGGATACTCAGCTTTACAAATAGGAACATAGAATACTAAAGTCAGTGAAGTTATGATAAATCTTTATAAAACACTGGTTAGGCATCACCTAGAGTACTGTGTTCAGTTCTGGGCACTGCATTTTAGGAAGGATATCAAGGCATTGGAGAGGATGCAAAGGAGATTTACCAGGATGGTACCAGGAATGAGGGATTTCAGTTATCAGGAGAGGCTAGAGAACTAGGATTATTCTCATTGGAGCAGAGGAGTTTAAGAGGAGACTTAATAGAAGTTTTCAAAATTATGAGGGGATTTAATATTGTGAACAAGGAAAAACTATTTCCACTGGCGGGTGGGTCGATAACCCAAGGACACTGATTTAAAATAATTGTTAAAAGAAACAGAGTGTAGGCGAGTGGAAATTTTTTCACACAGCTAGTTTGTATCTGGAATGCATTGCCTGAAAGGGTGGTGAAAGTTGATTCAATGGCAGCTTTTAAGAGAGAAGTGGATGGTTATTTGGGAAGTACAAGTTTGCAGGGCTATGGAGAGAGAGCGGGGGAGTAGGATTGATTTGGACAGCTCTGTTCAAAGAGTCAGCACAGACACAATGGGTTGAATGGCCTGTTTCTGTGCTGTATAATTCTATGATTTTACATATCGCTATAAAGTTCTCAGACATCTTTTCAAGGCTGAAGAGCCATAGCTTATCTAATTCTGTATAGCTCGTGACATAATAGTGTTCTTACTGCTATTCTCTGTATTGCCTGTAGAGCCTGGGCAATCCCTTTATGTTGTGGTTGTAAAGGGCATTTTCGGGACAGATAACCGGAAGTTTTTATTCACTGAAAGGGCATTTGAAACCGAACGGGTTGCCAGAAAGGGTGGTTGAGGCAAGGACACTAGACTCAATTAAAAAGCAGCTTGATGCTGTGATAGGGATGGGAGGTTGGGTGTTCTGGAAGGATGAGATTAGATGGGCTGAAGGACCTTTTTCATACAAACCAAACTTATGATCTTGAAAACTGTAAGCTATGTGTGGTCTAATTTTTTTGATGCTTAATTATAAAAATCACTGAAAGTATGGAAAAGCTTTGCATAATTCGACAATAAAAAAGAGATTTATCTTTAAAATAATGGAAAGCAAAGATGTGCAATGGAAGGATTGAAAGAGGAACTTCAAAGCTTTTTCAGATTATATCCACAGTCTAATTTAAACAAGGAAATGCACCTAATGGAATACACTTCAAAACCAACAGAACTAAAATCAGTCTTGTCGACATGCTTTTATGTAAGCTTTATATAAACATCCCTAGAAATGTACTACAAACTGTAGCTGTTATTTGGTGATGTGGTTTATTCTTCAATTCAAACATACCTATATTATTTCCATACAGTGCCCACAGTCTCAATGTTACTGACAGAACCATTCCATAAAAAGAATGGACTCTGAACACAAAATACTGCTCATATGACTGAATGAATAATATTCACATCCAAACAACATAAATATACCAGAGAGCAATTGCAACCTGAGGTTCAGAATAGATTTATAAACAGCTTGAGAAAGTTCTTCCATTTGATGTAATCTGAAGCATATAATGGAATTACTCCCAGGTAATGTAGCCCATCATCTATTGATCTGCATGCTAAGCAAACGGTCAAGCAATTGAGTACTTGACTCAGAACCAGATGGATACGCTTTTGGAGGCTCAAGACAGTTTGTTTCTCATGGTTGATGAGAAAACAAAGGAACAGAAAGAAAATGCAAGGTAAATTATTTAGTAACATCTGCAATCATATGGGACACTTGTCTATAATTTCTTCAATGATTCAAAAGTTTCAAATATGATCTTATTAGCTCATGTGTCATGAATAGTCAATATTTAGATTTCTACATGTAAAGCTGATCGGATGATTCACAAAGCACAATTCACACTCTTGAAATGTTACAAGCTGTCATTTTAAAAACCTTCCAAAAGGGCTTAAAGAATGTGACTCATCAAAGAGCTCTGACTTCTCCAAAGACAAGTCTTCCACAGACATTGGCTAAGTTGTGCCCCCACAACTTTTCACAAAATTCATGCTCATACCTTTGACTTTCAAGATGTTCCTGTGCCTTTGGTGCTCATCCACTACGAACTATCTAGAATTGATTTTATAGTATATAATTTTGGTGACATTTTATGCTAAGCAGTATAGCAATAATAATAGAAATCTGTGTATTTGATATGGCACTCTTCATGTTGAGAGAATGTCTCAAAGCACTTCACAGGATGTACTGTAATGTGCATTTTGTAAGGCAAATGCAACAGACAATTTGCACACAGCAATGTCCCACAAACAGCCATGAAATGAATGACCAATGGCACATGCGTACGTTTATTCCAGCACCGCAATATTGCTCGGCTCTACCATTGTCTGAGACTCTCAAACACGCATTCATAACAGCCAGGCTTGACTATGTAAACTCCCTGCTTGTCGGACTCCTCTCTCCACAGATCATCCAGAACTCTGCAGACCGTGCCCTCTCCCACATCAGACTCCGTGATCCTATCACCCCCATCCTCTCCCAACACCACTGGCTTCCCATCACACAGAGAATACAGTTCAAGATCCTGGTCTTCATCTTCAAAGCCCTCCATGGCCTTGCTTCCCTACCTCTGTGACCTCCTAAACACCTACCAACCTGCCTGCTTCCTCCACTCAGCAGGCTCCAGCCTGCTTCATGTCCCCGCCACGCCCACCCCAACATTGGCGGGCGGGGATTCAGCCGCTCTGCCCCCACCCTCTGTACCTTAATCCCGGAGTCCCTCCACCTCGTCCTCTCCCTTGCCTCCTTCAAGAGCAGTCTTAAGGTTCTCCTCTTCAATGTGCCTTCAATCACCTTCAATTTGTAATTATTGCTTATGCTCTTGGTTCCTTGGTCTCTCTCTCTCTCTCTCTCCCCCTTACTAGATCTCTTGTATTCCAACTGTAGCTTGGCTTCTCTCTTTTTCTCACTTGGTCCCTCTCACTCCCAACCCCTTCACTCTGCTCAGTCTCTCTCTCCCCGACTCACTTTTCATTCACTTCCTATCATTGGTTATCATGCCTTTAGGGTCTATAGCTCAGTTGGCAGCACTCTCCCCTCTGAGTCAAAACATTATGAGTTCAAGCCCCAAATCAGGAGTTAGAACCCATATAGTCTAGCCTGCACTCCATCGCAATTCTAGGGGCATGACGCATTGTTGGAGGTGTCATCCTTTAGATGAGACATTAAAACCAAGATCCCGTCTGCCTGTCCAGTGGAATGTTAAAGATTCCATGGCACTATTCAGGAGGAGGGAGTTTCTTCCGGTGTCATGCTCAACAATCCACCAAATATTTTTTTTCTGCATAGCCAGGTATCTGACACATGCAGAAACCCATCAACAAGTTTAAGAGTATCCAAATCAAGCTGAGAATTCCATGCATCCCACCTACACATGGAAATTCCAGAGATGTTTGTTTGAATGCTCTCACCCTGGAGAAACGCAAATAAATTGCTGTACAGAGTGATGTATTGCTAGAGAAACTGAGTGTTGGAAATTTATTTGACTTTGAGATGAAAGTTTTTTTTATTCTAAACTGCAATCTGCAGAGTAAGTATTTCAGAGGTTACATGTCATTTGCTTCACTGAAATGAACGTATAGCTTGGTGCCTTTTGCAGTGGGGGAAGCAATTGATAAGAGTATATGGACAATGCTCCACAAACAATGACCGTCTCGTGCCTCATGTGATCGCACAGAAATTCTCCCTGAAGCCAACAGCTACGACCATCTTAAGAGAGAGTTGGCTTCACCAAGTTGTTTGCCTACAAAATGTCGAGTCAATAAACTTTACAATATATCCATCTTTGAGACATCCTCCTGATGTAAATGGTGCAATATCAAATGCAAGCAATATTAGGATTATTATTATAATTACTGATTCGCAATGCGCTATAAATGCAGATACTGCAAATTAATTTGACCGCCACATTAACATGCACGTGCAACGCACTCTGATAGCTGTTGTAGGGAAGATACGGTTGGAATGGATCCATTTAGAGCACTGTGCCCCTTTGAAGTCAACAATCATCTTTTGTTCTTCTCTGAACTCTATTGCAACTATGTCCTTTCAAAGAAAGAGTGCATAGAATTTCAATAATGTCTGCTGGAAGCTGTAATTCAACAAATTAATTTAAATAATTAAAATCCTTATACTTGATGTAGTGCATTTCATGTCAGGAAGATGTCAAAGTGCTTTAGAAGATTTTACTGAAAAGTGTAGTGACTGTATTTTGTAATTAGCAAATGCAGGTGTCAATTTGCACGAGTCAATATCCCAGAAACAGCAAGTGAAATGAATGAGTAATTTTATCTGGAGACTGTTGGCCTGGAACACTTTGATAAACTCCCTTCTCTTTTCAGATAGTGCCATGGATCTTTAATGTTTACATGAACAGACAGATGGGAACTTGTTTTAATGCCTCATCTAAAGGAGAGCACCTATAACAAATCAGCACTCCCCCAACACTGCATTGGAGTGTTAGGCTAGACTGTGAGCTCAGAGACCTGACATGGAGCTTGAACCCACAACCTTCTGTCTCAAGGGCTGATACCTAAAGCAACTTTTCTCAAGATGCATTATCATACATAATTATTACATCTTTGTTGATACCAGCCTCACATTAACTGGAAACACTGTGAGAATGACAATAATCAAATAGATAATAATAATAATAATCCTTGCATTTGATATAGCGCTTCTCACGTCGGGAGGACGTCCCAAAGCGCTTCACAGAACACACTGTAAAGTGAATTGACTGTATATTTGTGGGCGAACGCGGCAGCCAATTGCGCACAGCAATGTCCCACAAACAATCATGGATTGAAAATGACCAATTTATTATTGTTTTGTTTTTTTGGAGGGATTATCATTAGGCGTGTGGAGTAAGGAAACTTGCCCAAGGTTTCGCCCTCTGCCTGGAATTGAACTCAGGTCTCTAACCACTGAACTACAGGACTCCACTAGGATAATAATAATAATAATCCTTGCATTTGATATAGCGCTTTTCACGTCGGGAGGACGTCCCAAAGCGCTTCACAGAATAGACTGTAAAGTGAATTGACTGTATATTTGTGGGCGAACGCGGCAGCCAATTGCGCACAGCAATGTCCCACAAACAGTCGTAGATTGAAAATGACCTATTTATTATTGTTTTTTTGTTTTGGAGGGATTATTATTAGGCGTGTGGAGTAAGGAAACTTGCCCAAGGTTTCGCCCTGCCTGGAATTGAACTCAGGTCTCTCACTTGCAAAGCGAGTGCTCTAACCACTGAGCTACAGGACTCCACGATCCTTGTGCATTACTTAGAATCATAGAATTATACAGCACAGAAGGAGGCCATTCAGCCCATCATGTCTGTGTCGGCTCTTTGAAAAAAGCTATCCAAATCAATCCCACTCGGCCACTCTCTCCCCATAGCCCTGCAAATTTGTCCTCACCGAACAATTATCTACTTCTCTCTTAAAAGTTGTTATTGAATTGGCTTCCACCACCCTTTCAGGCAATGCATTCCAGATTCAAGCAACTGGCTGTCTGAAAAAAGTTCTCCTCACCTCCCCTCTGTTTCTTTCAGCAACTATTTTAAAATTGGTGCCCTTGGATTACCGACCCACTCGCCAGTGGAAATAGTTTTTCCTTGTTCACGCTATTGAATCCCCTCATAATTTTAAAAACTTCTATTATGTCTCCTCTTAACCTTCTCTGCTCCAAGGAGAATAATCCTAGCTTCTCCAGCCTCTCCTGATAACTGAAGTCCCTCATTCCTGGTACCATCCTGGTAACTTGCTCCACTGGCTCCCCATCCCCCAGAGGATCGAATTCAAGATCCTCATCCTCACCTACAAGGCCATTCACGGCCTCGCTCCCTCCTACCTCTCTGACCTACTATCCCCCTACTTACCTGCCCGTACCCTCTGTTCCTCTGACTCCGGTCTCCTCCACATCCCCCGCCCCAACCTCCCTACCATCGGTGGTCGGGCCTTCAGCCTCTCAGCCCCGAGGCTCTGGAACTCTATCCTCCAGTGCCTTCGCCGCTTCCTCCCTTTCCTCCTTCAAGGCCGGTCTCAAGACCTTTCTCTTTGACCGTGCCTTCAGCTCCCCTCTCGACTCTCTACCCCCTCCTCGCTCCCTCCCTTCCCTCCCCTCGCCCTGACCATTTACCCCCTGCTCGGGTCCTGACCCAACTGTACAGCGCTTTGGGACATCCTCCCGACGTGAAAGGCGCTCTATAAATAGAATCTTGTTGTTGTTGTTGTTGTAACCCTTGATGACAGCCTGACCAACATCCAGTGGCTGGGTAAGATGAGCACTGACAGCCTGGGTGCATGCAGTGTGAAGGAGGAGGTGGAGAAGGAGAACCAGGAACCACCAGCAGAAAGCAGCTCTGTGGAGTCCGTCCATGAGAGACCCCCTTACTCCTACATGGCCATGATCCAGTTTGCAATAAACAGCACCCAGAGCAAAAGAATGACGCTGAAAGAAATCTACACCTGGATTGAAGATCACTTCCCGTACTTCAAACATGTGGCCAAGCCTGGCTGGAAGAACTCCATCCGTCACAACCTGTCCCTGCACGACATGTTCATCCGCCAGACCTCTCACAATGGCAAGATATCCCATTGGACCATCCGGGCCGAGGCCAACCGCTTCCTGACCCTTGATCAGGTGGTGAAGCAGCAAAAGCGAACTGGGAGCAACGATCTGCTGAAGAACCCTGGGGCCGGGAGCACAGAAGTTGGGTTTCGGAAGATGAAGCCGTTGCTGCCTCGTACTGACTCGTATCTGGTGCCCATTCCCCTGTCACTCAACTCCCCCCTCATCCTGCAGCCATCCACTCACATCACCCTGCCATCCCTCCAGGTGCCGCTGACCAGCTCCACCTACACCGAGCTGACCCTCTGCCACTATGAACATTTCTCTGGGGTCCTCAGGGATTTGGCAGTGTCTGGAGCCCCAGAGCTTTCTTTGGAAGCTCGGTTGAACACAAGCCACACACATGACAAACTAATTCCCAGGCACCTTTGCCCATTAAGGGAAGTCTGTGAAGAGGAAGCAAAAGGATCAGGGACGTGCTGTGGACCATCTCACCTGGTCTTAACCTGCCATTTCATGAACTGTTGCAGAAGGAAGTTATGAAAGATACCACAGGAGGAGGTGTCAGAGTCTTGTGCTCTGGGACAGATGGAAGCTTCTGTTTATTCAACAAGTGGGTCTGGCAGCCAGCAATCTGTCCTCTTTGCCATTTTTTGACCATGGTGGTGACTGCACTGGTACAGCAGAGTCGCAAATGGAGGTGTAATCCTCCTCCCCCCGTCCCAGCCTCTATGCAGTGATGGGACCTGGGCTCAAGTCAGCTGTCACTGTATCCAAATCAAGCAGGTGCAGGGTTCAAAACTGATGTGTGCAACATTTGGTATGTATATGTGCACTTCATCTGAAGTCTGTGTTCTCAAAGGACATCATTAACCTTTTCAAATATCTGCTTTTAAGCAAGAAAGCTTCTAGGCCTACAACAATTGCAGACAGTTCTCCTGTTCTCAGTCTATTTCAAAATATAAATTATTGGTCTTGGCTATGAAACCGGCTGCCACTGGATTTGGTCATGTTATTCCTTCTCTCCATGCCCACTGCATCCATGTCTGCAGTCTCTCTTCCCAACCATGTCTGCAGTCTGTCTATGATTACAGTGGTGAGACATCACCTTGTTGACGAGTATCAACAAGATAATAATAATCCCTCCAAAAAAACCAAAAAACAATAATAAAAAAAAATTGGTCATTTTCAATCTACGACTGTTTGTGGGACATTGCTGTGCGCAATTGGCTGCCGCGTTCGCCCACAAATATACAGTCAATTCACTTTACAGTGTGTTCTGTGAAGCGCTTTGGGATGTCCTCCCGACGTGAAAAGCGCTATATCAAATGCAAGGATTATTATTATTATTATTATTATTATTATTATTTGCACCCTCTCAATGCCTTCACAAACTTCCTGAAGTGTGGTGCCCAGAACTGAACACAGTATTCTAGGTGAGGCCTAACCAGTGTTTTATAACTGTTTTTTACTTGATTGCTATTTAAATAAAAACATTTTTTCATTCCTTTGTTACATGCATAGTTCTGAGAAACAGCTTGAGAAAAGGAGTGAATATTTAAACAAAAACACTAAATCCCAGTATTTCTCGCATTTGAATAACTGACTCAAACTGAAAGGGATGTGCAAGATATCAAACTTAATGCATTACTGATACTGCCACTGTAATTACGCCGTTGCTGATTGAAATTGCATTATTGGTAACATCCAATCTTATAAAATGAATCCTAGGTTGAAAAGCAGCCACTCACCCCTTCAGTTGAAAGGCTGATGATATGTTGATCAATTTCGTTGACTGCTATCTCTGTAATGATGCACTGGTGGCCAAGTAGCATTGCCTTTGGTTTGCTGAATATGTTAGGATTCCAAAGCCGAATAATTTTATCACAGCCTAGATTGGAGACATAGCAGTGTTTCTTTTCGATACAAATCAAGTTAAATTGGAAAAACAAAATGAACAAAAATCCTAAATAATATTCTTGAGACCAAGCCTCCAAGTTCCAGAATTTATATAGGCTGGAGGCATAGAGTCTTATTTACATTTTCTTATATAATTTGCAATTCAACAATTTCAGTTGCTAATAACTAGCTAAATTAGCATGTAGTCTCTAGGGATCAGTACCAAAGTACTACACTTGCCAACCTCAAACATTTTAGAGTGAAAGCTGTGGTAACAAATGGGTCGGCTGTGTGCCATAGTGTGAATGAGTTGTAACCAAATTCATTCTATAATAAAACATGTTATAATGCACTGTATCAATCAAACTAAAAGGACTTTTCTGACAATCCCTGTCTAAATTTCAAATTGTTTGCTGTAGTTCAGCAGCATTTGTCAACCCAATAATCCTGGTCTTCGGTGACTTAAATATGACACAAGCTGTTCCTCCATCTGCCCTGATACACAGTTGAAACAATAATGGATGTGAACTCAGTTGGTTCAAATATTTCTCAAGCCATATTTAATGTTGAAACAACTAACATGCCATCGGTTTGGCAGAAGAGATATTTTAAGACAAGATGCTGAAGAACTCAGAATTGATACTTACCCCCAGTGGCAAGGGAATTTGCTTTCACACAATAAGCAAATGTATTGATACCTCGTGGAACTGCAAGTGTTCGGATAGCCCTGAAATTGCACATTAAAATCACATCAATCATATAACATGTGCCATAGCATCTATTAAAACGCAATACACAATGTAATTTGTAAGAATGTTGCTCCATGGGTAGTGTATTGGTCAGAGCAGCAGCATACAGAGCCAGAGTTCCCTGATTTGATTTCCAGTCCATGTTGAGTTTGCAAAGTTGCATGAGGAAATAACATTGGTCCTGGCCTTCTCTCGATTAGGGAGGATAAAAACAGATAGGGATCTTGCTTCTTGTCCCTTTTCAGTATGCTCCACTGTGTGCAGTCACAGGATGGGGAGAAGTCAAGACCGGCTGTGATAATGTAATAACAATAATTCTTGCATTTTCATATAGTGCCTTTCATGTAGGGAGCATGTTTAAAAGCGCTTCAAACAATATACTGTAATGTCTAGTAAATGTGTATTTTATAAGCAAACATGGTAGGCAATTTGCAAACAAAAATGTCCCACAAGAAGAAATTAAGTGAATGACCAATTTTATTTGGAAAGTGCTTCAATACCCAGAGTGATATCTCTCAACCAGATAAACACAAAAAAAAAATAAAAGTCAATATATATGGTTTTGCTTCAATCCACTAATTGAGTTGTAGTGAATAACTCTAATTGGCAGTGGTAATAATAATAACCCTTGCATTTGATATAGCGCCTTATCACGTCTTCGAGATGTCTCAAAGCGCTTCACAGAATATAGTGTAAAGTGATTTGACTAATATTTTGTGGGCGAAATTGGCAGCCAATTGTGCACAGCAGTGTGCCACAATAGGGGATTGAGCGATCAATTTTTTATTATTATTGTTTTTAAAGAATTATTACCCCCCAGAAAAGCCATCCGCTAATCAACTAACAACCGGGTTCCTATTTAACACTCGCTTACCACACACAGAATGTTTCAAGCTATATATTTTAACAAATAGTTAAGAGAAAGAATATTCAAACCATGTGATACAAGATGACTTGACAAACAGCCAGAATGAAAGCTGAGATGTCTTACAATTTGTCAATAACTTCCATACTTATAAATTAGAGGGTTATCTTGTTCACAAATATGAAGTAATGTCATAAATGTCATCGTACAAGTATTCTGTAACATAGATTCCTCCAATGCTGGATTAAAGAATCTATAAATCAGCAAAGGGGTATTTGCAAAGATAATATTTATTGAAGATATTTAATCCTGATATTTTATGAGATTACAAAACAAACTGCTTGCAAAGTCTGTTGTGAATTTCTGGGTCAGCCCAATGTTTCTTTTCATGGACAAAATTTCAAAGTTATGTATTCGAGTCCAATTCCCTCCCAAGACTTTGTGTGAAGCAGTTCAGTATAAATTCCTACTTGGTGACCTCAAACCTCTATTGTAGATACCTATTTAGCTTTTCCTATACTGCTTTTCCCTTGTTTCCATCTCCCACTTTTGTACTGTTCAAACGAAATCAAACAGTTATTGAAGCAAGGTTTATAAGTCTTAGACAATCTCACATAATATCCTGTAATGCGAAATTGCTTTGCCTACAAAGCCAAGGTATTTAAATAATAATTTCCTTTATTCTAGGCTAGTATTATTACAGAACAAATAGTTATGGAAATCCAAAATATTGGTGACCTTTTTGTCAAATGAATAAATCATTTCAGATTATTTTTTGAAATATTATTTGAAAATGCCTTCAATCAACCTCAGATCTACATGCAGTACATTTTTTCTAAATTGATTATAAATGAAAGTTATTGAATTCACTTATATAAACAACAAACAGGCAGAGTATTCATAATATCTCAGGCCCTGCAATATAAGCGAGCGCGAAAAAATGCCTGACTGCTGGATAGTCAGGTGGCTGTTGATGCCACTTCCTACAGTTGGACACATGCGCAAGAAGTGTGACTGATGTGATTTACTTACAAAATTTACTTTGCTTCCTGCATACAGTATTTCTGTGCAGGGCACAGGAATGTTAGTGGTGGCCTGGCAACCAAGACGTGGTCATTTTCTGGCATGCAAAGCCATCTTGTCAGAGTTAGAAACAGGGTATACTGTGCTTCTGGTTAGAGCAGGTCCACAATATATTTGCGGTATTAGTGAGACACAGCTCGACCAGAGGCTATCATAATGGGGTTATCCAGTACTATTAAGACATCAAAAAAAATACCCGAAAAGTATTTTCATCATTCAATTGTTATTCTTGATCAGAGAATAAAGGTTAGATTTTACAACAGATTTTGTTGTAAAAATGGGGTTTGAAAATAGTTTCTCCTGGTGTCCTCCAAATAAACAATCCCCATATAAAATTGGTCATTCACGTCATGACTATTTATAGGACATTACTGTGCACAACTTGATTGCCATGTTCACCTTCAAATACACTGTCACAGTTCCAAATACACATCACTGTAATTTCTTGTGAAGCACCTTGAGATGACTCAATGTGATAAGGCACTATATATCGATTGCAAGGAATATTTTCATTTTTGTCTTTTCTTGAATCTATGAACTATAAGCAAGGTGAGGCATAATAAATATCCAAAGTTAAATTATCATCAAAATGTATGATTTTATATCAGCTGTCCTGGAAAGCACATATGGAACTTCTTTATAATGAATGTTATGTCGGAGTCCTGTAGCTCAGTGGTTAGAGCACTCGCTTTGCAAGTGAGAGACCTGAGTTCAATTCCAGGCAGGGCGAAACCTTGGGCAAGTTTCCTTACTCCACACGCCTAATAATAATCCCTCCAAAAAACCAAAAACATTAATAAAGTGGTCATTTTCAATCTACGACTGTTTGTGGGACATTGCTGTGCACAATTGGCTGCCGCGTTCGCCCACAAATATACAGTCAATTCACTTTACAGTGTGTTCTGTGAAGCGCTTTGGGACATCCTCCCGACGTGAAAAGCGCTAAATCAAATGCAAGGATATATATATATATATGTGCCAAAGTGTTTAAATAAATGGGAAATTTGACTACATGGCAATGCTTCATGGCCATCATTAACAAACCTTGGGCTCAGCCACTGGACTGGTAATAATACAAGAACCTCCTCCACAAGAAAAAAGACCTCTTTATACCTCGAATAATTACCATTTTTAAAAAATATATAATGTGTCCAATTATTTTTCTAATTCTCTCATCATCGCCATATTGGTGCAGCTAAAAGTGGTAGTTTTGTTTGAAAGTAACAGGGGACATTTGATAAAGTGAAATCAGACATATTAACGAAACTGTAACAGATGTGTTGTTCTGTAAATAGGATGTTTGGTACTATCCTGTCCAGTTATGGACCTCCTTTTCTGGATTTGACAGTCCATAGTTTGAGTGGCATAGCCACTGGAGTTAATATAAAGCTTATCTACCCTGAAAAAAATAATGAAGTTTCAGTACTAATTGGCTTTTTTGCAGATCGCTGAAGGAGCTGTGAAACAGACTAGTGTTTGCAGGTACTTTTTATGGGAATACATCACATCTTGTCCTTTCCTGGACATTGTACCAAGCATCAGCTGTGAGATGACACAAGATTACTAAATTTAGAAATTGCTTCAAAATCTTTAACATTTGATTAATTCACCCTCTGACAACATTGACACTGACAAGCTAAGTCACGGATATTAAATTAATTGGTTAGCCCCACCTTGTCCTCTTTGATTGATAAGACGAGCACTTAGTGAGACATGCATTAAATCAAATATTATACCAATGAACCTCCTGGATGTTTCCTTTTCACCTCCCTTTATGCTTGGTTTTACTCAAATAGCTGCAGTGGTGCAAAGTCAAAGCTTGGCAGTGATATAGAAATATGTTTTTTCTGAAATCTCTCATAGAACTGAAAATAACAGGAAAATTTACTCTTCTTTTTAATTCACAAGAATCAAATAAATTTAGGAGCACAAACCATTGTACTCTTGCAATATTTTGTATAAGAGACCTAGTTGTTTGCAGATTGCAGGACACCCTGTCCTTCATTTGCTCAGTAATAATAATATTCCTTACATTTGATATAACGTCTTTCACGTTGGGAGGACGTCTCAAAGGATAATCTGTAAAATATAGTCACTGTGTATTTAGTAGGCGACTAACCTTCAAAAAGGTGAACAGTAAGGGGTGAATAACTCCCAATCACCGGAATTTCATCTTACTAGTTTGTTATAAACATGAGTCCTGCTAGCCTGCATTCAATTACATTTCTGCTGAGGAAAGCTTTCCCACTATCAGATGAGATGAAACTGCAATGTAACCAAGGCACACAGCTGGAGAAAAATAACTGAAAATAAGCTAAACTAACTTAAAATAACTGGACTGATATCATACAGGACACAAAATAGAAGGATAATTCTGATTCTGGGATAAACGAGGAAACAACAAATAATAAAGGAGGAAACAACAAATAAAAAAATCGTATTTTCCATTTAGAATAAATTTGTGCAAGGAAAATATTATAATATGTGGGCAGAAAGAAGGATTTGTTGTGACACTACACAGTAAAATTAGTTGCACGGACAGATTATAAATGTTAAACTTTTAAATCACAATTGTGATTGAAATTCAGCATGGAAGTTTCAGTATATCCATTCTGAATTCCTAATTGGTAGTACACAACTCGCTTAATTCTAAATAATTCAGCGATTTATAGTAATAATAATAATCCTTGCATTTGATTTAGTGCCTTATCACAACAACAAAAATTACATTTGTAAAGCGCCTTTCACATCTTCAAGACGTCTCAAAGCGCTTTGCACAATACACTGTAAAGTGATTGACTATATATTTTGTGGGCGAAACATATTGTTTCAATGCCAACTTGATGACTATTATTTATTTGTACAATAAAATTCAGGTTTTGCAAACTCTGCTGGAAGCTGTGGTTGAAGAAAATAAAATATCTTCAATAAAATACAAATTTACATTTATGAAGTGAATTTCACATTGGGAGGATGTCCCAAGGTGCTTAACATTACTGGCTTGACTCTAAATTAAATCAATGTATTTAAGAGAAAACTTGATGCATACATGAGAGAGACATGAATAGAAGGGGAAAAGGAGAGGGGATCAGAGAAATGGGGGCTCATGTGGAGTATAAACCAGCAGTCTATTTACTTGCTGTACCACTGTGAAACTTTATAAGTATGCTCCAAGTCACAGTGAAGCAAGTAAAGTATATTATGATAACTTTAAGTGAATAGTTTGATAGTCCAATTCCTTCAAGATTAATAATAAGAATAATCCTTGCATTTGATATAGCGCTTTTCACGTCAAAGCACTTCACAGAATATACTGTAAAGTGAATTGACTGTATATTTGTGGGCAGCCAATTGTGCACAGCAGTGTCCCACAAACCGTCATGGATTGAAGTGACCAATTTATTATTGTTTTTTTTCTTGAGGGATTATTATGAGGCGTGTAGAGTAAGGAAACTTAATTACAGATATAGCAGAAGCCTTTTAATAGTCATTAAAATATCAACTCATTACTGTCTTATCAACCATTATCAGTCCTTATATAATTAATCGTGATTACTGTTCTGTGAATAATTATCAAATAGTTATAATATTTCACTCAATTAAGTCATATCGACAGTAGTTTTGTGAAAAAAATCTTGTGACTCACTGACAATCTTCGATTCGTTGTATGTGATCCAAGACCAGGGAGTGAATGCTGTCTGAGGAACAGGATGCAAAGCAATTCAAATGTGTGAAAAACTTCACCTTCAAAACCCATTCACTATGCAGCTTCCGGCGCATAATAGGGCTGAAAAAAGAGAAGATGACAAGAGTTTATCAAAAATTGACACTACATTGGATCAGAGGTCCAAAATCACACCTGCTTTTTTTTCCCCAACAACAATAGGAAACTAACTTCTGAGTTAATAATAAGTTGATGGTGAATTTTATTTTCCAGAAATTCTACATGACCTTAAACTTTGATAACAATGATTGTCAACGATAATTCTTGAATTTGAGAGAGCTTGTAAGGTTGAATTGTTTCAAAGTGCTTTGCGGTCAACTGCTCCAAGTGTCTTTGTATTTGTAGACAAACACAAGCAGCCAACTTGTACACAGCAGAATCCCACAAACAGCAACTTGTATTTATATAGTGCCCGTCGCACAGGATAGTATTTTGTGAGGTTTGACAGCTATTAAAATGCATTAACTGATTTGTCCAGAGGATTGCTCGCCAGGACACTGAAAAAGGCTTTAATCCCATCAAGGAATGGGACCTCCACTGGCACATCAACCAGGGCTAAGAGCTCAAGTCCTGATATGAGGCTTGAATCAACAAATAGCTGGAGAAGCTGGATTTGATTTAGTGCACATTTGACATAAGACTTCTGTATAAGTGTATTATACTCCAGTATTAGAGCTACCCAGCCAGATTAAAATATTTATTTACTAATGAGATCATGCTTTTGCTAGCAAGAACAGCCTATGTGGAATTAAGGTTTCCCCTTCTATGGTGTTCATAACTAGCCTCTCTTAATTGGAGTTTCAACTCTTTTGCCAACTCTTTCATTGTTGTTTCAGGCATGTAAGAATATCTGTGGATCACAAATGAATCTTAACTAGAAATCACAAGGAATCCACAAATATTAACTGCAGGTCACGATCCATTCATCTTTGAGTCACTCAGTTTTGCTTCTGTGCGGTTTCCATCTAGCAATGTCTCACAGCCGCCACAGGATCAGAATTTAGCTGGCATTGTTTGTCAAGTTACTATAGAGTCAAGGCACACACATAGTCTGCTCAACAAAAATCTGCTCCTTCATCTCCAACAGTCAGAGCAACAGTAGCCATTAGAGTCTTCTGACAGTGAAACACAACAAAATCATTTCATTTCCCACCTGGCTCAATCAATGCTCATTCGAAATTTATCCTAACAATCAGTGTGTTGAACAGAATCCTCACAGGTGCAAAGAACATACCAAACTTTTATCAATTTCTATTTTATATATGCAGAATAATGTGTCAATTTGGTAGGCTCAGAGGGGTCATTAGATCAATTGATTACATTAAGTACCAACGTGGTTGAAAGTCATCACAACTACTGAGTAAAGTTTCTATATATTCAGTAGGTCCTAGCTGGACAAGCAGCAGGAAAGCTTGCTATCAATGGCAAGCTATATGGTTTTAGCTGGTTAGTACCCCAATGCACACTCTGGGGTCTCCCCTAAGCCTTGACTCCTGCCAACCTGCACCAAATGCTTTCTGGAATTAGGTGAGCAGGATGTGTCCCTCCAGGGAGAGAGTGAGCATTCCATTTCAACAAACTATCTCTGGAATTTCCATGTGTAGGTGGGAATGCATGGAAATCTCAGTTTGGTTTGGATGCTCTTAATCATGGTGATGGGTTTCCGCGTGTGTCAAACCCTGGCCGACCCCAAAAACGCACAAAAAAATACGATGCTTTTCACAGTGACTAGGATTGAAATCAGTGAGTTCCTGGACTGTAATCTACAGCTCTATACACTGAACCATCCTGACTGCCATTTTCAATATGTGACTTCCAAATATCAACACACAGGGTATCACTCTTTCTCCCCTCCTCCATCACCACATATCTATAGGCAACAGGAGAAGATTCTGCCTTAGTTCTTCTTCTTAATTATCATGAAAGTCACAGATATCAATAACTAATAATCACTCAACAGTTAATAATCAATATTTCCAGTGAATAATTGTCTAGCTGCACAAGGATGAATTAATTTCACCCTGACATAATATTATGAAGCACCAAGAGCAAAGTGAGTACATATTATCATATCTCTGACATAAATAATCAATATAATGATCCTTGATTTGATACAGTGCTTGTTATGCTGGGAGGAAATCTCAAAGCACTTCCATGGATTTATTGTAAACTGTAGTGACTGTATATTTTGCAGGCAAATTTGCACATAGCAGTGTTCTACAAACAGCCATGAAGTGAAAGACCAATTTTATCTGGAAAATGATTGACCAGGATACCAGAAGGAATGTGCTTCTCTTATCAAATAGTGCCAAAGGATCTAGCCTATGCTTCGGATTTCTCCCTCGAACCGTACATACCGACGAAGGAAGCGTGGATCCAAGATCTGGGATTGTGTACCATCAGTCTCTTTGGATTTTTTGGGATTGAAGTCGTCACTTCCCAAGATGATCAGGCTCACATATCCACCATCATCACCAATCAGAATGCCATCTTCATGTAGATTTTCAGTGCCAGCCAAAGTGCAGACACAGAGTGGAATGTTTTGCACTGGCCTAAGAGTAAAATAATTTGCCTGTTGAAAAATAAAATTATCAGTTTCAGGCCATCCGTATCACTTTGCACATTTTTAATTGGGCAAAAATAAAATGAAATGTAGCATTTAATTTGTGTTACAATGGTTACATAAAGCAAATTCAAATCTTAGTTGTGACAAGTTATCCCCCTTCAGTAAAGTGGCACAAATATGCTGTGGAAATGTATGTGTTTGAGACACAAATCAACATATACTTCCTTCATGATATGAAATAAGTAGGATTATATGAAATCTGCAGCATTACTCAGATGACAGTGTGATGTAAAGTTAATTAAGTCAACGTAACACATTTTCAGTATCTGCCAATCAGCTGATGTTACAAAGACAATTTGTTTGGGTTATTCCATCTAGATTTTAAACAGGCAATACAGTTCATGCAGGAGAAGTTTCTGTCCAGAGTAGTCCCCAGATATAGTAGAAAAACATATAGGTATCTAACTAACTATCTACCTGTAATGAAGAATCCTCATAATCAGTACATTCTCAAGACTCATCTCCACAGCTGCTAAGCTGCTCCCATGACACAGGTTACAGTGAGCAGTACGGTTTGTCCTCGAATGACCCATTTAATTTCACTGGGATTGGTGCATTGAACAAGGCTGAGAGCCAATCTTGAGCCACCCAATCACAATAAAGGGCAGAGCTGGTGATGATACAATAGTTGACCAACACTGTGTTTCCCAGTAATGAGAAGTTAGACAGATATGCAGCATTTGATGATAGGATGTTGAATTACCCAAACTATTATCATGCAGCTTCAAGGTGTAGGATACAAACTAGCTTTAATTGAGTCCTGGGACCAGACAGCTGCCTACTGTCTTCAAATAAAAATAAAGCTATTAATAAATAACAAAATACAATAACAAGATTACATTTGTATAGCGCCTTTCACATCGGGAGGATGTCCCAAGGTACTGGACAGTGTACAGCATTTCAGACATGAGCTGGGGTCATGGAGTTTGGTGCGGTAGAGGACACGGGCTGCAGAGTTCTGGATTATCTGCAGCCTGTGGAGCGAGGAGTTGGGAAGCCTGACAAGCAGAGTGTTTTCATAATCGAGCCTGGAGGTGATGAAGGCATGAACAAGAGTTTCAGCGGCCTGAGGGGTGAGGTAGTGGTGGAGTCGGGCGATGTTATGGAGTGAGTGAAGGCAGAGCGGGTCATGGCTTGGATGTGGGGACGAAAAGACAGTTGAGGGTCGAACAAGACACCTGGGTTCCTGACTGGCTTGGTGAGTTGAAGTGTGCAACCATGGAGGTTGATGCTGCCAGAGCCTGAGGTGCTGAGGCGCTGGCGTGAGCCAATCAGGAGGGCCTCAGTCTTGTTCACATCCAACTGTAGGAAATTTGCCCTCATCCAGGACTTGATGTCCGACCGGCAGTCTATCAGGACAGCATTGGTCCTGGAGTTGAGGATGGAGGCAGAAAGATAGAGTTGGGTGTCATCTGCATACATGTGGAAGTTGACCCCATGTCTGCGGATGATGTCACCAAGGGGGAAGTATGTAGATATTAAAGAGGAGAGGACCAAGGACAGAGCCCTGGGGGATGCCAGACGTGATAGTGCAGGGGCTGGAGGAGAAACCGCAGCAAATAATGCCAGAAAATAATGGCAAGAATAAAAAAAAATCAGAAGGAAAAATACAAACTCTCTATGCGAAACAACAGAGCAAAGCTATCAAATGTACCTGGCTTTTGCTCTTTGGCTTATGGTCCCAAATAACAATGCTTGTTTCAGTTGTAGCAACAATTCGTTTCAGCTGATAAAGATAATCGCAGCCCGTCACCTGCGCATTTTCCTGGACAAATGTAAATAAACATTCATTTATACACCACTATTCAATTCCAAGACTGTGTGAAAGATATTGAGAATGGTTAAGTGATTACATATAATAAAATATTAAGCCTGACATTAATAACTTTCGTTTAATGTTAGGAACAACCTGATAAATGATTTAATGTTATTTTTAATTAGAAGCTACTGGAGATGTATTTTCCAATGGCTTGCATGCTTTCCGCTGGTGTTTTGTGAGCAATTGTATCGTCTTTCAGAGGGCAGGAAGCTCTGTGTTATGCATTATGTAGGAATAGCCCAAGGCTGTCATGAATCGTCGAGGAAATTACACAGCTGTAATAGTACAAACAGAGAGATCCTGCATTGTTGTGATGTACCAGCTACAAATTTATCACATTGCCAAATTAAATTTACTTTTTTAAATGTTAAAAGAATACTTGCATCTGGTATAATTCCTTAGCAAAATACTGCAGGATGCATGCAAGCCATTAGAAAATAGACCTAACTGAAGCTTCTAATTGGGAGTTTGAGCTCATAGTCTGGGCTGAAACTCCAGTGTAGTGCTGTGAGTGTACTGCATTATTGGAGCTACCATCCTTTGAAAGAATCATTAAACAGAGGTCCCATCTGCTTATTCAGGTAGTTATTAAAAATCTCAAGGCAGTATTCAAAAAGAGAAAGGAATTTCTCCTTTGGGTCTTGGCCAACAATACCCCAGATTAAAAAAAATGGTCATTCACTTTGTGGCTGTGTGAAGGACATTGTGTTCCAATTGATTGTTATGTTTTATGTAGATATGGAGGTACAAATAGTTGCACCTCTATATCTGATCAAAACACCACAGGATGCATGCAAGCCTTTGGAAAATAGAGTAACAGAAACTTCTAATTGCAACTTTGAACTCATTGTCTGGGCAAAGCTTGAGGGCACGCTGCATTATCGGAGCTACCAGCATTTCATTTAATCATTAAAAGGAGGTCACTTCTGCCTGTTCAAATAGACATTAAAGCTCCAGCTTAGCATCAAACCGCACCTCTGTTAAGTGCTTCGAGACTCTATCCTCATGAAAGACGTTGTATAAATGCAAGTTATTATTGTACAATTATTTACTCTTTAATTTTAATTAGCCAACAAAGCAATAAACTTTGATAAATACTCAGTATGATATTTATGTTTATGGCTGTCTGTGTAAACTTCTGATAACTCAACCCTGTCTTAACTTGTTACCTCGACCTGCTGTCAGTATTTCAGCTGCATCTATTTATGTATTTATACATATGCCAAACTCACCACTCTGAATAACTTGTCACTGAGCCCTTTGCGCTTGGAGTAACCAGTTATCAGGAGTTTACTGTATCTATCTGTGAATAAATGTCTCTGTATTTTTTATTAATTTAATTTGTCGAAACCTAAGATCATAACTGTGGTCGGTAATTTAATAAAGATTAATGGACCCCATAACATGTATGTACATTTTTCACTATACTGTTCAGGACTACTGTGTGGAGATTGACAAGCTGGTATGTTCTCATGACACAATGTGTGGGTTGAAGGATACTAAAACAGCAACACGACAAGCCCAGAGACTGGGCAACAGAGCGTACCCAGATTCTACTAGTTTGCTAGTTACTGGTCGGATTGAATGACTGTGCTCCATTCTAGGGTAGCTCCTCTTGTTCTCATGGTTTGGCATCTGGTTAATCTCACGAATTTGGCAGTCAGTGGGATTCTCACATGTCAGGCTGTGACTAGCTGTGATACTTCCCAGTTGCTGTAAGTTTTTAAGGAAGAGTATGTTCGTCTCTCCCTAAACACTGAACCAGTCCAAATAAAAATCATACACTGATATTAACTCTGTCAATGCTTGTCTCCTGGAATTTCAGGCCACAGTATTTCGATTGGTACGGACCCACACACTGAATGCACGTTTCTTGCTTTGCACTGAAATAGAAATCAAAGATACTTACACCAAGATGAGCATTTGATTGTAGCTTCATCTGTAAGGAAATTAAATTAAAAAACTAAAATAAAGAATGAAATTCATCAGCTAACAAAGATTCCAGCAACTATTTTTCAATCAAACATTTGTTGGTGGAATTTCCACCTAGATCGAGATTTACTCTATTAACGTAGTAATCTCCAGAAGTTGTCAAGTTCTTAAATGGAGCCTTTAATTTTGAAGCTGGTTTTCTGTAAGATTTTTGGGAACCTATGTGTATTTATGTTTCAGCCTTGCGCAGTGGTTGCACTCTTGCCTCTGAGTCATAGGAACATAGGCCAGGAGTAGGCCATTCAATCCTTCGAGCCTGTTCTACCATTTAATTAGGTCATGGCTGATCTGTATCTTAACTAATCCTTTCAATTCCAAATCAGAAGGTTGTGGGTTCAAGCACCACTTTGGGACTTGAAACCACAGTCTAAGCTGTGATGGGGGTGTGATGGGGGGTGTTGGATTGTTGGAGGTGCCAGACATTAAACTGAGGACCTGTCTGCCTGTACAGGTGGACGTTAAAGATCCCATAACACTATTTGAAAAGAGAAGGGAGTTTGTCTTTCCTAGTGTCTGGGCAAAAATTTCCCAAAATAAAAAATTGTTCACTCACTCCATGGCTGTTTGTGGGATATAGCTGTGCACAAGTGGCTGCCACATTTTGCCCACAAAATACAGAGTCAATCTACATTACAGTATATCGCTTTGAGACGACTCAATGACTCGATAAGCTGCTATATCAAATGCAAGGATTATTATTATTATATGATTAAATGGCTTGCAAACCAGGAAAATGACATGCAGAAAAAATGCAAGGTACCATCCAAACTTCATAGATGGGGAAATACAGTCCAGATTCATTAAAATGTGTTATATAACAGCACTGCTCCAATGATAACAAATGGTATGTGGAATTGGGTTGCTTCCTGTAAACTGGTCGGTTGCCACCTTATAAATGGCTTTCTGCACATTAAAAATAGCCGGTCTCAAGGTCATCACCGATGTCACTTGCTGTATGGTACAGGAATTGGTGATGCACAGGTAAACTGGCTATTATGGCTGCATTGTAAAGCAGTTTGGGATTTTATGAATTCCAACTATTGCATTATAAATTAAACTCTATTGTAATGTGTAACTCATAATCAAGACATGTTTCCAACATCAAGCCCAACCTTACCCTTCTACCTTTCTTTCTCCTGGGTGAAACATCTTTAGCAGGGTCTCTGCTTAGATTTTCAGAGTTCAAATATTAACTAGCTATTTTCCCGTTCATCTATTTTGGGACATTGCCTTTTATCAGAACGCCCCACAATCCAAAAGTAAAAGTTAAGAATAACACAGAGCATGTGAGAGTATTATGATTGCTGTTGGAATTTGGCATTCAGTTCACACAAAAAATAATTAGTGAGGCCATAAAGATGAAGAAATACTGATTTTAAAATGTATTACGGTACACCACCCAGAACAGCCTGACAGCAATGCACAAATACAAAGATTCTTTGCTGAAGTATCAGATCCATTCACAAATATTTTATCTCTACTAAAAGCACAGATTGGGAGTTAAAAATAAGACGTGACATTTGAAGCTGTTCCATGTGCTGACTGAAAAATTTGTAATCTGACAAGATTCTGGATGGTGAGATTCTAGCAAATATGTCACCAAACACAGGATATTGCACTGGTAACAATACTTCACTCAAGTGAGAGATCCATAAGTGAAAACTACGCATATTTGAAGAGAAAGTCCACCTAGATTTACTATATGTAGCATTTCTGAGCGTCCAGAGTTTGCCAAATTCTTAAATAAAACCATAATTTTGAAGCCAGTCTTCTAGAAGTTTATTTAAAGACAGAAACAACTTCAAAGCTAGGAATGAATTCAATAATTTGTGAAATCCTGGGCACTATAAAATGTTGCTTAAATAAAGTAATCTATATCCAGGTGGCATTTCCAGCTGAATATATAGGATTACACAAGAATTTAGGAATGGTAAAAGGTCATTTGGCCCATCGAGCCATCCAATGTAACAGACCATTCTACTATTTCCCTGACTTCCATTTCCTTTTGGTTTCAAGAAGGAAGTAGACGGATATGTGTACATATAAGGCTTCAAGGGGTATGGAGATAGGGCAGTGCAGTGGCAGTGAACAACTAACTTGTTCTGATGCAGATTCAATGGGCCGAATGGCCTCCTTCTGCACTGTAAACTTCTACAATTCTGATGTGGAGTTCTGTAGTTCAGTGGTTAGAGCACTCGCTTCACAAGTGGGAGACCAGGGTTCGATTCCCGACAGGGCGAAACATTGGGCAAGTTTGTTTCTTCCACATGTTTCTGTAAGTAGGAACCCGGTTATTAGTCGATTGGCGGATTGCTTTTCCGGGTTTAATAATTCCTTCCCCCCAAAAAATAATAAGAATAATTTGGTCACTTAATCCACGACTGTTTGTAGGACACTGCTGTGCGTAATTGCCTGCCGTATTTTGCCCACAAAATGTACAGTTAATTCACTTTACACTATATTCTGTGAAGCGCTTTAAGACATCTAAAGATGTGATGAGGTGCTATATCAAATGCAAGGATTATCATTATTATTATTGTTATTCCTTGCCTTCTCACTGTAACCTCACCATATCTCTACTTTCCAAGGGGATCTATTTGTTTCCTGAATCCTTAAATTGACTTATCTATGCAATTCATTCCTGCATACATCACTGGTACCATGCTTTCTTGGATAGCTCTGGGTTATCTGGGTTACCTAACCAGCAAAGTTAAATGTAGCCTCTCCAAGGTATGCCATTGCCCTGCCAATTACATACAGCACTAGTGTAGCATGACAGCTGAGAGCACAGATCCCAGCAATACACCAGATATAAGACTTCATTGCTACATATAATCAGTAATAAATATTTTCTTTTGGAGAGAGGAAGGAAAAATACTTTGAATATCAATTATTTAAAAATCTTCCTCTCTAAATCAATCTCCAATCAATAATCCCATCAAGTTAAAGGAAAGAAGTCTTGAGGTATCGTAAGAGGCTTCAACTCAAAGCCTCTCCTAGAGTAATAGTATTTTATTATAACATGATAGCTCAGATAAAACAAGTGCACAGCGTGATAAAGCAATGCGAAGGCTAATAATGAAATATCTAGCCATTTCTTCCAAAGAAAATAAATCTCTGCAGATTAATAAGAAATGGATTAATTTAGAAAGCAGACTGGGATAAGATAAACAAATCTCAAATAATTTAGGAGTCCCTAAAAAGCAGAGGCAAATATTCCAAAGGTTACCTGATTCAGAATCTTTGAACCCAATAAGGTCATTATACTCCAATACAGTGTTGGGAATATGCTATATTGTCAAGATGTGTCATCCTTCTAATGAGATGTTAAACCAAGGTCCGATTTACCTATTCAGGTGGATTTAAAGATTCCATGACACTATTTGAAAAGAAAAAGGAGTTTCTCTCTGTGTCCTGACCAACAATCCTCAATATAAAACACTGGTTATTAACTTAGTGGCTACTTGTTCATTCACTTCATTGCATGGCACAAATTGGATGTCATGTCTATGAGTACACAATCTTTAGGGAAACATTGTGAAAGTCTTTTGAGATGCTTTCAGCTCTGAGTAAAGGCAAGGATTGTTCTTATTATAGCAACAAATTCCATTATCCTCAAGTGGAATAGAATACAATATCAAATTACATTTGTATAGCAGAATAGAGGAAAGGAGGAGAAACAAGATATACAATTAACCATATGCAACTATATTTATCTTTGCAAGCCTAACATTTTCGGACATGAGACGAAACACAGCCAAAATGATTCCCAGAAGAAATGGAAATCTAAATTGAACCCCTCAAATTCCTGGTTAAGGTATTTGGATCAGGGAAAGAAAAAAAAAGCACAGTTCATACTCTCATGTGGCAAATTGTCCAGGGGCGGAATTTTGTTTGTTGTATGCAACCAAATTGTCTGCGGTTCTTCTCTGCATAGCCTTTTTTCATCTAACAACTGAACCTTGATCTAATGTAATATACACTTATGCTGCTGCTGTCACCAAATGACAATTATACACATGAAATTGCATGTACCTAGGCATTTATTGCCAGTGATTCATCACAGCTAGACTGTTTCCACTTATTAAGTTTGATCAAAGTCCAGCAAGGCTTTATTAGGTTACTGAAATGATGGATCAGTGTCGACAGAGATCTTTGAGTATGCTTTTAAGTTATTACATAGACAATTCTCCTGGTCTCTCCTGCTCCACAATTCACAAAATTCAACTAATTCAAAACTCCGCCACTCGCATTCTCACCCGCACTAAACCCCATACCTTCATTACCCCAGTCTTTGTCAAACACGATTGGCTCCCTGCCAGAGTGGATCGATTTCAAGATCTTCAATCCTAAATCCCTTCATACCCTGCCAGCCCCCTCACTCTCCAACCTGCTCTCTCCCCACCCTACTACCCGCTGCCTCCACTCGACTGATTCCGGCCTCCTCCTTGTCTCCCGGACGCTCCTCCCCACTGTTGGTGTCTGTGCTTTCAGCCACTACGCCCTGAATCTGTGGAACTCTCTCCTTCAATCCCTCCCCATTTTCAGGTCGCGCTTGAAGACCTTACTCTTTAACCATGTCTACGATCACCTTCCCCCTCCCCCTGGCTTGGCATCAGGCTCCAGCATTGTTAAGTGCTCCGAGATGCTGTCCGGCTTGAAGGGCACTATATAAATGCAAGTTGTTTTTGTTGATGGATATACAAGAAACCTTTTACTACATTTATTTCTCTAAAGAATCAAGGTTTTGATGACAGGAAGTTCAGTATTATTCTGGTGAAATCCAATTTGAATTGATAAATCAATGCATAATGAGCATTTGCACCAAATGCTTTGATGGCTTTTAAATGCTCCTTCAGGAAACCAGATGACTCACTAACTTATCAAACTTATTGAAAAGCTTTTAAAGTCTCATTTCTCAGGACAAACGTTCCTCATCACAATGAGCACAATGTTTCATTTTCAAATTGCAATGACTATCACATCCCTGGATTCTCCTGTAACCTACCAACCCAGCCACAACCTCCACTGAGCAAAGTGCCTGTTTCATGTCTCCTGCATGATTCACCCCACCATCGGTGGCAAACATTCAGCTATTCTGTTTCCTCTCTCAGTAACTGCATCCTCGGAGTCACTCTGCTTCTCTCCTCCCTTCCCACTTCAGATCTTTCTCTCGAATCATGCTTTCATTCAGGTTTCCTCCCACCCTACTCAACTCCTCTACCCCTACTGTCACCTTGAGTGCTCGGTCAACTATGTGAAGCTTTGAGATGTCCCTTTGATGTGAAAGGTGCCATATAAATGTAAATTGTATTGAAATGTAAGTTTCAGAATAACATTTCTGCAGGTCCTGAGTGATGGTGCAAAGAAGAAAACAATGCTCTCGCACAAATCCCTGCATCCAGCAGGATGTGGGGAAATTACTAATTAATATTGGTTTAACATTGGACAGAAAATGAAGGAATCAAATGAGAATCAATGAGTGATTTAAATACCACAAAGACTGACTGAAGAAGCAGAATCTGACTGGACGAATTGAAAAATGAATTCAGAGACAGGAGGACTCAACCCGACACTGAATAGAAGGTCAGTCTATACAGGACAGACCGACAGGCATCACGCAGATAGATCCCCAGTGTCAGCTGTACTGTGACGGATGGCTTTCCCCAAGCATTGAAACAATGAGATGGGAAAAACAACGAATGTAGAGGAGCCTATGGGGTGGGTGATGTTTTGTGTGGCAGAGATTTAGTACATTTTGATGTGTTTGGTGGCCTGAGTTTCACATAATAAGCACATATAGTCAGAAGTTCATGAATTAATGTATATAATGTTATTGATAGATTGATTACAAATACTGGGATGATCAGCAGTCTATGATACCCTACAGGGGGAGAAGCCAATAACAGCCAATAACAAGCAAAGAGGGGGAATGAGAATTGTTTTACACAGAGATTTATCAGGAATTGGATAGTTCTGAAGGGAGCTATGGTTGTGGCAGAATCCAGATTAGCTTTCAATTGGAACCACATATACATCTAAGGTGCTCCAGGACGCTACCCCACGTGAAGGTCACTTTATAAATTCATGTTGTTGTTGTAAACCGGAAAAAACTTGCAGCGGTTTGGGAAAAAGCTAGGTAAATGAGACTGAATGGATTGTTCTTTCAAAGAACCAGCATTTGGATATGTTGGGCCAAATGGTCTTCTTCTGTGCTATACATTTCTATGGTTCTATGGTCATGAGAAGTCAAATCATTAAATATATTAATTAGTAATGAACCTGTAACCAAAACTTGAATTCCAATAGATAGTGTCAAGAATTGAATACTGTACTTTAAGATTTTTTAAAAAAAATAATGAAATGACACTTCCCCATCCCTATATTCCTTAGACATTATAATACCCCACTATATTGGAAGGGAAGGGTTTATTTGCTAAGAGTGATAATAATAATAATAATAATAATAGTTGCTAAGAGTGATCACGGTGAGCTAATGTAAAATCTGCAGTGAACTGTGAGCTGCATAATAATAACATTGTTGTTTCAGCATCTCTAAGGTTATTATTGTGCCCTTGGAGGTGCTTTGAAATCTTGCACAATTGCCTTAGTAGAAACAAGGAGACAGGACAGAGAATTAAATAATGCTTAATTTGAGTTGAGGTTTGATCTGAATCTTGAATCATCAATCTGTCAAGAGATAATTAATCTTTTTTTGAGTGTTCTATTGTTGCTGAGTTTGATTATGTAAAATGCAAAGTGGTCTTTACATTATAATATGATAGTTTGAGGTCCATAAAATTCCAACCAGCATTATAATGAGCCAGGAGCCCCAGTGAGGATCTTTTTAATGCCCAAAATGCCCAACTTCCAGATCATCAGGTCACCACTAACATCAGTTCCTGCACGCTGAAGAAGCTACATCTGTGGAAACCTGAAGTCAATCATTTTTAGTGTATGAAAAGTGAACTAGCATTTTAAAGTGAGACAGGCACCTTCTGTGCACATCTTGGATTTTTTGGTGAATAAATGGCAAAGTCCACATCCCAGTTGTGCTATAAGTAAACCCGTGTGATACAGTATAATTGTGCTTACAGACTGCAGCAAAGATATTGGAACAAATAAACCAAACTGAACTGATAAATTTAAAATAATAAAATCCAGTATTTGAACAACAGAGAATTGGTGCAGAATTTGTGTTTAGTCTAAATCTTGAGCCAATCATCTCCAAAGGATAATGAAAATTGATACTGCTGCTTAAGAGTGAGAAAGAACTAACTACATATCTCAGAGATGTCTGATCAAGACACAAAGGTCTTAAAACAGTGTGTCTGATACTGGCTGATATTACTTCTCCCCTTGTAGGATTGTAGATGATCCAATTTGTGTATATATTAAAAATACATATCGACCCAACCAACATCACCAGAATTGGAAAGATGATACTTTTTTAGCTGGTTAAACTCCAGCAATTTAACATGCACTGTTAAATTATCACAATTTATATGTGGGAGAAATTCACTTAATATTTTAGTGTCCAGAAGTTGACAAATTGTCTTAACTTTGGTTAGTTTTATGTAGTTTCGTAAAAGAACTTACAGTAAAAGAAACTTCACTACTAAACCTATATTGTTAAGAATTCGCCAAATTTGGAATTATTCCAAATTCAATTAATTAATGCTCCCATATGGCCCAGACCAACAAATATACATAGGGAGATATATCCAACAATTCAGTCCATTAATACTTCATATATAGAATAAACCTTAACCCAAGTGGAATATCTCCCCAGCATTTTTATAATGATGCTCCCAGACATTTTAAGAATTACAAAATTGCGACTGCTGGATTTTTACATGGAGCTTCATTTCACCATATTCAGACTTACTTTGTTATTATAGAGTAAAATCCTTCCTTTTTGAGAAGCGATT
This sequence comes from Callorhinchus milii, assembly GCF_018977255.1. NCBI lineage: Eukaryota > Metazoa > Chordata > Chondrichthyes > Chimaeriformes > Callorhinchidae > Callorhinchus > Callorhinchus milii. The sequence continues at coordinate 55,079,274 of NW_024704744.1, forward strand.
ATATTCTGATCAAGTTGTGGCAAGTTAATAATACATTGAATAACATCACGTATCGTTCTATCTTCTGCAAACAAAAGAAGAGCTTAAGTCAATTTAAATCGTTAAAGTTCATGATTCATTTATTATTTCAACCTAATGTAGACATCACTATTGCTTTGAACAGCAGAATTTAAAGCAGCACATTTTGTGGGGTGGTCACCCAGGTGTAGAAAACCATCACTACGCTTAAGGTTATCCAAACCAAACTGAGAGTTCCACACAGCCTACCTACACCGAGAAATTCCCCTGTAGCCATAGCTGTCCCTTTTTTTTGTATTTTCCAACCTCAACATTTAACTTATTATTCAAAATAAGAAACGCACACAAGGGCACAAGCTCTTTCAATAGATGCATGCCCAGACTGCACCATGTCGGTCAAGTGCGCTTACCTATCTCCTGCAATGCATCACCTTGAATAATGAGCCATATCTCAATTTTTTGCGGAAGAAATTATCACAGAAACAGTATAAATGTGCAAAAAACTTTACCAAATTAGTAGACATTATCTAAGTAGCTTGGCCAACACTCCAGTCATACTCTGCAGTTGAATTAAGAGAGTAATGCTTCATGAAAGAACACAAGAAGCTCTATGTAACAGTTTTGCTTAACATAATTGACAGAAATCCTCTGCATTTCACATATTCAATTAATTAACGTTCCCATATGGCCCAGATCAACAAATAAACATAGGGAGATATATCCAACAATTCAGTCCATTAATAGTTTGGTTTGGATACTTCATGGTGATGGATTTCTGCCTGAATCAGAGACCTGACTGACCAAAACCACAACCCATTATTACAACAACTTGCATTTATATAGCACCCTTCACTTAGGATAACGTCTCAGAACGCAGTACAGTGGTGGGGTTGGTCGCTGAACAAGCGAGAAGAGATCACTTCTCTGAGACCACGCTATTTGCATGGCACTGAAACTCTCCTTCCCAAAGTTACTTCTGATGAAAGTTACTTCCAATCAAAGATTCTTTCAATGGTAGTTACTTATCTTTGCCTCCTGCAGAACAAAAATGACAGTCCACTTCCATTATCTGCAGAAAATGCTGCTGCAAAATCAATGAACAAAAAGAGTCTCCCCTTGAACAGTGGTGCTAATTCCATCCTCAAGGGTAATCCTACCTATGAGTAAAAATAAACTTTGCTGCATTTGTACTTTTGGAAGTGGAGAATTACACAACCGTAGACAATGGCATTCAGCTGAAAGACATCTTAATTAGCCCATTTCGCATTTCAATGCTAACATTTTTACCTACTTCTAATGATATTTAAACTCAAATACCTTGTAACTGTTAATTTTCTGCCGCACTCTACAGCACAAAACAGAGGAACTAATTTTAGCACTAGACAGGTGGAATTTTAGTTCTATTGTATAGAATTGTGCATTATACTTGTCATGATGTTTAGGAATCATGTCTGGGGTTAGAATATATGCTTTGTTTTTGCTTTGCTTAAGCCATCCAAAATGTTTTTTTCTGCAGTAGGCCTCAGTTTGGGGCATCGATCACTGAAAAAGAACAAATACACTAAAACGAAAATAGTGCAACCAACCATGGCTTCAATCACAAGAAAATCACAAGGAGAGATGTTTTGAACAGAGAGGATTAATCAAAACTTAGGCTTCATTCATCAATGAAATGTTACTACACTGATGACAGACAAATGAAAAGTTGCAAAAAGGGCAGCAAACCTCTCATAAACAGTTTATAACTTTTGCAGTAAAGAATTGCAGTAAAATGCCAATTCTCCGCACCAACTATCCAAATGGGTGATTCTTTATATCGGGCTTCAACACAGAGAAGTGGAAGTTAGATAAATCCAGTTCTGTGTATATCTGAAGCATGCAGGGTTATGAGGGATGCAATTTAGTTAATTTTTAAATTGTGTTTGTGTGATGTCTATTATTTGCAGTTTGCTTATCTGCAAAGGGACCAGTCCTAATCAGTGTATTTAATCAGCTTGCTACTGTGTAATCATGCTATTTTAACATTGAATGGACAGAATAGACTCTGCATATATAACACTGAGGACCATGAAACAGAAAAAGAATTAAGAAAGAACTTGCATTTTATAGCCTCTGATTATGTCAAAACATCTAAAAGCACTTTAGGGTAATGACTGCACTGACTGTTTTTATAGGCAGATGCAGCAATCACAAACAAACCAGAGTTGAATGACTAATCTTATCTTGGTGATTGTACACAGTCACTATACTCTACAGTAAATAATGCAAAGCAATTTGACACATTTTAACAACATTTCAACATGATAAGGCACTATATCAAATGCAAGAATTATTATTATTAAGCAAAGTTATTGTTATATGATAAAGATTGGAAAAAATATTTGCAGTACCATCTGACTGTACAACTCGTTGTCGTTTCGAAACCATAAACACAGGCAACCCCTTGTAAATACCCCTTTCTTCTGATTGGTAATATCCAAACAGCTGCAAAAATAAAGTTACAATATTAGTAATCCTGAGAGTTACTATTCTGCACAAAACACTAATGGGGAGAAAGTCTACTTGTGTCAGGATTTACTCTTATTAATAAACCATTTCAGAGTCTCAGGAATGCAATAAATTCTTAATTACTGCCTTAAATTCTTAATTACTCCCACGTGAAAGGCGCTCTACAAATGTAATTTTGTATTGTATTAATTTTGAAGCCAGCTTTTGTTTAACAACTATGGAAAATTGACTTCTAAGTTCAGGCTGTAAATCGAGATGATAAACCGAGGTCCTGCCTCCGTGTTCAGGTGGATGGTATAGATCCCATGGCAATATTCAAAATGAAATGGGAGTTCTTCTCAGTATCCAGGCCCCAGATAAAATTGGTCATTCCCTTCTTGGCTGTCTGTGGGATACTGCTGCATGCAAGATTGTCTGTCGCATTCACCTACAAAATACATAGTCATTACATTTTATAGTAAATCCTGTGAAGTGCTTGGTGATGTTCTCCTAACGTGAAAGGTACTATAGTAAATGGAAGGATTATTCTTATTCAAAGACTGAATTCAACATTTTGCCAAATTCTGGATGCTCTGAAATGCTACGTTAATAGAATGATTCTAGACCCATGTGGTAATTTCTCCCCCATATATGTTATAATGCATAACTTCAATACAAACTGTTTTGTACCTGGTATTATTCAATTTTCTAAACATACTTTTCAACACCATTCCAGCTCAATCTAAACACCCCAGAAAATAGAAAACATTCTAGACAAAGTATCTCATAAAAGCTTTCTTTTTTTTGGATGATACAGCAAGTCTCTCTAATTGAACAACAATATCAGAGGGGTTAATGTGGCACAAGGAGAAATGCTTTTTCAAAATGAAAAAGATGGTTTTGAAGGCCAAATACTAAAATACACCTCTAATATGGGACCACCATGCCATAAGAATAGGGAACAGACCTGTGGTATCTGGGAGCTCAGTCTTATATTTGATCACTTCAAAGAGTAAATTTTCAAAGGTTACTTTCAAACCACTCCAAATTCCCTATACCATCAAAGGTAATATTATTACACCAGTATGCAACAATGTTAAGCACCACGTCTTTTGCCAACCTACACAACTCATGTCATCATTAAATTTGCTTTCAAATGAGGATCCTTAAAAGGTAGAGGGAGAAAGCAGGAGAGTGAGGTTAGATGAGGACACTCATATGGTGAAAAACACTATCACAGGTTTGATGGACCAAATGGCCTGCTTCAGAGCTGTAACATATTATTCTACAATTTAACAAATTTATTGTTGATTTCCTCACTGAAGTCACTTTTGTGTAATGGCTACTGTATTATGCCAAAGACTGATCAAGCAACATCTCGGGTCGTTTTGTTTTCAATCTTTCATCTCTAATCTTGCACGGTTTCTTCCTACAGCTGAAAAGAACCAGAAGGGAGATGAGGAAAAATGTTTTCACGCAGCGAGTTATTTGGATCTGGAATGCACTCCCTGAAAGGGTGGTGGAAGCAGATTCGATCACAACTTTCAAGAAAGAAGTGGACAGGTATTTAGGGAGGGCAAATTTGCAGAGCTATGGGGAGAGAGCGGGAGAGTGGGATTAATATGGACAGCTCTTTCAAAGAGCAGGCAAGGGCAAGATGGGCCGAATGGCCTCTTCTGTGCTGTATAATTCTATGATTCTAACTGCATAGTAAGCAGTGAAGAGTTACATTTTGATCAGAAGTTGACCTGACTGCAAGCTAGAAAACAAATCAATGGCTGAAAGGATCATAGAATCATAGAATGTTATGGCACAGAAGGAGGCCATTCGGCCCATCGAGTCTGTGCCGGCTCTTTGACGGAACAACTGACTTTTATTAACCCCACTCACCAGCTTTCTCCCCGTAACCCTGCAAACCCGTCTTCCCCAGATACCTATCCAGTTCTCTCTTAAAAGCTGTTATCGAATCGGACTTCACTACCCTTTCAGGCAGATCATTCCAAATTCTAACAACTCGCTGAGTGAAAAAAATTCTTCTAACCTCCCCTCTGCTTCTTTTGGTAGATATCTTAAAACTGTGACCACGAGTCACAGACACACTTACCAGCGGAAACAGCTTTTCCCTATCTAGCCTGTCGAAACCTTTCATGATCTTGAAGATCTCTATCAGGTCCCCGCGTAACCTTCTCTGCTCTAATGGGAAAAGTCCTAACTTTTCCAGCCAGTCCTCATAGCTAAGCTTCCCCATATCGGACCTTCTGTCTGACAGGACAAGTGCAGTAATCAGACTGAAGAACTGCAATGCAATCCATTGACGCATGTATTCCCTGATGCATAAAACTGCTCCATGAGGAATTCTAGCCAAAGTGTCTAATTTGGCAAGCACACTCCATAAATTTTCTTTCAGTATGTTCAGTAACCCATTAATTTGTCAAGAGACACATTAACCCTGAGCATAACAAGGGAATAGTCTGAAAAAGGGGCAATATGTTACATAATTTACTGTTCATTATGCGTGCTTTCACAATGTGCTTTCAATCCACTCTGATGCCTCGCCAATAATTCCAATGGTAGTTACGACACACATTTTTTCATTTTCCTCTGCAGCTTTCCCCTGCTTTACCTACTGAAGATAATCCGATCTGACCAGTTGATGTAGGAAGAGAAACTACAGCAATCAGAATTTACAGGTCACAGCATTATGCTTCTGCTACAATCACTGATGGCCCATCAGCCAATGTAAAGGCTCTCAAAACTATTCCTGATTTGTATTATTCCTTGTATTATAGTCACTGTGGCATCCGAGTGGCACCATTTGGTACACAATTTCGATCTGAAAACAAATCCATTTCTTCTCTCAGAGTGTTTTTTTAATGCTATAAATGTGCCCACTAATACCATTAATAATCCTTGTAGTAGTACTACTAATAATCCATGCACCTTGATATATCACATCATAGTCCTGTAGCTCAGTGGTTAGAGCACTCGCTTTGCAAGCGAGAGACCTGAGTTCAATTCCAGGCAGGGCGAAACCTTGGGCAAGTTTCCTTACTCCACACGCCTAATAATAATCCCTCCAAAAACCAAAAACAATAATAAATTGGTCATTTTCAATCTATGACTGTTTGTGGGACATTGCTGTGCACAATTGGCTGCCGCGTTCGCCCACAAATATATACAGTCAATTCACTTTTATAGTGTGTTCTGTGAAGAGCTTTGGGACGTCCTCCCGACGTGAAAAGCGCTATATCAAATGCAAGGATTATTATTATTATTATCATCAAAACTTCACAAACACAGGATTTGCTGTAAAGTGGAATGACTGGGTATTTTGTTGGTAAAATAGTTGAGAAAAACAAAGTGAAAAGCCATCAAAGAGTTCTGCATTCCATGCATAGCACAGTAGTCCGGGAGCAACGCTGGCAACATCTTTTGATGTTAGTGTTTAAAAATAGAATTCAATTACGGTTCTCTCTGTGCAATCCCCAGCGTTCTATGGTGTGTGAAGGAGAAGAAATATTAATTGAGCTATGATCTGTTTGTAAGCATTGGTGTGTGCTTCAATTAACGACTTGGGGAGTAGAAATACTATTCTAATCTTAATACACTTCAATTAATGTTGACCAAGTCACCATATAAAATATGAATGAAATGGAACGGCACTGAGTTCATTCCCTCACCGAAATCTGATTCCATTTTCCATGTACTTCTGGCATACAGTGAGAAACATAACATATTTAACACAACATCAAAAATATTATTTGTATAGCACCTTTCAAGGTGGGAGATGTCCCAAGCGCTGGACAGACAATTTCGGACCCGAGCTGGGGGTCGGTGTCAGGAGTGTGGAGGGCAAGGGGGGAAGCAGAGAGATCAAAAGCACAGTCGAAGACGAGAGTCTTGAAATGGGTCTTGAAGGAGGTGAGGGAGGGACGAGGTGGAGGGACTGTGGGATGGCGTTACAGAGGGTGAGGGCAGAGTGGCAGAAGGCCCGCCTGCCAATAGCGGGGTGAGCGAGGCGGGGAATGTGAAGCAGACCTGAGCCTGCTGAGCGGAGGAAACAAGCAGGATGGTTAGGGGGTTAGGAGGTTGCAGATGTAGGGGTGAGCAAGACCATGGATGGCTTTGAAGGTGAGGACCAGGATTAATTAATATTAATACATTAATCACAATGTTAACATAAACTAAAACTGTTGAGCATATAATCTTGAATTTCTTTAATTTATTATGAGAAAGATGTAGAAAGCATATTTAAAACAGAGATAGACAGACAGGATAGTTGAGGTATTAAGTGGCATGGTGAAAAGACAGGCACTGAAAGATCTGCCAACATCTAATATACTGATGGAACAGGCTCAATTGGTTCAATAACTTACTCCTATTTTCCTTTGTTCCTATATATAGAAATAATTATTTTAAATTTTCAAACGCTTGTGATCTAGTAACTCTAATATGAAGTGAGAAAATAATTTCCACAACATTTATTAATAACAATAATCCTTATAATAGACCTTTCATGTCAGGTGTACCCCCAAAACGCTTCACAGGATATAGTGTAAAGTGTACTGACTGTGTGTTTTGTAAGTGAACGCAGCAGCCAATTTCATATCACTTATGTATATATCAGTTTTACCATAAGTAAATATAAAACATGTGAATATATAAAACATTCTGGATACAAAGACATTGTAAAAAATATATTTCAGTAAAACTAATAAATTAAAAATTAAAAATAGAAGTATACAGGTTTGATCCAACATTTTCTGGAAGTGGAAAATGACGAATAAATTGAAGGAAGACCATACTTGGACTTTATAGCTATTTTTAGCAGATTTTACAGTCTATTGAACATTTCTGTCCTGATCGTGCCCTAGTTAGGTAATTGCTATTGTTTGTTTCATGTTTAATAAGCAAGAAGTAATTGATAAACTAGCCATGAACTGTCTTCCAACCAAGTAATCATAGATCCAGAAGTCCTCAAATGAATACAATTTTCATAAAAAGAAATGTAATTTATGATTTTTGATATGTTTACATTTTCGATCGAAACAATGTGATGCTAGTGTTTGAAAAGAAAACTAGACAACAGATCTTTGTGTGGCAAAGCTATTTCTGGAATCTCCATTGGCCAAAATGGGCTACTTTCCTGTCAACCACAAGGGTCAACAGAATGACATGAGAAAATTCATCCTTTCATTCCTCCCATTCAACAACAACAACTTGCTTAAAAGTGTCGGTACTTGATGCTAAGTTGGGAATAAAGGGGAGGTGACTTTAGACATGGTTGAAGAGGAAGGACTTCAGGTGCAATCTGAAAACAGGCAAGGAGGTGGTGGACAAAAGGATTGAGGCAGAGAGTTCCAGAGTTTGAGAGTGTAGTAGCTGACAATGATGGAGTAGACTGGACAAGGGACGCACAAAAGACTGCAGCCAGCTGAGCGAAAGGGAATGGGGTTTTAGCATGGTCAGAGAGGCAGGGATGTACTAAGAGCTGAAATGATTTAGTGTGAGAATCCTGCAATTGATGGGGGTGCGGTGGTTAGTATGGGTAAGGATATGGGCTGTGGAATTTAAAATTAATTGCATTTATAAGCAGTAGAGCTGGGAATCCTGGCAAAAAGGGCATTGAAAAAGATTGAGATGACTCTCTCATTCTCTCTTTCTCTCTCTCTCTCTTGCCAGTCTCACCAGTTTCACCATTCATAAAATCCAATTATTTTAAAACTCCATTGCCCGTATGAATCTCTCCATATCACATAAAATGTCTTAAGAACTTACTTCACTCCAGTCTACTGGGACATCTGGGTTGTTGTTAACCTTCTTAAAAAATGCCTTTATGTTTTCAGTTTTCACTTCACCTTTAAAGATACGGTCCACTTCTTCAAAAAACTTGTCATAAGTAAGGTGCTCTGATTGTAAATAAACACAGCATTAGAATCGTAAGCTACTATAACTAAAGTGGCAATAATTATGATATTGCTTTGTGGTTTCTACCCACCCTCAAAGTTGTCTGGCAACATTTTTTTAGTATCTGTCTCTCTTAGTCTTCGTATCATATCCGCCATCAAATTGTTGAACGATTCCAAACATATCTCGAAAGCAGTTAGGGTGAAGGGTTCTGTGAGAACTGGAGGTTTGAGACTTGAGAACGACATTTTGAAAGTTTTGCTGTTCTTTTATTCCCTCGGTATTTCAACAAAAATGTTTTGTAAAAGGACAGGGGAACACAGCACAATAATAACGTTCCCTTTTATTATTGGAAAGGAAGGATGTAAAGCACAAAAGTGTGGGTCCTCTGCTGGAAGAGGGTGGTGTTCTGGATTGGACCTGTTGCTCTGTTGGAGCAGGAAGAGAGAGGACAATCACATCTGTGCAGCCCAACTCGAGCCCTGAGACAAATTGCCCTCCTCCACGGGCATCGGGGCTGTTGCTCTTGGCAACAGAATGTGTCCCGCAGCTGCTGATTGTCCATATTGTGACGCAGGGATCCTCACCGGCCCTGCCCTGAGCTGAGTAACTCAACGCTGCAATCAATAGCGAAGAAAGTGAGACTGAATCACTTGCGAGTGACTTTAGACACCAGGCGTAGAAGGAGGCACTTGAAGTCAGAGAAGGCCGGCTGCTTAAGAGAGGATTAGAGGGTAAAGTAAGGATGCAGGCACGGGGAAAGGGAGACACGTGAAACACAAGGAGAGAAGATGGGTTAAAACACCAATCCCTTTACATACATATATATATATATATATATATATATATATAGTCCAGATGATTTAAAATGATATACAGTATTGGAATGTGTACTGTTAGCAAATTTGCACGTGGGAGGAACATTGTGAGCCAAATTTGCTACCAGTTGAGTCATACTTTCATAGACAAAGTGTGTGTAGCATTTCAGGACATGGTATATTTGGTTAATTTTATATGAAAGTTATTAACTCTAAAGGTTCCCGGATAATTCAGTTTGTAAAATGCACTGCTTAAGGTTGTACTGAGTTTTGCAAACTGTCAAATCCTCTGGTAGAAAGTAGACAAGTGGATGTGTGGTAAGGACAGGATGTTGTTCAGTTCTGCCCAAGGTTGAATTGCCTATTAACACTCGCTACCTAGGCTTTTTTCTTTTGTTAGCTACGTTCCGTCACCAAACATGTCACCTTAGAGCCAGTTCAGCTCAGAGGAGAACCCTCTAACCTCCCTCACAAGGTAATTTGACCTTCGACAAGCACGGGTTTGAGTCTTCACAAGTTTGTGAGGTTGGAGGATAGATTTTTTAAGGAGAGGACTGATGACAATGGTTTTGAGAGGGAGTGGGACAGAGCCTGAGGAAAGGAACTGGTTGACTGTGTCAACTATCAGTGGGCAAAGGAGGAGGAGTTGAGTGACCAGAAACTAAGTGGCCAGGGGGTCCAGGCCGCAAGTGGCGGGCTTCATCTGGGTGATAATGGGGGAAAGGGAGGAGGGAGAGATGGGGGCAAAGGAGTGTAGGGTGGGGGCCATAGTAGGAGCCGTGGTAGGAGCAGAGGGTGATGAAGGAGGCATGGAGGGGGCGGTAGGCGACATGGAGGTGGAGGAGGAGGCTGCCAGGTGGATATTATCTGTCTTAAAGATCAAGAAGTCCAGGACCTCTTTGCACTTGACATCAGAAGTGAGGATCGAGGGAGATTGAGGAGGTGGTAGGTAATGAAGAACAGGATTTGGGATTGTTTTTGGCCTGGAGAATGACCTGTGAGTAGAAAGCGGTATTGGCTTGAGTGAGGAAGCGGTGGTAGGTATGAAGATGCTCGAGCCACAGTTGGAGGTGAACCATGAGGCTGGTTTTGTGCCATCCGCGCTAAAGCAACTGGGTTTGGAATTTGAGGGAGCGGTGATGACTGTTGTACCATGGTGAATGGGTAGACTTGGAGACGGACCTGGTTTTCAGAATAACAAGGAAATTAAAGGTTGAGGCGAGGTAATTGTTTAAGTGTTTGATGGCTGCATCTGGATCACTGCAGGTGGAAGGCCAGAAGGAGAGAAGGTCTGAGGATAAGAGGGCGTTTATGAGGGACTTGCAAGGTAAGCTTTTTACATGGGCTGATAAAGATGGTGGAGGGCTTGGAGGAAGGGTGGGGGATATGAGAGGAGAGTAAGATGAGGAAATGGTCTGAGATGGCCTTATCTGTGATGGACAGATCAGAGATGTTTAGGCCATGGGGAATGATGAAGTCGAGGGGGTGATCATGTTTGTGGGTCGGGGAGCTTTAACAGTCACTATACAATATAGTAGATCCCGTGAAGCACTTTTGAGATGGTCACCGGATGTGAGAAGCGCTATTTCAAATGGAAAGATTATTATTACTACATCGTTATGAAACATTGATCTCTGCAGCTTGATAGTTATTCATCCTCTGAGTTCCAAAATTATATCTTCATTCTTCAATGACTTAGTTCAAGAGGGGTTGAGTGCAAGGTGATGGAGGTTGGAGGATAATAATAATAATAATCCTTGCATTTGATATAGCGCTTTTCATATCGGGAGGACGTCCCAAAGCGCTTCACATAACACACTGTAAAGTGAATTGACTGTATATTTGTGGGCGAACGCGACAGCCAATTGCGCACAGCAATGTCCCACAAACAGTCGTGGATTGAAAATGACCAATTTTTTTTATTATTGTTTTTTTTTGGAGGGATTATTATTTGGCATGTGGAGTAAGGAAACGTGCTCAAGGTTTCACCCTGCCTGGAATTGAACTCAGGTCTCTCGCTTGCAAAGCGAGTGCTCTAACCACTGAGCTACAGGATCACCGAATGCATGGTCATGCATGGCATGAATAAACCATTCAGCCCCTCAAGCCTGTTATGCTATTCTATTAGATCATGGTTGATCTGGGTCTCAACTCCAATAGCCCACCTTGGATCCATATCCCCTGATATCCTTCCCTAACAAAAATCTATCCATTTCAGTCTTGACACTGTTGATCACTCTATCCACCACCACCACATCTCCTTTCACATGGTTCTGTCCTTGATTGTTTCAGATCCTACTGTCTCCACTTAGTCTTTACAAACGGCTTTGCCTCCAGCCGCTGCACTGTCTCGTGCACCGTTCCTAAGGCCTCTGTCCTTGGTCTTCTTCTCTTCAACATTTACATGCTCGCTCTTGATGATATCACCTGCAGACATGGGGTCAACTTCCATATGTATGCGGATGACACCTAACTCTACCTCTCTGCCTCCACCCTTGACTCCAGGACCACTGCTATCCTGACAGAATGTCGGTCAGACCTCAAGTCCTGGATGAGAACCAGCTTGCTCCAGTTGAATGTCAGCATGACTGAGGCCATCCTGATTGGCTCCCATCAGCGCCTCCCTGCCTCAGGCACTGACAGCATCACCATCCAAGGATACACACTCCACCTTACTGAGCCAGTCCAGAACCTTGGCGTCTTGTTTGATCCTCAACTATCCTTTCTACCCCAAATCCGTGCCATGACCCGCTCTGCCTTCCCTCACCTTTGCAACATCACCCAGCTCTGCCACTGCCTCATCCCTCAGACTGCTGTGACTGACATCCACTCATTGATTGCATCTAGGCTTGACTATGCCAATTCCCTGCTTGTCTGCTTTCCCAACTCTTCCCTCCATAAGTTGCATACCATCCAGAACTCTGCAGCTTGTATCCTCTCCGACACCAGCTCCATGACCCCATCACATCCACTCTCGCCCAGCTCCATTGGCTACGCATCCCCCAGAAGATAGAGTTCAAAATCCTTGTCCCCACCTTCAAAGCTCTCCATGCCTTGCTCCATCCCACCTCTGTGACATGCTAATGCCATGTCAACCTATCCACTCCCTCTGCTCAGCAGGCTCAGACCCACCCTACCGTTCAGCCTCTCTTCCCCACACTTTGGAACTCCATTCCGCAGTCCCTTCTCCTTGCGCCCTCCATTGCTTCCATTGAGGCACGTCTCAAGACCCCTCCTCTTTGACCGCGCCTTCAGCCACCCTCTTACCTCTTTCCTCCCTGCCCTTCATCAGTCCTGATGCCAACCCCCTGCTCAAGTCCAAATCCCTGACTGTCAAGCGGCCTGGGACATCCGTCCGATGTGAAAGGAGCTTTCAAATGTAATTTATTGTTGTTGTTGCTAGATCCAGTATTCACAGTCTTTTGGTGGAGAGAATTCCAGATTTCCATTACCCTTTGCGTGGGATTGTTTACCAGGACACAGAAATTGCCTTCTCTTTTTGAATAGAGTCATGGGATCTTTAACATCCACCTGGACAGGCAGACAAGGCCTTGGTTTAATGTCTCATGTGGAAGAGAATACACACACAGCACTGTTACAACCATATCCACTCATTGAAAGTTTTGTCTTTTGCTCAACGTTCGCCAATAGATTCAGGCAGAAAGATAAACACTTGCTGCAGGTGCTGAGAGTTTCACTATTGAATTATTCCAGATGCTGCTGCGGCAGGTTAATCCTTACTTAAAGGCAGCCGTGAATCAAAGACACTCTAATTTCTTATGCTGAATGTACCTTTAATGTTAGTATTATGCTGGAAAGGTATGGATTCTACTTTGTGTGGAAAGCCAGAAGCCTATTTTGATATCACACTACAATTCTCATTAAAATCAATTTCCAAAGCAATCGACCCACATTATTCATGTGAAGCAAATGGCCAGTTCTAAAACGCAAAATACTGCAGATGCTGGAAACCTGAAGCAAAAACAGAGATTGCTGGGAACACTCAGCAGTCAGGTTGCATCTAGGGAGAAAGGGAAGACGGAGGCCGAGGGACTTCAGAATCGAATTGCACATTAGGGATAACAACTTTACATTCTTATAGCACCTGTCATGTCAAAAGGCACATGACAGTTGTGGCTGGAAACCTAAGCTGAGGGCGGTAGCTAAGGGTGGGTGGGAGGGGAGTGGGGAAAGATGACTAAAGGTGCGTACGAAAAGGAAGATCTTGAGATGGAATTTGAATAAAGTAAGGGCGAATTGGAAGGATTCTGGGCCAGAGCTCCAGAGTGTGGGCAGAATGCATTTGATATGGCACCTATAATGTTGTGAACATCCCAAAGGTCTTCAGAAAGTCATTATGAAGTCATCATTTAATAATATACCATCAATTCAAGATCATTCCCTGTGTGAAATCACTGGAGGTGAATAACTTACAATGACAAAAATGCCCAAAGGATTGCAGGATACAAATACATATATTGTTAAAGTGCTTTGAGACTCTTCCCAACATGAAAGACGCTATGCCAAATTCAAGAATTATTATTATTAATAATAAAATGGGATTAAGAATAGAGGTTGTTAAAAGGAGAAACAGAATTCTGTATTTTAAATAAATAAAATACAGAGCCATTGAACTTAAAAGTGTGGAAGTAATAATGAATCTTCATCAGACATTGTTAGGCACAGCTGAGTTTTGGGCACTGCACCACACAGGAAAGGTATTGAAACTATAGAGAAGGTGCAGTATTGATTCTAGAGGACAATACCAGACAAGCAGACTGACGAATTAAGTCAAACATTGAGTCCTTTTGTGCATGCATGCACTACGAACTAGGTTAAGACTGTCCAATCTAATTTATCCTTACAGCCAAAAACAGAGGAGACTTTCATCCCATTAGCCTGGACTAGATTCAAAGACAGGAGTGAAAAGGAAATCTGCTTACCCACTGTGCCCCCCCAATGCTTTATTTTAATACTAAATTGATATAGTTGGAAAGAGGTTGAAATCACATCCAGCAGTAAAATGAATTGAAGCAGCAAACGACCTGTGTAATTTCCCTCCCAAAAATTGCATTTATTTGTGGTCATGAATTTGTGCCAAAATATACTACAGGTTTTAATGTTATTAAAGAGATAAGATGTGGAATCGCATTACTATAATTTGCATTTATAAGATGTCCTTCATGTAGGAGGATAAAATTTCAGGGCATTTTACAAAAGATGGGGTCAGACATAAAGCAAAGGAATAGGGGAGGTGTCTGTGGGTACATATGGAGTAGTAGGTTTGATACTGAACTTAAAGATAAGAAAGGGGTGGCGGGGGATAGGAGAGGTAGATGGAGGCATTTCCAGAGGTTAGGATCATAGGATCTGAAGTTCTTAGTTCTGTCCAATGATCAACTAAAAATTTTAAAGGGTGATTTCTTCAGCAAAGACTAAATTACATCTGCAATCATGCTCAGCAGTGCAAAAGTTCAGAGCGAAACCACTGCCTGAGGTGAGATTTACTTTGTCACAGTGACAACTGAACTCCAGTACATTTGTAGCATCAATTCACTTTTGTGTCAAATCTGCACAGAAATAGTTTGGCTCAACTGTGAAGGAACGTTCTTCTTACATTGTAGCATCAAATCAGATTATTGTATATGGTATTACACTTGCCATTGTAATGTATCTGCAGGAGCTAAACTTGACTGTAGCTACTCTAGATTACAGAAGTCAATAACAACAAAAACAAATTGCAAATTTATAAAGGACCTTTTACATCGGAAGGACGTCCCAAGATGCTGAAATGTTGGGGGGTTGCGCCCAAGCTTGGGGTTGGCTTTGGGAGGGGTGGGGTGGAAAGATGACTGAAGGTGTGATTAAAGAGGAAGGTCTTGAGGTGGATCTTGAAATTCCAGGATGGAGTTCCAGAGTGTGGGGGCAGAAAGGCTGAAGTTTGACCACCGATGATGAGTCGGGCAGGGTGTGGGTTGTGCAGCAGGCCTGTACGGAGGGAGCTGGCAGGTTGTTAGAGTTTTAGAAGTTCACAGAGGTAGAGTGATGCAATGCCACAGAGGGATTTAAAAGTGAGTACGAGGATTTTGAACTCAATCATCTGGGGGTGGGGAGCCAGTGAAGCTGAGCGAGGATGGGGGTAATGGGCTTGCAGAACCGATAAAGGACACAAGCTACTGAATGATTTGTAGCTTGTGGCGGGAAGAGTTGAGAAGTCCAGCAAGCAGAGAGTTGGCATAATCAAGCTTGGATGTGATAAAAGCATGGATAAGGAGTCAACAAAAATAGTAGATTCCACAATTTAAAAATCAATGAAAAATGGTCACATGGAGAAAGACACAGCACCAGTAAAAACCTTAGATAGTGCATATATGAGATATAAGGCGCCATTTCAAATGAAAGGAGTATTAATATTATTATCTATATTGAGGGAAAAATACAAAATTCAAAGTGCCTATCTCTTTTAAGGTTATCAAATGCTTTGGACATTTGAACAGCTGGATGGTGATGTCAATCTTGGAAACATGGAGCCACAGCATATTGCTGACATGGAAGGTGTGCAGTATTTTCACAGGAGTATTGTGTTATGAGCGGTCGTATTGATGTATAATGGTCATTTCAACATATTTGATATATAAAAAATAGTTTCTCCTGGTCCAGGCCAGCAGTTCCCCAGATAACATGGCTGTTGTTGTTTGTGGGATATTCCTATTCTCAAATTGGCTTCCACATTCGCCTACAAAGTACACAGCGAATATACTTGCAGTAAATCTGTAAAGCAGTTTGAGATGTTCTCCCGATATGAATGCCGCTATATCAAATGCAAGGACTATTTATTATTATTATATAAAAAGACATTGGCCTTAAACGGCTAAGCACAACAACAACAACAAGATTACATTTGTATAGTGCCTTTCACGTCGGGAGGACATCCCAAGGCGCTGGACAGAGTACAGCATTTCAGATCTGAGCTGGGGTTGGGGGGGGAAGGGAGGGGAGGGGAAGGGAGGCGGCCGATGGCATGGTTTGAAGAGGAGGGTCTTGAGGCGGGACTTGAACGAGGCTAAGGAGGGGGCGAGGCGGAGTGATTGGGGGATGGAATTCCAGAAGTGGGGACAGAGTGGCTGAAGGCTCTCCCACCAATGGGGAGTGGGTGGGTTGGGGGACGTGGAGCAGGCCAGAGCCAGCTGAGTGGAGGGAACGGGCGGGTTGCCAGGGGGTTAGGACGTCACAGAGGTAGGGTGGGGTGAGGCCATGGAGGGCTTTTTATGTGAGGACCAGGATCTTGAACTGGATCCTCTGAAGGATAGGGAGCCAATGGAGTCGGGCGAGAGTGGGGGCGATGGGGTCACAGAGTTTGGTGCGAGAGAGGACACGGGCTGCAGAGTTCTGGATTATCCGCAGCCTGTGGAGGGAGGATTTGGGAAGGCAGACAAGCAGGGCGTTTGCATAGTTGAGCCTGGAGGTGATGAAGGCATGAACAATAATAATAATAATAATAATAATAATCCTTGCATTTGATATAGCGTTTTTCACGTCAGGAGGACGTCCCAAAGCGCTTCACAGAACACACTGTAAAGTGAATTGACTGTATATTTGTGGGCGAACGCAGCAGCCAATTGCGCACAGCAATGTCCCACAAACAGTCGTGGATTGAAAATGACCAATTTATTATTGTTTTTATTTTTTTGGAGGGATTATTATTAGGCGTGTGGAGTAAGGAAACTTGCCCAAGGTTTCGCCCTGTCTGGAATTGAACTCAGGTCTCTCACTTACAAAGCGAGTGCTCTAACCACTGAGCTGTAGGACTCCAGCTGAAACAAGAGTTTCAGTGGCCTGAGGGGTGAGATAGGGGTGGAGACGGGCGATGTTACAGAGGTGAGGGAAAGCAGAGTGGGTCATGGCTTGAATGTGGGGGAGAAAAGACAGTTGAGGGTTGAACAAGACACCTGGGTTCCTGACTGGCTTGGTGAGTTGTAGTGTGCAACCATGGAGGTTGATGCTGCCAGAGCCTGAGGTGCTGAGGCGCTGGTGTGAGCCAATCAGGAGGGCCTCAGTCTTGTTCACATTCAACTGTAGGAAATTTGCCCTCATCCAGGACTTGATGTCTGTCAGGACAGCAGTGGTCCTGGAGTTGAGGAAGGAGGCAGAAAGATAGAGTTGGGTGTCATCCGCATACATGTGGAAGTTGACCCCATGTCTGCGGATGATGTCACCAAGGGGGAGCATGTAGATATTAAAGAGGAGAGGGCCAAAGACAGAGCCAGATGTGACAGTGCGGGGGCTGGAGGAGAAACCGTTAGAGGCAACAAAGTGGAGACGGTGAGAGAGATAGGAATCGAACCAGGCAAGGGCAGGTCCGTGAAGATTGAGTAAAGCGGAGAGGCGGTGTATGAGGATGGAGTGGTCGACAGTGTCGAAGGCGGCAGAGAGGTTGAGGAGGACAAGGAGGCAGAGGGAGCCCTGATCACAGATGTTCAGAATGTCATTAGTGACTTTAACCAGGACTGCTTCCGTGCTGTGGGCAGTGCAGAAGCCAGATTGGAGGGGTTCAAAGAGGAAATGGCAAGAGAGAAAGGAGTGGAGCTGGGACGCGACGACTTGTTCCAGGACCTTGGAGAGGTTAGAGATGCGGCGGTAGCTGGAGAGGAGGGATGGATCCAGGGAAGGTTTTTTCAGGATGGGGGTGATGACGGCCGTTTTTAGGGGGGTGGGAACTGAACCAGTGGATAGGGAGAGATTGATGACATCGGACAGGAGAGTGGGCCAGAATGTGGAGCTGGAGACGAGGAGAGAGGTGGGGATAGGATCGAGGGAGCAGGTGGTGGGTTTGAGTTTGCGGACAGTTGTGGTGAGGGAGGAGGGAGAGATAGGGTCTCTCCCTCAGGTATGCAAAGGCATCATAACATCATCAGAACACTGTAATTTCAGCGTTTGAAGAATGATTTGATTGGCTTTAACCATTGGTTAAACACTGCATCGAATGGCTTACCAAAGTAATTCCTTCACTTGGGTCACAAACGCCGTGCATTACAGATAAGATATCAACAAGAACAACTTGCATTTATACAGCACCCCTCATGCAGGGTAGTCTCCCAGAGTGCTTGACTGTGGCGGACTACAATGTCATTCGTGCAGGATAAACATTACATTAAATCTCATTAATCGTGCAGGATGAACATTACAACAATTTGCAGTTATATAGTATTACGCAGGGTCATGTCTCAGACACTTTTTACTTCATAATATATATATTCTACTTTCTAATGTATTTATTCAAGTAGAATATATATTAATCAGGTGTTGGGAAAATATATGTAAGATTCCTGGCATTTGATAGTAACGTCTTGCATAACTTTACTAAAAATCTAACATATATACATTGACAGATTTTAAGCACCATGATGCCTGAAAATATATGAGAGAGAGATTATAATCTTTTATAACATTTATAAAACAAGGAAATCAGCGGAGACTCTATTCCTGCAAGGTTACATAAATTCACTTGAAGGATTTAACAACAATCCCTCAAAGATACAATTGGTTTCAGAATTGCCTGCCAGTCTTATTTACAAACTCAGCAACACAAATCTTGATGAGTTGGTGGACAGCATAGTTCTGTGACTAAATACCTTCAGACGCTGACAGAATATGCCTAAAAATTCCTGTGAAGTTGATTGAAGGCCTTGGCTCTAGCAGAAATAAGAATTAGGTTATGGTGTAGATGGGTGAAATGTGCAGGTGATGCACCTGAAAAAACACAGGTAACAAGAAGCTGGGGATTGCATTTAACAACCTCAGCATTTTCTCCCTACTGTGATTGAGGGTTCAGACCTATTTTGGCAACCTTTTTGGTTTCTGGATGTGCTCAACCTTCTTGTATTTCATGATTGTTTTATTACTGCACCAGATTTTCTAGAAGTCAATGCAATTCAAGGGATCTTTTGCTTCCACTAAGAGCAATAAATCATAAAACACACCAGTAAACAAGCAGACAGTATAATAATAATAATAATAATAATAATAATAATAATCCTTGCATTTGATATAGCGCTTTTCACGTCGGGAGGACATCCCAAATCGCTTCACAGAACACACTGTAAAGTGAATTGACTGAATATTTGTGGGCAAACGCGGCAGCCAATTGCGCACAGCAATGTCCCACAAACAGTCGTAGATTGAAAATGACCAATTTATTATTGTTTTTGGTTTTGGAGGGATTATTATTATGTCTACTGATAGTTTAGTGCAACTGTTTCAGTTCATTCTATGTTGAAATTCCATCCAGTCTTGTCCAAAAGACCACTTTGTTTTAATATTTTAAGACATTGTAAAATTGTGGAAAATTCCTGAATGTAGTCTTTATTTGGAAACTGGATTGATACAGTTCTTTAAAATAAAACGGCTTCTAAATTAAAACTACATTTAAGAATTTTGCACAATTCTGTGTCAGAACGTAAAATTTACTTTGCACTCAGCTTCACTCAATACAAATCTATTATAAGGCATACACTGTGTCTGTAGGTACAATTTAAGAATAAGCTTTTTATTCTTAATGCCAGACAAATATTATAAATGTGGATATATATGTAGATACATATATACAAATATATATACATACACAGACTTAAAGTAGTAAGTAAAGAATTAAGCACAATACAAAAATGTGTAGTTTTACAGGCAATTTGTTTTGCTTTACCAAATGATACTTTTTCTTTACAATACAGAAATAGTCAAACAGTGATGTCCCCCACGCCGCCCCCCCTCTCTCTCTCTCTCTTTCTCTGGATTCCTTCTCTGATGGATCTGCTGTTCTGATATTGTGCCTCAGGTTCTCCAGAGGCTCTTGTCTTTGAGAACAATTTAGAGCTTCAGCTATTTCTCACTTGAATGAATAGCTTGAAAATCAATACACCTCCGGACATAATGGAACCACCATTCTGGATTGCTGGGTATTTGTTACAGACACCATTGAACGCACAAACACAATAGTTTGCTACCTTTGCGATTTTGAAGATTGCACAACCTTTAATTTTGTTTTTTTTGAAGACTTTTTTTGGCGGGGGATGGCGAGGCAATATGTTCTGTTCATTGAATAGATAGATGTGAAAATCATCCATTATTTATGTGTGAACAGGAAGTATTCTTTCTTTTAATACATTTGCATATTGATCTTTTAACAGTACTTTATTCATTAAGATTTTTTTTTAAACTGAAGATCAGTGCCAAATTTATTCTAACCCACAATAGTTCTTAAGAGCAATATCCCTACGCTAGCAAATGCATCTCAGTGTCGTTTAATTTATGTACAGAGCCATTACGTTTTAAAATGGTATATTGTTTGTTGTTTAATAGTGGCATTTTCAGTTCAATGGAACTTTTACAAGTTATTCTTTTCAGCCAGTCGACATTCATATCGATGGATGTGACATCAGCCTTTAGTTTGTCACGTTAACTGAAATCTAGACAAATCTTACTGTGTTAGGTCTCAGTTTTGTCAATCTTCCAAACACAAGCTCCAGCAGAGTACTATGATAGATAGAAAGTATTCATGTATCCTCCATTCAAATTGGGTAAACAGCCCTCTTTTGTAGAAGATTAGAACCCAGAACATTGTGAATTCATTCCTCGTTGAGATAGAAAGTTGTTAGCAGGCTTCATAAGACGTTGCAATCTAAACTTACTCTCTTTTTATATCGTAAAGTGGATTGACTGTGTATTTTGTAGGTGAAATGCAAGTGAAAATGAAATGAGAATTAAATTCAGAGCAGGAAATGCTCTGGAGATAGCAAAGTCTGAGCAAAATATTTTAATTTGATCAACTTAAATAGACTTGTTTTACTGAGTTCTTTCTTTTACAGTGTTTCAGTGGATAGAATTCCACCTTGATCTAAATTTTCTCTTTTACCTTAATATTTTAGAACATCCAGAATTTGGCAAATTGTTGAATTCAGTCTTAACTTTGAAGTCAGGTTTCTGCTGTTCTTTATCAGAAAACCTGTTTCAAAATTGAGGCTGCTCATAGGAATATACCAAAATCTGGACATTCTAAAATGCTAAAATACATTAATATAGTAAATCTAGATCCAGGTGAAATTTCTATCCTGAAATTCCCAACTCAAACACCAGTACATTATATTGACTAGTGCATCATGTGCCCCACCTTGCTCGTCCCACAATTGGCAGGCGGGCCTTCAGCCACTCTGCCCCCACCTTCTGGAACTCCATCCCGCAATCCCTCTGCCTCGCCCCCTCCTTTGCCTCCTTCAAGACCCATCTCAAGACTCACCTCATCATCCGTGCCTTCGGTCTAGCACCTTGGGACAGCAACAACACCAAAATTACATTTGTATAGCGTCTTTTATGTCGGCAGGACATCCCAAGGCGCTGGACAGATAGAGTTACGGTCCCAAGCTGGGGGTCAGTGTCGGGGATTGTGGAGGGCAGGGGGTGAAGCAGGGAGATTGAAAGCACGGTCGAAGATGAAGGCCTTGAGATGGGTCTTGAAGGAGGCAAGGAAGGGGGCGAGGCAGAGGGACTGCAGGATGGAGTTGCAGAGGGTGAGGGCAGAGTGGCAGAAGGCCCGTCCACCAACAGTGGGGTGAGCGAGGCGGTGGATATGAAGCAGGCTGGAGCCCGCTGAGCAGAGAGAGCGAGCAGGATGGTGGGGGGTTAGGAGGTTGTGGAGGTAGGGGGGGAGCAAGACCGTGGAGGGCTTTAAAGGTGAGGACGAGGATCTTGAACTCTATCCTATGTGTGATGGGAAGCCAGTGGAGTCGGTTGAGGATGGGGGTGATAGGGTCACGGAGACTGGTGCAGGAGATGACATGGACTGCAGAGTTCTGGATGATCTGCAGCCTGTGGAGGGAGGAGTTGGGGGGGCCGACAAGCAATGAGTTTGCATAGTCGAGCCTCGATGTAATGAAAGCATGTATGAGGGTCTCGGCGGCCTGTGGCGTGAGACAGTGGCAGAGCCGGGCGATGTTGTGGAGGTGAGGGAAGCCAGAGCAGGTCATGGCACAGATGTGGGACAGAAAGGATAGTTGAGGGTCAAACAAGACCCCAAGGTTCCGGACTGGCTTAGTACGGTGGAGTGTGCAACCATGGATGGTGATGCTGTCAGCGCCTGAGGTGAGGAGGTGCTGACGGGAGCCAATCAGAAAAGCCTCGGTCTTGTTGACGTTCAACTGACGAAAGTTAGCTCTCATCCAATACTTGATGTCTGATAGATATTCAGTCAGGACAGCAGATGTCCTGGAGTCAAGGGTGGAGGCAGAGAGGTAGAGTTGGGTGTCATCTGCATACATGTGGAAGTTGACCCCATGTCTGCAGATGATGTCACCAAGAGGGAGCATATAGATATTGAAGAGGAGGGGACCAAGGACAGAGTCCCGAGGAATGCCACACGAGATGGTGCGGGGGATAGAGGAGAAGCCGTTTGTGGAGATGAAATGGAGGTGGTGTGAGTGGTACGATCTGAACCAGTCAAGAACAGAGCCGTGAAGGTTGAGGTGAGAGGAGAGGTGGTGGATGAGGATAGAGTGGTCGACAGTGTCGAAGGCAGCAGAGAGGCCAAGGGGGACGAGGAGGCAGAGGGAGCCTTGGCTGCAGGCTGTTTCGGTGTTGTGAGCTCCAATCAGATTTCCGTGCTCCCCACCTTGTCATCCCAATGCTATACAAATGTAATTTTGTTGTTGTTGACTAGTGGAGTTCTATTCGAAACCTTATCAGTATTGTAGCGGTAATTGTGTGTAATGATCCCAGCACAACTGCAAACAATTAGTCTCTCAAATTACAGCCCATAAGACCTAATTCTGCAAAAGCTGGACTGGTTGGAGAGGCTGCATGCTCCTGCAATAAGAAGAGGCTTGAAGAGCAATAGCCCTGTTGCCTATGTTTCTGTTGGTGCTATTGCTTCCCTAGGGCTGATAAAAAAAAGTTGCTTCCTCTGTTGATGCCAATTCTGCTGCTGCCCGAGGGACGAGTCAATGCCAGGATATCGCTCCAATCCTTAAGAGGAGTCATAACTCTGTAGAAATTATTATGCACATTCTTTGGATTTATTCATCTGAGAACAGTCACTCCAAGTGGGTGAATAAAATTGATTTATTCACAAAAACAATTGATCATTCTAGCATTTCCATAGCAAAAAAAAATTCTATTTTGTATATTTTGTTTGGTCACACAGGTGTCAGACACATGCAGAAAACCCATCACAGTGCTTAAGAGTATCCAAATCAAACTGAGAATTCCCTGTATGCCACCTACATATATTCCTATGTATTGGGGTGGAATGAGTACCCTCTCCCTGGAAAGGACACATTCTTCTTACCTAATTCCAGAGAGATGGGTGCAGCCTGGCAAAAGCTAAGGCTTGGGGACCCCAGAGTGTGCATTGGTGTATTATTTGGAGTCTATAACCAGCTGAAACTATAAAGTTTGCCCATTGAAAACACTGTCTGTCAAGTTTCCCAATGTGTGTGACCACTGTTGGGCCTTGGCTTGCTGGGTTAACAGGAGCTGAATGGGAAGATTCTCTGCCTTCAGTGACCAATCTGCTCCCCAAGTCCTACTGATGAGCCAGGCTGGCTGGGCTGCCATCAGCAGTGCTCTGGTATACTACAGACCTGTCTGAGAAACTGGATACCGAGACCACCACAGAGGGTTCACTCGATTCTAACATTCTGTGGCCAACCATGTCATCTTGGAGTCACTTCAACTCTAAGGAGATCCTGCTGACCTCTCACCTACCAGAGGATTTTGTATACGACTCTCAACAACAAAATTATTTTGGTAACACAGCCCCACTGTGTTCAAGCACTGTGTTCTTCTGTACCTTGTATTGATATATAGTATACTGCTCTTTACAATAAATTCTGTGAAGCGCTTTGAGATGTTTTGGTGATGTGAGAGGCGCAATATAAAATGCAATGATTATTTATTATTAAACCCTATGAAGTGCTTTGAGTCCTGCTGCTACATGATAAGGTCAAATCAAATGCGAGGATTATTATTTTCACAGCAGATCTTTTAATCCAATTTCCACACTTTTCCCCATACCCTTACTACCGTGACTTTAAGCCCCATTGAACAAGTTGAATTACATTAGAAAGGGCCAAACCAATAGATTCCTATTCGGTTCCCAACACTGAACAGGAAGGCCATTGCCACAGATAGAGATGGATCCGGGTGGGTGGGTGGGTGGGTGGGTGAGTGCAAATAGACAGCTTTAAAGGTCAATTAATAAACATTTCCAGAGCGAGAAATGCTGAACTAAAAAAAAACACGGTCATCCTTCAGAATTAAAATTCTTCCCAGAAGCTGACACATCATTTGTAACCAGCTGTAGCTGCCCGTAAATGCAGGATGAGACATTTCACGTTGCACTTTGCTGTCGTTTGCAATAGGGTGTACGGTCAACACAGCACATACATTTACAATCAATCAAATCAATCAAATCAATCAAATCAATCAAATCAATCAAATCAATCAAATCAATCAAATCAATCAAATCAATCAAATCAAACAAATCCATCAAATCCATCCATCAATCAATCAATCAATCAATCAATCAATCAATCAATCAATAAATCAATCAATCAATCAATCAATCGCCTGACGTGGGTTACAGATAAACTCTCCTCTCCTGCAGTGTAAGAGGGAACCTGAGGAGCGCAGCAAAAACTACTGCCACTCATCCGACTGACAGTCTGCAGCGTTTGCACGGCTGGTGCCCGCTTATAGCATCGCTTTGTACTGAGAGGACTGGAGGAGGATGGCTGTGATAACTGGTGCTCACCCGCCCGTTGGATGGAGGCATTTGTGCAGCTTTGCCGTCAGCTTCCCAGTTTTTTTTTAAAAAAAACACACACACAAGTGGAAAGATTATTAATGACAGGAGGGACCGCGGCCACCGAGACACCAGTGATCCAGCAATGATCAGCAGTGTTTCACTCACTCGCTTTCCTAAAATGCGAGGCAAAGCCATCCTCACAGTCTCCAGCAAACACTCACTCACTCACTCACTCTCTCCTGGTTACCTCCACCAGAGTGACGTGGGAAGTACTTTTAAGGGAAGCTTTTAAGAAGGGGGAGCCCTGACCTTCCCTCTGAAATGGAACGATCCTGACTGGCTGTGCTGCTGGCACAGGGGAGCTTCCTGCATTAGATCGGATTGAGAGCATCCCTCCCTCCCTCCCTCCCTCTCCCTCCTTCTCTCTCACTCACTCACTCACTCACTGAGCTGCTGTATATTGCTCCCCGGCTTCAACACAGCAGCAAAGCATGTCAGAGCCGGAGTGAAGGCAGCAATGAACCCAACCAACAGCACTGAGCCACAGGAGGAACACCTCTTCAGTCCCAACACCTACAAACTTCTGGCAGTCATCATAGGCACCATAGGCATCGTCGGCTTCTGTAACAATATCCTTGTGCTGTTGCTGTACTACAAGTTCAAGCGGCTCAGGACTCCCACTAACCTCCTGCTGGTGAATATCAGTGTCAGTGATCTGCTGGTGTCCGTCTTTGGACTCAGCTTCACGTTCGTGTCCTGCACACAGGGCCGATGGGGTTGGGACTCTGCAGCTTGTGTGTGGGACGGGTTCAGCCACAGCTTATTTGGTGAGTACAATAACAAGCTTTAAACTCCAGACTGTTTGCAAAGGGACTGTGAAAGGAGCGCTCCAGTCAGTCACCTCGGTGGATGTTTGTGCAACGGGAGAGGGTAATTCAACAAGATATGTACAGTATACGTCGATCTATCGCTCTCTCTGAACTGCAGTGAACACAGGACGATGTACCCTCGGGTTACTGAGATGCACAGTACAGTATCCTTGAAAATGATAAGATAGATGTGAGTAATGGGAGGATGTCTGGACATAGGATGAATGTCACCCATCCGAGACCTCCCATCTGTAAAGCTTTTCAGTGATGTTGGTAGGACTGGAGGTGGTCCCCTTCAGTGCTGTCAAATAAGATTGCACAAATCCCACTTTAGGAAAGATCATGTTTCTTATAGAAGCCATTTCATTTCCCAGTCGTTTCAAAATCCATTTGTAAAGGAAATGGTTTCATAGAGCCTTACACAAATCACAAATCATGCGTTGGAGAAGGAGAGCAAACCAATTCAGCTTTAATGCATTAGACGTCTAGTATTTGGAATAGGACAAAAATACCGTTAGCTTAGTGGACCAAGTTAGCACACCTATAAAATACTATCTTCATAGTATTAAAATACTATAAAGATAGCATTAATTAAAACATCAGAGTGATCGGTCAACTGCAAATTAAACATGCTACCCCTGTAGAATAAGTACAATCATTTAATCAATATTAAATGGCAATCTAAAATAAGGACATATATATTTCCTAACGCAGTAAGGCTTGTGTTTGTTAGAAAGTTGATGAATACAGGTGGAAAATGAAGCTGATTCCTTATCCTTTCCAGGTGTCAGTCTGGCTTCAGTTGGTGGAAGTTTTGCTTTCTGGTAAGAAAGCAGATAGTTGTAGGTTCCAGCCCCATGTTAGGATTTTAAGCTCAGTCCAGGCTGACTCTCAGTGCTGGGGGGAGATGTGCTACATTGTTGGAGGTCATGTCCTTCAGAGGAGATGTTAAACTAAGGCCCAGTGCCTGTTCAGGTGGATGTCAAAAATACCATAGTACTATTCAAAAAGAGAAGGGAGTTTCTTTCTCCCAGTGTCCTGGCCAACATTACCCAGGTTGGTCCTTCACTTTATGGCTGTATAAGGGGCCACAAATCTGCATCTACATTCACCTACAAAACAATCACTGAACTTTACAGTGATTCTTGTTTAAGTGTTTTGAGATGTCTCAACAGTGTGTTAAGGTGCTGTATCAAATACAAGGATGATTATTTTTTTCCTGAAGATAACTAAGTTGACTTAATACTTCATATTCAACTTAGATATGAAAAAGTGTTGTTATTACAGTTTTCCCTGTCACTTTTTGCTTGGCTCTCAGTACTAAAAATGTATTTCACACATGTCGAGAAAAAATGACCACATACTTATCTTCATAATTAGGGGGATATACAGCTGATAGTGAGCTAATGTCACTGTTGAGTCAGCCACATGACGTTACATTGTCATATCACAGTGTGCGTGTAACTTGCCTTCTATTTAAACATTTGTGAAGGATAAACATAATTCTTACATCTTCCACCAGTGCAGTTAAAACTCAAATTGTGTTACTGTACAATTTTGTGAACATATTTTAGTGCAGTTTCCAAAGAACATCATTGAGTGGTTTGATTGCAGTGACGCCAACAAAGCAATCTCCTAGTACTAAAATCCTTGCTCATAATCAATAGCTTAAATATGACTCAAAGGCCATTACGTTTAATCAATTGACCTAACTCCAGAAATATCAGATTTTCCTCTTTCCAATTTTATAGTGGAAGGATGCGCTAATATCGAAATACACACATAATAATTTTCAAATTTTGCTAAGGAACATTTTCATTTTTAAGCAGCAAGGACATACTGTTCGCTATATACACAAAATTAACTGGACAACTGTGTCCTCTTGTGGTGCAATGCTTTATTGCAACAAAATAAGTAAATGATGGTAAATAATCCTTACATTTGATATAATAATCTTTGCATTTGATATAGCACCTTATGATGTCTTCCAGACATCTCAAAGCATTTCACAGGATATACTGTGATGTGAATTGACTCTATATTTTGTGGGCAAAATGTCTTCCAGACACATTTAAGTGCTTTACAGGCTACACGGTAAAGTGGTGTGAGACTGTGTGTGGGCAAACGTGACATAACAATGTTCCACCAACAACCATGAAGTGAGTGACCAATTTTATTTGGGGGTTCTTGGCCAGGACACCGGGAGAAACCCCCTTCTCTTTTCTCTTTTCGAATAGACCCATTATATCTTTAACATTCAACTGGACAGGCAGACAGGACCTCAGTTTAATATCTCATCTGAAGGACTCCAGCACTGCATTAGAGTGTCAACGTAGATAATACAGTTTCGAAGTCCTAATGTGGGGCTTCAACTCACAACCTTCTGACTTGGAGACGAGAGGACTACCAATTGAGTCAGGCTGACACACTCTTACATTTGATATAATAATCTTTGCATTTGATATAATGTCTTATCACATTGTCAAAAATACTTCAAAGCATTGGATTTTCCTTACTAATGCTTTAGATAATGTTTCCTTACTCCACATGCCTCTGTTTACTTAGCAGTAAGTAGGAACTGGTTGTTATTCATTTGGTGGATCGCTTTTCTGGGGGTAATAATCCCTTCCAAAAATATAATATAAATAAATAATAATAATTTGGTCATTCGACTGTTTGTGGGACACTGCTAAACGCAATTGGCTGCTGGGTTTCGTCACAAGATATACAGTTAATTCACTTTACAATGTATTCTGTGAGGCGCTTTGAGACGTCTCAAAGATGTGATAAAGCGCTATACCAAATGCAAGGATTATTATTTTATTCATTGGAACGTTTGATGACTATTTCGGCAAATGTCACAGACAATTTGCACATAAATTATATGAAGCAATTGACCAATTTTATCAGAAGATCACAAAATTGGTTTGGATGAGATATTATTAATATTTTATTATTCCAGAATACCCATGCAACTATCTTCCCAACACAGCATCAAGCTATTTTTTAAACAAACCCAATGCCCTGGCCTTAACCATCCTTCCTCGTAACCTGTCTTTTCTGGGCAAATGTTTGATAGGCCTGAAAAAGAATTGAGTGCAGGGGTAGGGGAATATTCCCATCTCGTTTTGAATAGTGCCATGGGATCTTTCATGTCCACCTGAACTCTTTATTGAAGGTCCTTGTTTCACCAGTAGATGGCAGTTTGTTACACAACCACTGCCTACTCCTTCTGTTTTTATTTTGAAGTCATGATATCTTGCACTTTCCAACAGGAATCACTGGATAGTGATCAAAAGAAAAAAACCTTCTCTGTGTTCCCCTCCATAATCCAGAGACACTGAGGGTCTTGTTAAAGTCTCCATCACATTAGGTATCAGATGACAGCACAGTTCAAGATTTGCATTCAGCATTTACTGATTCTCTCTTTGTCTCTATTACATTTTAACTACAACAACTTGCATTTATATAGCACCCTTCACACGGGTAGTGCATACCAGAGCACTTCAGTGTTTTAGTAGTGGAACTTACCCAGAGATTTACCCTGCTTCCCCCCCTGCCCTCCACCCCCCCCAATCACGACCCCAGCTCGGATCCGAAACACTGTCTGTCCAGCCCTTTGGGACGTCTTCCCGATGGCGGTGGTTGTGGTGGTGGTGGTTATCACATCAAATGGGTTCAGATGTGCTGAATTTCACAACTTGCTGTCAGAAGAGCCTCAGACACAATATAATTACACACCAGAACTGAGCTAAGTATTTTTTAAAAAAAAATGTCTTTGGATCTTAGGGGTCATAGTCTCAGAATTAAAGGTCAGCTCTTTAGAGCTGAGTTGAGAAAACATTTCTTCACTCAGAGGGTAGTGAATTTATGGAATTCTCTACCCCAGAAGGCTGTGGATGCTCAATCATTGAACATATTCAAGACTGAGGTTGATAGATTTCTAAAGGATAGAGGGATTAAGGGATATGGGGACAGGGCAGGTAAATGGAATTAGGTTAGAAGATCAGCCATGATCTTATTATATGGCGGGGCAGGCTCGAGATGCCGAATGGCCTACTCCTGGTCTTATTTCTTATATTCTTATCCCATGAAGCGTTTGAGACGTCTCGACTGGCTAATTGTCTGTCTGACATCAAATCCTGGACGAGAGCCAACTTCCTCCAACTCAATGTTGGCAAGACAGAGGCCCTCCTGCTTGGCTCCCGGCAGCGCTTCCTCACCTCAGCCACTGACGGTATGACTGTTCATGGTTTCACTCTACACCTCACTGAGCCAATATGGAACCTCAATTCCTGTTCAATACTCAGCTATCCTTCAAACCCCACATTCGTGCCGTGACCCGTTCCGCCTTTCCACACCTCTGCAACATTGCCCGCCACTGCCTCTCACCGCAGGCCCCTGAGACCCTGATCCACACTTTCATCACCTCCCGACTTGACTATGCCAACTGCCTGCTCACTGGACTTCCCATCTCTTTTCTCCACAAACTGCAGATTATTCAGAACTCTGCAGCTCGTGTCCTCTCCCGCACCAGGCTCCGGGAACCTATCACCCCCGTTCTTGCCCGGCTTCATTGGCTCATCATCCCTCAGGGAATCGAGTTCAAAATCTTTGCTTTCACCTTCAAAGCTCTCCATGGTCTTGCCTCCGCCCCTGCTTCGGACACCAGCCTGCTCCAGATCCCCTGCACTTTCTGCCTCACAATTGGTGATCATGCATTCAGCATCTCTTCCCCCACACTCTGGAAATCTATCCCGCAATTCCTCTGTCTCACCCGCTCTATTGACTCCTCAAATCCTGTCTAAAAACCTTCCTCTTTGACCATGCCTTCGATCACACTCCCACCCCCTTTCTCCCAGTCCTCCACTGCTCCTGACACCAACTCCCAGGTTGGGTCCAAAATCCCTGATTGTCCAGCTCCCTGGGATGTCTTTTCGATGTGAAGGGCACTGTACAGATGTAATTTGTTGTTGTTTCCCCCTACCCCTGTACTTGATTCCTTTTCAGGTCCATTCTCTTGTGTATCTGCATTCAATTTTCCCTCTCAGATATGGAGCATGGTATCACAGACGTCAACAGGAAAACCGGGAGAGGGGTAACAACCTACAGGTGGATTGACTGCTAACTGCGTGTGATAATAATAATCCTTGCATTTGATATAGGGACTTATCACATTGTTGAGACATTTTAAAGGGCTTCAGAGAATATATTGTAAAGTGTATTGACTGTGTATTTTGTGGTCAAACTGTGGCAGCCAATTGCCCACAGCAGTGTCCCATAGACAGTGATGGATTGAGTGACCAAATATTTTTTTTGTGGGACTATTACCCCGAAAAGTGATCCATCAATCGACTAACAACCAGGTTCCTACTTACTGCTAGGTGAACAGAGGCGTGCGGAGCAGGGAGACTTGCTTAAAGTTTCTTATAATGTAGCTCATAGACATTTTTGTTATTTAACTTCACAGGAACCGTGTCAATCGTGACGCTGACAGTCCTGGCATATGAGCGCTACATTCGTGTGGTGAATGCGAAGGCGACCAACTTTCCCTGGGCTTGGCGTGCGATCACCTACACCTGGTTCTACTCACTAGCCTGGTCTGGGGCACCGTTAGTTGGCTGGAACAGATACAGTCTGGAGCTACACAGACTGGGCTGCGCAGTGAACTGGATCTCCAGAGACCCCAATGATACATTATTTGTGCTCTTTTTCTTCCTGGGCTGCCTGGTTGTCCCTGTTGGAGTTATGGCTTATTGCTATGGGAATGTTTTATACACCATACGGATGGTAGGTGAAAACGGCTACTTCCTAATGCAGGAATGGAGACGAGGTGGTCTCTGAATGAAAGTTATCATCGAATGCCACCTTCTGGTTACTGAATCCAACCTTAGAGAGATAGTCTTGCATTTTCAAATGCCTTAATTATGTTGAAATGTCTGCATACTTCAAAGGTTAATACTGTTAATTATAATGCCTGTTTTTGTAGTCCAGCAAGGTCACACATAAAGCCATGAAGTGTAAGATCAATTAAGCTGGAGGATAATTGGCCAAGACTCCAGGAGAAACTGCCTTTTCCTTTTGACCAGAACTATGGGCTGGGATCTTTAATGTTCACCTGAATGGGCAGACAAGGGCTTTTGATTGATGTCTCATCTAAAGGAATTCCCCTGAAATGTCAGCCTACATGAGCTAAAGTAATGAAATAACCAAACATGAGGGAATTTTATCAGATTAGTTATTTTAAATAAGCAATAATTAATCACCATAAGGCTAGATTGTCTAATGTTCCTTGTTTAAATTATTACTCATATCTGTAGTTTCAGGTTTCTATTGAAACACTAACTTGGAGAGTTTTAAGTGACACAATCTTTTTTACTTGGTTTTATAGCATACTTATTTGCTTTATATGTGCAATTTGAAGTTACGACAGACCTAATGTCTGCTTAGATCTGATTTGTTTAACCACAAAATACAGTCACTGTACAGTAAAATCCTGAGATGTGCTTTGAAATGTTTTGACAATATGATTGGGTGGTATATCAAATGCAAGGGTTGTTATTATTATTAATAGCACAGAGCAAGTTGTGTTCTGTGAGCCCAACACTGTAGTGGCTTTAATGCTAGGGTCAACTCAGGACTGGCACAGTAACATTACCACTGCATCTGCTCCGTTGCCAGCCCCATCAGCATCATTCCATAAAGTGCATCTACTCCATCTTTGCCACATATAAAAATAGCATAGACACTTTTGACTACAGGTACAGTATATGTGTGCACACAGCAGCTGATCTTCCTAGATTTAATGTGTGTAAAAATAAAACTAGATGGCACCTCCGTAAATATATCTGAAAGCTACAAGAGTAATCAGTTGCTTTAATGAACCATCAGACGTTCAACTACTGGGCCTGAAGTAAGTTACTGGGACTCAGTGCAAACACAGTTTACCACCTTTCTCAAGATGTAGGTAACTGGGAGGTGAAGGCTGTATTGCCCATCCTGTGGAGTCCTGTAGCTCAGTGGTTAGAGCACTCGCCTCACAAGTGAGAGATCTGGGTTCAATTCCTGGTAGGGCAAACCGTTGGGCAAGTTTCCTTACTCCACATGCTTCTGTTTATCTAGCAGTAAGTAGGTACCAGGTTGTTAGTCGATTGGCAGATTCCTTTTCGAGAGGTAATAATTCCTTTAAAAACATTTATTTAAATTGGTCACTTCAGTCCACGACCGTTTGTGGGACACTGCTGTGTGCAAATGGCTGCCATGTTTCACCCACAAATATACAGTCAATTCACTTTATAGTATATCCTGTGAAGCGCTTTGAGCTGTCTTGAAAATGTGATAAGGTGCTATGTCAAATGCAAGAATTATTATTACAATTATCCCTGGTTGGCCTGAGAAGGTGGTGGTGGATTTTCTCTTTAAATCACCGCAGTCCTTGAAGCGATCAAGTTCCCACGTTAGGTCCATAGTTCCGGGGTTTTGAACCAAAGTCAATGAAGGAACAGTGATATATTTTATGTTCCTGTCAGAATGATGTGTGACTTCCCACAGTGTGAGAAAGATCTTAAATCATCACTATCAAGCCTAGTCCTGGTCTTATCCTCTGTCTACCCACATTCACTTTCTAGCAGTGATCAGGCAGCGCTCTGGGGTGATTTTTATTCTGATTAGTCCAGAAATGCTCGAGCCAATTGTAAGACCTGTACTGTCTCCCAGATCAGATTAACCTACTTGGTGCACACTGAGTGTCGAACTCGTGACTTATCTAATGTGTTTGGTTCCACACCAGATGATGCTGCAATATTGTGGTGCGAGTTTGCACAGAAAAAGGATAGTATCATTACATTGTACTGTGTCAAAACACAAGCACCTTTTGAAGGTCATGTATAATTTCTCCATCCTTGCAAAACACTGTGCTACACACCTCGTCTATCATACATGGATACTAGACAATGCCAGGCAAATGTGACGACTGCAGTGAATGCGCAAGAGTGGTTCGGTTGAAAAGAATCCAGCAATCTATTGGGTCACATCCTTTCAGAGTTCCAAACTTACCCATCCTCCCATTTCAGCATCAATGTGTTTCTTAAATAAATCCAGTATCCTGTTCCAACTTTTGTACAACCTGCCCACAACCTGTAAACATAGTTACGAGGTGATCATTTTTACCACCCCGACTATAAGTTGTACTTACATTAGGATGTTGAACCTTCAAATGAGGTGTAAAATTAAAGTCCCATCTGCCTATTCAAGTGGAACTTAAAGATCCCATGGCACTACTTGAAGCGAAGAAAGAGTTTCTCCTGGTGTCCTGGCCAAAAATCCCCTAAGTAAAATTGGTCAATCATTTCATGGTTGTTTGTGAGACATTTCTGTGCGCAATCTATAAATGCTTGCTTTACGTGGACCTTCTATTTTCTCTTGTTCTACAGCTCCGTACTGTTCAGGATCTTCAGACAGTGCAAGTCATGAAGATACTGAGATATGAGAGGAAGGTGGCAAAAATGTGCTTCTTAATGATCTCCACCTTCTTAATCTGCTGGATGCCCTATGCTGTGGTCTCTTTCATGGTGGCTTATGGTTACACTGATGTAATCACCCCTGCGGTAGCCATTGCTCCCTCATTTATTGCCAAATCAAGTACAGCATATAATCCTATCATTTATATCTTCATGAGCAGAAAGGTAAGGGTCAAGATTTCATGAAATTTAAAACCGTGTCGAAGGAATATTAATTCGATTACTATCGAATTTGCTGCACCAAAACAATTGTCCACAACAACATTTGAAGAAGTATGAAACAATTTAGAAGTTTACCCTAGTGCATTTGAGAAAAAAACTTGACATTTACATGAGGGAGAAGCAAATAGAGGGGCATGGAGGGGATAGGTGCTGTTGTGGAGCACAAACAATCCGGCTTAAACTAGTTGGGCAGAATGTTCTGTTTGCTTGTAATTCTATGTAACTACGTACTCCTCTGGCCAACAGATTATTTTCCATCTATTTTCCGTCATTGATAGCCCGTACTGATGGGATCAGCACTAGTTGGTCTCATGTATAATTGCGCGGTGCTAACAATAATTATCATCCTTGCATTTGATATATAACACGTTATGATGTTGCTGAGACATTGCAAAGTGCTTCACGGTCTAATAATGTAAAGAATAATAAGAACTTATGTCTTCGAGTAGTCTCAAGTGCTTCACAGAATATACTATAAAGTGAATTGACTGTATATTTTTGTGGGCGAAACGCAACAGCCAATTGTGCACAGCAGTGTCCCACAAACAGTTGTGGAATGAGTGACCAAATTTTTTTTTAAGGAATTATTACCCCTGGAAAAGCGATCTGCCAATCGACTAACAACCAGGTTCCCTCTTACTGCTAGGTAAACAGAGGTGTGTGGAGTTAAGGAAACTTGCCCAACATTTCACCCTGCCAGGAATCGAGGCGAGCGCTCTAACCACTGAGCTACAGGACTCCACAAGTAGTGTGACTGTATTTTGTGGGTGACACCAGAAGAAACTCATTTTGAGTAGTGCTCATTTTGAATAGTGACATTTTGAATAGTGCCAAGGGAGCTTTATCATCCACCTGGACAAGCAGACCAAACCCTGGTTTTGTTTCATCTGAAGGATGGCACCTTGAGCAATACAGCACATGCCCAGCATTGCATTGGTGTGTCAGCTTAGACTATATGGGTTCCAAGTCTGATAGTATCAAGACCAACAATCTCCCAAATAAAATTGGTCATTCACTTCATAACTGTTTGTGGGATATTGAGGTCTGAAATTGGCTGTTGCATTCACCTACACAATCACTGCAGTTTACAGGATATCTTTTGAAGTACTCTTGTGTGAAACACATTATATAAAATGCAAAGATTATTTGGCAACTTTATTGAGGAATGAAAACATTGACTTTTTTGTGTGAATCTTTTACAGTATCGACGATGTCTATCACAACTATTTTGCTCTCACCTAATGAGTCTCCAGTGGTCAATAAAAGACCCCAGCTCCAAAGCCCGAAACGACATGCCAGTGAAGCCCATTGTCCTATCGCAGAAAGGTGACCGGCCAAAAAAGAGAGTGACTTTTAGCTCATCTTCAATCGTTTTCATCATCACCAGTGATGATACTCAGGAACTTGGTAGCATTGCTGGGAGCAACGCCACGCAAATCAGCATCGTTCAAGTGCAACCATTGTGAGTGGGAATAGCTTTGAGAGACAATCAGGGCAGGTGGGTTTAGGTGTCAGTGTGACTCACTCGGCTGCGAATGACACTTCCTTCGTCATTTTAAGTCTCATTCGTGAGTCTCGTTCATGACACGCTGCCTTTTCAATAGGGATCTTTAGGTCAGTGTTTCCCAATTTGTACCGTAAATACATGGAATTTTTTGGTGAAAGTTAGTCAGTTTATTAAAAAATATTTTTTTTTCTGAAAATAAATTCTCTGATATTTGGGGGGCTTCAGGAATGTCGAGTTTTAGGAGAAATTTCTTCCATGTGGAGGCCGTTGAGAATGTGGAACTCAATGCTGTGGTTGAAGCAAAAATCATCAATGTATTTTAGAGGACACTTGATGCTTACACGAGGGAGAAGGCAGTAGTGGGGTTTAGGAATTAGAATAGGAGGGGTGGGAGGGGGTCGTGTAGAATATAAACATTGGCTAGTTGGGCGGAATGGTCTACTTCCTTCCGTATCACTACGTAACTCTGACAGTGTATAGATGACTTCAGCATGGCACTGTATATGCATAATGTGCTTCAGGAAGTGCTCTTGATGATCGAGTCCACTAATTACAGGCCAAATTGCTCACATTTTTAGCTGGTAATGTGATAGTGGAGCTGTTCAAAATTATGCTGTAAAGCATGCTGTGGTGTTTGCTGATTACCTTTTATGTGGGCAAAACATACAGTAACAAAAACTTGCATTTATATAGTGCAAACATGCAAACCAATAGCAGATGTTTACTGACTTTTACCAAATTTGCCCTCATTTTTTGTATTAAAATGTTTCCTGACAATTTTCCCCAACTTTTTGACATGAGAAATATACTCTGAACAAGCGCCCCCCCACCCCCAATACTTGGGATTTTATTTTGTGGGTAAAAACAAAACCTTAATGGCCCTTTCTTTTAAAGGACACTTGCTATCATTACTTTGAAAGGCTTCTGCAGTGCCTCTAATCTAAAAGCATCCAGGGAGAAATGGCTCTGAATGGTTGTTATAATTTGAGGAGGCAGGTGGCATTTTACACTTCTGGTTTCATTTTGAAAACTCAACCACTAAATATAAACGAAGAGAATTTCAGAGCACTGACTCTTTCTAGTTTGAGTGCTGAATAGGATGGTAGGCTGCTATTGTGATTGCTTCAGAGATTCCTTGGCAGATTTGCCTCTATTACAGTGTAAATACACATCCCCTTTCTTGGTCAGATGTGAAATGGGAATACAATTACAAGCTGTACATCAAGACAGGTTGCTGATTAAACAATTCCTTTGCAAAGCTTTATTTTTGTTTCAGGGTACACAAGAAAATGCCTTTTCTTTCTAAGACAAGATTTTAAGATGTGAGTGCTCACATAAAATGGGAAATCATATAATAATCCTTGCATTTGATATATTTGATATTCAAACTCCATTTGAAGGTCACATCCATGGGAAAGTGCAGTAGATGCGAATGCTATCCAAATTATAGGAGACAGAAAAGCCGTGTAAAGCAGAAAAAGAAATCACTCTTGGTGTGTTTTAAACTGGGCTTTCAACCCGCAGCTATTTTAAAAACTGAGCTCCGTAAATAATTAAATTATAGTATTTGTTACTATCTTTCACTTTGATACTGTAATAAACTATGCTGATAAGAATTATTGTTTTTTATATTGCATTGTGAATAAATGTAGTATGTTTCTTGGGTCAGTACACTGTGTTGTAATACTGTGTTGTGAGTTGCAGAGTTTGGTTGTGTGGACATTGACTAAACAACATGCACAACATTATTGTGGGATAATCCTTAATCCCGCAGTTATACATTCAGCAAAAGCTGACAAACGAGCACAAATTTGGTTAAAGTGACTAAACTATAAAATAAATTACACTAAAAGACCTTGCACCCTCATTCAAAGTCCAGCCACACTCAATATCAGGTTGGCAATAGAAAGCAGCCACGGGTGCCCTCGGGAATCAAGAAACAAATTTCAAGGAAGAGGGAGGAAGGAGTTCTCCCATGAGTGAGCTTTATTCACTCCTTTCCATCTATGGCGGTATCGATGAGCGTTTCTCCAGGAATAGGGTGGGGGGAGATAATTATTCTCGTCTGTGGTTAATATTTATTTCGGTTCAATTTTCATATTCCACAATGTAGTCTGGTGGGTATTGTATGTAAATAGGTTTCTCAGTAAGTTTGCTCCAACTTCTAGTTTGCAAAAAAAAAGTTTACTTCACAACATTCATAAAACGGCTAATTATAAAGCTGGCCAAATCCAAAAAAACATTAATGAGCTCAGTACTGCCAGTGGACGAAACCCCATGGTTATTCAACATAAAAGCCCTTACAGACAGTGAGTAGCTCTAAGTGGGCAGCTTATATTAACATAGAATCACAATCAGGGTGTTCCAATATTAACTACAAGGATCCCAATCACTTTCAATTACTCCCAGTTACTTAAAAATGAAAATCAAATTCCTGATCCCTTCCATATGAATATTCACATTGCTGAACTTGTGCAGGACATATATCCCAGTGGCTGTTGCTGCTGCTCCCAACACACATAACCCTGCATTGATTACCTGCAAGGCAAAGGAGCATTTTAATAATCACAACAACAACAACTTGCATTGGAATAGCACCTTATATAGCACCTTTCACAAAAGATGATACAGTAAAACTGCAGGAGCAGGAATAGGCCATTCGGCCCCTCGAGCCTGTCCCCCCGTTTAATGAGATCATGACTGGTCTTCTAACTTAGTTCCATTTACCCACCATATCCCATATCACTTAACCCCTTTAGTTTTTAAAAATCTATCGATCTCAGCCTTGAATATGTTCAATGATTGAGCATCCACAGCCTTCTGGGGTAGAGAATTCCCTAAATTCACTACCCTCTGAGTGAAGAAATGTTTTCTCAACTCAGTTCTAAAGGGCTGACCTTTAATCCTGAGACTATGACCCATAGTTTTAGATTCTACAACCAGGGGAAACAGTCTCACACTATCTACACTGTCAAGACCCTTAAGAATCTTATAGGTTTCCATAGGATCACCTCTAATTCTTGCATATTCTAGAGAATATAGGCCTAGTCTACTCAGCCTCTCCTCGTAGGTCAACTCCCTCATCCCAGGAACCAACCTAGTAAACCTACGTTGCACCCACTCTAAAGCGAGTGTATCCTTTCTTAGATAAGGAGACCAAACCTGCACACAATATTCTAGGTGCGGTCTCACCTATACAATTGCAGCAAGACTTCCCTACTCTTGTACTCTAACCCCTTTGCAATAAACATTAACATGCTATTAGTCTTTCTAATTGCTTGCTGTACCTGCACACTAACTTTCTGTGATGGTGTACAAGGA
Source organism: Callorhinchus milii (assembly GCF_018977255.1). NCBI lineage: Eukaryota > Metazoa > Chordata > Chondrichthyes > Chimaeriformes > Callorhinchidae > Callorhinchus > Callorhinchus milii. The sequence continues at coordinate 55,118,735 of NW_024704744.1, forward strand.
CACCTAAATTCCTCTGAATACTAATTCTATCTAGTCTCTCTCCCTCTAGAAAATAATCTGTTTTTGTATTTTTTCTACATAGGTGAACAAATTCACACTTCCCCACATTATACTCCATCTGCCACCTTCTTGTCCAATCACTTAACCTGTCTATATCCCTTTGCATCCTCCTTGTGTCCTCCTCACACCTTGTGTCCTCCTCACAGCTCCTCACATCATAGTAGCTAATGATACTTAGCTTTGTATCATCCGCGAATTTAGGTACATTAAGCTCTATTTCCTCATCTAAGTAATTGATCTAGACTGTAAACAGTTGAGGCCCAAGCACTGATCCTTGCGGCACTCCACTAGTACCAACCTGCCAAACTGAGAAGGACCCGTTAATCCCACTTTCTGTTTTCTGCCACTCTTCGATCCATGCTAATATATTACCCTTAATTCCATGAGCCCTAATATTATGTAACAACCTTTTATGTGGCACCTTGTTGAATGCCTTCTGAAAATCCAAATACACTATATCCACTGGTTCCCCCCTGAGTAACCTGCTAGTTACATCTTCAAAAAACTCTAAAAGATTTGTTAAACACGATTTAACTTTCATAAAACCGTGTTGACTCTGCCTAATCATATTATGACTTTTTAAGTACCCCACGACGACATCCCTAATTATAGACTCTAGAATTTTCTCTACCACCGATATAAGGCTAATTGGTCTGTAGTTCCCCATTTTTTCTCTACGTTCTTCTTAAATAACAGTGTTACATTTGCGACCTTCCAATCACTGGGAACTGTTCCAGAATCCAGGGAATTTTGGAAGATCAAAAACAATGCATCCACTATCTCTGTAGCCTCCTCTTTTAAAACCCGAGGATGCACTCTACAGGTCAGGGGATTTACTATTTTTTCGTAAGTTTTTTTTGGTAAGTTTTTAGTATCTTCCAATGTGACGATAGAAGCAAAGTATTTGTTTAGTGACTCTGCCATTTCTTTATTCCCCATTATAATTTTTCCTGTCTCTGCCTGTAAGGGAACCACATTTACTTTTGTTAATCTCTTCCTCTTTATATATTTGTAAAAGCTCTAACAATCTGTCATTATATCTCTAGCTAGTTTACTCTCAGGTTCCATTTTCTCTCTCTTAATCAGTTTCTTGGTTATCGTTTGCTGATCTCTAAAGCCATCCCAATCCTCAGGTGTACAGTTCTTATTGCCAATCTTATAGGCCTCTTCTTTCCATTTTATAATTTCCTTAACTTCTCTAGTTAGGCATAGTTGAACCACTTTCTCGTAGAATTTTTATTTCTCAAGGGAATATGCGTTCGCTGGGAATTATCTAATATATCTTTGAACGTTTGCCATTGCTTGTCTACTGTCATATCTTTTAATCTACAACAACAAGTTTAAATTTGTATAACCCCTTTCACGTCGGGAGGACGAAGTCCAAGGCACTGGACAGTGTACAGCATTTCAGACCCGAGCTAGGGTCAGGGGAGGATAAGGGAGGGGAAGCGGGGTGGCCGAAGAGGAGGGTCTTGAGGCGGGACTTGAAGGAGGCCAAGGAGGGGGTGAGGTAGAGTGATTGCGGGATAGAATTCCAGAGGTTGGGGGCAGAGTGGCTGAAGGCTCTCCCGTCAATGGTGGGGCGGGTGGGTCGGGGGATGTAGTGCAGGCCGGAACCGGTTGAGCGGAAGGAGCGAGTGGGTTGGTAGAGGCTTAGGAGGTCACAGAGGTCGAGTGGGGTGAGGCCATGGAGGGCTTTGTAGATGAGGACCAGGATCTTGAACTGGATCCTCTGAAGGATAGGGAGCCAATGGAGTCGGGCGAGAGTGGGGGAGATGGGGTCACGGAGTTTGGTGCGCGAGAGAACACGGGCTGTAGAGTTCTGGATTATCTGCAGCCTGTGGAGGGAGGAGTTGGGAGGGCCGACAAGCAGGGCATTTGCGTAGTCGAGCCTGGAGGTGATGAAGGCATGAACAAGAGTTTCAGCGGCCTGAGGGGTGAGGTAGTGGCGGAGTCGGGCGATGTTATGGAGGTGAGGGAAGGCAGAGCGGGTCATGGCTTGGATGTGGGGAAAAAAAGACAGTTGAGGGTCGACCAAGACACCTGGGTTCCTGACTGGCTTAGTGAGTTGTAGTGTGCAACCATGGAGGTTGATGGGACGCCAGATGTGACAGTGCTGGGGCTGGAGGAGAAACCATTAGAGACAACAAAGTGGAGACAGTGTGAGAGATAGGAATTGAACCAGGCAAGGGCAGGTCCATGAAGATTAAGTAAAGAGGAGAGACGGTGTATGAGGATGGAGTGGTCGACAGTGTCGAAGGCGGCAGAGAGGTTGAGGAGGACAAGGAGGCAGAGGGGCCCTGATCACAGATGTTCAGAATCTACTATCCCAGTCTATTTTAGTCAAATCGTCACTCATACCTGCAAAGTTGGCTTTATTTAAGTTTAAGACCCTTGTTTTGGACGTAACTACATCACTCTCAAACTCACTATTAAATTCCATCATATTATGGTCACTCTGCCCTAGAGGATCCTTAACTTCCAGATTACTGATTAGTCCTGCTTCATTACACAATATAAGATCTAGGATCGCTGTTCCCTGGTTGGTTCCTCAGCATACTGCTCTAGAAACTATCTCTAATGCATTCCATAAACTCATCCTCTGATTTACTTTTGCCAATTTGGTTTTCCTAGTCTATATGAAGATTAAAATCACCCATTATTATTGTATTGGCTCGGTCCCGGGATCCTAAACTGTAAAGCGCTTTGAGACGCCATCCGGCGTGGAGGGCGCTATATAAATCCAAGTTGTTGTTGTCGTTGTTGTATTACCCTTGTTACATTCTACTCTAATTTCCTGATTAATACTCTGCCCATTGTAACTGCTGTTCGGGGTCTATAAACTACTCCCACTAGTGTTTTCTGCCCCTTGTTGTTTCTTAGCTCAACCCATACTGATTCTACATCCTGATTTTCTGACTTAAGATCCTTCCTCTCTACTGTTTTTATCTCATCTTTTATTGACAGGACTATCCCCACAGCCCCTTGTTTTCCATATTGTCTATCTTTCTTACACGTCAGGTATATAGACCAACCTTGGTCTCCCTGTAACCACGTCTCAGTAATGGCTACTAGATCGTACCCGCTTAGCTCTACTTGTGCCATTAATTCCTTATAAATCTTTATCTTTATAAATCATATAATTGCCTAAATCATACATTCAACTGGGTCCGATTCAGTTTCCTATCAAAACCACTAAGATTTTCTTTGCACTAGTTGTATTAATCACCCCCTAACTCGTACCCTTCATTACTCCCGCACTTACCGGCTGCATTGAATCGGGGGAAATTATGTACTGACCTGTCGAAGAATGCGAATATTTAATCGCATTTTAGCTGCATTTACTTGTGGGAAACGTAGTCTTGATCCATTGACACATGTATGGAAGAACATCATTTCCCGCGATTCAACACGATTCCAATTCTTGCTGGTAGGTGCGCATGTGGCGACAGATCAAGACATATTGAATCACAGGAAACATAGTCTTGACCTGTCACCGTATTCCCACTTATCAGTTGTGGTGACAAACTACCGCATGTATATTTAGCGGCTTCATTGAATTACGAATGCGCAGTGTAGATTATTGATTAAATCAGATTTTATAAGATTTATACAATTTTTCTGCAACTCGGAATTCACATAAGTCATATTAAATGTTTTAGTCCTTGGCATCATGATTTGACTTATGTGAGTTTCACTGTAAATCGATTGCTTGACAGAGACAGAGTGGAAACCTGAGCAAGTTGGGAGATTGCTCTTGTATTTGCTGAGATGGGCCTCATTCTCTCACATCTTAAATTAAACAGTAATATGATTTGTCTTAGGCCCAGCATTACTGTCTCTAGTGCTATTTATGACAGTAATTCTTGTTCAGAACGTGGAGTCAAAGGAATGATTAATTGGAACAGGAGGAGGCCATTCAGCCCAGCAATTCCATTCTGCCAGTTTGTTAGATAATGGTAGATCTTTGAATCCCATTTAGCAGTCTTGTCCCCATACCGTCCCCACGTTCTCAGTACACTGTAGCTTAAAAAACTCTTTATAAAGGTTAAAATGTTACCTGTACCTTAGTTTGCCATTTTGATCGCTTTATCACTTCATGGTAACGTATTTGAGTAAAAGTAACCTGCAGTTAAAACAAAAGATAATGTGAAGGATTAAATCTAGAAGCTCATGTCAGTGCTCAACTTGATCAGTTTCCACATGATGCAGTTGGGCATCAAGTGGATTGCGCTGTGACTGTGTCGTGATATGATCTCACCATTGTGTACAAGGGCACAATGGTCCTTGGCATCATGAAATGGAGGAAGTTGTCCAAGTATTTACGGAACATAAACCACTTTGAGTTCACATGCATTCGCATCTGGAAAGAGAAATACCTATTCAGAAATCAATATTTCATGATTGCAATTTTGCAGAACAAAACAATGCAAAAACATAATAATGCTGTATAGCGATTTATAAGCATGGAGGCCAGAAGGTCTAATTCCTTAAATTTGCATTTGTTTTTGATATATACTGTATGTATAAAGGTTTTTGTGAACATTAACATTGCATTCATCTGCTACAAGTCCTGCCAGAATTACACAAACTAGATAGTGCAACGCCCTCAAAGTAGATATAGTTACTGTCACAGTTTCTTCCCACTCAGCTTCCATTAACCCTGCAAGCCAACCACTAACAGGAGGGTGGGCCTAGCTGGAAAAGCAGTAGGAAGGCTTGCCAGGCAGTGTTTTCATTGGCAAGCTGTGCGGTTTTAGCTGGTTAGACGAACACTCTGGGGTCTCCAAGCCTTCGCTCTTGAAAACCTGAACCAAATGATCTCCAGAATTAGGTAACAACAACAACAACAAGATTTCATTTATAGAGTGCCTTTCACGTCGGGAGGACGTCCCAAGGCGCTGGACAGTTGGGTCAGGGGTAAGCAGCATGAGCCCTTTCAGGGAGAGTGCGCATTCCATTCCAATAAATATCTCTGGAATTTCCATATGTAGGTGTAATGCTCAGTTTGATCTGGATACTCTTTAGCACGGTCATGTGATTCCACATGTATCAAGATAAACTTCCAGCTGCCCAAACAAATATGCTTCTGGTGGTTAACATAGATTTACCTAGAATTGCATAGCATCCACAGAACTGAACCAACTAGTTCAATGTAGGTATTTATACACCACCCAAGCCTTCACCATCTTAAATCCCCCACACAAGCCTCCCCATGCTCAATCTATTCTCTTCGCCCTCCCGTATGCAATGACTGGTTAACAAAAACAAAGTAAGTTCATTTACTTAACAAGAAGTCTTTGGAAGCATTTGCTACTTGCCTCCACATAGTTGTACATGGCCAGATCTGAAATGGCATGATCATCAGGCACACGCAGTCTGGAAAACTCAGGAAGGCATTTGGCTGTAATGGAAAACCATATACCTTTTTTTTAACTTGCTCATAGCTCTGTGGGGATGAAGCTTTTTTGCCACTTGTCCCATCCCCCCCACTTCCCAAAATGAACTTGGTTAATAAAACATTTACATGTTTTAAAAGAATATTGCTGCAATTTTAGACAAGATTGAAAGATGAGAGAAAGATATTCCTTTCAATGTAACTTCAAATTGAATCGGATAAATATTTCAAGACAGATGATATACAAGAGTTTGGTGAAGAACAGGGAATTGGGATAACGTAACTGCATTCAGTGAAGAACTGAAACCCAAGTTGATCTTGTTAGGATCAGAGTTAAAATTGCTAGAAAGACAAATACTGATTTGGATTGTACTAGGACCAGGAAGCGCAGTGTATTAGGACACAGACATATTCTTTTCAGTCCTTAGTTTGAGTCAAGATCAGACTGACAAGTCTAATTCCATATTGCTGCAATTGTACTCAAAGCATCACTCAACACCTGTTAATAACATAAGTTGCTTTTGTCTGATTAAGAATAGTCAACATGAAATGTTGAAGTAAGACAACCATTGGCCTTGGGAGGACACAAGCTGTTTTGTAGTCAAAACGTCCGGTTCTTGAGATAAACAGAAGTAACAGCGTGCTTGACTCTGCGCAGTTGTGAAAGGCCTAAGTGCCTGATAATTGATTGGATGAACAAAAAGGTATAAAGTTGAAAGGTTGTTGACATAAAGCGGCAGATTTGGCATGGAACCCAGGCATGCAGAGGCGTAGGGCCAAAGCATGCTGACTGCTCCACAACCGTGTAATATATGTTTTACGTATTCTTGCTGTGCTTATATTTGAATATTGAGTATTTGAATAAACTGAGTTAGCCACAAAACTTTATTGTCTGGTCTTTGACTCGAACACTAGGAGTCAAAAGACTAGGTAAACAGAGGCCTGTGGAGTAAGGAAACTTGCCCAACATTCTGCCCTGCCAGGAATCAAACCCAGGTCTCTCGCTTGTGAGGTGAGGGCTCTAACACTGAGCTGCAGGACTCCACAATTAGGGTCATTCACATCTATTGTCCACCAAACATAGTCTACAAAAAATTGTTTTCTTCCAATGGTTCTACCTGCTACACTTAGCTTGAAATGTCTTCAATGTGGAATGATTTGCTGCTTGAATGTTGACAATCAGGCCAGTCATATGGCTATCCTTGAACCCATGTTATCCTGTAACTATGGTAATGTTTTGATCTCAACAATAAGTCCACAAGATTTTTAAACTCACAGAAATCATTGTGGAACTGATCCAGTAATTCATCAAAGACAAGGCAATCTTCAAAACCCTAGTGGGACAGAGGAAAAATTGTTTGTTACTATTGTTGTAACTTATTCATTACACAAAAATAAAACGCACTGTTCCACTGACCCAAGGCCACTGTACCCTTCTGTTAGAGCTGGGAAATTGAAAAAACGATTTCTAATGTAGAATAGTCTGAATTCCACCTTGTTCACCTTGGTAGACGAAAGAAGACCAAAGTCCAGCTTCTCTGAGCCTTCCAAGAACAAAGCCCATTTTGTCTCTTTGAGGTTGAGTATCCAGTTTTCTGCTTTTGAAATTCATCTCCAACCCAAAATCTTACAATTTACATCATGGCAGAGAGCATAAGAATGTAAGAATTGCTAGATGAAAAAAGACCAAGGTCCATCCTTTTTTTATCTAAGTTGCTTTTGAAAGAAGCAAATTAGATTGATTTGCTTCTTTCAAAATTAGATAGACAGGTAACAGAAGTTCATACACATTTATTCAGAATTGTGAAATATTACTATCCAACATCAAATCAGCTAACATTGGCACTGCCAAATATAACAAATTGAGAACTTAAGCATTTTATAGCATGTTATCTTGCCGAAACATCTCCAAGCACTTCATAGATAATTACTGCCAAGTGTAGTGACAGTTTCTGTAGACAAACAAGACACCTATTTGTATCAGCAATGTCCCACAAACAGCTTTGAGGTGAAATGGTCAATTAATCAGCAAGATTGTTGGCTGGGATGCAACAGTAATGTCATGGGATCCTTGTGAACCCAGAATTATGGGACAACAACTCCTACAATGCAATCTTTCCCTAATGCTGCATTGGAGTGCCTGGACTATAACTGTAACAGCAGTGTTCTGATGAACAACTTTTCTGCCAGCCTCTCAGGATTCTACTTCAATTTGTGGAGCAATCTTTTCCTAATTTAGAGCACATGGTGTACAAGCAGATATTAAATTAATAGTCTCATTCAGAGAGACAAAAGCAGTGATAGATGCAGAAGACGAAAATGTCACATTGGTTAAGTAGGGAAGATGTTTCTGATTGTGGGCTTAATGGATTCTAGTGGAACTAGATAAAGAGCTTTGCTTTGCAGCTGGCCATAATGGTCCACTGAGTGCTTGACACTGACACCAGGAAAAAAAAACATGGAATTTGGTTCCATTCCTCAACACTGGTGCACTTTGGACACAATATTAATAAAATAAAATGATAGGAAAACTAGAAATTATGTAGCTTTAAAAGAATGTTTGATTTTCAAAACGCACGACATGTAAACCAGAGACCCTGCTCTTGAGAAGCACTGCAAAATACCTCAGTACTTACTGCATTCATGCCTTGGCCATAAAATGGAACAATTGCATGAGCTGCGTCTCCCATGAGCATACATGTGGAGCCGATATGGTAAGAGCCGCATTTTACTGAGACCATTGCCTGGGCTGGCAGTAGGAAATAATCCCGCATCAATGACTCTCTGATAAAAGAAAAATATTATCAATCACAATGTACAACAAAACATTAATTTTAATACAATTAACACAACTAAGAACATTAATTTTCTGGCTTTATTTATAATAATAATACTATTCCTTGCATTTGATGTAACACCTTTCATATCAGGAGGACATCTCAAAGCACTTCATAAGATACACTACAAAATGAAGTGACTGTGAATTTGCAAGTCTTGTCCAACAAACAGATCCATGAGTAAATGAGCAAGATTTGCAAGGATCATTGGCCAGAACTTTGGGAGAAACTCCCTTCTCTTTTTAAATAGTACCATGGAATCTTTAACATCCATCTGAACAGGCAAATAGGAGCTTGGTTTAGCATCTCCAACAAAGCAAGCCCCCTGTCCCCAGTAATGTAATGGAGTGACAGAATAGCCCATGTGAGTTCATGATCCAGAGCTGAAACTCCTTTTAAGAAAATAAGAACATAACAAATAGGAGCAGGAGTAGGCTATTCGGCCGCTCGAGTCTGCCCCACCATTTAATAAGATCATGGCTGATCTTCTCACCTAATTTCATTTACCTGCCCTATCCCCATATCCCTTAATCCCTTTAGTTTTTAAAAATCTATCGATCGCAGCCTTGAATATGTTCAATGATTGAGCATCCACAGCCTTCTGGGGTGAGCATTCCATAAATTCACTACCCTCTGAGTGAAGAAATGTTTTCTCAACTCAGTTCTAAAGGGCTGACCTTTAATCCTGAGATTGTGACCCTAGTTTTAGATTCTACATCCGGGGGAAACAGTCTCACAATATCTACCCTATCAAGACCGTTAAGAATCTTATAGGTTTCTCTCCACCCTTCTTAAATATCGGCATTACATTTGCCTCCTTTCAATCAATGGGAACCATTCGAGAATCCAGAGAATTTTGGAAGATCAAAAACAATGCATTCACTATCTCTTCAGTCACCTCTTTTAAAACCCTAGGATGCGGGCCATTAGGTTCAGAGAATTTATTAGTTTTTAGTCCCATCAATTTCTCTAGTACTATTACTTTACTGATATTAATTTCTTTAAGTTCCTCACTAACATTAGTCTCTTGGTTCCCCACTATTTTTGGTAAGTTTTTAATATCTTCCAACGTGAAGACAGAAGCAAAGTATTTGTTTAGTGACTCTGCCATTTCTTTATTCCCCATTATAATTTTTTCCTGTCTTTGCCTGTAAGGGAACCACATTTACTTTTGTTAATCTCTTCCTCTTTATATACTTGTAAAAGCTCTTACAATCTGTCTTTATATCTCTCGCTAGTTTACTCTCAGATTCCATTTTCTCTCTCTTAATCAGTTTCTTGGTTATCCTTTGCTGACCTCTAAAGGCCTCCCAATCCTCAGGTGTTTAGCTCTTTTTGGCAATATTATAGGCCTCTTCTTTTAAGTTTATACTTTCCTTAACTTTTCTAGTTAGGCATGTTTGAACCACTTTCCCGTAGAATTTTTATTTCTCAAGGGAATATGCGTTCGCTGGGAATTATCTAATATATTTTTGAACGTTTGCCATTGCTTGTCTACCATCATATCTTTTAATATACTATCCCAGTCTATTTTAGCCAAATCATCCCTTTTACCTGCAAAGTTGGCTTTATTTAAGTTTAAGACCCTTGTTTCGGACTTAACTACATCACTCTCAAACTCACTATTAAATTCCATCATATTATGGTCACTCTGCCCTAAAGGATCCTTAACTTCCAGATTACTGATTAGTCCTGCTTCATTACACAATATAAGATCTAGGATCGCTGTTCCCTGGTTGGTTCCTCAGCATACTGTTCTTGAAACTATCTCTAATGCATTCCATAAACTCATCCTCTGATTTACTCTTGCCAATTTGGTTTTCTTAGTCTATATGAAGATTAAAATCACCCATTATTTTTATATTACCCTTGTTACATGCTCCTCTAATTTCCTGATTAATACTCTGCCCAATACTGTAACTGCTGTTCGGGGTCTATAAACTACTCCCACTAGTGTTTTCTGTCCCTTGTTGTTTCTTAGCTCCACCCATACTGATTCTACATCCTGATTTTTCTGGCTTAAGATCCTTCCTCTCCACTGTTTTTATCTCATCCTTTATTAACAGGACTATCCCCACAGCCCCTCATTTTCCATATTGCCTATCTTTCCTACACGTTAGGTATATGGAATGTTTAGCTCCCAACCTTGGTCTCCCTGTAACCACGTCTCAGTAATGGCTACCGGATCATACCCATTTATCTCTATGTGTGCCATTAGTTCATCTATCTGGTTATGAATGCTTCATGCATTTAGGTATAGCGCCTTTAATTTTTACTTTTTACTATTTCCTCTTCTCATTAATCCCTATTTTCTTTGTTAAACTCTTTGTCTCTACTTGACACACACTGTTCTTCATCTCTCAAATCGCTAATCTACTCTGCAGCCTTGACTACTCTTATTTGCTTTGTGAGCTTACTTTTAACTGTAAACCTCCCTCCCCACCTTATTAGTTTAAAGCTCTACCTACCTCCCTAGTTATTTGTGGTGCCAGGACACTGGTCCCAGCCCAGTTTAAGTGGAGCCCATTCCGATTGAAGAGCTCCCTCATTCTCCAATACTGTGCTAGTGGCCCATAAAATGAAACCCCTGCTCCCGCATCACTCTTTCAGCCACACGTTAAACTGCTTCGACTCAGAGGTAAAATGCTACCAAGTAACAACCATTTACATCCTTGCTAAGAAATCTCAAATAATTCTATAATAATTGCAGTGACATTGACCCACTATAAACATAATATCAGAGTACAGCTTGATTGATCTGATTAATTAGTTTTTAATTTTAAAGGACGTTTGTTATAAAATATACCATGTATGCCAAACCATACACCATCTTTGGCAATTAAATGAACTATCAAATTACTGGAAAGCATCTTCCAATAGCATGGTGAAGTTGTCACCAGAAACCAGGCAACCCCCGGAATGCAAAGTACGACTGAAATTATGCCTTCCAAGAGATGGTTCGCCTCTGATCAATAGAAGGTCTCTTACAAACAAAGCTAAGATCAGAACTCTGCAAAGTGAAGTCAAGATGGACTGTACTTCACACTTCACACAGTATTTAGTACAACAAATATATTAAGGCGTGTATATGCTCAATCTAATAGATGGATGAATAAGAATAATTATCCTTGTATTTGATATAGCACCTTATCACATTGTTGAGATGTCTTAAAGCACTGAATATGCAAAGAATATGTTATAAAGTGAATTGACTGTATTTTATGTGCAAATCTGTACAGTCTGATAGAGACAGTTAGCATTAATATAAAGAATAATCTTACATTCCTATTAGAGGGATGGAGTCTGGAAAATATTTCTTGAAAAACTGGAGCACTTCCTCCTCTGTAGTAAGCTTCTCAAAGTTTTCGAAAGGCATGAAGAGAGTGCAGGTGAAGGACTTGTCCTACCCACACAGCAACACAAAACATGATGTTAATGATGTAAAAGTGTGCCCCAATTCAGTTACTTTTCATTCCTCCCTCATGGATGGCTCAGTTGGTAGTACTCTTCGCTGTTTGTGGGAACTGGAAATTGACTGCTACTTTCACCTACAGATGTGTAGTCTACACTTTGCAATTACATGCAGTTCCATATGTAGTTGCACTTTACAGCAACTCCCATTGAAGTATTTTGAGAAGTTTCAATGTTTTAGGCACCTCAGAGTGTAAGGGCAAGCAACTCCACACTGTAATGGGAAGACAGTAGAGTTGGTGTTCTGTAATGAGGTCAAATAGGCCAAGGGACTTTCTTCATCTGAAGCAATCTTGCAGTACTCTTGTGAACAGCACAGCCTGTTTGGGGATGACTGGGGTAAATTGGTGGCTAAAGATTCAATGGCCAGACGAAACAACAAGGGTGAGAGATGTCAAACGCTTCTCTAGAGGATATGAGTGAAATCAAATGTTGAATCACCTTTGACCACTAACAGGGTTCTGCAATAATGCTGCCTTTCATCTCAGTCTGGGAATGAGTCACTTGGAGAACGACAATAATCCTTGCATTTGATATAGCACCTCTAACATTGAAACTTCTCCCAGCACTTTACTGGGAGTTATTGTCAAGTGTAATAAGTAACTGCATATTGGTAGATGAATCCAGCAGTCAATCTTACTCACAGATTGGTCTCACAGAAGTGAATGGTCAATTTTATCTGGAGGATTGTCTTAGATATAAGGGATGGTGGTGCAAAGGTTTAATCAGAAAACTTCCTTTCTGTAGTCAGGATGTCTGGATTGTATGATTGTGATCACAATGCTTCAACACCTATGAGAAGTAAATTGTAATGTTAAAAAAAATCAGATTAGTATGAGATTTAACAGATGTTTGTTTACAAATCTGGAATTTTTTGGATCTTACATTTTAAGGAAAGGCCAAGATATTCCTAATAGAAATCACATTTAAAGTTCTGTGTACCCAGTCTCAAGATATAAAGAAGCACATATAAGAAAAGTCAAACAATATCAGATTTAATTTTCTGTCTTTAGAACACAGTAATTTGTGAAGACTCAGTAATTCAGCCTTTCACAGTGACTAAAATTGTTGTATTTCTGCAATCACCTTTTGCCTTTTTTGTTGTATGAATCATCTAAGAGTCTTAGACTATAAACTAGGAGTGTCTAAAACTAGACTCTCCTAGTTTACATTATGTGTGCTGAGTGCAAAACTTTTTATTTTGTCGTTATTGAATTACTCTAACTACAAATCAACTATTTTGTTTCAACTGGCATAAGACTCAAGACAAATCATAATATTCCCTTATTCCAAAAGAGACTAACAGCTCAGCCAAAAACTGGGAATTAATATACTGGTTCCAAAGTATTTTGATGTTAACCCTAAAAGGATACTCGATGCAAAATGGCAAGTGCTACAAAGACACTGTTCCAGTTTTCTAGGAAACAAAGATCTGCTTCAGTGAATGGAGAGCATACCTCAAAAGGAAAGTTAAAGGAAGTTCTAAAAGCACTTTTTGAAATGAAAAAGAGAATGTTACTAGAGATGTAAGTAGCTAAGAATCGGAATGGAGGAGGAAAAGCAAACTAGAAACTTTCACCAAAAGAATTACTTCTAATCCTCACATTGAGAATCCCCAAAGTGCTCTGTGCACCAAATCAGAAGTCAGGGACTGGGCCAATGTATTGGAGTCATTGCTAATACCCAGTAGGGAGATGGATATTATCATAATAATAATCCTTGTATTTGATATAGCGCCTTATCACATCATGAAGACATCTCAAAGTGCTTCATAGGATATACTGTAAAGTGGATTGACTGCATTTTATGGGCAAAATGCAGCAGCCAATTGCGCATAGCATTGCTCGACAAATAGCATGGCGTGAATGATCAGTTTTATTTGGAGGATTTTGTTAGCCGGGACACCAGGAGAAATTCCCTTCTCTTTTCAAATAGCGCCATGGGATCTTTAACATCCACCTAAACAGACTGCTCCTTACATCACCATTTCTGGGTGGCATGGTGAGCTCCATGTAGCTGTATGGGATGTATAGTTTAACATCTCATCCGAAGGATGGGATAACATTACAGGTAAACTGAAATACCTCCAAAAGAAAAGTCGCGTCAGACCAAGCTGAATTGAAAGTTTATATGGCCAGCACTTTAGAGCCACAATTGAGAAAGGAAACATTTAAGCCATCCCCTGTTTTGTTCTTTAAAATCCAAGATATGATCTGTCACTCCAGGTAGAACTTTAATGATCAAAAGTGGACCAAGCAAAAGGAGATACATTTATTTTGACAGCAGGTGAATCATTTTAACCTCTGTAAAATAAAACATCTTATTAGCAGTTGAACTTTGTAACCATGTAGTGAGATTGTTCTCAATTGTCAGTGTGTTATGCCATAGTCATTACTGTCAAAGTAAGTTGCTGAATCACCAGCTCAAGCGCACGGGTTTGAGCTTTCAGGATGCTATCTTCCAGTGGCTGATGCTGAATAATTCAGGATTCTAGTAAGAAGTGGAAGCTGTTGAGAAAGCCTAACCTTTCAACCCTCAATTTCTCCTCTTTATAGGAGCATATCTCAGAAAAAGAAAAGCTAGTAACAAGAAGATATATGACACATTTTCTTCACAACACGTTTACACATATGTCACATTTAATGAATGATGCTCACCAGATTTGGTAAGGCGATCATCATGAAGGTATTTCTGGGCCAAATGTGAAGATAATTGGGCTCCATTGCAAACTGAAATTAAACATTGCATTGTTAACATTGTGTAATGTGAACAGCAGGCATACAGACTGTTAAAATGTGCCTCCAATGTAGACTGTTCCTTACATCCCCATTTCTGGGTGGCATGGTGAGCTCCATGTAGCCATGGGGGATATATGTCTGACTGTAGTTAAACCTTGGCTTTCGTATAAACTGTTTCCTCATTCTTGAAAAAGCCCCATCGCAGCCAACAACAAGGTCATAGCAAACCTCCACGACAGAACCATCAGGCCTGGTAGGAAGATAGACACATAAACATTTAAATCTGCAGCTTCCACCTCAGCAAGAAATGTTCAGATTCAAGAGAAGAGCCCTCAACACAACACTTTTAGGTCCACTCAGCTACAAATCTGCAGTTCTAATGATAACAAACACAATTTGCATTACTTAAAACTGATTTGATGGTGATCTCTGTAAACTGAGAAGGAAGAATAAACACACACGATATAGGGGGAGAGAGGTGCAATCGCTATTGCTGTATCAATTAAAGATGCATAACATGCCAATGCTGTCATGGATGTCTCCACGTCAAATTAAACCATGCTAAATTAAAAAAACACAAAAGTTATATAGGGGAAGAATTTGTGGTGTAACCAATTCTTTGTGTTAGCTCACACAAGGAAACAATGGGTGTTTGTAGGAGTTACCACCAGCACTGCTTATAATTGAACTTTCAAGTACAATGACAATTTTACATTTATGTAGCACCTTTCACATCAGAAGGATGCCCCAAGGCATTGGATAGTCCAGAGCTGTGTACGCAATAGTATGCAGGCACATTTCGGTAAAAATTCCACTTGGATCTGGATTTACTCAACCGAGCACTTTGAAGCATCCAGAATTTGTCAAATTCTTAAATGCAGTCTTTTATTTTGATGCTGTTTTTTGGAAGTCCCTTTAAATGGACTTCAAATTGTGTTTATCATCATTGGAACTGCAGGTTTGAATTAAACAAGTTACCAAATTCTGCTATGCTAATAAATCTAGACACCGGTGGAAGTTTAGCCCTATTATGTCCTGGGATATAGCTGTCAGTCAATCAGATGGCAGCAGATGCATAAATTAATTTTTAATAAATCGAGAACCTAAACTCTCATGGAAAGTAGCTGGAGATCCTACCTAACCAAACTTCAAGTGTTCAGACTAAACCAAGAACCTAGACTGGTTCATATTCCCCCAACTAAAACAAGTTGTACTTGAAAGTTCAATTATAAGCAGTGCTGGTGGTAACTCCTATAAACACCCATCGTTTCCTTGGGTGAGCTAACACAAAGAATGCCATATGCCTTATTTTCAATTCTGCAATCTGCATGAAACATCTAGCCTCAAACAATAAAGCGAAGGCTGAGAATGCACAGAACTGTGGAGCGTTTACCTGGTGAGCGATAACAACCTCTCCTCAACAGAGCAGTTTTGCAGCTTCTGTTCAAAGTTCAATGTGGTATTTGGGTACTGTTCAGCAGCTGCAAATCGAATTTTTACAAAGTGACTTCCAGTCAAACAATGGAAGGAAATCAAACGATTTTGAAAGAAGGTGACCTTCATTTACTCACCAGTTAACAATGCTCGATTTAAATTTGTCCTGTCCACTGATAGAATATACTGGAAAACAAAGATTAAACATCGATATGTATTTTGCAGGTGCAGGGACTTAGTATTATATCAAATCTACCGTAGCTAAACATGCCTTCCAGCCCAACTAGTCCATGCTGGAGATAATCAATCCTTCCTTCACGTGAATCTCTATCTAATCCCCCTCTTCTTCCCACCCCTTCCCTTTTTCTTCCCACCCCATGGCCTGAATAACAAGAAGGAAATCAAACAGGTTTAAGGACCATGATTAATTTACTATAGGAATTGTATAAACCCATGTTCTGCGTCATTTAGGATTTGAGGATAGTAACATTTTATGAACTCATTGTCACAATAAATCAACCAGTTATAAACTACCTGTCCTTTCTTTCCATAAGGAAAAGACGATTTTTTGCCTGAAAGTGAATGGATCATCCTGGCATTCATTTGAATGCCTTTGGACACAATCTGTAAAACAAACAATACAGAAGGATATCTTTTTGTAAAAAGTATAACTTTACTTTTATTACTTCCTAAAAGTTAAAATCGCTGAAGATCTTTTTTTATTCACTAATTTTAACCTTTTTGTGGATAAGGTTGACACTATACAAACTATGAGGGGATCTGAACTCCACCAATCTGGCAAATATCTCACTATCTTAATTGCCTTATTTATTGCAATTAACCTGACCCTGAGTAAAGTGCCATTTATTCCACAATTTAAAATGACTCTTTACAAATGCTGTACCTTAAGTGCAATAAATAAGGCAATTAAGATAGTGAGATATTTGCCAGATTGGTGGAGTTCAAATCCCCTCATAGTCTGTATAGTGTTATGGTCAGCTGCATTGGAGCACTGTGTGCAAATCTGAGTGCCCACAACATAAGGAAATTGCTCAGGCCCTGGAGGTAAAGGAGAATATGGGAGAGACTTGCACTCCTCAATTTGTCTTCCATTAGATTGTGGTGTGACCCTTGGTGGTTGTTACGGACACCCTGTTATTTGTTAGACTTTGCCTTCTAAAATAACATTTGTTTTCTGTAGAAAGTCTGTGTATACGATTTTGTGTTGAAAATAAGCCTTGCTTTAAGTGCGATTATGGCCCATACACCAAAATGTAATTTTAAAAGCAATATCTCCTTGGCAACATGAAGTCTGCGACCTGGGTGAATATTGATACAAAAAGGTGGGGAAAGCGTCACATGGGTTCGGGGGTGCGGAGACCCAGTGAAATTTCGGGGAAAGTATCTGTGGATACAATGTAAAAAGGGGGTGGAGCTAAATGACAACAACACAACAACAACAACAACAAGATTGCATTTATAGAGCGCCTTTCACGTCGGGAGGACGTCCCAAGGCGCTGGACAGTTGGGTCGGGACCCAAGCATTGGGGGGTAATGGTCAGGGTGAGGGGAGGGAAGGGAGGGAGCGAGGAGTCGGTAGAGAGTCCAGAGGGGAGCTAAAGGCACTTCAGCTTTTAAATGACCTTAAACTGCTTTTAAATGACCTTAAAAGGAGAGGGCTTGTTAGACTCGGGATGGTACTTTGCCTTAGTGTTATCAAGGAGATATGTATGTGACTTGAAAGGAGTTCCTCCAGGTCGTGATTGCTTCATCTTTGTTTATAACTTTAGATAAAGCTGCCAGTGTTATAGTTAAGGTGTCAGGGATTCTCTATTTCTTAACGTTGCGACAGTTTATATACTATCGGATCGTGTTTGTGAGGCTTAGGGTTGTTAGGGCCAATAAAACACTGTTGTGTTTTCTTAAAAGTGCTTCTCGAGTCTCTGTTAAATTCAAGGAGGGATGGAGACACACACTCACAGGTTAAAGCATTGTCTGGTAATGCGAAGAACTCTAACTGAAGCATCCCGTTCTTGGGACAACCTGTCGTTGTGTTAATTCTCATATAGTGAAGTTTCACACAGAGAGGGCACTTGCATGTCACAGAGAAGGATCTACACAGAGGCCACCTAGTACACAGTGTAGTTACATATAGAGGTATACATTTAGGGGTGAGAACCATCACATGGTACCAGAGGAAACAATAAATGGTAAGATAGACACATTTAACATTGCAAACTGGTCTGCTATTTGGAATATTGTCAATGGTTGTTCTGCTAGCTTCAGACATGGAAACTTTCTTCCATCTCACTACAGAGTAAAGCTGTCTTCGCTGTCAATTCTGACATCATATACCTAACATCAGATCTCATAACAAGAATGATGCTGATCAGAGGATGTTGACTCATCTTTAGCTTCAAATGTATCCACAGCTTGCTCCACATTAGATATGTGCATTCCTACTCTCTCGCCCACTGCCTCTGCTCCATTATATCGTGGGATACAGTATATAGTTTGGGACATGCCATGTGCATGCTAGGATGATGGAAGGTTAAACTGGATGGACCTCGGACTTCTTTCGTCCAGCAATTCATACGTTCTTATGTCTCCACTATCTTCATCTCACCAGTGGACAAGCTTTCAGCCATTTTGCCCCTGTTCTCTGAAACTTGCTTCCACTTACAAAACTCACCCATATACCTCCCTCTTTGAATGCATCTTCAGCCACCTCACCTTTACCCCCTATCTTCCACCCAGCTCATTGTCCTACTTCATCTCTGTAAAGCACTTTTAGATGTTCTCCTACATGAAAGTTGCTAACATAAGTGTAAATTCTTGTTGGCAAGCATATTTATTCCACATTAAATATGACATCTTGTGTAACAGGAATGACAAGATATGACAATATGACAAGAATGAGGAAGAAGTTTTAAAAGCTCCTATTACTGTTTATACCAGTCCACTTGACCTGACAAAGTATCTTGATTACATAGTTTTGAAGAGGAAAAACAGAATTTGAAAGAACCACCATCCCTACCTGCTCTTCTATTCCAACACTCTTCAGGGCCTGTCGTCCTCGGTGGGACAAAGCAAGATTGATGCTTCTCCCTCTTGCGATTTTGGCTTTTCGGATATCTGTCCAAAATAAAAGCCAGTCAGCTAACTTATAGATGCACCTTATTTAAATACTTCATTCCCTGGGAATATTTTCTGTGTGGCTTGGCAATTAGTTATGGAAGGCGCACTAGTAGAGGGTTTGGATTACTTCCAAGAGATCTGCACCTAAAAACTTTTTTTGTTTCACTGTTTTGCCTACCAAGAAGTTCTTGCCAGTGAGGCTTCCATGAAAACCGAGGATGAAGTTGTGTCCCCGGTGGAAAACAGAATCAATGTAGTCAAAGCTTAGTGTAAATAAACTGAATTTAGCAACACTTGTGAAACCGGCAGTGAAATGCATTAGTTGCTCCTGAATTACAATCCAATCCACTGGCTCAGTTTTAATTACTGTGCACAAAGGCTATTTGAGTACAGTTAAGTGAATAAATAGTTTGGTCACTCAATCTCCGATTGTTTGTGGGACACTGCTGTATGCAATTGGCTACTGCATTTCGCCCACAAAATATACAGTCAATTCACTTTACAGTATATTCTGTGAAGCACTTTGAGACGTCTCAAAGATGTGATAAGGCACTATATCAAATGCAAGGATTATTATTTCTCCCAAACTGTCCAAATTTTACAGGATCCAGCAGTATATAGAAGTTTGCACTTTTTGAAAGGTTTTTCCCAAAGCTTGCTTCTGTTCACCCGAAACTTTAGAAAAGTCAGTTTACAATATTTTACAGCGTTGGAGTTATTCAGAATGACAATCACTGACATCATCCTTCATCTGCCAGAGGAACATGACTTTTCAATTTTTGATAAACTCAGTCAGTTTCTTGAGTGCCAGGATAAGAACATACAGCAAAAGATATGTACAACTGTTAACTAAAGCTAACCTGGAAGCTTTGCTTATAATTTCACAAGAAATCTATGAGCCTGCAGACTTTCCATTCAATGAACTGCTGAATTTTTGCAAGAAGTCATAAGTTTATAAAAAACTTTTTTTTACTATCCTGCAAGGAACATGTTATAAATCAAAAATGTGTTCTGGTTGTGCTGTTCTTGTTACTGTGCAAGATTTTGTGCAAAAATATGTTTTCTCAAATGTGGTTTGTGAAATGTACAGAAATAAATGAAAAGCTAATTTTATGCACATCTCAAATGCTTTTCATTTAATGTGCTGTTGAATGACCAGCAGCTGGGTAGAGACGGGGTTTTAGGGAGCAGGTGGTGGGCTTCATGTGGGTGATGGTGGTTGAGAGGGAGGAAGGAGAAATGGGGTAAAGAGTGTAGGGTTGCGGCAGGGGTAGGAGCTATGACGGAAGGAATGTATGATGTAGAAGGTATGGGGGGTAGGGTACATGGAAGAGGAAGGACGCAGCCTAGTGGATTTTTCTATCTTTGAGACGAATAAATCAAGGACCTCTTCACACTGGATGTGAGGATCAAGGGTGCTTGAGGGGATACATGGAGGAGTTGATGACTGGTGGAGAATAGATTTTTGAGTTTTTTTTGCCTCCAGAATGATCTCCAGAAATTAATGTACAACTATTGATGTTTATAAGGGATTAAGTAAATGAGCACTTCCTAGATTCTCAGCCTACCAGATTTCATAGTAACTTTGAAAAAAATGTTCACCTGAAAATAATAGAGAATAAGTAAGAAAGACCCACCATCTCGTGCTTCATAAACATCCACTTGAAAACCTCTCTTAGAGAAGAAACATGCATTTAAAGCACCAACCTGGCAGAAACAAGTAATACAAATTATTTAATTGCAAAGAGAAATACAAAGTACTTCACATGGGGACACAAAATCCAAGAAGGGACATTTTATTTAAATGGTAGGAAACTAAACTGTATGGAAAATGAAAAGGACCTAGGGATCCTGTTTGAAGTTATCCCAACAGTGCTCAGTAGCAATGAGTAAGGTAAACCAGATGCTAGGCTGTATTAAAAGGACAATATTGAGCTGAAATGGTGGGATAATTGTACCACTTTCTAAATCACTGGTACGACAGTACTTGGAATACTGTGTGGAGTTCTGATCACCACAATATAAAAACAATATTGCAGCAATTGAGAGGATACAGAGGAGGGCAATAAAAATGATTGAGAGGATGGAGCGAATGGACTACGAGGAGCGATTAGATAAACTGGGCATGTTCACACTGGAAGAGAAGGTTGAGGGGCAATATGATTGTGGTCTTCAAGACTCTGAAGGAATTAGATAATGTAGACCATGTTAAGCTGCTTTATCTTGCACTGAACCAGGCCTGTGATTGAAGGGGGTAAATTCAGAACAAATCTGCAGAAACGGCTTCAGTGAGTGAGTATTAAACTTATGAAACGGGATCCCTAGGGAGACAGTGGAATCAGAAAATGTCATTTGTTTCAAGAACAAATTAGATAGACTTCTGGTAGAAAATAATATCTCAGGATGAAGTATATAATTTGGGACAAGACATGCTAAGTGACTGCCAGGATAGTGGAAGGCGAATTAGATGGACATTGGTCTTCTTTCGTCTAGCAAATTCTTATTTTCTTATGTTCTGATACTTTCCGGAATTAGGTAACAGGATGTGACCCTCCAATCTGTCTTTGGGATATCCATGTGTAGGTGGAATGCACGGAAATCTCAGCTTTGTTTGTATACTCTTAAGCATGGTGATGGGTTTCCGCATGTTTCAGATACCTGGCTGAACCCCCAAAAAAGGAATCGTGATGAATGTATGGGACAGGTTGTGGCTCTGTATGAGATCGCAGAACATTGTAAAGCTAGGGGAAACCCACTTACTTATGTACATCGATAATCCACATGGCTTTCAACCTAGTGCCTCATGAAGCCCTCATGATGAATCTGGAAGCCATAGGAATACATGACCAAATCTTTTTTTAATCCGGAATGTGAATTCCAGCTCCACGATCTGTGTAAGAGTCGAGAGTGGACTCACTGAGCCCAACCCTCTGGAAAGGGAAGTGAGGCAAGGCTAGGCTGCCAATTGTTACCCACCCTTATCAAAAAGGGTGGGTGACAATGGTCAATGTTGGACATGTTGGCATCGAGGGGGAAGGACTTGTGTATCTGTTCCAGGCCCCTCTGACGGGATTGTTTCGTTTCTGGTTGAGGATGATATTTGTGCTGCTGGCAGACTCATGTTGGGAACCTTTGAGCTACATCTGTGCATCTCACCTACACACGGAAATTCCAGAGATGTTTATTGGAATGGAATACATGAAAATTTTCTCCATGTAGGGACCCATCCTACTTAACTATTTTTGGAAAGTATTAGGCGCGAAAGCAAGAAGCAAGACTGGAAGGATTTGAGCCTTATAATAATAATAATACTTGCATTTGATATAGCACTTTTCACGTCTTCTCGATGTCTCAAATTTATGGGCCACTAGCATCAATATTGGGGAATGAGGGAGCTCTTCAATCGGGATGGGCTCCACTTAAACTGGGCTGGGACCAATGTCCTGGCAGCACGAATAACTGGGGAGGTAGATAGAGCTTTAAACTAATAAAGTGGGGAGGGAGGTTTACAGTTAAATGTAAGCTCACAAAGCAAATAAGAGAAGTCAAGGCTGCAGAGCAGATTAGCGATTTGAAAGATGAAGAATAGCGTGTGACAAATAGAGACAACGAGTTTAACAAAGAAAATAGGGATTAATGAGAAGGGGAAATTGTAAAAAGTTAAAATTAAAGGCGCTATACATGAATGCATAATAATAATAATAATAATAATCCTTGCATTTGATATAGCGCTTTTCACGTCGGGAGGACGTTCCAAAGCGCTTCACAGAATTTACTGTAAAGTGAGTTGACTGTATATTTGTGGGCGAACGCGGCAGCCAATTGCGCACAGCACTGTCCCACAAACAGTCGTAGATTGAAAATGACCAATTTATTATTGTTTTCGGTTTTGGAGGGATTATTAATAGGCGTGTGGAGTAAGGAAACTTGCCCAAGGTTTCGCCCTGCCTGGAATTGAACTCAGGTCTCTCGCTTGCAAAGCGAGTGCTCTAACCACTGAGCTACAGGACTCCACAAATGCACGAATGCATGAAGCATTCCTAACCAAATAGATGAATTAATGGCACAAATAGAGATAAATGGGTATGATCCGGTAGCCATTACTGAGACGTGGTTACAGGGAGACCAAGGTTGGGAGCTAAACATTCCATATACTTGATGTGTAGGAAAGATAGGCAATATGGAAAACGAGGGGCTATGGGGATAGTCCTGTTAATAAAGGATGAGATAAAAACAGTGGAGAGGAAGGATCTTAAGCCAGAAAAATCAGGATGTAGAATCAGTATGGGTGGAGCTAAGAAACAACAAGGGGCAAAAAACACTAGTGGGAGTAGTTTATAGACCCCGAACAGCAGTTACAGTATTGGGCAGAGTATTAATCAGGAAATTAGAGGAGCATGTAACAAGGGTAATATAAAAATAATGGGTGATTTTAATCTTCATATAGACTAGGAAAACCAAATTGGCAAGAGTAAATCAGAGGATGAGTTTATGGAATGCATTAGAGATAGTTTCTAGAGCAGTATGCTGAGGAACCAACCAGGGAACAGCGATCCTAGATCTTATATTGTGCAATGAAGCAGGACTAATCAGTAATCTGGAAGTTAAGGATCCTTTAGGGCAGAGTGACCATAATATGATGGAATTTAATAGTGAGTTTGAGAGTGATGTAGTTAAGTCCGAAACAAGGGTCTAAAACTTAAATAAAGCCAACTTTGCAGGTAAAAGGGATGATTTGGCTAAAATAGACTGGGATAGTATATTAAAAGATATGATGGTAGACAAGCAATGGCAAACGTTCAAAAATATATTAGATAATTCCCAGCGAACGCATATTCCCTTGAGAAATAAAAATTCTACGGGAAAGTGGTTCAAACATGCCTAACTAGAAAAGTTAAGGAAAGTATAAACTTAAAAGAAGAGGCCTATAATATTGCCAAAAAGAGCTAAACACCTGAGGATTGGGAGGCCTTTAGAGGTCAACAAAGGATAACCAAGAAACTGATTAGGAGAGAGAAAATGGAATCTGAGAGTAAACTAGCGAGAGATATAAAGACAGATTGTAAGAGCTTTTACAAGTATATAAAGAGGAAGAGATTAACAAAAGTAAATGTGGTTCCCTTACAGGCAAAGACAGGAAAAAATTATAATGGGGAATAAAGAAATGGCAGAGTCACTAAACAAATACTTTGCTTCTGTCTTCACGTTGGAAGATATTAAAAACTTACCAAAAATAGTGGGGAACCAAGAGACTAATGTTAGTGAGGAACTTAAAGAAATTAATATCAGTAAAGTAATAGTACTAGAGAAATTGATGGGACTAAAAACTAATAAATTCTCTGAACCTAATGGCCCGCATCCTAGGGTTTTAAAAGAGGTGACTGAAGAGATAGTGAATGCATTGTTTTTGATCTTCCAAAATTCTCTGGATTCTCAAACGGTTCCCATTGATTGAAAGGAGGCAAATGTAATGCCGATATTTAAGAAGGGTGGAGAGAAACCTATAAGATTCTTAAGGGTCTTGATAGGGTAGATATTGTGAGACTGTTTCCCCTGGATGTAGAATCTAAAACTAGGGTCACAATCTCAGGATTAAAAATCAGCCCTTTAGAACTGAGTTGAGAAAACATTTCTTCACTCAGAGGGTAGTGAATTTATGGAATGCTCACCCCAGAAGGCTGTGGATGCTCAATCATTGAACATATTCAAGGCTGAGATCGATAGATTTTTAAAAACTAAAGGGATTAAGGGATATGGGGATAGGGCAGGTAAATGAAATTAGGTTAGAAGATCAGCCATGATCTTATTAAATGGCGGGGCAGACTCGATGGGCCGAATAGCCTACTCCTGCTCCTATTTGTTATGCTCTTATTTTCTTAAAGGAGTTTCAGCTCTGGATCATGAACTCACATGGGCTATTCTGTCATTTCATTACATAACTGGGGACAGGGAGCTTGCTTTGTTGGAGATGCTAAACCAAGCTCCTATTTGCCTGTTCAGATGGAAGTTAAAGATTACGTGGTACTATTCAAAAAGAGAAGGGAATTTCTCCCAAAGTACTGGCCAACAATCCTTGCAAATCTTGCTCATTTATTCATGGATCTGCTTGTTGGACAAGACTTGCAAATTCACAGTCACTTCATTATGTAGTATATCTTATGAAGTGCTTTGAGATGTCCTCCTGATATGAAAGGTGTTACATCAAATGCAAGGAATAGTATTATTATTATAAATAAAGCCAGAAAATTAATGTTCTTAATGGTGTTAATTGTATTAAAATTAATGTTTTGTTGCACATTGTGATTGATAATATTTTTCTTTTATCAGAGAGTCATTGATGCGGGATTATTTCCTACTGCCAGCCCAGGCAATGGTCTCAGTAAAATGCGGCTCTTACCACATCGGCTCCACATGTTTGCTCATGGGAGACGCAGCTCATGCAATTGTTCCATTTTATGGCCAAGGCATGAATGCAGTAAGCACTGAGGTATTTTGCAGTGCTTTTCAAGAGCAGGGTCTCTGGTTTACATGTCGTGCGTTTTGAAAATCAAACATTCTTTTAAAGCTACATAATTTCTAGTTTTCCTATCATTTTATTTTATTAATATTGTGTCCAAAGTGCACCAGTGTTGAGGAATGGAACCAAATTCCATGGNTTTTTTTCCTGGTGTCAGTGTCAAGCACTCAGTGGACCGTTATGGCCAGCTGCAAAGCAAAGCTCTTTATCTAGTTCCACTAGGATCCATTAAGCCCACAATCAGAAAAATCTTCCATACTTAACCAATGTGACATTTTCGTCTTCTGCATCTATCACTGCTTTTGTCTCTCTGAATGAGACTGTTAATTTAATATCTGCTTGTACGCCATGTGCTCTAAATTAGGAAAAGATTGCTCCACAAATTGAAGTAGAATCCTTATAGCTGGCAGAAAAGTTGTTCATCAGAACACTGCTGTTACAGTTATAGTCCAGGCACTCCAATGCAGCATTAGGGAAAGATTGCATTGTAGGAGATGTTGTCCCATAATTCTGGGTTCACAAGGATCCCATGACATTACTGTTGCATCCCAGCCAACAATCTTGCTGATTAATTGACCATTTCACCTCAAAGCTGTTTGTGGGGCATTGCTGAAGTTGTCTTGTTTGTCTACAGAAACTGTCACGACACTTGGCAGTAATTACCTATGAAGTGCTTGGAGATGTTTCGGCAAGATAACATGCTATAAAATGCTTAAGTTCTCAATTTGTTATATTTGCAGTGCCAATGTTAGCTGATTTGATGTTGGATAGTAGTATTTCACACTTCTGAATAAATGTGTATGAACTTCTGTTACCTGTCTATCTAATTTAGATTGATTTGCTTCTTTCAAAAGCAACTTAGATAAAAAAATGGATGGACCTTGGTCTTTTTTCATCTAGCAATTCTTACATTCTTATGCTCTCTGCCATGATGTAAATTGTTAAGATTTGGGTTGGAGATGAATTTCAAAAGCATAAAACTGGATACTCAACCTCAAAGAGACAAAATGGGCTTTGTTCTTGGAAGGCTCAGAGAAGCTGGACTTTGGTCTTCTTTCGTCTACCAAGGTGAACAAGGTGGAATTCAGACTATTCTACATTAGAAATCGTTTTTTCAATTGCCCAGCTCTAACAGAAGGGTACAGTGGCCTTGGGTCAGTGGAACAGTGCGTTTTTTTTTGTGTAATGGATAAGTTACAACAATAGTAACAAACAATTTTTCCTCTGTCCCACTAGGGTTTTGAAGATTGCCTTGTCTTTGATGAATTACTGGATCAGTTCCACAATGATTTCTGTGAGTTTAAAAATCTTGTGGACTTATTGTTGAGATCAAAACATTACCATAGTTACAGGATAACATGGGTTCAAGGATAGCCATATGACTGGCCTGATTGTCAACATTCAAGCAGCAAATCATTCCACATTGAAGACATTTCAAGCTAAGTGTAGCAGGTAGAACCATTGGAAGAAAACAATTTTTTGTAGACTATGTTTGGTGGACAATAGATGTGAATGACCCTAATTGTGGAGTCCTGCAGCTCAGTGTTAGAGCCCTCACCTCACAAGCGAGAGACCTGGGTTTGATTCCTGGCAGGGCAGAATGTTGGGCAAGTTTCCTTACTCCACAGGCCTCTGTTTACCTAGTCTTTTGACTCCTAGTGTTCGAGTCAAAGACCAGACAATAAAGTTTTGTGGCTAACTCAGTTTATTCAAATACTCAATATTCAAATATAAGCACAGCAAGAATACGTAAAACATATATTACACGGTTGTGGAGCAGTCAG
The DNA here is from genome assembly GCF_018977255.1 of Callorhinchus milii. Classification (NCBI taxonomy): domain Eukaryota; kingdom Metazoa; phylum Chordata; class Chondrichthyes; order Chimaeriformes; family Callorhinchidae; genus Callorhinchus; species Callorhinchus milii. The sequence goes on from NW_024704744.1 coordinate 55,146,112, forward strand.
CATGCTTTGGCCCTACGCCTCTGCATGCCTGGGTTCCATGCCAAATCTGCCGCTTTATGTCAACAACCTTTCAACTTTATACCTTTTTGTTCATCCAATCAATTATCAGGCACATAGGCCTTTCACAACTGCGCAGAGTCAAGCACGCTGTTACTTCTGTTTATCTCAAGAACCGGACGTTTTGACTACAAAACAGCTTGTGTCCTCCCAAGGCCAATGGTTGTCTTACTTCAACATTTCATGTTGACTATTCTTAATCAGACAAAAGCAACTTATGTTATTAACAGGTGTTGAGTGATGCTTTGAGTACAATTGCAGCAATATGGAATTAGACTTGTCAGTCTGATCTTGACTCAAACTAAGGACTAAAAGAATATGTCTGTGTCCTAATACACTGCGCTTCCTGGTCCTAGTACAATCCAAATCAGTATTTGTCTTTCTAGCAATTTTAACTCTGATCCTAACAAGATCAACTTGGGTTTCAGTTCTTCACTGAATGCAGTTACGTTATCCCAATTCCCTGTTCTTCACCAAACTCTTGTATATCATCTGTCTTGAAATATTTATCCGATTCAATTTGAAGTTACATTGAAAGGAATATCTTTCTCTCATCTTTCAATCTTGTCTAAAATTGCAGCAATATTCTTTTAAAACATGTAAATGTTTTATTAACCAAGTTCATTTTGGCGAGTGGGGGGATGGGACAAGTGGCAAAAAAGCCTCATCCCCACAGAGCTATGAGCAAGTTTAAAAAAAAGGTATATGGTTTTCCATTACAGCCAAATGCCTTCCTGAGTTTTCCAGACTGCGTGTGCCTGATGATCATGCCATTTCAGATCTGGCCATGTACAACTATGTGGAGGCAAGTAGCAAATGCTTCCAAAGACTTCTTGTTAAGTAAATGAACTTACTTTGTTTTTGTTAACCAGTCATTGCATACGGGAGGGCGAAGAGAATAGATTGAGCATGGGGAGGCTTGTGTGGGGGATTTAAGATGGTGAAGGCTTGGGTGGTGTATAAATACCTACATTGAACTAGTTGGTTCAGTTCTGTGGATGCTATGCAATTCTAGGTAAATCTATGTTAACCACCAGAAGCATATTTGTTTGGGCAGCTGGAAGTTTATCTTGATACATGTGGAATCACATGACCGTGCTAAAGAGTATCCAGATCAAACTGAGCATTACACCTACATATGGAAATTCCAGAGATATTTATTGGAATGGAATGCGCACTCTCCCTGAAAGGGCTCATGCTGCTTACCCCTGACCCAACTGTCCAGCGCCTTGGGACGTCCTCCCGACGTGAAAGGCACTCTATAAATTAAATCTTGTTGTTGTTGTTGTTACCTAATTCTGGAGATCATTTGGTTCAGGTTTTCAAGAGCGAAGGCTTGGAGACCCCAGAGTGTTCGTCTAACCAGCTAAAACCGCACAGCTTGCCAATGAAAACACTGCCTGGCAAGCCTTCCTACTGCTTTTCCAGCTAGGCCCACCCTCCTGTTAGTGGTTGGCTTGCAGGGTTAATGGAAGCTGAGTGGGAAGAATCTGTGACAGTAACTATATCTACCTTGAGGGCGTTGCACTATCTAGTTTGTGTAATTCTGGCAGGACTTGTAGCAGATGAATGCAATGTTAATGTTCACAAAAACCTTTATACATACAGTATATATCAAAAACAAATGCAAATTTAAGGAATTAGACCTTCTGACCTCCATGCTTATAAATCGCTAAGTTATTATGTTTTTGCATTGTTTTGTTCTGCAAAATTGCAATCATAAAATATTGATTTCTGAATAGGTATTTCTCTTTCCAGATGCGTATGCATGTGAACTCAAAGTGGTTTATGTTCCGTGAATACTTGGACAACTTCCTCCATTTCATGATGCCAAGGACCATTGTGCCCTTGTACACAATGGTGAGATCATATCACGACACAGTCACAGCGCAATCCACTTGATGCCCAACTGCATCATGTGGAAACTGATCAAGTTGAACACTGACATGAGCTTCTAGATTTAATCCTTCACATTATCTTTTGTTTTAACTGCAGGTTACTTTTACTCAAATACGTTACCATGAAGTGATAAAGCGATCGAAATGGCAAACTAAGGTACAGTTAACATTTTAACCTTTATAAAAAGTGTTTTAAGCTACAGTGTACTGAGGACGTGCGGACTGTATGGGGACAAGACTGCTAAATGGGATTCAAAGATCTACCATTATCTAACAAACTGGCAGAATGGAATTGCTGGGCTGAATGGCCTCCTCCTGTTCCAATTAATCATTCCTTTGACTCCACGTTCTGAACACGAATTACTGTCATAAATAGCACTAGAGGCAGTAATGCTGGGCCTAAGACAAATCATATAACTGTTTAATTTAAGATGTGAGGTTTTTAAAAGAGGTGGCTGCAGAGGTAGTGGATGCATTGTTTTTGATCATCCAAAGTTTCCTGGGTTCTGGAACGGTTCCCGTTGATTGGAAGGTCACAAAGGTAACGCTGCTATTTAAGAAGAGTGGGGAGAAATAATGGGGAACTATAGACCAATTAGCCTGATATCGGTGGTATGGAAAATTCTAGAGTTTATAATTAGGGACGTTGTCGTGGGGTACTTAGAAAGGCATAATATGATTAGGCAGAGTCAACACGGTTTTATGAAAGTTAAATCGTGTTTAACAAATCTTTTAGAGTTTTTTGAAGATGCAGCTAGCAGGTTACTCAGGGGGGAAACCAGTGGATATAGTGTATTAGAATTTTCAGAAGGCATTCGACAAGGTGCCACATAAAAGGTTGTTACATAAGATTAGGGCTCGTGGAATTAGGCAAAACTAGTGAAGTGACACAATGATCAGTGCTTGGGCCTCAACTGTTTACAGTCTACGTCAATGACTTAGATGAGGAAAGCTTAATGTACCTAAATTCGCGGATGATACAAAGCTAGGTGGGAAAGTAAGTTGTGAGGAGGCCCCAAGGAGGATGCAAAGGGATATATACAGGTTAAGTGATTGGACAAGAAGGTGGCAGATGGAGTATAATGTGGGGAAGTGTGAATTTATTCACCTATGTAGAAAAAATACAAAAGCAGATTATTTTCTAGAGGGAGAGAGACTAGATAGTATTAAGAGGAATTTAGGTGTCCTTGTACACCATCACAGAAAGTTAGTGTGCAGGTGCAGCAAGCAATTAGAAAGACTAATAGCATGTTAATGTTTATCGCAAAGGGGTTAGAGTACAAGAGTAGGGAAGTCTTGCTGCAATTGTATAGGGCCTTGGTGAGACCGCACCTGGAATATTGTGTGCAGTTTTGGTCTCCTTATCTAAGAAAGGATATACTCGCTTTAGAGTGGGTGCAATGTAGGTTTACTAGGTTGGTTCCTGGGATGAGGGGCTTGACCTATGAGGAGAGGTTGAGAAAACTAGGTCTATATTCTCTGGAATATAGAAGAATTAGAGGTGATCTTATAGCAGCCTATAAGATTCTTAAGGGTCTTGACAGGGTAGATATTGTGAGACTATTTCCCCTGGTTGTAGAATCTAAAACTATGGGTCATAGTCTCAGGATTAAAGGTCAGCCTTTTAGAACTGAGTTGAGAAAACATTTCTTCACTCAGAGGGTAGTGAATTTATGGAATTCTCTACCCCAGAAGGCTGTGGATGCTCAATCATTGAACATATTCAAGGCTGAGATTGATAGATTTTAAAAACTAAATGGATGTGGGGATAGGGCAGCTAAATGGAATAGGTTACAAGATCAGCCATGATCTTATTAAATGGCGGGGCAGACCCGAGGAGCCGAATGGCCTACTCCTGCTCTTATTTCTACTGTTCTTACAAGGCTTATGCAAGTTTTATTGTATTATCATATGTGAAAGGCGCTATATAAGGTGCTATTCCAATGCAAGTTGTTGTTGTTGTGATTATTAAAATGCTCCTTTGCCTTGCAGGTAATCAATGCAGGGTTATGTGTGTTGGGAGCAGCAGCAACAGCCACTGGGATATATGTACTGCACAAGTTCAGCAATGTGAATATCCATATGGAAAGGATCAGGAATTTGATTTTCATCTTTAAGTAACTGGGAGTAATTGAAAGTGATTGGGATCCTTGTAGTTAATATTGGAACACCCTGATTGTGATTCTATGTTAATATAAGCTGCCCACTTAGAGCTACTCACTGTCTGTAAGGGCTTTTATGTTGAATAACCATGGGGTTTTGTCCACTGGCAGTGCTGAGCTCATTAATTTTTTTTGGACTTTGCCAGCTTTATAATTAGCCATTTTATGAATTTGTGAAGTAAACCNTTTTTTTGCAAACTAGACGTTGGAGCAAACTTACTGAGAAACCTATTTACATACAATACCCACCAGACTTCATTGTGGGATATGAAAATTGAACCAAAATAAATATTAACCACAGACGAGAATGATTATCTCCCTCCACCCTATTCCTGGACAAATGCTCATCGATACCTCCATAGATAGAAAGGAGTGAATAAAGCTCAGACTGGGAGAACTCCTTCCTCCCTCTCCCACCTCCCTCACAATATGCATCTACACATCTCTCTTTTGCTGGCTTCACAAGGCAGAAAACTAGAGTATATTACGACAAAACAGGAAACAAAATAATTTTTTGGGGGGAGGGGGGCAGAGAGTATTTCCAAAAAAATTCTTCCTTGATTTCCGAGGGCACCAGTGGCTGTTTTCTATTGAGTGTGGCTGGGCTTTGAGTGAGGTGGTTGCAAGGTCTTTTGGTGTCATTTATTTTATAGTTCAGTCACCTTGATCAAATTTGTGCTCATTGATCAGCTTTTACTGAATGTGTAACTGAGGGATTAAGGATTATCAGGGTAAATATCGTGAGACTGTTTCTCCTGGTTGGAGAATCTATAACTAGGGGTCATAGTCTCAGGATTAAATTAGCCCTTCAGAACTGAGTTGAAAAAACATTTCCTACAGTTGAATGTGAACAAGAGGAGAGGACACGGGCTGCAGAGTTCTGGATTATATGCAGCCTGTGAAGGGAGGAATTGGGAAGGCTGACAATCAGGGAGTTTTCATAGTTGAGCCTGGAGGTGATGAAGGCATGAACAAGAATTTCAGCGACCTGAGGTAGTGGCAGAGTCGGGCAACGTTACGAAGTTGAGGGAAAGCAGAGAGGGTCATGGCTTGAGTGTGGGGGAGAAAAGACAGTTGAGGGTCGAACAAGACACCTAGGTTCCTGACTGGCTTGGTGAGTTGTAGTGTGCAAATAGTAACAAATGATAAGAATAAGAGGAATAGCAATCACAATAAAGGGAATAGTAATAATAACAAAAGTAATAACAATAACAGGAATATCAATAACAATAATGGGAATAGTAATAATAATAGTAATAATAAACAGGAACAGCAATAAATGCAAGCATAGTAATAACAACAGTAATTACAATGACAGGAACACCAATAAAGCAGATATCAGCACCAACTAGCATCCTGTAGATTATTTGTTTATGAACATTCTTAAAGAACATTCATTTGCAACATCTTTTGGAAAATACTTAAGTAATACATTTTTTTCACCATGCGCTAAATGTTGCTCAGACATGATTTTGACTATTTATGCATAAAAACGGTGTGTACTTTTTTAAAAAAATGAATCATTTGGGGATCAAAAAGGCATTTTGCTTCACCTCCGCCCCAAAGAAGGAATCCTAAATGTTTAACCTTTTGCAAGTCAATGATAAGAGCAGGTGATCGGGAAACAAAGCGAATGGCAAAGGGCTTGTCACTAAACCTGGCGACTTTCATAATGTGGACCGACTTTGGGAGTGAGTTCCACTATATAAGTACACTTGATAAAGCTGCCACACACAGCAACAACCTTTATACCGGATTTTTAAATTGGCACAACTTCCCAAATTCACTCCTGCGCAAAACAATTATTGTAAATATCTTGGAAAGTCCGATTCTCACCAAGCCACCGCCAATTATCACCACTTTCTTCAGCTTCTCATCATCTGAAACAACAGGGCTGCAAAACGGTTGCATCTTGCAGATTTGTTAACCTGGCAATTGGGTTTACAATTCACTGGTTGCTCAGCTCCAACTCTGACTTAAATGAGACTCATCAGTTTGGGAAGGAGGGACTTAATTTGGGTATGACCTCAGAAAGGGAAGGCACTATGTGAAACTGCTTCTGTGCCATTACCTAAATTACTCTTTATCAAGTAATCTATTTGGGTAAACTAATAAAATAATAATCCTTGCATTTGATATAGTGCCTTATCACATCTTTGAGACGTCTTTTTGTAAAAAACAGTGATCCTCTCATGTTACTTCCGCTCATGGGCTTAATGTTATCTTTAAGATACGGGATTCATTGGCTCAAGGGGCAACAGAAAAGACAGTAGGGTCTGATGTGGGACCCATTTAGAGTAAAACTGGACATTTTGGGAAGATAAATTCTTCCCAGTATTCTTACCCCATACAATAATAATAATCCTTGCATTTGATATTGCACCTTATCAAGTCTTCAAGACGTCTTAACAACAAGATTACCTTAAAGCGCTTCACAGAATATACCGTGAATTGGCTGTATATTTTGTGGGAAAAACACAAAACATCTATTTTTTCAGAATGAAAACAAACTAGTGAATTGTTTTTCACTCCACCAATGGGAAAAATACATTCAGTCAGAAGTCAGATTAAACTATAGTAGGTGTTTATCTGCGTGAGAACAGTAGTTGAGGTTGTAGGACTGTTAGCTTGTTCGTCAGACATCAAGGCCTGGGTGAACGCAAACTTCCTGCAGCTGAATATTGCAAAACAGAAGCCATAATTCTTGGCTCCCATCTACATCTTCTCTACTCAGGAAAAACTGATATTTTGATTACGCAAAAATTCCAAGTTGCTTCCTGAGGCCGATTAATACAGTACATTACGTGTATCTAAAGAAAATCTGCTAAAATCGTATTGTCTGGAAACATGCCAATTTTATATCACAAGTTTGTTTGTAGAGACAGGTTCACCTCTAGCGGCAACAGTAATGAAAAGTTGACAAAGTTCTACATAATGTCCATAAACTTTTCTCAAGGTCAGTACTCCTGTTGCCTCTATACTGAGTGGTCTCCATCTGTAGAATGAAAACGACGGCTCTGATTAAAGCCTTCTTAGATGCAATATTCACTGAGGTGCAACATTTATCTGTTGTTGTGTACCAATATAATTGCTCTGTTTCCTTATAGCTTGTTCTGGGATTCAGCCTGCCTGAAAATTACTCCATACCACGATATTTGCCCTTTTAAACTCTGTCCATTTTTATGTGTGACAGAACGACTTCTCTCTGATTGCATCTCATGTTAAACATCATGCAACTACTTGTGCACACGAGCCAGTGAACTGCTATCTATGTCAATAACAGTGGAATTTGCCTTGTTTTTAAGCTGACTTGTGGTTAAATTTTGAACTGAGTTTATTTAATGTTTAACAAGGCAGCAATACTGGCTAAATATTAGGAAAAAATATAAAAAGGACAATTACTGTCAAAGAATGAAATTATTATCCATTCGGTAATTAACAACAATGTCAAAATTACATTTGTATAGCGCCTTTCACATCGGGAGGACATCCCAAGGTGCTGGGCAGACAGAGTTACAGACCCGATCAGGGGGTCGGGGTGGGGGAGGTTCGAGGGCGTGGGGGAAGCAAGGAGATCGAAAGTACGGTCAAAGAGGAGGATTGAGACAGGTCTTGAAAGTGGCGAGGGAGGGGGCGAGACAGGGGGACTGCGGGATGGAGTTCCAGAGGGTGGGGGCAGAGTGGCGGAAGGCCCGGCCGCCAGTAATGGGGCAAGCAAGGCAGGGGACGTGAAGCAGGCCAGAGCCCGCTGAGCGGAGCGAGCGAACAGGGTGGTAGGGGGTTAGGAGATCATGGAGGTAAGGGGTAGCAAGACCGTGGAGGGCTTCGAAGGTGAGGACCAGGATCTTGAACTGTATCCTCTGTGTGATGGGAAGCCAGTGGTGTCGGGCGAGGATGGGGGTGATAGGGTCGTGGAGTCTGGTGCGGGAGAGGACACGGGCTGCAGAGTTCTGCATGATCTGCAGCCTGTGGAGGGAGGAGTTGGGGAGGCCGACAAGCAATGAGTTTGCATAGTCGAGCCTGATGTAATGAAGGCATGTTTGAGGATTTTGGCCACCAACTTACTGGTCACCCAGCTTCCCCTCCTCTGTTCACTACTGGCTGACGTCACCAACCAGTCCCTCTCCTCTGGATCAGTCCCTGCCTCCCTCAAAACTGCTGTCATCACCCCCTCCTGAAAAAACCCTCCCTAGATCCCTCAAACCCCAGCCACTACAACCCCATTTCTAACCTGCCCTTCCTCTCAAAAGTAGAACGCGTTGTTGCCAATCAACTCCACGCACACCTCTCCTCCCACTCCCTCTTTGAACCCCTCCATTCCGGTTTCTGCCCTGCCCACAATACAGAGACTGCGCTTGTGAAAGTCACAAACGACATCCTCTCTATCTGTGACAAGGGCTCCCTCTGCCTCCTTGTCCTTCTGGACCTTTCCGCGGCATTCGACACAGTCGATCACGCCATCCTCCTCCACTGCCTTTCCTCCGTCATCCACCTCAGTGGGACCGCACTCACCTGGTTCGAGTCCTACCTCACAAACCGCCAGCAGTACATCTGCACAAACGGCTTCTCCTCCCGCTCTCACCTGGTTACCTCCAGAGTACCCCAAGGATCCATCCTTGGCCCCCTCCTCTTTCTGATCTACATGCTCCCTCTTGGGGATGTCATTCTCAGACATGGGGTACATTTCCACATGAATGCAGATGACACCCAACTCTATTTTTCCACCTCTCTTTGTGGCCCCCAGTCCCCTGATGTTCTGTCAGCCTGCCTGTCAGATCTCAGGGGCTGGATGAGCACAAATCTCACGGCTCTCATCTCCTCCACCTACCAGTCCTCCCCCTAAAACTCTCCGTACCCGTACGCAACCTAGGCGTCAGGTTCGACCCCCAATTATCCTTCCTCCCCCACATCCGGTCCCTCACCAGCACCGCCTTCTTCCACCTCCGACGCATTGCCCATCTCCGCCAAGACCTCCCCCCAAAAGCCACTGAAACCCTGGTCCATGCCTTTGTCACCTCTCAGCTGGACTACTCCAACGCCCTCCTCGCTGGTCTCCCATCCACTACCATCCATAAAATCCAGATCATTCAAAACACTGCCGCCCGCATTCTCACCCGCACGAAACTCGGTTCCCCAAACACACCAGTCCTCCAACTGCCTGGCTGCCTATTCAAGTCCTCACTCCTCTACACCCCCTACCTCTCTGACCTCCTCTCTCCTCAAAACAGTTCCCGTTGCCTTCGTTCCTCTGGGTCTGGCCTCCTCCCTCGTTCCCCGAGTCCTCCGCTCCGCCCTTGGCGGCCGTGCCTTCAGCCACTATGCCCCAAGGCTCTGGAACTGCCTTCCTCACTCCCTTCATCTCGCTCCCTCCCTTCCCATTTTCAGGTCTCTGCTGAAGACCTTTCTTTTCGACCGCGTCTTTGGTCCCTTCCTCCCCCTCGCTCGGTCCCAGGATCCATGATTGTAAAGCGCTTTGAGACGCTGTCCGGCGTGGAGGGCACTATATAAATCCAAGTTGTTGTTTGGCAGCCTGTGGTGTGAGACAGTGACGAAGCTGGGTGAGGTTCCGGAGGTGGGGGAAGGCAGAGCGGTTCATGGTGCAGATGTGGGGTACAAAGGATAGTTGAAGGTCAAACAAGACCCCAAGGTTCCGGACTGGCTTAGTAAGGTGGAGTGTGTAACCATGGACGGTGATGCTGTCAGCGCCTGAGGTGAGGAGGCGCTGACGGAGTCAATCAGGAGAGCCTCGGTCTTGTTGACGTTCAACTGGAGAAAGTTAGCTCTCATCCAGGACTTGATGTGGAAATGCAGTGCAGGCGCTGTGAGAGGTACGATCTGAACCAATCAAGGACAGCGCCGTAGAGGTTGAGGTGAGAGGAGAAGTGGTGGATGAGGATAGAGTGGTCGATGGTGTTGAAGGCAGCAGAGAGGTCAAGGAGGATGAGGAGGCAGAGGGAGCCCTGGTCGCAGATGGACAGAATGTCATTTGTCACTTTGACCAGGGCGGTTTCTTGCTGTGGGCGGCACGGAAACCCGGTTGGAGGGGTTCGAGAAGGGAGTGGCGGGAGAGGAAGGAGCGAAGCTGAGGAACAACAACACGCTCCAGGGCCTTGGAGAGGAAGGGGAGGTTGGAGATGGGGGGGTAGTTAGGGAGTAGAGAAGGGTCCAGGGAGGGTTTTTAAGGTTAGGAGTGTTGACAGCGGTTTATAATGGGGTGGGAACAGTGCCAGAGAACAGGGAGAGGCTTACGATGTCAGTGAGTCGTCTAACAAACAGCTGAAACACATGGCTTTAAGTGCCTTGTGACGTCTTCCAACATAAAAGGCAATTTAACGTTGATCAACAGAGGTGATGATGGACACAACATCTATTACCATCTTCACTTACTACCGCCCTAACGATTGCAAGTATTACGTGGAGTGAAACCCCTTCCAGTTGCTGACGCGCTTTGATTGTGATGCTCAGCTCCCCCTGGCGGCCCGGCCCGGCCCGGCCTCCTCCCCTCCCCTGGCACCCTCCCCTCTGGTGCCCTCCCCTGGCGCCCTCCCCTCTGGTGCCCCTCCCCTGGTGCCCTCTCCTCCCCTCCCCTCTGGTGCCCCTCCCCTGGTGCCCTCCCCTCCCATCTGGTGCCCTCCCCTCCCCTGGCGCCCCTCCCCTGGCGCCCTCCCCTGGCGCCCTCCCCTGGCGCCCCTCCCATGGTGCCCCTCCCCTCCCATCTGGTGCCCTCCCCTCCCCTGGCGCCCTCCCCTGGCGCCCTCCCCTCTGGTGCCCCTCCCATGGCGTCCTCCCCTCTGGTGCTCATCCCCTGGTGCCCTCCCCTCTGGTGCCCCTCCTCTGGTTCCCCTCCCCTCTGGTGCCCCTCCCTGGTGCCCTCCCCTCTAGTGCCCTCCCCTAGTGCCCTCCCCTCTGGTGCTCCTCCCCTGGCGCCCTCCCCTCTTGTGCCCCTCCCCTGGTGCCCTCCCCTCTGGTGCTCATCCCCTGGCACCCCTCCCCTCCCCTCTGGTGCCCTCCCCTGGTGCCCTCCCTCTGGTGCCCCTCCTCTGGTTCCCCTCCCCTCTGGTGCCCCTCCCCTGGTGCCCTCCCCTGGCGCCCTCCCCTCCCCTGGCGCCCTCCCCTCCCCTGGCGCCCCTCCCTGGTGCCCTCTCCTCCCTCCCTCTGGCGCCCCCCCTGGTGCCCTCCCCTCTGGTGCCCTCCCCTCTGGTGCCCTCCCTCTGGTGCCCTCCCCTCTGGTGCCGCTCCCGTGGCGCCCCGCCCCTCCGCTGGTGCCCCGCCCCGGCCTGTCAGTGCCCCGCCCCGGCCTGTCAGTGCCCTCCCTCCGCTGGTGCCCCGCCCCGGCCTGTCAGTGCCCCGCCCCGGCCTGTCAGTGCCCCGCCCCGGCCTGTCAGTGCCCCGCCCCGGCCTGTCAGTGCCCCGCCCCGGCCTGTCAGTGCCCCGCCCCGGCCTGTCAGTGGCAGCCTCCCCTCTCCACCATGTTCCGCCTGATCCCGAGCCTGCAGCGGGGTTGCCGGGGGCTGAGGGCGGTGCGGGCCTGGCAGCTGCTGAGCGGGAAGGCCCGGGCGGCGGGGACAGGGACAGGCGGGAGAATGGTGAGTGAGTGCAAGTCAAACCCGAGGGGGTGGGGGGACCACAGCAGAGCCGCGGCCTCGGCCTCGGCCCCGGGGCACAGCAGCGGCTGCAGCGGCCCTTCACACCCCAGTGAGGAGCCGCCCCACCCCCCGGGATCCGAGCACCACACCGTCAGCAAAAGGTCACCTTCCCTCCACAGCACAGCCACAGCCAACACAGCACAGCACAGCACAGCCAACACAGCACAGCACAGCCACAGCACAGCCACAGCCAACACAGCACAGCACAGCACAGCCACAGCACAGCACAGCCACAGCCAACACAGCACAGCCACAGCCAACACAGCACAGCCACAGCCACAGCACAGCACAGCACAGCCACAGCCACAGCACAGCCACAGCACAGCCACAGCACAGCACAGCCAACACAGCACAGCACAGCCAACACAGCACAGCACACACAGCACAGCCACAGCACAGCCACAGCACAGCACAGGGCCACACAGCACAGCACAGGGCAACACAGCACAGCACAGCACAGCACAGCCACAGCCAACACAGCACAGCCACAGCCACAGCCAACACAGCACAGCCACAGCACAGCCAACACAGCACAGCCACAGCACAGCCACAGCCAACACAGCACAGCCACAGCCAACACAGCACAGCACAGCACAGCCAACACAGCACAGCACAGCCACAGCCAACACAGCACAGCACAGCCACAGCCAACACAGCACAGCCACAGCACAGCCACAGCCAACACAGCACAGCCACAGCCAACACAGCACAGCACAGCCACAGCCAACACAGCACAGTACAGCCACAGCACAGCCAACACAGCACAGCAACAGCACAGCACAGCCAACACAGCACAGCACAGCCACAGCCAACAAGCACAGCACACACAGCACAGCCAACACAGCACAGCCACAGCCACAGCACAGCACCAACACAGCACAGCACCCACACAGCACAGCACCACACAGCACAGCCACAGCCAACACAGCACAGCACAGCCAACACAGCACAGCACAGCCACAGCCAACACAGCACAGCCACAGCACAGCCACAGCCAACACAGCACAGCCACAGCCAACACAGCACAGCACAGCACAGCCAACACAGCACAGCACAGCACAGCCAACACAGCACAGCACAGCACAGCCAACACAGCACAGCCACAGCACAGCCACAGCCAACACAGCACAGCCACAGCCAACACAGCACAGCACAGCACAGCCAACACAGCACCAACAACACAGCAACAGCCAACACAGCACCAACAGCACAGCCACAGCCAACACAGCACAGCACAGCCAACACAGCACAGCACAGCCACAGCCAACACAGCACAGCCACAGCCAACACAGCACAGCACAGCCAACACAGCACAGCACAGCCAACACAGCACAGCACAGCCACAGCCAACACAGCACAGCACAGCAAACACAGCACAGCACAGCCACAGCCAACACAGCACAGTACAGCCACAGCACAGCCAACACAGCACAGCACAGCCACAGCCAACACAGCACAGCACAGCCAACACAGCACAGCCACAGCCACAGCCAACACAGCACAGCACAGCCAACACAGCACAGCACAGCCAACACAGCACAGCACAGCCACACAGCAAGCACAGCCACAGCCAACACAGCACAGCCACAGCCACACAGCACAGCACAGCACAAGCACAGCACAGCCACAGCCAACACAGCACAGCACAGCCACAGCCAACACAGCACAGCCAACACAGCACAGCACAGCACAGCCAACACAGCACAGCCACAGCCAACACAGCACAGCACAGCCAACACAGCACAGCCACAGCACAGCACAGCACAGCCACAGCACAGCCACAGCCACAGCCAACACAGCACAGCCAACACAGCCACAGCCACAGCCAACACAGCACAGCCACAGCACAGCCACAGCCACAGCACAGCACAGCCAACACAACACAGCCACAGCACAGCCAACACAGCACAGCACAGCCACAGCCACAGCCAACACAGCCACAGCACAGCACAGCCACAGCCACAGCCAACACAGCACAGCACAGCCACAGCCACAGCCAACACAGCACAGCACAGCCAACACAGCACAGCACAGCACAGCCACAGCCCAACACAGCACAGCCACAGCCAACACACAGCACAGCACAGCCAACACAAACGCCACAGCACAGCCAACACAGCACAGCACAGCCACAACACAGCACAGCACAGCAGAACCCAACACAGCCCAGCACAGCCAACACAGCCAAGTACAGCACAGCCACAGCACAGCCAACACAGCACAGCACAGCCACAGCACAGCCACAGCCAACACAGCACAGCACAGCACAGCCACAGCACAGCACAGCCACAGCACAGCACAGCACAGCCACAGCACAGCACAGCACAGCACAGCACAGCACAGCCACAGCACAGCACAGCCAACACAGCACAGCACAGCCAACACAGCACAGCACAGCCAACACAGCACAGCCACAGCCAACACAGCACAGCCACAGCCAACACAGCCACAGCCACACAGCCAACAGCACAGCACAGCACAGCCAACACAGCACAGCACAGCACAGCCAACACAGCACAGCCAACACAGCACAGCCAACACAGCACAGCCACAGCACAGCCAACACAGCACAGCCAACACAGCCACAGCACAGCCACAGCACAGCCAACACAGCACAGCACAGCCAACACAGCACAGCAACAGCACAGCAACAGCACAGCTACAACCACAGCACAGCCACAGCACAGCCACAGCACAGCCACAGCACAGCACAGCCAACACAGCACAGCACAGCCAACACAGCACAGCACAGCCAACACAGCACAGCACAGCCACAGCACAGCCACAGCACAGCCACAGCACAGCACAGCACAGCCACAGCCAACACAGCACAGTACAACCACAGCACAGCCAACACAGCACAGCCACAGCCAACACAGCACAGCACAGCCAACACAGCACAGCACAGCAACACAGCACAGCCACAGCACAGCCAACACAGCACAGCCACAGCCAACACAGCACAGCCACAGCCAACACAGCACAGCCACAGCCAACACAGCACAGCCACAGCCAACAGCACAGCACAGCCAACACAGCCACAGCCAACACAGCACCAACAACACAGCCACAGCCAACACAGCACAGCACAGCCAACACAGCCACAGCACAGCCACAGCCAACACAGCACAGCACAGCCACAGCCAACACAGCACAGCACAGCCACAGCACAGCACAGCACAGCCAACACAGCACAGCACAGCACAGCCACAGCACAGCACAACACACAGCAACAAGCACAGCCAACACAGCACAGCACAGCCAACACAGCACAGCACAGCCAACACAGCCACAGCACAGCCACAGCCAACACAGCACAGCACAGCCACAGCCAACACAGCACAGCACAGCCAACACAGCACAGCCACAGCCAACACAGCACAGCACAGCCACAGCCAACACAGCACAGCACAGCCAACACAGCACAGCACAGCAACAGCCAGCATAGCACAGCACAGCACAGTCACAGCCAACACAGCACAGCACAGCCACAGCCAACACAGCACAGCACAGCCACAGCCAACACAGCACAGCACAGCCAACACAGCACAGCCAACACAGCACAGCACAGCCAACACAGCACAGCACAGCCAACACAGCACAGCACAGCACAGCCACAGCACAGCACAGCCAACACAGCACAGCCACAGCACAGCCAACACAGCACAGCCACAGCACAGCCACAGCACAGCCACAGCACAGCACAGCCACAGCACAGCCAACACAGCACAGCCACAGCACAGCCACAGCACAGCCACAGCACAGCACAGCCACAGCCAACACAGCACAGTACAGCCACAGCACAGCCAACACAGCACAGCACAGCCACAGCCAACACAGCACAGCACAGCGA